>NC_073241.2:71550000-72173750 GCF_029281585.2 Gorilla gorilla gorilla
AGGGTCAGCCACCAGTCTCTGTAGGGCTTCTCTGAAGGCATCTGAAGTCTTTCCTAAGTATTTTTGGAGACAAGTGTAGCCAAAATACTACAGCCACCTAAACTCAGCAGTTGATATTACAGGATACTGCATGAGATCTATTTGCAATTTGTTTGAGGCCACAGCACAGCTGCATAACATTTTATGGGCCCATTTTATACAGTGGGGTTTCTCATTTTCAAATAGACCCATTAAAACTCTTATTAAGCTATTAAGTGTCTACAGGGTGATTTCGTGGCTGTAATTACAAATGCTCTCTTCATGGCAGACACAGGCAGAAGACCACTCACTCCCACCTTCACAGAGCACATTTTGCTTTTACCTTCTTCCCAAATGTAGCTGCCTGTTTCAATTTTGCCTTTTTCAGGGGGAAAAAATTTCAAAATGTTTACTATTTTTAAAGAAGAAAGTCAACTTGCTCAAAGGAAACTTGGAACTCGTATGAACTCTTGAAACATTTCTCTTCTTTAGCGCACCAGTTTCAGAGGGGTGACTGTGGACTTCCTTTATACTCGAAGGCAGGCATTTTTCCAGCATATCACAATGCTACTACAACAGGTTCCTCTCTGTATTGACCCAGTAGCAGGAGCAGAGGGCAAGTCAAGGACCATGGCAGTTTCCAGATGAGCCTCTGGATGCTGTCCATTCCAAGTCACGTGGGGACAGATTGCTAGTACATTTCAAGCCCACTCCTGCCTCAGAGACTTTGTACTTATTGGTCTTTCTACCTAGAGTACTCTTTGCCTAGTATCTGTGTAATATACTTCCTATTTTGTTCTCTTCTTTGAGGTGAAATGACTTTACAGCAAGGGCTTTACTGACTACCCAAAATAGATTAGCATTCTACTTCCTATCCCATTGCTACTTCCGGACTTCCATACCAGATTCCATTTATTCTGCTTAACTTATCTTCACAGCACTTTCTACAATCTAACTTGATACATATTTACTTATTTACTTTTATACTGTCTTTCTCCATCCATTAGAAGTTAAGCTCCTGGAGGGCACGTTCTTTGTTTTAAATTGAAGTATTCCTAGGGTTTAGAACAATGCCTGACATGTTAGGCACTAAATAAATGTGCGTTGAATTTTTAAAAATTATTCTTTAAAACTCAAGAAAATAATTTAATTCTAGTGACCAAAAACATCTTAGAAATGATTGAGGGCAACCCTCTCCCTTTACAGAGGGAGAAACTGAAGACCATATTGGTGGAATGACCTGCAGGGTGACTTGGTGATCAGTTGTAAAGCTGGGACGCAGCTTAGTTTGTCTGATTTCCAGACCACGCCCTTCAAGCACAGGGCCATCTCAACTCCAAATGAGGTGATTTCTCACATTTTAAATGTTTCAGCAGGAAAAAGAAAGAAAAGAAAAAAGACTAGACTTCTTTTGAAAGAACAGAATCAAGTTGGGTCTCAGGGGATTTGGTCATTTGCCAGGGCAAGGAGCAAGTCCCACATGATTGAGAACCCAAAGATAAACCTTCTATATCTACTCTGCATATTTAACATATACATTGTCGTTGTTGTAACCAAAGCAATTGAGCAAGTAAGAAACATACTGAGAAATCAATATCTCTTGCCACTTAATAACAACATATCATTTTGTAAAGTAGCATGCCACAGCATGGTGGCAGCTGATGCCATTTGTTCTTCATGGTGACATTCTGTAAGGTATAAGAACTCATTATGCCTAGTTAGCAGATGTTCTCAGAGTTCCTTCAAACTGGTTAATAGAAGAGTTTGCCAAGAAACACCCTGTTTTGGAAAGATTATTGGGATCTACTCAAATAAAGACATTGTGATGTTTTACTGTAATTATCATGTGACTCATTTTCTTTGGCGCTGGCATCAAACTCACCCAGACCCCATCAGCCCTGACAACGCTGTGTCCCTGTGATGCTTGTGACCATGGGAATGCCTGCAGACACCTCCTCCTTCTTTGTGGTTCTGGGAGCCATTCTGTGCCTCTAAGGTCCTCTTTCTTTTTTCTCACCAATACACATATTTTCTGTCCTTCGCAATTCTATTAAACCTCACATTTGATGGTTGTTTTCTTAAAATTCCTTTACTTGGTTCCTGCATTCCTTATTCCTTCCCAGCACAATCCATAGTAATGGCATTCCTATTACATTCCTCTCCATGCTTAGTCATGAATGTTCTTTTGCCATATCAGCATCTACGGTACATTGAGAGGAAAGAAAGAAAAAAAAGTTTCCTTGTCTTCAAAGGAGTTTGGAAATTTCTTGAGAGGGAAGTCTAACATCATGAATCAATGAAAGGGCAATTAATGGCAAATTGTGTAGCACTGACAAGATGCCGTGCATAGGGGGGCCTGCAGTATAGTGGAGAAGAAAAAACATTTTGGCATCTAAATCTGAATTTAAACTTTTTTTCTCTTACTTACTAGCTGTACAACGTTGGACAAGTAACTTAATCCAAGATATTAATTTAAGAAAAAGCACAATTTCGACTTTACCTGATTGCTGTGGAGTCTAAGGAGGCAAAATATGTGATGTATGTGGCACAGTGCAAGGCCCAGAGATCTTTGCTGCTATTGTGCCTCTAGTTAAATCACAGGTCCCCCCAAAACAGGAGCCCCCAAATTTTGTCCAATTCTTGTTACGATTGGATGTGACATGGGGAATCTGATTAAAAAGAAAATGGCTGCTGATCAAGAAAAATTTAAAAGGCACTGGTGGAACAGGAATAATACAGGGTGTTTGCAGGAGAATAGAGAATTCCTGACTGGATGCAGTGGTTTGTGCCTGTAATCCCAGCACTTTGGGAGACTGAGGCAGGCAGTTCATTTGAGCTCAGGAATTTGAGACTAGCCTGGACAACAATGGAAAGCTCCATCTCTACAAAGTACAAAACTTAGCCGGGTGTAGTGGCATGTACCTGTAGTCCCAGATACTCAGGATGCTGAGGTGGGAGGATGACTTAAGTCTGGGAGTTCGAGGCTGCATTGAGGTGTGGACCTACCTGGGTAAGACTGACTGAACCCAACATGGCACTGGATTTGAGCTAGGTTTCACCTAGGATCTCATTATATGTTCATTAACATACTAAATCACACACACACCAGCACCATGACAGTTCCAGGAACATCCATATTTGGTGTAAAAATGGGTGGCACCACAGTTCCAGGAAACCTCCACCTTCTTCAAGGAATTTTCATCAATATTCCACCCCTTGGTAAAAGAAACCCATAAAGGTAGCAGCTCCAAAGCCTCTTGGGTGTGACTCTCTCTTGAGTATGCCCATACTCCCCTTTGTTGAGTATGTACTTTTCCCTTCGCAATAAACCTCTGTAGTTTCACTGTTTTTCAACTGGTCCTTGAATTCATTCTTGCAATGGTATCAAGAGCCTGGACAGCAGCTGGGGTTGAGGTCCCACTGGTGTTTGGGGACCTCCAAGTGATACCCAGGTAGTTATCACTGAGACATCTCATGTGCCTACCAAAGTTTTCTGCCATGTGACTTCTGAAAACACACCTTAGTGATTGACTCCTTTGATCTAAGCACTTGCCTCTTTTTGAGGGTCTTCTCTTCAAATGTGCATGAATGAGGGACTCTTCTATTAACAATATAGTTGGATCTGTTCACAGCTTGAGGCTTGTTCCTGCAAAGTATTGGAAGAGGAAGGTGGGAGTAGGAGGATTCAGAAAAGCAAGGAAAAGAAAGTCACCCCTGGTTAAAACAGTCCCTCTCTTCTTAATTCACAGTTTTGTTCAAAACTGTCCCAGCATATATGAATTTTTTGGAGAGCGACATGTCCTGCTTTATGCCTTTTTAGTAGGGTGAGCAAGAAAAGAAATACTTAAGTGCATTTGGGGGTGTGAATGCTTTAATACAGGAACACTTATTGTTTAAAGTAATTTGTTTCCTTAGAAAGGGTTTAGTAGTTTTTCTGAGTTTCAGAAATGCAGCCTTGCTCAAATGGAATCTGTAATTGAGACAAGACACAATCACTCCCAAATATTTACTGGGAGTTTGCCTCAGAAAATAACTGCCTAATATCACTGCAAGATGTGCAAACAATACAAAGCAAATTGGATTTCCTCCCTATGAAGGTGTGGATGTAATGCAGCATGAAGGATGATGGGGCTCAATCTAGTGTAAAACCAGCACCAGCAAAAGGGCCTGGTGATTTGTTACCAGGCAAAAATCCTGTCTATCCTGATGATTAAATTAAAATGAGGTCCTACATTGTCACTGTTGGTGACATGACTTATCTGCCTGCTCCTATCATTCTCTGCACAGTGCTAGTATGTGGGATGGACATGGAATGAAGTGTTTGAAAAGAAAGACATGAGCACATTTGTCTCCCAGCATTGAAGTTTCATTGCGAATCTCTCAACAACGTGGAATGCTCCTGTTGGAATCAAAAGCCCGATTATCATCTCTAGAAAACTGGAATAAAAGAAGAGTTCAAATCACAAGGCCCTTCCAAACATCCCCTCTCTCCCTTGCTTGTGCTCTCTTCTTTCCAATTTTTTATCTTCATCAACACTTAACACTGGGGGCAAGAGGGTTCTTGGCTGGGCACACAATGCTATGGGAACTTAAAAACAAATGGACTAGCTGCAGGTTTAAATAATGCTACAGTCCTTAGACACTGTATATTATTCATAGCTCGTTCAACTCTATTATCTCATGTGTTCCTCTCAGTGGCTCTGTGAATTACCCAGGACAGGAAAGAAATGATAGAATGTGAAGACAGAAGAGTCAGTAGAGGTCAGAACCCTTCCCCAGCCCCTCAGCTTTTTATTTTTATTTTTATTTTTTGAGATGAAGTCTGGCTATGTCACTCTGAAGTGTAGAGGTGCGATCTGGGCTCACTGCAACCTCTGCCTCCTCGGTTACAGCGATTCTCCTGCCTCAGCCTCCCGAGTAGCTGAGACTACAGGTGCACATCACTACGCCCAGCTAATTTTTGTATTTTTTAGTAAAGATGGGGTTTTACCATACTGGCCAGGCTGGTCTCAAACTCCTGAACTCGTGATCTGCCTGCCTCAGCCTCCTAAAGTGCTGGGATTACAGGTGTGAGCCACCGTGCCCAGCCCCACTCTGCCCTTCTTATTGAGGAACCTGAGACAGAGAAGGAAAGTAACCTGCCAGAGTCACAGACAGGACCAGAAATCACATTGCCCAACCCTCAGCGCAGGTTTTTATAACTGAAAACTGATGAAAAGGCAAGCAAGAAAACAGGCAGACAACATATGTATGTAAATAAATTATGTTGATTCGTGGTTAATTAGGCAGGGAGAATCTCAGGCAAGGAAGATAAAGGAAGCTTTATATTTTGAAAAAATTAACAGGGGATGTTAATCCACACAGCCCTCCCACTCCCCTGCTGTAGAGGGGAAAAAATAGCATTTCATCCTTCTGCATTTTTAAATGTCTATCCGAAACTGTGGAAAGGAAAAAAATGCATAGGAAATGTGGGAGGAAGTGGGAGAAGGGCTTACTAAATGCCCAGTGACCAGGCATCCACAAAGTTACTGGGTAACTGAGGACTGACATGATGCTCTGAGAACTGTATTTGAGGTAGGTGAAGGCTTGGCTTTCTGGCTCTCCTAAGAGTTTTTCTGAGACTCTCTGATTTCTCCTGTCTATGATCACTTTTCAGTGCAGCTTCCAGGAACTCATGGGAGACAGCACATATTACATGGAAAACTATAAAGTTTGCAATACAAAGAATTGGATTCTAATCTTACTGGCCATTTACTAGCCCTATAATCTCGAGCAAGTTATGGTCCCATTTTGCCTCACTTTTGTCATCTGTAAATTTTCGAGGGTAATACCTTTGTCACTGGGTAGCTTTGAGGAATGCATGAGCTAGATCTGTGTTGTGGATGTTGTATTTTCAGCCTGCCTAGAACTTTTAAACACCCTCACTATGCATGGGGAATATGTCGCCTTAATAATCCCTTCTCTTATAGAAGGAGCTAGGAATTCATATCCTAGTTTTCATGCAAGCAATAACACAAGCTTTATCAGTGATGTGCATTTTGTGGGCCATCAGTGGTTGTAAAATCCTGTTTCTGGTCTAGAATTGGTATCAGTGCTAACAACATTTGTGGTTCCTGGTAGTTATTCTTATTATCCAACATACTGGTTGACTGATTGACTTAATCTAGTGTCTTTTTTAAGGCTAGGTTAAGTTTTTCAGTCTTTTTGTTTCCTGAATAAATGTTTGTAAGTATATATGAGTGTGTTTGTGTATATATGTGTGTTTTATTCTTGAGCCTAGGGCTCAGTCCATTTAGGTTTATATCAAAAACAGTAGGAGATAAGGTGATTCTTTTGTTAGAATTTTTCCTAAAGGATCCTTGAGGGGCCTTGACTTAAACTGAGTGACTATGTGGACTTGCCAATTTAGGTTTTCATATTACTGATCACTGAACATTAGATTTTGGTCTTCTTCCCCATCCTGGTTTTTGAGGTTTTAATTTTTCTTTTCTTTTCCTTTTTTTTTTTTTTCCTTGGATGATTACTTAGTTCCTGCATTCTAATTTGGATTCTTGAACCCATCATTTCACTCTCATTTCTTTTCATGTTTTACAGCTCCAGTGCCATGACAGTTTTAATCTTCTGGTTCCATCTGCATAGATTTCAGTCTCTAATTGAGGAAAATCATCTGCTTTTCTCAGGAGCCCCTTGATTCAAGTTTACACAAAATGTGCCTTTGGAGACTATCCTGTTAATTAAAACAGTTCAGATCCCACTTGTATGTGAGACAGATGCTTCTCTGGCCATCAGCCAGGTACCACTAAAGGCGGTACAGGTAACAGATCATTTAATTTTATTACATTTTCACATGTCAGAGACAGGAGGTATGAGATAATATTGCACAGCCCCTGCCTGCCTGCCTTCAAAGAACCTGTGGTTTAAAGGAGTTACACATAACTAAACTAATGTGGCTATGATAAGGATGCACAGAGGAGGGGCATTTTGTTCAGCTTCAGTGTGTGGGGCTAGGGTGATGTCAGTAAAGGCTTTCTGGAGATAATTCCTGAAAGGAGGCTTAAAAAGTAAATCAGCATTTTCCCAGGGAAGATGGGAGGCAAAGATATGCCAGAGTGGTAGAGCTGGGGACATCACTGTGACTCAAGATGCAGAAGCATGAAGCAGACTGGCTGGCTAGGATACTACAAGCAGTACTAAGAGGTAAAGAAGAAGGAAGAGAGTGGCCATATGGGCTGAGCAGTTGTTGAGAAATATGAAACAGTGGTCTTCTTTCTGATCATGGGCACTGATGCTTTGCTATGACATGAGGCAGACATGGATGAGGACAGGGTTAAGTGGAGGCAGGCATAGCTTACTTCTTGCCCTTGAACTAAGGGCCAATGTGTTAGTCTGTTCTCACACAGCTATAAAGATACTATCTGAGACTGGGTAATTTATAAACAAAAGAAGTTTAATTGACTCACAGTTCTGCATGGCTGGGGAGGCATCAGGAAACTTACGATCATGATGGAAGGCAAAGGGGAGGCATGGCATGTCTTAGATGGCAGCAGGAGAGAGAAGGAGCACAGGGGAAACTGCCACTTTTAAAACAATCAGATCTTGTGAGAACTTCCTTACTATCATGAGAACAGCATGGGGGATCCACCCCCATGATCCATTTACCTTTTACACGGTCCCTCCCTTGACATAAGAGGAATACAATTTGTGATGATATTTGGGTGGGGACACAGCCAAATCATGTCATTCTAACTCCAGCCCCTCCCAGATCTCATGTCCTCACATTTCAAAACCAATCATGCCTTCCTAAGAGTCCCTCAAACTCTTAACTCATTCCAGCATTATCTCAAAAGTGCAAGTCCAAAGTCTCATCTGAGATAAGGCAAGTGCCTTCTGCCTATGAGCCTGTAAAATAAAAAAAGCAAGTTAGTTACTTTCAAGACACAATTAGGGTACAGACATTAGGTAAATGTTCCCATTTCAAACAGGAGAAATTGGGCAAAACAAAGGGGCCACAGGCCTCATGCATGTCCTAAACCTGGCCAGGCAGTCATCAAATCTCAAAGCTCCAAAATCTCCTTTGACTCCGTGTCTCACATCAAGGACACACTGATGCAGGGGTGGACTCCCACAGCCTTGGGCAGCTCTGTGCCTGTGGCTCTGCAGGGTACAGCCCCTACGGCTGTTTTTGCAGGCTTGTGTTAAGTGCCTATGGCTTTTCCAGGTACATGATGCAAGCTCTCGGTAGATCTACCTTTCTGCAGGGCCCTCTTCTCACATCTCCACTAGGCAGTGCCTCAGCGGGGACTCCGTGGGGGGACTCCAACCCCACATTTCCCTTTTGCGATGCCCTAGTAGAGGTTCTCCAGGGGGGCTCTGACCCCAAAGCAGACTTTTGCCTGGACATCCAGGCATTTCCATACACCCTCTGAAATCTAGGTGGAGGCTCCCAAAGCTCAACTCTTGTCTTCTGCATACCTGCAGGCCCAACACCACATAGAAGCCACCAAGGCCTGTGGCTTGCACCCACTCAAGCCATGGGCTAAGCTGTACCTTGGCTCCTTTTAGCCAGGGCTGAAGCTGGAGTGGCTGGAACATGAAGCTCCATGTCCAAAGGGTGCACAGAGCCATCTGGGCCCTAGGCCTTGCCCATTAAACCATTTTTCCTTCCTAGGCCTCTGGGCCAGTGATGGGAGGGGCTGCCTTGAAGATGTCTGAAATGCCCTGGAGACATCATCCCCATCGTCTTGGTGATTAACATTCAGCTCCTCTTTACTTATGGAAATGTATTCAGCCACCTTGAGTTGCTCCCCAGACAATGAGTTTTTGTTTTCTATCACATGTTCAGGCTGTGAATTTTCCAAACTTTTATGCTCTGCCTCCCCTTTAAACATATGTTCCAAATTCAAACCATCTCTTTGTGAGCAAATATAGTTGTATACATTCAGGAAAAGCCAGGTCACCTCTTGAATGCTTTGCTGCTTAGAAATTTCTTCTGCCAGACTCTCTCAAGTTCAAAGTCCCACAGATCTCTAGGGCAGGGGCAAAATGTCACCAGTCTCTTTGCTAAAGCCTAGCAAGAGTGACCTTTGCTCCAGTTCCCAGTAGGTTCCTCATCTCCATCTGAGGCCACCTCAGCCTGGACTTCATTGTCCATATCACTATCAGCATTTTGATCCAAACCATGCCGCAATTCTCCAGGAAGTTCCAAACTTTTGCACATCTTCCTGTCTTGTTCTGAGCCCTCCAAACTCTGCCTGTTGCCTGTTCAAACCTCTGCCTGTTGCCCAGTTCCAAAGTTGCTTCCACATTTTCAGGTTATCCTTATAGCAATGCCTCTCTCTGCCAGTACCAATTCTCTATATTAGTCCATTTTCACACTCTTATAATGAAGATACCTGAGCCTGGGTAATTTATAAACAAAAGAACTGACTCCCAGTTCCACATGGCTGGGGAGGCATCAGGAAGCTTACAATCATGGTGGAAGGCAAAGGGGAATCAAGGCACATCTTACAAGGCAGCAGGAGAGAGAGGGAGCACAGGGGAAATGGCCATTTTTAAAACAATCAGACCTTGTGAGAACTCCCTCAGTTTCATAAGAACATCATAGGGGAACCACTTCCATGATGTAATAACCTCTCACCAGGCTCCTCTCTTGACATGGGGGTATTAAAATTTGTGATGAAATTTGGGTGGGGACACAGAGCCAAACCATATTAGCCAGCCTCTTGGGAGGAACTTATTTCTTATTGCAGGTGCCTCTCCATTCCTAGCTTACTCAGCATGCCCTCCTTCCTCAAGCAGGTGTGACTTAGGTCATCTGCATCATGATTTCTCTCATCACTAAGATGAGAAACCTCCAGAGATTACCCACACCAAGGCTGCAACCTGTTGATGTGACTACCTTTCTCTGCCATGGGTAGTTTATCTCCTCTATTCATTTACTCTGAGGATACAAATCTTTCTTGTCATCTTTGGGGTGGAGGGATAGGGTAATTCTACCTTTTACCATCAGCCACTTTCTGCCTAATCAATACTTCAATCTCCTCCCCAGAAAGAGTCATTGATTTTTTTTCCAGATTCTCCTCTGACTTGTTTGAGGGTCCCCTATCATGTTATATATCACATCCCATCTAGGGCACCCTCTACAATTCATGAAACATTCTAGACTTCTACATTTTAGTAGGGTCTAGGGAATCAAATTTAAACCTTGGATGTTTCAAGCCTACCAGGGTAAAACATTAACTTTACAATTAGAACCACGCTTTGACACTTGAATGAGTTCTCACTGCAGGAATGCCTTTGAAAAGAAATCTGACTTATTATGACTGATAGATGGGGTGGAGCTTCTTAGCAAACTACTTGCTTTAGAAGTTAATGGAAGAACATCTATGTTCAGGAAATCACTGTTTGCTGGTAATTGAGGCAATCAGATGTTTCAAAGTAGGTGAACTGTGAACAAATGAACTCCTGAATGACAGCAGGGGATAGCGTGTGGCCTCAATATTTATACTGTGTGACCATGATCACCAAAGCACTCTCATCTATTTTAAAACAGAAGAAACTATCATCAGTGGATAAAACTGGATTTAAAAGCAAGCCACCAAAAGCTCATAATTTTTTGAACTGAGCATTTTTCAAGGATGATAACATAAATACAGTCAAGCTATTTCTATAGATTTTTTAACTTTGATACCTTTTTGGAAAACAGATCCCACAGAACAATCTTAGTAAAATGGATTATTTTTATAGGGGAAAATACCACCAAAAACCCTTAACCCTAGACTCTCCATTCTTGGCTTAATATTTATCAATTCTTTTTGATTATTTCTTTTATATTTTCCAGATTATTTAGATTTTAGAGCTAGAAAGATTATTTAGTAATGACATTTTAGTGGCATTTTAAATAATGGGTTCACAGTTCAGGTCAGTGTATTCGGTAACAGTTGTCAGTTGGAAGCAGGCAAAGGCAAACATCAGCCCTAACTCATGTGATAGCTGGGTTAAGAGGATCTTTGTGTATAAATAGCCCTTCTGTGAAGTAGGTATAATAGCATGAGTCACCCTTTTTTTCTTTCTGGGACTCTGAATGATTTTATATAAATGTTAATGAGTCCCCAACAATTCAAGTTTTCTTTGAACTCCTTCATAAGTATTCCTAACTTCAGACTCTCCTTTTTTCAACTATTTTGCATATTAATAGCAATTATCCCACACGGGGAGAGGAAACAGCATGCCAAACCCTGCTTTAGAATCATTAGCTCATCGTAATATTAATCCTGAACACAACCACAGTTACTACGTCAACCTCATAAAAAAAAAAAAAATGAGTCTCCGTGATGCTAAATAACTTGCTAAAGTTTGGACAGCGATTTTGAGGCTAAGTTAGGATTCTTTTCTTTTTTCTTTTTTTAAGGCAGTGTCTCACTCCATTGCTCAGGCTGAAGGGCAGTGGCTCAATCATGGCTCACTGTAGCCTCGAACCCCCAGGCTCAGGTGATTCTCCCAACTTAGCCTCCTAAGTAGCTTGGACTACAGGTGTGCACAACCAAGTCCAGCTAATTTTTGTATTCTTTTTAGAGATGGGGTTTTGCCATGTTGCCTAGGCTGTTCAACTTCTGAGCTCAAGTGATCAGCCTACCTTGGCCTGCCAAGTTGCTGGAATTACAGATGTGGGCAACTGCACCTGGTCCCTGAGTTGGGATTCAGAAATAAATTCTGATGAACACACTGCTGTTCTACAGTATTTTTCCTTCTGTTATGGTGAGTTTGCCTGATTTTTCTTAATTCATTTAGGGTGGTTCCCAATGATTGCCTTTAAAATCTACCTGTTTAATAGCCAGCCTTGTAGTTTTGCCAGTGAGGAATGTTAAGCTCCCTGAAGGTAACAGGATATTGTTTTCATGTTTTCTGTCCTGGGCTTCTTATCCTTTAATAGATGTCCTGCACATTCTTGTAAAAGATTTTTTTTTTTTTTTTTTTTTTTTTTTAGAAAAGGACAGCTGCAAAATAGGGTTGAGTCCTGCCTGTTCTCTGTAACCTGCCAATATTACCTGACTTTGAGTTGCTGCCAACATCTGTGACTGTAGCATTCCCAGTTCTCTCCCCATGCACATTACAGGGATTTCTCCATCGTTGTCCTGTTGACATTTGACTTTGCAAATCTGTTCAAGTTCTCATTTAGGTTGAGCATGGAGTGTAAATATGTGTAGGGGCCAAAGGAAAAGCTTCCCTTTGTCCTCTAAAGGTTTGCTGAAAAATCAACTGATAAAGGGTAGATTAATAGGAGAAATGACGTACAAATTTTTTAGTATGCATGAGCGGAAATTGCACAGTCATTGCTCCATCTCCCAATAGGGTACATATACTCATATACTTTACTTCTAAGGGGAAAGGGAGATGGGGAAGTGGGGATAATTTTAAGGGGTGGTAAATAATTTTTAGGAGAATTCAATGGGCTTGAAGAACATACATTGGCCTGGGACAAAATCTGTTGAGCCTGCAGAGCAGACAATGGCTTTTGACAAAAGTCTGTTGACAGACTTTAGCCTTTCTTCCTACAATATGAGTTCAGTTACTGAAAACTCAGGGAAGGAACCAGAGATAATTGTTTTCTTCTTTGGCAGGTCCAGATGTTAGGCAGATAAGGGAACTTCAGATAACAATTTCATACTGTCCTTTGGGAGAGACAGGATTAAGAGATAGTGGGAGCTGGGGTCAGGGGTCGGGGAGTGGAGATGAGAGAGACCTTGAGGCTTCTTCTTCAGTTGAGCATGTCAACATGCCATTTTGGGGGGGGGGGTATTAGTTTCTGAACCCCAACACATGGAAGTAGCACAGTTGATAACTTGTGTCAGATTAATGTATTTAAAGACAATCCTAAATAGGGATTCCATTCTCTCCTTGGAGGAACCTTTCTTGAAATAAGACAAATTTATTTATCTTCTAAGCATATTTATGTTAGCAAAAGACTGAATGTAATATTCAGGGGAATATACTTGGTTTTATTATTTTTTCTTCCTGTATGAAACACAGGTTGGAAAGGACATTTGTCATAAGAGGACTTTTTCCCCCAGGTCATTGTCTGTGCATTAATCTTCGGAATGTGATGGACCATGTGAAACATTATAATTTGTCTGTGGGATAAAGTCCAATGGGAATCCAGAAAGCCATTCATGCAGAAACACTCTGGGAGGCCTGTGTAGGCCAACTTTGAATACATATTTAGTCCTTTCATCTTTGGCAACAGCCAACTGCTCTTTTATGAAACCCTGCCTTGTTATTTTCAAAGAGTTTATTATTAAAATTGAGCTAAGCACAGTTCTGTATTCACCATCTGGTAGAAGGTGGATCGCTGCTGGTATGTTTACAAACTACCTTACTTACTCTTTATCACTGGCTTATACCTAGAAAATATACACACACACATATATATACATATTTATTGTTTTTATGTAAACATACTGGGTGACAATATGGTATTCAGCTTGGTCAACATTTGGTGTAATGAATCAATAGAAAAAATATTTACGTTTTTCCCAGTGGCCAATGTATAGGCATTTTTACAACTTCTGACTAAGTCAAACCAATTGATTGTCCTTGTATACACAACAGTATTTATGTGGTGTCTGGGTTCCAGGGACCTTTTCCTATCTACCCATATGGTGCCCAGATATCAGTTTGAATGAAAAGCCTAGCCAACGTTAGGGCTCAGGAAAAAATACTGGAATGTATGGTGCTTTGGCATGCTAAGCACTTTGAATTAAAATAAATGGGAAACGTTAGGGGCTGCCTCAGAACCAAAAACTTTCTGTCCTTCTCTTGTTTGTCCTCTCTCAAACTCGGGAAGGTATTCTGTCTGGAATTTCCTTATCTGACTGAGGAAACTTCTTTCTAAAAGAAGCGCCATTGTCCTAAACCTGGTTCCCTCAGAATCCCATTGCAAAAGCAGGAAAGATTAATCACAAAAGAAAAGAAGATACTAAAAATCCTCAACACACCCAGTCAGAGTTTTCATCCATTCTTCTAAGGGCATCTTCCAGAGATTACCTAAGAGACTTTGTCTATATAATAAGGCAACATTTGTTCACAGGGCACTTCCACCCCTCAACTTCCTGTAACTTGCCATTCCCATTCAGTTTCCAAAGGAACCATTTAAAAATTATTGTCTGTATTTTGGGCCCATTAAACTCTGCTAAAAAATCATTGACTATCCCTGAAAATTGTCTACATACTCCCATCTCCCCCTCACCTATGAAGAGGATGCATTTAAACCTCAGCTATCTGGCCCTTCTTTGAGTCTCATAGTTTTTATGGTTCCTGGGCTCATGTACATTAATATATGTGTATGCCTTTTTTGCCTGTTAATGTTTCTATTGTCAGTTTCTTTCAACAGAGTTGAACTTTCAGAGGGAAAGGAAAAATTCTCTTCACTCCTATACCAATCAGCTATATATTTTGTTGATACAGTAACAATAGTAAATAGTAAATAATAAACTTTCATATTTTCAGGAATTTGTTTAGGAAGAATATTTGAATAAACTGGATATTTTGCTTAATTAGCAATTATCACACTATAAATATTATATGTATCACACAGATGATTATTTTCCAGATAAATAGGGTACAATGGAATTAATGTATCACTAAAATTCTGTTAAAAATCATCGACAACCTGATTAAAAATTTGAAGACCTTTCAAAGCTTTAGGTTCACCATTCTAAATATATGTTTAATTACGAAGAATCTTAGATAGAAGCAGGGATTATGTGGTGGTAGAATTTTATTTGCAAATTCTGGAATATATCCTGGAAGTTGCTTTGTTTCTCTAATAAATTCCACAGATCAGGTGTGTGACTTGATTATAAGAGCCAAGTTATGCAAGAACAAAATCAAATCAAATATTTGAATTCTAGGTCAAGAGAGAGAACAATATGAGAATAATTTAGCTTTATCTTAAGATATAGATGATTTGGACTATAACCAGAGCTCCCACAACAGGATGTGAGGTGAGGTGTTTTTTTTGCTGGTCGTAAGTGCTTATGAAAGGTAATAAACCCTAAGCTTTTCAAGGACAGTCACCAAGATGTAAACAATTGTTGCTGTTTTATGTATTATCCATGAGGATAAATGAGATGCATTACAATAGGAAAAGCTACTGCCTTCGCCTTCCAGACTGCGTCTTACAAGACTATTCAGTCAAAATTCTCAGGGAATAGCACCTCTTCCAGTGTTCAGCTTAAATATATGTCTGTGAAATGCATTTGAAAGCTTAATGTGTGTCTTTTGGAGTGACCATTCTTTGAAGTTTCATTGTCCATTTCATTTCCAGGAATGGTAATACTTCACTTTATCTTTATAAGCACTGCCCCATCCTTGGTCTTATTTGGTTTGCATAACTATGTACTGTGGGGATAGAGTTATAATTCCTATGCGCTGGTAAAAAAAAAAAAAAGAAAGAAAGAAAAAAGAAAATGTCTCTGAATCCAGTACAGGCAGGAAAGTTGTGTTGTGTCTGGGAATCTACCAGGTAAGAAAGAGGCAGGTTAGCCAGCAAGAGAGAGAAATAATCACTTATGATTTCCTTAATGACTCACAAAAATGGCATTGGTCATTAAAATGCGTTATACAGGTGTAGTTTTATTTAAGCCACATGTCAGGTTATCTTCTTTTTGTTATTTATTTTTCAACATTTTATTAACCAAGTATTATAGGCTAAGCATGGTTCTCATCACTGGAATAGCTACCGCCTGTGCTGCTGTTCCAACTAGAGGAGAACCATGATCAGTCACTCCAACCATGAGTACCAGCATAGAAACTCCTCTCCACCATTGCATCCAGATGCAGGGGTCCCTGTGGTTTGTAAGAATAAATAAGAATAAAAAATAAGAGGCTCAATTCTCCTCGTCAAATATAAGGGAGGAGACTTCTCTCTGCCTCCTTTTGTTAGGTGATTTACTATAGAAAACTTGTAAATTCTTTCTCTATCTCTTTAAAATGTATGTTTAGCTTCTTAGAAATTAAATAAGGCTCCTGCCAGCGTTATGACCCAGGAATGTCTTTTTCAAGAACCTGGGAGCCCTCTTTTTGAAATGGAAACATCAAGGGAGACAGTACCCTGTAGCCCGATTTCTGTGGGAGGGTAGGAGCCTAACTTCAGTGGGTGCCTGGCTCCAAGCTGCAAAACTACCTTCTGTCAAGAAGATATGGAAAGTTTATTTTTCTTTTGTATAAAACCAATTAACTAACACAGATGGTCACCCCAATTAACAGGTAAATTTAGGATAAACTATGTGTAATAAATGGCACTGTCAAATCCTCTTACTGGAGGACTAATTATTGTCTATTTAGAGAGTGTGTAGATAATGAGTTTTATCTGGTCGGCTTTATAAAAGGGTTAGATTTCTTTGTGTCTTTGCAATCTCTTAGCAGATTGCCTGTGATGTGTATCACATTCTGGTTTAATGCTTATTCAATAATAAAACTGTTTTCTTTACTATCTTTATGGAGAGGTTTTCTGGGTTGGGGGGCAGATTTTGTTTTTAATTATATTTATCCAACAATCTTATATGCAACTTTAAGGCCTTGTGGGAAAACATCCTAATTAGGAGGTCAAATGAGGTAGAAAGAAACAATTCCAGGTCAGAGCAGGCATTGTTGTTACTCAGACTGAAATGTGAGTCTTGGCTGACTGGTGGAGGCTCTGGGTAAAGGCACTAGTTACCACTTACATGAACATGACAAAGCTATCCAGCAAGTTCTCCTTAGCGTGATCCCTTCCTTGGGCATTTAAAACATGTCCCTTATACATGCTCTCTCTTTAGTCTCCTTTTTCAAGCACTTCTCAGACTATTGAATCTGTTCCACAAAAACTCTTTAGGACTGGATTCCAGACTTTTCTGGGCCTTTCCATTCAAGACTTTAGCACCTACTCTACCCCGTAGTTAAATTAACTTTTTCTTTCATTCCTCAATGCATTCCCTTCTTATTTCCACAATTGTTCTCAAATGATCTTTCAAAGAGAGTTAAGAGCCAAATACTTCTTCTGACATCTGTTGAGTTGATCATATGGTTTTTATTTTGTTGATGTGGTATAAATTAAAACAGAAGTCAAGCCATTAGCAGCACAGGACTCATTTGAGGCTTTGATTTTCAAAAACCAAAGGACCTTGACAAAGATACGGTGGTGGTACTGGTGGTGTTGGGGACAATAGGGCGATTTCTCCGGTACAGGCAAATAATAAACAAAATTAAACATTAAAGTGTTATGTTTTTTAAAAAGTTGAATTTTCCAAGCCTTTTCCAAGTGCATTTAGATAATTGCTTTGCATTGCCTGAATCCACATGGGACTTTTTGGAACAGGATTTGTGTGCCTTGTAATTCACCCAGTCAAGACACATCTTCCCTTCTGTAATAGTGTTAAAAGAAAACCTTAGATAAATTAAAGGTAATAGAGTTTAATTGGGCAAAGAACAATTTGCATGAATCAAGGAGCCTCTCAAGCCAGTGTAAGCTCAGGGAGACTCCAGCGCATCCATGTGGTAGAAGATTTATGGACAGAAAAGAGAAAGTGACATACAGAAAATGGAAGTGAAGTGCAGAAACAGCCAGATTGGTTACAGCTTGGCGTTTGCCTTATTTGAACACAATTTGAACAGTTGGCTACCTTTAATTGTCGAAAGTTTGGTGATTGGCCCAAGAGTAAGTTAGTCTGCTTACACATTTAGTTAGGTTTACTATGTATAGAGGAACCTTTAGGCTGAACTTAAAATATGAAATGAAGCAGCTTTAGGCTAAACTTGATTTTACAATAATTCAAGGCAATCTTCACAAATTTGGGCATTTCCTTACCTTGATGCTGTATTACATCTCAATAAAATTATACCTAAACATTCAAAAGCAATAAATTATGCAAGCAATATTTGTGCCATTTGGATAAAGTATCATTTTATTGTGTTTCTCAGTGTGACTTTTTATTACTTCATTTGTCTCCAATGCATTTCATGCATAACAGACAAGAAGATTTTCTCTCTTAGTATCCACCTCCAAGCTACTTCATGGCTTCCAGATTTTGCTTTGGTGTTTTCCCAGACATAGAATGACACATTCTTCTCAATACCTTCTGTATTAGGAGCTAGCACTGGATAGCCTTTAATAATGCCATCGTTTAATATTCACATTGACCATTTAGGTATAGTGTTTCCACCTTTTTTCTACATGTTATAACGTATACCAGTTTATAATAACAATAATGATAACGATAGTATAATTTGTCATTTTTTGAGCTTTTATAAAGTATAATAAATTTCATGGTCATTTTATATACATGAGTTTATTTGAATTCTAAAACCATATGAAATAGGTATGATTTATATCTCTACTATCCAGAAAGCAAAACTGAGGGTTAGTAAGTTGAAGTAACTTGCCCATGCTCACACAGCGAAGTACCCTATTTTGGGTACTTAGCCCCACAGTTAGACCCTTTAGTCATGTTGCCATACTACTGTAAAGTAGGTAGAGTTTTTGTTTAGTTACTAACCTTCCTTCAAAAGGGATTCAACATAGCACTGTTCTTCTTTTATTAAACAGAGAACTGGATCTGTATTTCATAATAATTAAGGATGTAGCTTCTCTGTCTGAAGGCCTGTGTTAGTTGTTTCTATTACTGTTATGCTATTATTAAAGAATAAGAAAAAAATTTTTAAATTATACTTTAAGTTCTAGGGTACATGTGCACAACGTGCAGGTTTGTTACATATGTATACATGTGCCATGTTGGTGTGCTGCACCCGTTAACTCGTCATTTATATTAGGTATATCTCCTAATGTTATACCTCCCCCCAAGAATAAGAAAATTAAAAATACTCCTTAAGTTTGGTAAGAGAACATTTCCAGTCAGGAGTGGGTCTTTTAACCCAACAGATACCTTTTCTCTAGACTGTTGTAATAGAAGGAACAATTTTGTTCTTTGGAGGCTGTTATCCACAGAGCCATCCCAAATCACCAGCTTCATCCATTGACTCAAAATCAGTAATCTGAGAAGCAAAATGGATTTGGTTTGTCTGCTAAAGGGACAAACTTGTGATAAAAATATGAAATAAGTTCAAAATAGTACCAGTGCAGACACAGACCTATTATTTTTTGACATTCGGTAATCTGGTAAAATCCAAATATTGTGTCATTTCAGTTAATACTTTTTTTTTTTTTGAGACCAAGTTTCACTCTTCTTGCCCAGGATGGTGTGCAACGCTGCAATCTTGGCTCACCTCAACCTCCGCCTCCCAGGTTCAAGTGATTCTCCTGCCTCAGCCTCCAGAGTAGCTGGGATTCTAGGCATGCACCACCACGCCCAGCTAATTTTGTATTTTTAGTAGAGATGGGGTTTCTCCATGTTGCTCAGGCTGGTCTTGAACTCCCAACCTCAGGGTGATCCACCCACCTTGGCCTCCCAAAGTGCTGGGATTACAGGCATGAGCCACTGTGCCCAGCCTGGTTAATTCTTTTGGTTTCTTAATTTTAGACCTTCAGAACTCATTCCAGGGA
This sequence comes from Gorilla gorilla gorilla, assembly GCF_029281585.2. Taxonomy (NCBI): domain Eukaryota; kingdom Metazoa; phylum Chordata; class Mammalia; order Primates; family Hominidae; genus Gorilla; species Gorilla gorilla. Next base: position 71,569,556 of record NC_073241.2, read on the forward strand.
TATGATACGGCATTTAAAAATAATAACCTCCAAGAATAAAATATTTAACTTAATCAGAATATTGAACAATACTGAGTAATAATCTTTAATGGGCTACTACCTGAATCTGAAAAAGGAAGAATATCAGTCAAAGATACAAGAATAAAAGAAAACTGATACAGTCCCTGAAAGCAAGAAATTGTCTTCTAACACTCAGGACTTACATACAACCAATTAGCCCTGTGAAAAGAAAACTCTGTCTTATCTGCCTAATATTGATAGAGGCAGGAGGCAGAGAAATTCTAGGCAGGCAGGGGCAGGTCCCTGTTGAAACTCCACCTTCAAGCCAAAGTAGCTTGAGACCTGCACCCAAAAGTGAGAACCTCTATCCCTGTTTGCCCACTCTCTCCTGATTGGTTCTTTCTGAATAATATCTTTTTTACCAATTGAATGTTGCCTTTTCCAAAACCACCTCTGGATTGCCCCACCCCCATCCTGTGCCTATAAAGACCCCAGGCTCAGTTGGTAGAGGAGAGATGGCTTGACTTTGGAGAGAAGACGGCTGGACTTCAGGGAAGAAGAGATGGCTTGACTTTGGGGGAAAGATAGCAGGACTTCAGGGAAGACTACCTGCTAGTCCCATACTCTTTCCAGCTCCCCTCTCTGCTGAGAGCCATTCCCACCTCTCAATAAAATTATTCACCTTCACCATCCTTCAAGTGTTCGCAGGATAATGCCCAAGCAACCAGCATGCATAGCAGGGAGGACTCTGGCAGAGATGGAGAGCTCAGGATGTTAACTAGAAGCCTAATTCTTCTTGGACGCCGGACAAGAGCTTGGGACCCACCAAGTGCAGGTACTCATAAAAAGGTTGTCACAATGGCCCTTTGCCCTCGCTGGTGGACAGCTGCCCCACATGACGAGGCAAGGGGCCAACTGAGCTGTTAACACGTAGCTGTCTGTGGACGGCAGAACTCAAGGATCATTGTAATACCCCCTGTGGGGCCTTGGGGTCACAGGTACCCCCCTAAACACACACTTGGACACTGCCCCACAGAGGTTGCTCTTGCTGGCACCCAGAGTGGCTTGCTGGGTCCTGCAGTATCTCACTGGTGCCTGGTCTGGCCATGGGTACTGTATGGAACTTGCTCCTGCCAGCGCGAAGAGAGACCCTGGGCAGATCCAAATTCACTTGCTCATGTGCTCCCTCCCACAAGGGGTTGAGCATGGAGAGCTGAGTAAATGGAGCCCCCCTGTCACAAGTCTGATGAAGAGGCTGAGAAAAATCCTGCATCAATATGATGACCACCCCTTAGCAAAATACATCCTGGTTTTCAATAGCAAATTATCTTCAATGCCTTACAGGGGTTTTGCTACACTTCATTTTTAAACATAAAACAACAAACATACTAGCCTGGAGAAAAGTTCTTTTTTAGCAAAGCAGCCTTTTAATTCAGGTATAACACAGTGCCCCAAGACTCTTCTAAATTTGTCCTGGTAGATATTTGCAGATCTATTTATCATAGTCACAGCATGAAGTAGTTTCTGATTTATGTGGTGAGCTTTAGACTTTTAGTATTTTCTCTTGTGGCCTCAATCCATGAGAAAGCAGGCCTGCATCACATTTAACACCAACATAGCAGTGTCGATAATGCCCAAGCAACCAACATGCATAGCAAGGAGGACTCTGGTGGAGATGGAGAGCTCAGGAAGTTAGCTAGAAGCCTAAGCAGCATAAACTGAAAGATTTTTCAAATCTATAGGATTTTTGTATATTTGGAGGGGAATAATGTGTGCTGCTGAATTAGAAACCCAGATAAGATTTCACTTATAAGTGGAGAATTACAGTTAAACTCTATGTATTTGGTATGGTTTCAGCAAAAGGCTTTCAGAAGGTTTCCATGAGAGAGAAAATGGGTTTCTCAGAGGTCTGGGTCAACCAGACCATAAACCTCAGTATCATTACTTTCCCACTACCTAGTATAGAACCTGCCATAGTAAAGGTGATGATTACTACAGTTTAGGTGTAACTCAAAGTCAGATCATGCTGTAGCTGCTTGTAACCTCTAGATTCCTAACTTTCACCATATCATCACTTCACACCTATGTTTTGCTTTGGATGGCACCCAAAATATTTCAAGCTGCTTTCCTATCCAATTTCTCATTTCTGGCTAGGGAGCCATGTTATGTCCAAATCCTAGTAGAGGTTATTTTGGCTGAAGAGAGCCATGAACAAGTTGTATATTTGTAATTGAGCATAAATACACTTTCTGAAGCCTAGCCAAATGCTTGTCATGCTATTACATTGTATTTCTGCACATGCTAGATACTAGGTGCTCAGTAAATTTGCTGACAACTTTAGACAAATGAAATGGAAAAAGAATGAGGGGCTGTCATGTGGATGCTAGAGTGTTTATAACAAACATTGGCCAGAAAACATTTATTTCTTCAGCAAATATTTACTGAGTATATACTATGTGGCAGACACTCGACTTAACGCTTAGATGTAGTCTTGGCACTGGGAGCTCAGAGTCTATTGTAGATAACACCCACATTAACAAAATAATTATGTTCTGGAGTGGTGGAAGCTGTACCAGAATGTGAGAAAACTCAGAGGACAACAAAGAAATGGCGTGGGGGTTTGGAAAGAGATTAATATAAGAGAGCAAAACCAGTCTCACAGAATTGTTTACCCTTTCTTCCTTTTCTTGTAACCTTTTTTTTTTTTTTTTTTTGGTGGTAGTTGTGAAATATAACATGCTTAAACAAAAGTGTGTAGAACAAAGATATACCACATAGTGATTTATCATAAATTGAACATTTATGTTAAAAAGTGCTTTTCAAACTATCTGTAATGACAGACCAGATTTTGTTTTTGTTTTGTTTTTTCTAATCCATCAGTTAAAAAATACAATTAAAATGAAATACTAAAAAAGGAAAAGGAAAACACATGTTTTTATAAAGATATAAACTTTTGAATAAACCAGTAGAAAAGAATTACCAGGAAAATAGAAGAGAAGGAACAAAGATAAACAAAATCCAAGTCAAAGTTTTAAATTGTTATATCCAACAGGCATAAAATTACTCAGCAAAATAAAGTTTCTGAATATTTATTGTGAATTCCTGTACTTATGTGAACCCATGGACTAATCATGGCAATTAGACAAGGTTCAATTGCTAAAGAAACTGACAGGACCCAAACTGACAAAGCTTACAAAAATGCAATCTGTTCCAGAAGAACATAGAATATGGCAGTAGCACTGAAGTAAGGCTACACATCATGGCCAGGCTGCCTCCCAGCAAGATGTCCAGAGAGACCAGATGCAGGTTCCAATTGTCTTACCTCTGTAGCATCATATTGGATACACTTTCTTTTGGACCATTAACATACACATCGAATATTTAGGCTCTGGGATCCCCAGATGGAGTTTTGCTGGTGCTTCTTGTGCCCAGCTGGTCACATAGGCATATTCTTGCTATGTAACCAGTCCCAGTGACAGAGCTCTTCAGTGGTCATACTGGAACCAACTCTAAATCATTAATCTCAATGTTAACAATGAACAGTGCTGACAAGCTGGTACAAACCACCCTAAACTCCTTAGACTCATGTTAACAAAAACACACTACAGTCAGTACCTTGGTCAGCATCTTGCAGGTAATTTAGCAAAACAGCACAGGCCAATTCCAGGCCTACTGGAATTAACTTCACAGTGTTGGAGCCAAGGGAAGACTTTCCTTTCATCCTCTGAAGGTTCACTGAAAATCACTGACAAGAGGCAGATTAATAGGAGAAAAAAGATGTAAATTTATTTGATTCTAGTTTTATGTGACACAGAAGTCTTCAGAATGAAGACCCAAAGATACAGGGGAAATTATCCATTTTATGCTTAGGTTCAACAAAGTATGGGCAGCTGTTTTTAAATATGATTGGACAAAAAGAGTCTGATCTTATCTTAACAGACTGAGCAGGGAAACCTAGCAAGGCCTGTGCGTCTAGTTTTTCTTGTCCTCTCTGAGCATGTATTTCTTCCTTCTGTGCATGGGGCAGGAATATCTTTGGAATGAGGGTCTTATGACCTACAGTCAAACAAGGCAGGTCAGATAATTTCTTTTTGGCCAGTTTTTTTTGTTTTTTTATTTTATTTTATTTTTTATACTTTAAGTTCTAGGGTACATGTGCACAACGTGCAGGTTTGTTACATAGGTATACACGTGCCATGTTGGTTTGCTGCACCCATTAACTCATCATTTACATTAGGTATTTCTCCCAGTGCTATCCCTCCCCCAGCCCCCCACCCCATGACAGGCCCCCGGGTGTGATGTTCCCCGCCTTGGGTCCAAGTGATCTCATTGTTCAATTCCCACCTATGACTGAGAACATGCAGTGTTTGGTTTTCTGTCCTTGTGACAGTTTGCTCAGAATGATGGTTTCCAGCTGCATCCATGTCCCTGCAAAAGACATGAACTCATCCTTTTTTTACAGCTGCATATTATTCCATGGTGTATATGTGCCACATTTTCTTAATCCAGTCTATCACTGATGGATGTTTGGGTTGGTTCCAAGTTGCGACTGTGAATAGTGTCACAATAAACATACGTGTGCATGTGTCTTTATAGTAGCATGATTTATAATCCTTTGCGTATATACACAGTAATGGGATGGCAAATGGCCAGATTTTATCTGAAAGGTGGTGGGTGGGGGGGAAGTAGAGTAAGATTTTTAGGTTTTATGGTGACCTTTGGGGAGAAAGCATTCTGGTTTTTATGACCCATCTTGGGGAAGAGAACTTCTATGGTTAACCTTCAAGGAGAAAGAGACTCAAAGACAGGAGGGCGGGAGAAGGTCAGAGAAAAACTTTTGCTTCTGAGGCTGTTTCTGAGGCCTTCATTTTGGTGTATGGTTTTCTGAGTCCCCAAAACAGCATAACTCATAGCAGTTTATGGATGGATACTGGGTTATAGACCACACTTTGAGTAACAGTGATCTATGGAACATTAGAATGGAACTAAAAATAGAATGGAACAAAAACCAGAATATGACCAGTACCACAGAAATCTTTATTATGCCCTCACAATTATTAATCTCTCCTTTCCTCAAAGGTAAACAAACTATCCTGAATCCATGATGATTACTTTCTTTTCTTTATAGTTTTTCACATCTCTCTTTTTACATTTTATATAAATAGAATCATAAAACATATATTACTTTTTGTATGGATTCTTTTGCTCAAAATCATATTTATAATATTCCTTCAATCTCTTAGGTAGTGTTGTAGTTCATTTTCAATGCAGTAATGAATTCCATTTGTGGTGTACTATGATGTATCCATTTGAATATTGATGAATGTTTGGGTGGTTTTAAATTTTTGACTATCATGAATAATGATGCTGTGACCATTTGCGTTCGTGTACGTTTTGTAATTCTCTTGCACATATAACTAAAGTGGAACGGTAAAGTCACAGGTTATATATGTTTAGCTGTTGTGCTTGCCTCCATGTAGTGTATTAAAAGAGTTGTACCAATTTACTCTTCCACTAGCAATATAAAATTTCCTTTTGCTTCACATTGTTGATAATAACAGTATTATTAATTTTTAAATTTTTGTCACTTTAGAGAATGTAGAGGATAATTTTACTGTGGTTTTCATTATATTGCCCTGATTATGGAAAAGAAAAGGTTGAACATTTATTGGCTGTTAAAATAGAAGCTTTACTTATACAGGTCTTTTGCCCATTTTTCTATTGATTTTTATTTTTTAGTGACTTGTAGCAGTTCTTCTTCTTCTTCTTTTTTTTTTTTTTTTTGAGACGGAGTTTTGCTCTTGTTGCCCAGGCTAGTGTGCAATGGCACAATCTCGGCTCACTGCAACCTCCACCTCCCAGGTTCAAACAATTCTCCTGTCTCAGCCTCCTGATTGGCTGGGATTACAGGCGCCTGCCACCACGCCCAGCGAATTTTTTTGTATTTCTAGTAGAGACGAGGTTTCACTATGTTGGCCAGGCTGGTCTCGAACTCCTGACCTCAGGTGATCCACCCACCTTGACTTCCCAAAGTGCTGGGATTACAGGCGTGAGTCACCGCGCCTGGCCAGCTGTTCTTTTTATATTGTGGATATAACTCTTTCTTCAGATATATGTGTTGTAAATATAATCTCTTATAGTGTGGATACCTTTTAAAGGCATCTTTTGATGATAAACATTTTAATGTAGTAGCACACTGTGTAAGTACTTTCCCTTTATAATATAAAAATGATATTATGCCATATTCACCTTTTACCATCCCAAGATCATTAAGATTTTACAGAAGCTTCGTTGCTTTGCATATCACACATAGATATGTTTTTTATTGTGTGAGGTTAGAGTCAAGTTTTATTATATTTTTCACTTTGATATTCAGTTAATCCAGAACCATTTATTGAAAGGAATGTTCTTTTCCCATTGGTCTACAGTAGCAATTTTGTCATTAATCAATTACTTATTTTTGTGTGGGTCTCTTTCTGGGCTCTTTCCTCTGTTTCATTAATGTAATTTTCTATCTTTGTACCCCTGTTACACAGTCTCAGTGATGAGTTTTATGGTAATTCTTGCTACCTGGTAGAGTAAATCCTTCTACTCTGTTTTCCTTCAGTAGTGTCTTAGCTATTCTTGACCCTTCACATTACCATGTAAATTTTAGAATCAGTTTGACAAGTTTCACATAAAAACTTTGTCAAATTTGGGGATCACTGACCATCCCTCCATTTATGCCTGCTTTCATGTGTTTTACTTAATAGTATTTTATTGTTGTGAGGGCTTGCACACATTTAATAGATTTATTCCTATGTATGTGTTGCTGTTCTGGTACCTGTTCTAAAATTTCATTTGAAAATGCAACCAATATTTGTATTTTGATTTCTGTATCCACAAACCTTGTTAAACTCATTTATTAATTGTAATAATTCATCTATCTTTTGAGTTTTCCATATCTACAGTCATATCGACTAAGAATAATTACAGATTTATTCATCTTGTCTATTGAAGGTTAGATTCCCCATACATAGCCCTGAGACAAACATTCGGGTGTAAATGGTTTATATGGAAGTGGATCTCAGGAAACGTTGGAATGGGAGTAAAGAAGTGAAAGAAGATAGCTGATACAGGGTTCACTCTCAGGAAAGTTACCTTGAAAGCTTAATCCAACTGGGGAATTAATGAATCAATGTAAAAAATTTGCATCCGAGTTTTCACATTAAAGGGGTAAGCAATCTAAAGTACTTATTGTAAATGTTCTGTGGACCTGCGGTTGAGGGATGTTCCCAGGAGTGAGTTAATTCTCTGGGGTGAGCAATTTCTAGCCTGCTGGTAGGACAGATGAAGTGACTCCAACAAAGAAAGAAAGACTTCAGCAAAGAAATGAAGGTGCTAGTAGTTGGCTGGTGTACACTGAAGTGATAAAGTCACGGTGGTACAGATGCAGTACCAATAGCACCTACTACACTGTCCAATTCTTACAGAATTTCTTTCTTTCTCTTACATTGCTGTACTGGCTAAAACCCCTAGTCCATATTGATTAAAAGAAATGATAAAGGTCATCCTTGCATGCTGTCTGATTGCAAAGGAAAAGCTTCACCATAGGTTTACTATAAATACCTTTATCAAATTATGGAAGTTTCTTCTATCCATATGTATTTTTAAATTATGAATGAGTGTTAAATTATATCAAACATTTTTATTTATCTAAAGAGACAATAGTGTTACTTTTCTCATTTATTCTGTAAATGGGCTAAATTTCATTGATTATTATTATTATTTTTGAAACCTGGCCTCACTCTGTCACCCACGCTGGGGTACAGTGTGGTGCCATATGGCTCACTGCAGCTTGGAACTCCTGGGCTCCAGTGATCCTCCTGCCTCAGCCTCTTGAGCGGTTAGGACCACAGGTATGAGCCACTTCACACATCCTGATGTTTGAATACTTAATTAATATTGCATTTCTGGAATAAACCCACCTTGTTTGTTTTGGTTATTATATTACCAAAACATTTTGTTAATATTTAGGTTTTTGCATTTATATTCCTATATGAGATTGGCTGGTATTTTTGTTTTCTTTTTCTTGATTTGCTCATTAAATTTTCCTAGGAAGTTTATCCTGGTTTACTGAAATGATTGAGAAGTATTTTTTCTTTTGCTATACTCTTGGAGATTTTGTATATTATTGAAATTATCCTTTCCTTAAATTATTGGGAGTATTTGCTGAAGACATCTGGACCTACAGTTGTTCTATATGGAAATATTTAAAATTATAGATTTAATTTCTTTAATAGTTATATAAATATTTATACTTTTGATTTCTTCTTGTTTCAGTTTCATTACATTGTATTTTTAAAGCAATTTTTTTCATTTTATTAAAATTTTAAAATTTATTGACAAAGCATTTAATAAGAAATTTTTAGTTTGTTTATAATAAAGAAGACTTCTACGCTCCTAACATTGGTTATTTGTATCTTTTAACTTTTTTTTTCCTTGATCAGTGTCACCAGGGATTTATTAAATTTATTGGTCCTTTCAAAGAACCATATATGGCTTCGTTGACCCTCACTGTTTTATGGTTGTTTTCTATTTCATTGATTTATATATGTTATTTGCTTACTTTTCCTGTTTTGATTAACTTTACTATATACATCCTTCTGTCACCCTCAGGAAGAAAGTATTTCTAAAAGTCAGTCTCTGCATTTTGGCCTGATAATTATTTACTATCATGTTAGCGCTTCAATATTTTCGAGCAGATGTTTTAAATTTTTGTCTCTAGCATTTCCAGTTGTACCTGTGAGAAAGTATTGGCCCAATTTAGCTAATCCACTATTACCCAAGGGGGAATGTCTCCACTGGTTTATTTTTTGACTTTTTTTTTGGACAAAGTGCCATCTTATGTTTTTATCTGAAAGCCTTTCCAGCAGTCTTTGGATAGAATTGAATTCTCTAATTAAAACTGCATTAATCGGTAAAATAAAATGTTTTACAGGGAATGCGGAGTAGGGAAGGGGAATAAAGGCCTGAGACAGTAAGGCTGTTACCTCTTGTAATTGGCTTGCATCTGCTCTTAAGCTCACCTTTAGTTTCAGGACCTCATCTAAAGTGTGATGGCAGCTATTACATGTGAGGAGGAATAACATTCTAAGTGTTCCCATACCTTCTATCCCTTTCCTTTAATGTTTCTTGCAGCTCTTTTTTATATGCCAGAACAAACTGATAAACATGAGCCACCCACTATAAACTATAAACAAGAGTTGTAAACATTGGTACCTGAAACAAACTTATGGCTTAAATGTAACAAGAAAAACTTCAGATGCATACTTGCTGGGACTAGATAAAAAGACAATGGCTGAAGTGAGGACAAAGGAGTGTAATCTTGTGGATAGCAGAGGGTGGGACTGAGGAACCATGAGATACACTGTGGTAAAAACCATTAGAACTGGGAAGCCTCATGAAAGCTGGATCAGTATAAGTGGTGTCTTTCATCAATGTCTGGTGAGACCAATTGCTGATAATGGTTAGTGTGGTGTTTGTTTCAGTTGAAATAGTCTTACCTGCATTGTATGATTCTACCTTACCCTGGTGCAATGTATGCCTTGTGAACAGCCTTCCTTTTTTTTTTTGTTGGATTGGGCATTTATTTCTCAGCATTTCCCCGACAGCAGAAGAGAGAGGTCTTGAATTTTTCAAGGGATGTTGGTGACATTAAGGTAAAACCTCACCCCTGACTGAATTGTGCCACCAGAACTAATTCGTAGCAATTGTGTCGTGATAACAACAAAGCATATCACCTTCCCTCTAAATGTATAAAATGTATACTTAAATGCACACTCATATATTTGTAACTCACAGTTTTTACCCTTGCAGAATTTATAGTATAGTTCAGGAGGAAAGACACACACACACACAAACACACAAAGACACACACACACACACACACACACACACACGCATGTGCGCGGGCACACAAAGAAAGGCCATTGGGTTAAATATCCATCAATAGCACAGAAGTTCAAGGCAGAGAGGTGTGGGCTGGAGTTGTAAAGAGGTGTTTATGCAAGATATGAGATCATCTAGGTCTTAGAGGTTATAAAAAGATGAAGGACAGGAGATTAATAGATTAAACAAGATCAACATCTTGACCTATACCCTATGAACAATGGCCTTTTACTCAAAATAGCATATGTCCTTTAGCTTACTACAGATATGACTCTCACTGCTACACTATTTGAAATAGGATGAACTCATGCATCTCAGTTTAGATCTTTCTTCTTTGATTTCTCTACATTCTTTTTTAGAGTTATTTTAGGTCTAGAATATAATAAATACTTAATTTAGATGTGAGATTTTGAGCCAGCACAAAGGATATTGTCTTAGAATAACACATTTTCCATAGAACATTAATGGAATAGGTTGCCAAGACCTAAATACCGGTAGTCAGGTGAGTTGTCAGATTGATTTCTCAGTGAGTCATTTTTGGTTGGTTGATGAACCATGACTGCCTTCTGTAGGTGGTTTATAGGGCTATAACTTCAGATGTTCTCAATTTTACCCTAGGTCAAGAAAGATAAGTCAATGGTAGACATATAGACATCAGTCTCTTTTCTTTTCTTTTTTTTTTTTTAAGATGGAGTCTCATTCTGTCTCCCAGGCTGGAGTGCAGTCGTGTGATCTCGGCTCACTGCAACCTCTGCTTCCTGGATTCAAGTGACCCTCATGCCTCAGCCTCGCAAGTAGCTGGGATTACAGGCACAAGGCACCACAACCACCTAATTTTTGTGTTTTTAGTAGAGATGGGGTTTCACCATATTGGCCAGGCTGGTCTTGAACTCCTGACTTCAAGTGATCTGCCCGTCTTGGCCTCGCAAAAGTTCTGGGATTACAGGCATGAGCCATCATGCCCAGATGACATAAGTCTATTTTCTTCTCCTGGCTCAACCATACCTCTTGTTCCAGCAAGATTATTAACACCCTCAAGGTCTTTCTTGACAAGATCACTGAGGCATTTCTATCAATCCATTAAAACTACAGTGGATTTTGTCTTTAGGATGGCAAGCTTAAAGCCATAGCAAACAATAAATTTATAATTCTGGGGGCTTCAATCAGTAGATAATAGTAGCAAGAACCTATGTTTAGGCTTTCTGTGAGCAAGGAAAACAGAGAATATAATGGAGGTGATTAAGTTTTTGTTCTATAATATACTCAGTGATGATAATTTGGAGTGATTTTTTTAAAAAACATAAATATCTGGGATAATATCAAGTAGTTTTCTTAATGAAGTTTCTGTTATTATTTCATGAAATCTCAATAAATATCACAAGGTAGATATTTTTAGTATCAATATAATTTTTACTAGTTTGGAATAAGTTTGGTTTTTTGAAATAAAAACTCCACTGAAAGTGGCCTACATAACAGAGTTCAATTAACAAAATCTCTCATAATAAGAAGTTCCAAAAAGGTGGCTCCCAGACTGGCTAATTCAGCAGTTCAACTCCATCAGGTCTCATTTCTCTTTTTTGAAGTTCTTTTATCTTTCTTTTCATGGTTCATGGTTAGAGAATATTGGATTCAAACATGACCTCCTCACACAATAATATTCAATGCAGGTAGGAAGTGGGGAGTGTCTGGGGATGGTCTTCATATGCTTCACTCTCTATTTATCAGGGAAGCATATATTTCTAAGAAATCTTCAGTGGTATTTCTCTTTGGTTTTATTTGGTTTTGTACTTTCATCTTGCTGTTGGGCTGAGAGACTGCCTGCCAGTATTTGAGTGGATTTGGGCATTTCCAACCAGAATAAAAAGGCAAGGGGAATTGTGACCAACAGTATAACTGCCATATTTACCAAGACTGACAGACATACTATGGTCTTTTAATATTCTTGTAGGCTTTATTTTGAAGGTGTCTTGTCATGGTAATAGAGAAGTAGAGAGGAATTGTTTTGATATTAATGACAATATAAATTACAATATTAATTGCTCTCACTTATCAGCACCTACTTTCTCCTAGGAACTGTGCTACTTGGTATTCTTTCCATAGATTATTTCATTTAATCTTTTCCCCATGAGACAATAAATATAATTCATCTCAATTTATAGATGAGAAAACAAAGACTTAGAAAGGTGAAATAATTTGCTCAATATCTCTCACGTGGAAAAGAAAAAACTGAGTTCAAACCCAGGCAATCAGTTTTTAGATTATGAGTTCCTAATGACTTACCATTCTACTTACCTGTGAAATAATTGTGTTTCTCCAGGAAGTCATTGGTTTTCTCCTCTCTGAAAGGATTGGAGTGTTCAGAAAAAAGTTCAGGGCCCACACTGACTGCTTGAAGACTTGTGTTTCCATAAGCTGTGGCTGAATCTATCTCTCAGGGTCAGATGCGGGCAGAGAGAACAGAAATGACCATGTGCAAATCAATTGCTGAGATATGAGGGGCTCCTGAAAGTCTGTAAGATTGTCAAAGAAATAAATCTTGCCTCTTTTGTTCAGAATAGTATTCCCAGTGCCTAGCATAGCACCTGCTAGGCTTCTAAACAATATTTATTTATTTATTGTTTTTACTAGCTATTATTGCTTCTCTGACATCTCACTGCATGAAATGATAGATGCAAGCATTTGATTTAAAGCTTTTCTTTTTTACTATATTTTAAAAATACTAACAATTTAAAACAATTCTCTGAAATACAATAAATAAGCCATTTTTAGATATAAATTCATTAGATCCTTCTATCTCTTTTCTTTAGGATATTTAATTGAGACTTAAGACTTAATCAGGATAACAAGAAAGGTAGTTATGGAATAGAAGTAGAGGGGAAGTATGAGGATGTTTAGAGGTTGAATATTACCCAACAGGGATGAGTGTGGATAAAGCACTAAACAAGGTGGCTTAGTAACATTGAAGCCTTGGATTGTTGGGATATGTGTCACCAAGAGAGGAGAGAAGACCACTGTTATTTTGATCAGTATTATTTCTACCTGAACTATGAAACTACCAAAACTTAGTGAGATGTAATAGAAAGAATCTCAGATAGAAAGTTAAAGACCCTTAATTTTAGACCTGATTCTATCAGAAACTTCTTCAGTGACTTTTATACATTTCTCCACTGAAATGGAATTAAAAGGTTTTTTCTGGGATACAAGAAGCAAAACTTATATTCTATGATTCTGAGAGAATGGCCTAATTTACCCATTCTAACTAATCAGACATGGCAAATGTGTGACTAACACACAGGTCAACATTCCTAGCCCTACTCCTATTGCGAGCATCACTAATCAAGTGCTGCATTATTTCCTGCTTAATTGGGATTTAGCCTCAGAAATCAACACAGAACATCAAGAGGCCTCTGCTTTTCAATCTAAGCTGGCCACATAGAGCAAAAAAAAAAAAAAAAAAAAAAAACCTCACTTCTTGGCCAGGCGCAGTGGCTCACGCCTGTAATCCCAGCACTTCGGGAGGTCGAGGTGGTGGATCACCTAAGGTCAGGAGCTCAAGACCAGCCTGGCCAACATGGTGAAATCCCGTCTCTACTGAAAATACAAAAAATCACCTGGGTGTCGTGGTGGGTGCCTGTACTTCCAGCTACTCGGGAGGCTGAGGTAGGAGAACTCCTTGAAACCAGGAGGTGGAGGTTGCAGTGAGCTGAGATCGTACCATTGCACTCCAGCCTGGGCAACAAGAGGGAAACTCTGTCTCAAAAAAAAAAAAAAAAAAAGAAGAAGAAGAAGAAAACTCACTGCTATATTACTTTTGTAGGTAATAAATTTATTTTAATGCTGATATCACTTATTTAAAATAATTTATTTTTTTCTTTAGAAATAGAATCTCACTATTTTTCCTGGGCTGGTATTAAACTCCTGGCCTCAAGCAATCCTCCTGACTCAGCCTCCCAAAGTACTGAGTGTATAGGTGTGAGCCATCACACCTGGCCCTCTTTAAAATATTTTTGTTGTTATTTTAATTTTCTATTGCCGTTCTAAGAAATTACCACAATTTTTGTGGATGGAAACAAAACAAATTTATTACTCTACAATTCTAAGGTCAGAAGTCAAAAATGTAGGTATCAGCAGGCAGGGCTGTGTTCCTTCTGGAGGCTCTAGAGGCAAATCTATTTCTTTGAGTTTTCCAGCTTCTAAAGATCACCTTTGCTCTTTGGTAGTGGATCCTTTTTTCATTTTCAGAGCGAGCAGTGTAATATCTTCAAATCCCTGTGACTTCTGCTTTCATATCTTATTTTCTGATTCTGCCTCTCCGTTATGAGGACTCTTGTAATTACACTTGGCCTGCTAAGATAATGCAGAATAATCAGCCCCTCTCAAGACTCTTAATCACATCTACGAAGTCCTCTTTTTCATATCAGGTTCTGAGGATTAGAACAGGAGCTTTTTGTTCTGTTTTGTTTTGAGGCAGAGTCTCGCTCTGTTGCCCAGCCTGGAGTGCAGTGGTGTGATCTCAGTTCACTGCAACATTTGCCACCCAGGTTCAAGTTATTCTCATGTCTCAGCCTCCTGAGCAGCTGGAATTACAGGTGACCACCCCCACACCTGGCTAATTTTTGTATTTTTAGTAGAGATTGAGTTTTCCCATGTTGGCCAGGCTGGTCTCGAACACTTGACCTCAAGTGATTTGCCTACCTTGGCCTCCCACAATGCTGGGATTACAGGCCTAAGCCACCGTGCCTGGCCTGAACAGGGACGTCTTTCAGAGGGCATTCTTCTGTCTACCACAGTGATTAAAGTCTTTCCAGAGGCCCTCTTTTATATGTTATTTACTGTCTCTAGCATATTGTGTTAAATATTCTCAATTATAGAAATCTATGTCATGTAACCAAATATCTTTCAGAATCAAGTTTGATGATCAAACTAGGCAAAACTATTTTAGGTCGAAAATGAGATTTACCTACAAAGTAATGAGACATGTTCTTTTGGAGCTACGAGTCTGATTCTGAAAACATTTCCTAAGGGGGTTACCCAGCAATATAAGAAAGAGCACTGCTGTTAAAATAAGTGTAAATATCCCAAACTGAGTGTTTCAAAAGGCATAGTCATGCAGATGGTATATTATAGCGCCAAGGAGAATGACTGAGTTTAGAGAGGTTGAACTGCTCTTCCCTGTAACATCAGCACCTATCACAGTGCCTCACTCATACATAACACCAGATGGTTGAATTAATAAAATAATGGTGTAGACACCCAATACACGTGGAAGTGAGTTGACAGTTCTAAAACTTTATAAAAATGGGAAACATCTTTATGAGCATCCCCAAATATTAAGGATGGCCATGATATTAATATTCAAGCAGATAAAATCTATTTAAAACATTTCCTAACTACCTTGTCTCCTTAAAGGTGTTGCAATTTAAACGAAGAGAGAATAACAGGGATTGGCTCACTTCTATTGTCTGCTTTTCTGTCTTAATCAGATTTCACAGTAAAAAAAAAATATAGCATCCTTTAAAGGAGGAAAAATAAGTGCAGTCCTTGGTGATTTTAATCACTTCTTAGCTGCTTTCCTGAGAAAGCCCCATCTGCCCTTCTAGTCCATCTGCTGGTTGTTAACACTTAGTCAGTCACTTGACAAATCCAAAATCTGAACTGAGAGGGGGGAGGGGGATGTGAGATCATGGTTTCTGATGATTACATGTTGTGATTGACACACACACACACACACAAATCAAGATGCCTTTGTTCAGGCTCAGCTTGAGCAGGACCTGGAGCCAATTTTGCCCAGGAATGTAATGTCAGTGTGGCTAAGGGAAGATGTACCATGGCAAATGTTCATGGTTTTGCTGGACATTCCTTTGTTCAAGAGTTAATTTTTCTTTGTCATGAAGGCTGGTGATCAAATTATTTGATCATTTAATCACCAGTACAATAAAAAAAGAGATGAAATTTGATCCAGTTTCTTGATAGAAAACGTGGCTGTTGGACTCCTTAGACTGATTTATTTAACACCAATATCTGTCAACATTCAGAACAGATTCTTGAACAGATGGCTTGAATGTACTTAGAAAAGGAAAGGCTGTAGACTCTTCTATTTGAAAAGGGGCATAGTAACTATCCAGGTGGGTCTTACTCTATAGCCAGGAAAACCAAAGTTTAACAAAGTTAAGGGAGCTACCACGGGCCATTTCTAATGCTTATCAAACACTATTTACGCAGTAGCCTTTTGTCTGGTGGAGTAGAGCACATTCTTCCATATAACCCTTGAACCTTCTTCTTGCAGTCCACATTTCTGAGCTGTGGAAACTCCACATGGGACCTCCACCTGATGTCCCACTTCACCTGACATATTTTCACTTTAGCTTGAAGCTTTTAGCAATGAGATAGCTGTCAATTTCAGCTTGAACAAAATCAGTTTATGTGATCATCTCTTTGGGGCAATACATTTT
This sequence comes from Gorilla gorilla gorilla, assembly GCF_029281585.2. NCBI lineage: Eukaryota > Metazoa > Chordata > Mammalia > Primates > Hominidae > Gorilla > Gorilla gorilla. Next base: position 71,585,938 of record NC_073241.2, read on the forward strand.
ATTGGATAAGTTCAAGATGCAAACACCTGACTAAATAGTAACTTGTGTGGAAAATACTTGTAGACATTTCTTTAATTTGAGCCAAAATTATAAGTGATATCAAAATATCACATTATATAATATATTAACATAAACTTAGAGTTTATTACTAGCAATATAATGCCATGATTAAGAAAACTAGCTATTCCACTCAAATATGCATTGGTGGTATGACATTTAGAGTATTGTGCTTTGATCTGATGATCACATTCAAGAGAAACTTTGATAAAATTCTTAGAGTCCAGAAGAAGGTCAAAGGAATGATCAGGTTGGCTAAAAACCATGTTATACGAAGAACAATACATAGAATGAGAAATGTTTGACTAGGAACAAAAACATGTTAAGAGAAAGACATGGTATCTGCCTTCAAGTAAATGCAGTACTATCAGTTAAAATAAGTTGGAGTTGGTTTGTGTCACTTCAGAGAATATAACTAAGACTTGGTTGGAAGGTGCTGCAAAGCAGATTTTGTCTTAGTACAAATAAGAAAGAATTTCTTGAAAAGTAAATCTGCCAACAGCATAATGTTTAACTGCTTCAAATAAAGGCCAGAATGCCTGGCATGAGTAGAGATGTCTTTTGAGGAAAGAGTTTCTTTAAGTTTCACCCAATTTAGATGCTAAGATAAGGAATTTCCAAGGATCTACTATGTAAAATGCACTGTTAGATTGTATGGAGTTTCAAAAAGAAGTATACAACAAAGTTTCTTTTTTAAGATGCTTATACTCTAGTTTGAGAATTAAAATATGAAAACATGAGCATCTACTGTAGCCTTCTGGAGAATATGTGTTATCTAATTAAGAGAATGGGATAATCACAATAGACAGGGAAAGTCAGAAAAGAATTCATGGGAGAGGCCTTAAAAAAAAAAAGAATGGTAATAGAAAGAGTGATGGGAATTGTGAGGCAGATGAGTTGTGAAAGTGTGACTATATATGCTGTGATCAGAGAAACTTAGTCCAGGTTATTGGGTTGTTTTGGGAGAGTTGAGACCATAACAATAGAGAGATGATTGTGAATAGATTTCAGTATAACTTGAAAGGCATATTTAGGAATTTAAACTTTTATTTTTATGCAGTTGGTAACCATTTTGTGCCTTTGCATGGATAGGAAATGGTATGATGAAAATGGTATTGAAAGAAAAAGACCTGGACGTGCTTGAATAAGGAGAAACTGAAAGCAGCAAGCACAATGAAATAGGCTGCATCCTTGGAGAAACACAGACAGCATTCTTGGAATGGTAAATATGCTGTGGGTTGCTTCAACCACTTCAGGCATCAACAATTGCCTTGACACTCATTTAGCAACTTGTCTATGTCAAATAATGAGAGTTACCTCTTTGGAGCCTTTAGCAACCTAGCAACTACAGAGCCATAACAATGTTGTTTATCATCTCCTTGTCCAGCCTAATGATGCATGATTCTGCTGCTTCTTAGACTGAATTGGAAAAAAAAAAAAGTCTGTTGGAACATACAGGAATTTTACATTTTTCAAAATAGACAAGGCTATTAGCCTCCTAAGTCTGAGAACTCATTTTCATTTCTAATTAGTTTCTAGAATCGTCAGAGAACACACGTCTTGCCACTTTACTATATTTTGGGGCTTAGTAAATGTAACAGGGGCATGAAAAAAACTCTCTTTCTGCTCATCATAATTTCCGAGCATAGGTAAATAAGTAGGATCTTTACATTTATATTAGCTGTGGAGATATAAATGTCGGTAACAGTCACATAGTATTCCAGCTCGGTCAAATCATACTGTAACCATCATATAAATCTTTCTTGCTTCAGAAGTGGTTTTCTACTTGTTTAATTTCATATTAAATTTCCAAGATTCCTCTGCTTTGCAAAATCCTTTCTTGTTTTATCTTCACAATAATTCCCTAATGAATTCAGATAGAAACAGCAGAAGAAAATTGGATTTTGAATCAGGAATCCAGAATTTTAGTCTTCTCTCTGCTGCAAACTTGCTATAATGCCTTGGTATAGTCATCTAAGCTTTCTTCTTCAGTTTTCTCTCTTTTTACATTAAAAACAGTGGCATTCCTTTTTTTACATAAAAATATACAAAAACTTTTTACATTAAAAATTTCAATATGCAAACACCTGAATAAATAACAATTTGGAAAATACTTGTAAATATTTCTTTAATGAGAGCCAAAATTATAATGCCCAAGCAAACAAATAATGCTGCTTTATCTATTTCAAATAAAAAACCCCACATAAGCAAATTCTGTTGCTCTACCTATTTCAAATGTGGTTGTGAGCATCTGAAGAGACAGAAAAAGATAAGAGAGCATTTTGATAAATATTACACCTGTGCTTATGACTGTCATTATTTTCAGAATTAACACCAGTGTAGGAGGAGAGATTATAAGTATGAGAAGGAATTGTGAAGGTTATCCTGAACTCTGTTTTATTCCTCACCTACTGCACTGAAAATAGCTAAGCAAGTCATTGAAGTTCTTGGAAACTTCACATTTTAAAATCAAAGATAACAGAGTGGAAGAAATAGACCTATGCACATGTATAAATTGAGAGGGGACATAAAAACTGGGATGAACTCATCAAAGGAAATCTTTTAATTATATTTCTTTTATTAAAATCACAAAGCCCAAGCTGTATGAGTTGTATTAAAACATCAAAAAAAGAATAAAAAAAAGAAAAGCAGATAAATAAATTAAATAAAGAAAGATAAAAAACCAAACAGGCCTATGAGGATTTATCTGGTGACAGGAGCATTGCCAGCACCTAGTGTAGAGTATTTGAGTATGTGAATCTCATAACTATGCCCCTTTTATGTATATAGAGGGATCCAATTTGAAGAAAGATACTTGCATCAGTTTTCTATGCTGTATCACATATTACCACAAAATTAGTGGCTTAAAATTGTACATATTTATTATGTTGCAATGTGCGTGAGGCAGGAGTCTGGACATAGCTGAGTCTTCTAATTAGGGTCTTCAATACTACCTGGGCTGTGTTCTTATCAGGAGGTTTGACTGAAGAAGAATCTGCTTTCAAGTTCACTTAGTACATTTACAGAATCCATTTCCTTGAGGCTGTGTGACTGAGAGCCTGGCTCCTTATTGGCTGTTGGCTACCTTCAGGTCTTAAAGGTTTTGGCTGTTCACTGCCACATGATTCTCTCCATATGCAGTTAACAGCATGGTTGTTTGCTTTTTCAGGGTCAGCAGGAGAATGTCTCTCTCCAGTTTGTTAGGACATTCTTACATAGCATAAATAAATAAATCATGGGGGCAAGATCCTACCACATTTGCCATATTTATTGGGTAGAAGCAAGTCACAGGTCCTACTTGCATTTAAAGATGGGTTATACAGGGACCTGCACCAGAGGATGGAGAGCATGAAAGCATCTTAGAATTTTGCTTACCATGGCACTAAGCCAAACCTAAGTAGCTTTGATTCCCATTGAAATAAGTTTTAATTTCTTTAAAATTGCATTTATGGTTTATATATTATATATTATGTTATAAATGGCATAAAAATCCTGATCACATTGGAGTACACACTGCCAGTCCAAAATTTGTCATAGTGAAGTATTTCCAGGTTTTCGCACCTCTAATGGTCAAGATATTATACAGCTACAAAATACCAAAATGAGAGAGAGACAGAGAGAGAGAGAGAGAGAGAGAGAGAGAGAGAGAGACAGACTGCATAAGGGGTAAAAAATGCTGTTAAGAACAACTCTGTTTGCCAAAGTTTCCCACTGAAGTTGCCCACTTCAGTTTTCTAACTTGATCTCCTCTCTCTTCAAGAATACAACTTTCTTTCCTCAATAACTTTCAAGCCAATTTAATATAGCTGTGTCAAGCTGTATACAACAAAGTTGCTGATTTAAGAGAATCCTCTAATTTGGAGAATTAAGAGCTTCTTAACTATCTCAATATGAATTTGTTTTTATTAAGTTAGGTTCATTTCGTAACTCTGCCACTGATATATACATGAGTAATACCTACCTCTCTTATCCCTCAAAACTCCAAAAGTCTTTACTTATATTAACCCCAATTAAAATCTGAGTAGTGCAATTTCAGGAAAATATGAAGGAAAGTTAAAGATGGGCTAACCAGGTCAGCAAAAAGGGAGACAAAGATTCATCAGGCAGGGCTCTTCTTGACCCTTGTGGTTCCCCAAGTCACTCTCTCACTCTGTCCTGCTCAGCTGGAGTCAGGTACTATTTTTTTAAAAACTTATTTATTCTGTAAGAATTAATTTCCACTACAGGTAAAATTATACTAGGCTGTGTAATAAGAAAAAAGGAAATTCTCTTTCCTTTTCAATAAGTATTTCTAAGAGTGTTCAGAGGAAAAAAAGTGAATTTCTGCCTAAAAAATTTTCCACTTTTATAATTCCAGAAAATTTATTTATTAATTATATAATTAATTTAGAAATACAGCTATATTTATAATTTAAAATTATATTGATATTTTCCTTTCATAGACTGGGTGAAGATAAACCCGAAATATGATACATTATAATATTTTTAGACTCCTCAGCCCTATTTTTTTTACATGACCTGCTAGCAATATTAACACCTGATTAACCACCTTCCAGGAAGTATTCTGCGTAGTCCAAGTTAATTTAGTTGTAATATTTGTTTAATTACAGCACTTAAATTTTATAGTTGGTTATGCAAAATGCATGCTTGTTTGATTTTAATTCAAAAGGAAAGAGAATATCATGTAATTGACTTCTCTTGTAGTCATTGTGATTTTACAACAAGGAAACTTTTGTGATGCAATTTTCCAGAAGGCTCAGTGGCTTAACTAGAAATTCTCTCCCATATTGCTTCTTAGAATAACTGAAATAAGGACTGTAGAAACATAAATTACCAATTGTAATATAATGCAATTAGTTATGTAATAGAGTTATATGAAGAAGACAATGGTGGTGTAGAGGAAGAATCAGCTCCCTCTGCCTGGGGGAAATAGAAAGGCTTTTTTGAGAAGGCCAGGTTGTCCTTGTAAATTTTCTTGGAGGATACTACCAAGGCACGGGCACATGGATGTGGCAGAATCAGGCATATTCCATGAGTAGGAAATGGCTTTGTGTGGAGGTAGAAATTGTAGGGGCAAAGTGAGGACCTCCCTTTTGCCCTCTAAAGGTTTGCTAAAAAATCAACTGACAAAAGGCAGATTAATCGAAGAAAAGGCATACAAATTTATTAACGTGCACATGGAGGAGAAACACAGGGTGATTATCCCAAACTCTCACTGGGGTTCAGAGCTTATACACCATCTTGAGGTTACAGAAAGACTGGGGGCTTGGATCATGGTAAAACAGGTTTTGATGGCAAGACAGGTTATAGGGAGGGAAGAAGAAGGGGTCTGGCTAGCAAAGGCAGTCTTGTTATGTAGATGAAACTTCACAGAAAGCAGCCCTCAGAGAGAAGACATGGTAAATGTTTCTTTCAAACCTTTAAAGGTGTCAGACTCTCAGTTAATCTTTCTTAGATCTGGACAAGGGAAGGCCTCAGAGAAAACCTGGCTGCATTAATGCAAATTTTCTCATCAGTGCAAATCTTCCCCACAAAAGTAGCTTTGCAGGGCTAATTCTGTTTTGTAGGCCCTCTGAACAACCACCTCAAAATAGGTCAGATAAGAATATTCTGAGGTGAAATATTTTTATTTCCTTCAAAACCAAGGGAGGTAGGGAACTTGCCAGGTTTGATACAGGTTGAGTCCAGCTTGTGGAGATCTTGAGTATCGTAGTACCATGAATTTGTTTTTTAGCTGAAAGAGAAGGATGCCTTGAGGAACAAATGGAGGAATCAATAGGATAAGGTTAATTGAAGAACAAAATGTTTGAAGAGGTGTTATAGAGTCCTGGTTGTAAGAATGGAGGAGGTGAGGCATGAAGGAAACAAGAATGAATAGATAAAGATGAATTTTGAGCTGGAAAGGTGAGAGCTAGAATAAGATTGTAATTTGGAAATTTGTTTATGTGCTCTATAGTAGCCCCTTATTAAAATGCAGATCCTTTTTAGGTGTAACAGAGAGCTCTTTTTGATTAATATGTTAGTAGTGAATTCACTTAGCCACTGAGGGCGAGGCCCTTTGAGAATAGGGGATGGAACAGTAACTGGCCATCATCAGGGATGATAGAGAATGGGAGCCAAGCATGTGGCATGGGGATGAGAGAGGGACCTGGGCCTAAAATCTGGAGGTCTGGAAAAGCCAAACGAAATCTCTTAAAAATCCTTTCAAGGGCTGGTTCTGTTAGATTGGTGCAAAAGTAATTGCCAGCTTTTGCCCTTACTTTCAAATGCAAAAATCACAGTTACTTTTGAACCAAACTAATAGTTCTTAAGATACAGCATTGCCTATGATACCAAGGGCTTAGACATCTCTAGACTAGTGTATGGGTCCTTGTCTGCTCCTCTGAAGCATCAATGGCCCATTAAGCCCTGCTGTACCATAAGACGACAGTCAAGATGTTTGGGTACTGAGAGAGTTCAACTTGTCTGGTGATATGAGAAAATAATTTTTTTCTGAGGATTGTCAGTCCTTTTAAGTCACCAGGCCTAGAGAGGATTTAAAATGAGGTAGCAATCATGTCCTACTCCCTTGCTTTTAAGCTGTAGAATCATCTCTGGAAACTGCTTGCTATTGCCACAAGTGGTTATAAATTTAAACTTTTAAAATTTGTATTTTAATGGTTTTTGGGAAACAGGTGGTTTTTTGGTTACATGGATAAGTTCTTTAGTGGTGATTTCTAAGATTTTGGTACCCCCATCATCTGAGCAGTTTACACTGTACCTAATGTGTAGTCTTTAGGCCGTCACCTCTCTCCCACCCCTGAGTTCCCAAAGTTCATTATGTCGTTCTTATGCCTTTGTGTTCTCATAGCTTAGCTTCCACTTATAAGTGAGAATATATGATATTTGGTTTTCCATTCCTGAGTTACTTCATTCAGAATAATGGTCTCCAACTCCATCCAGGTTGCTGCAAATGCCATCATTTCATTCTTTTTATGGCTGATTAGTGTTCCATGGTGTTATATATATATATATACCACATTTTCTTTATCCACAAGTGGTTATAAATTAACCTAATAAAGCCACATTAGACATTCTAACTCACACCCTATAGCTTAACAATGTATAGTCAATCAGTAGTTTATGTTATATTAATGTGAATTATTGGTAAACAACTTAGGAACTGCCTCTTCTTTCCCTATAAAAGTCCACTTGTAATTGTTACTAATTGCAGCGTATATTCAGGGAAACTTGAATCTATATATCCACATTGCAATCCTCAAGCTAGGCCCAAATAAACTCTCTACTTACATTAATTTTGCCTCGACTTCTTCCTTTTAGATCTGCACCAGCTAGCCTTAACTGTGATTTCCACTGATACTGGGCCTTTGCAGGGTTATACTGTGATTGGGAAAGCTGTTATACACATATTTTGGGGGTTTTAATACAGCTTGCATCATGACAGAACTATGAGCAAACGGGACTTAAATGACTCCCAATGCCCTCTACATCATATTGTGAATTCCTGGGATTTCATAAAAAAAAAGAAAAATACTCATCAACTAAACTCTAGGTGTTGCTTGGTGTTGAGGGAGGAGGGTACAAGTTAGTACCAATAGAGTAAGTGTGATTAATTTTCAAGTGCTCTACTTTTGCCAGAAGGTCTGACTTGGTGTTCTAGTTTTGTCAGTTGCTGCTTTCTAATTTTTTTTGAAGTAGTGAGAACTGAATAAGATATTTTTTTCTGAAAAACCTTTGTAAACATCAAAGAGTTGTACATGCATAATACATTTTAGTAATACTGCTTTTGTTTGTGAGACACTCAAATATCACGTGCCACGTCTAACACATGTGTGTGAGAAATTGTCAGTCTCAGACTTAAATACAAACAATTCATATTCCACATATTCCATATTTTAAAAATCAAGGTTATTTTTATTATAAAAGTAATGCCTGCTTATTATAGAGTTTACCACATAAAAAGTAGAGAAAAAAGTTGATTGTCTATCACTCAAAGCTAGCACATTTGAATGTTTTTCTTGAGAGATTTCCTGTGAAAATGTGTAGTTTGTTTGTTTTATGTAGTTGTAATTATACTTTATAAGTTTTGAGTCCTGACTTTCATTTGACAGTGTAATATAAGGATATTCTCATGTTATTTTAACCTTAAGGAAATATTATTTTTAGTGATTTCATAAATTTCAACCATTGGATATGTCATAGTTTGCTCATGAGTCTTATAAGAAATTTAACAGTCTGTGATTTTTGTCATTATAATTCGCTCCTATGGTAGCATATCTTAAGTTATTCTTATGTTAGGTTATATCTGACTTTACAAGTACACAACTCCAGAATGAGGTGGGTAATTATGGGAAGGGTAAAAAAAATGAGGCTAAATACAAATACTTTCATTCTTGTTGTCTTGACAACAGAAGAGAAGACTTTCTTTTATTAAATGGAATTATCGAGATCAAAGGTGGACAAACTAGGCCTGTAAAGAGGCAGATAGTAAACATTTTAGGCTTTGTAGGCCATGTAACCCGTTTCTCAATTACTTACCTTTGCTTATAGTGTGGAAGCAAACAATACGTAAGTGAACGGGTGTGACTGTGATCCAATACAATTTTATTTACAAAAATACGGGTTGGGCTGAATTTGGTCCCTGGGCAGTGGTGTGCTGACCCCTGCTTGAAATTATGATTTCAATTATGTACATTTTGAGTGTGCTGTATACTTTAAAATGTGAATTTCAGGCTGAAAAACGTATTGTTTAAAGCATAACTAGAGTAAGGTCCTTGGAGTGATGGGCCTTGTCAGGTATTCTCCCTAGAGGAGTGCACATTCAGGTAGGGACAGTCTTCACATATTTATTCTATGTAACAAATATGTAGCTCTTTGTATATGCCAGGTACGGTTCTCGGTGCTTGTATTAGTCTGTTTTTGCACTGCTCCAAAGAAATACCTGGGACTGAGTAATTTATAAGGAAAAGAGGCTTAATTGGCTCATGTTTTCGCAGGCTGTACAGGAAGCATGGCAGCATCAGCTCGGCTTCTGGGGAGGCCTCAGGAAACTTATAATCATGAGGGAAGAAGGCAAAGCGGGAGTCAGTACTTCACATGACAAGAGCAGAAAGAACAGAAAGAGGAGGGGCAGGCACTACACACATACTTTTAAACAACCAGATCTTGTGAGAAGTCTACCATGAGAACAGCATGAGGGGAATGATGTTAAAACATGAGAAACTGCTCCCATGATCCAAGCACCTCCCACCAGACCCCACTTCCAGCACTGTGGGTTACATTTCAACAAGAGATTTGGGTAGGGACACAGATCCAAATCATATCAGTAATTTAAGTATATTTATTCAATGAAGCTTGGGTAACACTGCTGAGTTTGGTTAGTATCAGGGTACTTATTTACTCTTTTTGATTCCTTGAAGATCTTTCCTCCTCTGCTTCAATACTCCAGTGAATTTGAGTTCTGATTATCCAAACTTACTATTAGGAAAGAACCACATATGTCATTTACACTAGATGTTGTGGTAATGAACATCAGGAAATAGTATCTTTTGGCATGCTTTCTCACTAATGAGATTTGAAACAATCTCTCTTTGTCCCTAATTCTAATTTGCAAAATGGGGACTGTGGTTAGACGGATGGTTTTTACAGCTCACTGTAGATCAGAATTGAAAAAGCATTTAAAAATATCTCTATTTAAAAAAATCTCTTACTAAGTGATTACTAAGTGCTTGGTAAGCTTAGTGCTTACTATGCTCGTTAGATTCTTATGAAGCCAGCCCAGTGGTCCTCAATCTTGCTGTACATTACACTCACCTGAGAAGTTTTACAGACACTGATACCTCAATCAAACCCTTAGAGATTCTAATTTCATTGCTCTAAGATATAGTCTGAGCATCAGGATTTTTATAAAGTTACACATGATTCTATTGTGCAGCTGCTGAACTAGTCTGAACTTAATCATCTGATTTGTGTTTGCGAATGGGTTTGGAAGAATTTCAACATATTTTCTTTTCCCCATTATGAAGAGTCCAGGACTTTATATTATTAACCCAATATAATATAAAAGAATATGGTACTTGGGTTATTATAACCATGTTTATCCAAGGTTATGTTCAAGTTACTGTTTCTTTGGAGTATACCAAACTTATCTAAATGATTTTGAGAGTGCTGTATTACTGCTCAAGGCCTTAATAAATTGTTTTTAAAATATTTGAAGTGTAACACAAACTATAATTTAAGTCAGGATGTTCTCATGGAAATCAAAATGTACATGTAACATGTTGAATAACTGTATTTTTAGATCACTTCAAGTAAAGTCCTGAGACCATGTTGAAGAGCAGAGTCTGTTGCTAGTTGTTTAAAATTAAATTCAATTAGAAGACCTGGATTTCGCATTGGAGGCTGGAAGATTCAATGATCAATCCATGAAAAAACTAATTTATATCTCACATTGATGTATAAAAGGTACCATACTCTTGGCTTTGGAGGATACCAAACTGAAGAAAATATAATCTCTGATTTTGAGTAATTTGTAATCTTAATAATAAAACTTAAACAGAGAACAGGATAATGACTGGCAATTTGTAACTGCTATGTGAATTCAGAACAGCAAAGCTGGTAGGTGGACAAGGGGTAATTAGAGTGGCTTTCAAAGTGAGACCTGTAGGCTACTTGCACAAGAATACTTTATACATGGTAGCATGAATATATGGCAACACCTTATACCATGGATTCCTGGCATTCTCATCCAGGACTATTCAATTAGTCTCTGGGACAGGGAATGAAAATCTACCCTTTAAACAGATTCTTCAAGTATTTATTTTATATACTGAGCTTGAGTACAATAGATATAGTAGGTACAGTATGAGCCAGGCCTTAAAAGATGGTTTGGAGCTATGTAATTATTATAGCAGTTAACATTTGTTAAATCCTAGACACTTTCTAATATTATACATGTATTATGTCATTTAATCCCCATAAAAATGTTAGGCACTTTGTTTTTTATTATAGACTCAGAGGGTACATATGCGGATTTTGCAGGTTTGTTACCTGGGTGTATTGTGTGATGCTGGGGTTTGGGTTTCTGGTGAACCCATTACTCAAATAGTGAACACAGTATGCAATAGATAGATAGTTTTTCAATCCTCACTCCACTCTCTCCCTCCCTACTTTTGGAATCTCCAGTGCTTATTATTCCCGTCTTTATATCCATATGTATCCATTGTTTAGCTCCCACTTATAAATGAGAACATGCAGTATTTGATCTTCTGTATCTGAGTTATTTCACTTAGGATAATGGCCTCCAACTCCATCTGTGTTGCTGCAAAATATATGATTTCCTTCATTTTTATGGATGTGTAGTATTCCACGGTATATATATACCACATATTCTTTGCCGAATTCACTGCTGATGGGCACCTAGGTTGAAACCATGTCTCTGCTGTTGTGAATAGTTCTGCAATAAACATATGAGTGCAGGAGTCTTTTTGATGACAATTATTTCTTTTCCTTTAGGTAGATACCCAGTAGTGGGATTTCTGGGTTGAATAGTTGTTCTATTCTAAGTTCTTTGAGAAACCTCCATGCTGTTTTCCATAGGGGTTGAACTATAAATAGTTTACATTCCCATCCACAGTGTATAAGTGTTTCTTTTTACATGCATCCTCGCCAACATCTGTTGTGTTTTTTACTTTTTGCTACCATTCTGACTGGTGTGAGGTGGTATCTCACTGTGGTTTTAATTTCCATTTCTCTGATGATTAGTAATTATGAGCCCTTTTTCATATGTTTGTTGGTGTTTGTATGTCTTCTTTTGAGAAGTGTCTGTTCATGTCTTTTGCCCACTTTTTAGTGGGGTTATTTGGTTTTTGCTTATTTATTTGTTTAAATTTCTTAGAGATTCTGGATATGAGTCCTTTGTCAGATGCATAGTTTGTGAACATTTTCGTCCATTATATAGGTTGTCTCTTTATTGATTGTTTCTTTTGTTGCATACCAGCTCTTTAATTAAATCCTATTTGTCTATTTTGGTTTTTCTCGCATTTGCTTTTGAGGCCTTAGTCACAAATTATTTGCGTAGGCCAATGTCCAGAAGAGTTTTTCCTAGATTTTCTTCTAGAATTTTTATAGTTTGAGGCCTTACTTTGAAGTCTTTAATCCATCTTGAGTCAATTTTTGTATATGGTTAGAGGTAGATAGGGGCCCAGTTTCATTCTTAGGTATATGGCCAGCCAGTTTTCCCAGCAACATTTATTGAATAAGGTGTCTTTTCCCCTTGGTCTGTTCGTGTAGACATTGTTGAAGACCAGTTGGTTTTAGATGCATGGCTTTGTTTCTCAGTTCTCTATTCTGTTCCATTGATCTGTATGTCCATTTTTGTACCAGTACTATGCTGTTTTGGTTACTATAGCCTTGCAGTGTAGTTTGAAGTTGAGCAATATGATGTCTTTGGCTGTATTCTTTTTGTTTAAGATTGCTGTATTAGTCCGTTCTCATATTGCTATAAAGAAATACCAGAGACTGGATAATTTACAAAGAACAGAGGTTTAATTGACTCAGAGTTCTACATGGCTGGGGAGGCCTCAGGAAAGTTGTAATCATGGTGGAAGGTGCCTCTTCACAGGGCAGCAGAAGAGAGGATGAGTACCAACAGGGGAAATGCGGAACACTTATAAAACCATCAGATCTGGTGAGAACTCATTCACTATCACAAGAACAGCATGGGGGAAACTGCCCCCATGATTTAATTACCTCCCACTGGGTCCTTCCCACAACATGTGGGGATTATGGGCATTATAATTCAAGATGAGATTTGGGTGTGGACACAGCCAAACCATATTAATTGCTTTGGCTATTCGGGTTCTCTTTTGGTGCCATATGAATTTTAGAATAGCGTTTTCTAATTGTGTGAAAAATAACATTACTAATTTGATAGGAATTGCATGAATCTTAGATTGCTTTGGGCAGTATAGTCATTTTAATGACATTGATTCTTTCTATCTATAAGCATAGGATATTTTTTTCACTTGTGTGTGTCATTTACAATTTCTGTCATCAATGTTTTGTAGTTCTTCTTATAGAAGTCTTTCATATCCTTGGTTAGATATATTCCTAAGTATTTTTTTGGGAGGGGATTGAGTTCTTGATTTGGTTCTCAGCTGTAGTTGTTGGTGTATAAAAATGCAACTTGTTTTTTGCACTGATTTTGTATCTTGAAACTTCATTAAAGCCATTTATCAGGGTAGGCGTCTTTTGTGAGAATCTTTAGGATTTTCTAGGCATAGGATCATGTCATCAGTGAGCAAAGATCATTTGACTTCCTCTTTTCCTTTCTGGAAGGCTTTATTTCTTTCTTTTGCCTGATTTCTCTGGCTAGGACTTCCAGTACTATGTTTCACAGGAGTGGTGAGAGTGGACATCCCTTGTCTTGTTCCATTTCTTAAGGGGAATGCTTTCAACTTTTCCCCTTTCAATATGATGTTGGCTGTGGGTTTGTCATATACGGTTCTTATTATTTGAGGTATATTCTTTCAGTGCCTTGTTTGTTGAGGGTTTTTATCATGAAGGAATGTTGAAATTTACTGAATGTTGGTTTTTTCTGCATCTATTGAGATAATCAATAGATGCTACTGTTCTATTTGGAGGGATTAAATAAACAGAATTCTGCAGTCTGGAAACATGATACGAACAGCTTTAATACAATTATAGTGGAATCAGCAGAGTGGGCCCAAATATAAGCACCAAACCAATACAATTTAATGACCAATGCTTCCTCTTTTCTTGAGGCTAGAATCAGGTAAACTTATGGTAAGCAAAGTGAAGTTTTTCTTTAGATGGTGGAAAATACACATTTTGGAGACATTTTCGGCTTTAACAAATGTTGTATTCATTGGGCATTCTGGAAGTCATCATGGGAAACAATGATGCAAGTTGGTGCAAACAGACCAGAAGCAGAGGCCTGAAGATGCTTAGTGGGTAGAGTGGCAGCTAGTGGCAGCAGAAAAGAAGCTCAGACTGTCCCAGGCTAGATCAACACGGCTTTCTACATGTTCTGGGTAGCACTGGCAACATAAATCATGTCTGAACAGGTAAATGCACCAAAGGGGTGGGATAGAGCAACCAGCCTTGGTCATGCAGTGGGAATATTAAAACCTTTAACTCACTGGTTTGCAAGGACCCTTCTTCCTTTTTGGGTATTATAGTTGACCTCTCAAATAAACCCATTAAATATTCAAGAAAAGGTTATTATAAAGTCCATGTGAAACATGAGGTACATCAAAACAGAAATTTGTTGGCCAAAGTGACATTTAGCATTGCCCTTGGTTTTATACAGTCAGGACCCATCAGTAGGGATTATCTGTAGCTGTGTATGGTGGGTGTTTTTGTTTAGGACCTAATGTCAACAATAAAATTTGTTGTTTAGTGACTAAACCAATGAACACTGTGGTAAGACTTGATCTTTTTGCATAGATTTTAATCAACCTATGGAAAGGATGGTTTATCTTATACCCTAAGTTAAGAAGACAGCCTAGTGACCACCCACCATGCACATTTCATTTGAACTGAGCTACTCCTTCCTCTTTTTCATATCTACAATTGGGAGAACTTCGATAAGCTCCAGGCACCTGAATTCATCCTACTGTATGCTGAAGCTGTGAGTGCTTGAGTTTCCTGATTATAAACATTTATGTTGAATGATTACTAGATCAAGGATGCAATATGGTTTGTCTTAGTATACATTTTACTAATTTTATGAAATAATTTTAAAGTTTCATAGAATTGTTAAGGATCTGAAAGAGTCACTTAATTTGTTTCTATAATACTCTATTGTATTTTAAGAGAAAAGATAAATGACTTGGATGTTATTAATAAATTGAGAATTCCCAAGTATCTCAGGGACACACCATGTGAGATTATCAAATGTTTAGTATCTATAGGTTTTATTACCTAGTACCTTAAAATCGCTGTATAAAACATACTACAAATATTTTAATGTGGGATTCCTTTTTTAGAATCTTATTTTGAATTGTATTACAAAGGAAATGCATACTCTGTAGAAAATGCTTATAAGTAAAACAAATCTCAAAGATAATTACTTCTTAAAATTTTAAATGTATAATTTCAGATATAAAATATTTTAATAGACAACTGAATCACTCCATGGGTGCCTACTATTTTTAACATAGGTTTTTTCATTTAATAGTATGTCATGAATATACTTTCATATCTAAAAATAGTTACTGCATGTTAATGGCTCACATCTCCTTTTATGTTTATGCTAAGATTTATTTAAGCAATCCTCTATTTTAGGGTGTTTAAATTATTAAATATATCATTAACTTCCTTTGGCTGAATGATTAGAACTGGGAATGATGAATTAGGGAAAATTCATTTTCAATTCTTTTAAGGTATAAGTAAAAAACGACTCCTGGAGAATGATATAATTCATACCCACTTCACAAATACAGAAGTATCAATTTGATAAAAAGAGGTAGTCCTTGTTTCATTTATGTTTCTTCTATTACTTGTAAGTTCTATCATTTTTCCATGTGCCTATTGTTAATTATTATTTAATATAATGCTTATCCATATCTTTGCCCTTTTGTCTTTTGATAGGCTTATAATTTTTATTTTCTAGACTTCATTAACTATAGCAAATTTTTTGGTGCCCTGCATCATGCGCTATTGACCTGCCTCTAATTTCAGTCATAGCTGTGGATGACAGTCCTGTTCAAGGTCAAATTCTCACTGGCATGCATGTCATGTCTTTCTGCCTTCCATTTCAGGGCATTCTCCAAAGTCTTGCAGTCTACTTGGTTAGAAGGAGGTAATACTCAAACAATGAGGGATTGGAAGCAGTGGATCAAAGCCCCAGCACACCTACACTGGGTGCTTAATCCTGGGAAACATGTTGTGTGCTTCTCAGAGGTCTCAGTGGCTCCTGTGACCTTCAACAGTGACTTTGTTCAACGCCAAGTGTATTAGTTTCCTCTTGTTGCTGTAATAAATTGATACAAATTTAGCAGTTTAAAACAATTTTAAAAATCCATCTTATAGTTCTGTAGGTCAGAAGTTTAAAATGGGTCTCAGTAGGCTAAAATAATAGTGTTGGCAGGGCTTCATTCCTTTTTGGAGTCTCTAGGGGAGAATCTATTTCCTTGCTCTTTTTTTTTTTTTTTTTTTTTTTTTTAATGTTCTGGAAGCTGACTACGTTCTTTGGCATATGGCCCCTAACTCCATGTTGGGATTTGTGTATCACTTGCTGACCGAGTACCTCGAAAAAAGCAAAAGTTATTGATTTTATAAGATTGAGTCATATTCTGCCTTTCATAGTATAGTAGTAGGCTTAGTCTGTGGAAGATTCTAGTCTGTAACAAAGCTGGGTGTGCTGGAGTAGAGGGAGAGAAAGAACATCTTTGGAGTTGAAGATAAAGTCTAGCTCTTGTACTCACTTTCATGTGTTCTTAGGTAATGTGCTTCACCTCTCTGAACCTCAATTTTCTTACCTGGTAATTGGGGATGTAAAGTAATATATTTCATAGGAGAAGAGTAATTAGGAAAAGCACAAAATAGCATTAATAGTAAAGCATCTGTCATGGGCTTGATGAATAGTTGCCATTTTAGAACATTACTCCAGCAATTCTCCCCCTACTTCTGGCATTGTAAACTTTTCTCTCTCTACTGCCTCATTTAAAGCAGCATAAAAACTGGCACTATTTCTTCTATCTACAAAAAGGCTCTCACTTAAGCCCACTCTCCCCTTAAGATACAACTCATTTCTCCATCCCTTTTTTCATTCATGGTAACATTCTCCAAAGAGTAGCCCATACTCTGTATCCAGTTGTTCTTCCTCCCTCTTTGGGTCTCTATTTCTCCCTAATTAAAGTATAATTTATATGCCACAACAATTTACTAATTTTTCAACTACAACTCAATGATTTTAATGAATACTTGCTCCTGAAGGGATGCTGTTGAATGATGTAGAGGACACATTTTTTGGCCACTCACATCACCTTGGATTCCTTTTAGCTTATCTCTTAACCTGCCTTCCGGCTTCGGTGAGGCTTTGCTACTAACAGTGGGCATCTGCAACTGTGACAGAGTCACTCCAGGGTACTAGAAACATGTTGATTCTCTGGAGAGCAGGAAGTACCTGAGGCTTCATGTTACCACCCCAACCCTGAAACCCAGGCCATAAAGGCCAATGGCTAGCTGCTGTGGGAGGACTAATGCCTGGCTTCTTCATCTCAAGTCAGGAAAAACTCTGAGGTATGATTTATATCCCAGAGCTCCCCAGGGGATGAGACTGAAGCTGAGACATGTGTAGCTTCTTTCCCTTTATTATTCTGATCCCCTTGCTTCTTAAGTGTTTTTTTTTCTGGGGATGCTTCTTAATAAATTATTTCTACTTAACCCCTTGGCTCTGAGTCTTCTTCTGGGAGAACCTGACCTCCCCAGATGACCCAATGTCAGAACTGGTCACCCCCACAAGCAGGATTTATGTTATATGCATGGAGGGAGCAGGCAGGCATCACAGAATTCTAAAACAATGTGGCATCCTGTAGTGGGAGACACTTAGGGGAGATAGAGAAGACCAGGGTCTCAGATGAGCAGTGTGGACAGTTCCTCTGAACAGTGATTCAAGCAGACAGCACTCTGGCCTTACACATCATCTAGTTTCATCATCTCTTCCTAGACCTAGCTTTCTGTCTCTGCAGCCAGGCTTTGTTAGTGCATGCTTAGGTCACTGATGTAACATGCTGCCCTTATACGTCTAGTGACAACTTGTATTTGTATTTGGGCCTTCTCCAAGGTCCATATTTTGTGAGTGTGAAGAACTGAGAAGGAGACCTACAGGACTTATTTCCCAGTCCCAATAGGATAAAGTAAAGAAACTGGCAGGAATCAGCAGATGGCAACAAAAACTACCCTGGCTACCCTCATTGCTCATTAGCATGAGACACTCTCATCAGTGCCATGACAGTTTACAAATGTCATGGAAACAACCCGGAAGTTACCACCTCTTTCCTTGGAAGTTCTAAACAACCTGCCCTTCAGTTTGCATTAACTCACCCCTTAATTTGCATGTAATTGAAAGGGGTATATTATACAATTGCCAAGAGCCCATAGGCTGTCGACTCTGGGCACACTGCCTATGAGCTATACCAGTCAATAAAAATTTGCTGTCTAACAACATTGGCTCACACTTGAATTCTTTCTTCAGTGAAGCCAGGAACCCATCTGGGCTAACCCCCAATTTGGGGGCTTGCTTCTTCCTGCATTGGAACCTCCTTGGAGTTCCTAGATCCCTTCTTTAAAGTCTTTTTCCCTCCTCAAGATCTGTATTCCCTGACCTTGGCCATAAGAGTTACCTAGTTTCAGATAACACGAGTTATCTGTGAGATCTTGAGTTCAACTTCATATTACGTAAGACAATATGCACAATGGCAGAGGAAGAGGACTTGTGGGAGAAGCATATCCATGAGGGCGCTGGAGAAAGAACAAACAAATATCCACACAGCAGGTTGGACCCTGTCCATCTCAATAAGTCACAAGATTATCTTGATTTTTTTACTTAGTCGCGGTCAGGCAGGCCTGAAGTAGGTCTAGCAGGTTCTGTTTCACATGGTAGTGTGAAAGGAAAAGAAATCTTGGGACAGAAAAATCACTAAGCCAAGGGAAAAGACAGGCTTGGAGTAATGTTAGGCAAACTGGCCCCCCATTTTATTCCTAAATAAGATAGCTACAAAGATAAAGAGCTACTTGCCTCCCTCATGATTTACCCACAAAGAAACTCCTTGTGGACAAAGTACAGACAGAACTCAAAGTCATCCCTCTAAGGCTCACCTGAGACAAATCCATATTTAATTGTTTCCTCTGCTCTATTGTTTATGTAAAATGCAGATTCACTGAGCCAGACTAAATTGTGTATTCAGTGGAGGGCTGATCAAAAACTCAAAAGAATGCAACTTTGTGTCTCTTATCTACTTATGACCTGGAAGCCCCATACTTCAAGTTGTCCTGCCCTACTAGGCTGAACCAAAGCACATCTTACACATATTGGTTGATATCTCATGTCTCCCTAAAATGAATGAAAGCAAACTCTAGCCCGGCCACTTTGGGCACATGTTATCAGAACCTCCTAAGGCTGTGTTATGAGCATGTCCTTAACCTTGGCAAAATAAACTTTCTAAATTGATTGAGACCTGTTTCAGATATCTTTGGGTTTACAGTAGAAAAGTGTATGTCTTTAAAACACTGCCAATGAATTTGAATGGGTAGGTATCTAAGGATTTAAAAGTCAGTTTTATGGAATACTTACTCATAGACATTAATTATATTTTGATTTTTACTATTTTCTGCCTGTTGAGTTGTACCCAAGAGTGTATTTGCTGGAGTTGACCCTTTAGGAACTTATATTTTTTTATTATCTGCACTATTCTCTTTGCATTTGATAATTATTCATTACATGCTTGTTATTAGTCTGGCTGTGTCAAAGTATCATCTTGTGTTCATAAGTAGTTGACCTTCAGAGGCAGGGTCCTGTCTAATGATTCTCTGATTTGTAGTTAATAATCATTTGTAATAACTTATCAGCAATATTTTCAATTAATGCCCAATCCTTGTTATCTTAATTTGTCCCCTCTTCCATTTTAGTGAAATCTCTCATTTGTAATAAATTATTTGGATGTTAATAAAGAAAGCCAACCTGATACCTGTTGAGTGTTTGGGCTGTATCTTTCCTGATATTTTCTCTGCTGAGGCTTCAGATGACTGAGCAGCCCCAGCTCTGCTGGTGGCTAGGAGATAGGATATCCTCTTGCTTATGTGATCAGAGCCCAGACGTCTCCTTGACAAACCAAGGCTTAGCAGTGATGATCAACCAGTCCACTGAGCTCCAAATCTCCCTTCTGTGTCATAGCATCTTTCTGGAGCCTATGGAGGGTGTTGTGAAAGGGCAGAAGTTTCTGACAAAGTCAGGACCAAGGGGAATGTGTCTTGTCATTGCAGTCACACAAATAAAGAGCACTGAAATGCCGACGTCCTCATTAGTGGCACAGGATATTGGGAAGCTCCCAGCTGCTTCCTCATGAATCTCAGCACTGCCCTCCTCCAATGACAAGGGTTATTTGTTTTGTTGTATTGGTTGTCTGTGAAAGCCCGCTGTTCCCTCTGCTCCATCATATCTACTCTCTTTTTCTTTTTGTTTTTGCTTATTTCTTCTTGGCAGTTGTTTCCTATGTTGTCCGGACTTCCTGAATGGTGCTAGGGAAAGAACGCCGGTAAGATAGAGCAGAAATATGATTCTGTTTTAGACAGTCATGGAACAGTAGAGGAGGTGTCTTTTTTTTTTTTTTTGTACTTCCTACATGTTGCATATTCAGCCAACATTTTACATATGTCGATTCATTTAGTCTTAATAACTGTTAAATATTTTTTCCCACAATATGACGGGCAAATAAACCATGATAAGTACTTTATCCATGGCTCCACATGGACAGGATTTTCTTATTGCAAAGCCACTAGTTACTTACTCCTAGTTACTTAGAATTTTCTGCCATCTCCCATGCTGAGTTTTGATACAGCCTCATGAAGAGGGATTTTCTTGCCTGATAATCAAGAAGTTATGTAGTAAGAAGATTTGGCTGTATTGCGGTAAGGAGCAGACTGGACCTAGAATTAGAAGACTTAGGTTGGAATTCCAGCTCTGGCACTCGTTATCTGTGTATGCTGGATAAGATAATACAAGATAAATCTGAAAGCAATGGGCACATGCAAGAAAATCATTAATTCTTTTTTTTATTATATTATTATTATACTTTAAGTTTTAGGGTACATGTGCACAATGTGCAGATTAGTTACATATGTGTACATGTGCCATGCTGGTGTGCTGCACCCATTAACTTGTCATTTAGCGTTAGGTATATCTCCTAATGCTATCCCTCCCCCTCCCCGCACCTCACAGCAGTCCCCAGAGTGTGACGTTCCCCTTCCTGTGTCCATGTGTTCTTATTGTTCAATTCCCACCTATGAGTGAGAACATGCGGTGTTTGGTTTTTTGTCCTTGCGATAGTTTACTGAGAATGATGATTTCCAATTTCATCCATGTCCCTACAAAGGGACATCATTTTTTATGGCTGCATAGTATTCCATGGTGTATATGTGCCACATTTTCTTAATCCAGTCTATCATTGTTGGACATTTAGGTTGGTTCCAAGTCTTTGCTATTGTGAATAATGCCGCAATAAACATACGTGTCCATGTGTCTTTATAGCAGCATGAGTCATAGTCCTTTGGGTCTATACCCAGTAATGGGATGGGGGGGTCAAATGGTATTTCTAGTTCTAGATCCCTGAGGAATCGCCACACTGTCTTCCACAATGGTTGAACTAGTTTACAGTCCCACCAACAGTGTAAAAGTGTTCCTATTTCTCCACATCCCCTCCAGCACCTGTTGTTTCCTGACTTTTTAATGATTGCCATTCTAACTGGTGTCAGATGGTATCTCATTGTGGTTTTGATTTGCATTTCTCTGATGGCCAGTGATGGTGAGCATTTTTTCATGTGTTTTTTGGCTGCATAAATGTCTTCTTTTGAGAAGTGTCTGTTCATATCCTTTGCCCA
The DNA here is from genome assembly GCF_029281585.2 of Gorilla gorilla gorilla. Classification (NCBI taxonomy): domain Eukaryota; kingdom Metazoa; phylum Chordata; class Mammalia; order Primates; family Hominidae; genus Gorilla; species Gorilla gorilla. The sequence continues at coordinate 71,607,619 of NC_073241.2, forward strand.
CTTTTTGATGGGGTTGTTTGTTTTTTTCTGTAAATTTGTTTGAGTTCATTGTAGATTCTGGATATTAGCCCTTTGTCAGATGAGTAGGTTGTGAAAATTTTCTCCCATTTTGTAGGTTGCCTGTTCACTCTGCTGGTAGTTTCTTTTGCTGTGCAGAAGCTCTTTAGTTTAATTAGATCCCATTTGTCAATTTTGGTTTTTGTTGCCATTGCTTTTGGTGTTTTAGACATGAAGTCCTTGCCCATGCCTATGTCCTGAGTGGTAATGCCTAGGTTTTCTGCCGGGGTTTTTATGGTTTTAGGTCTAATGTTTAAGTCTAAAAGAACTAGAAAAGCAAGAGCAAACACATTCAAAAGCTAGCAGAAGGCAAGAAATAACTAAAATCAGAGCAGAACTGAAGGAAATAGAGACACAAAAAACCCTTCAAAAAATTAATGAATCCAGGAGCTGGTTTTTTGAAAGGATCAACAAAATGGATAGACCGCTAGCAAGACTAATAAAGAAGAAAAGAGAGAAGAACCAAATAGACGCAATAAAAAATGATAAAGGGGTTATCACCACCGATCCCACAGAAATACAAACTACCATCAGAGAATAGTATAAACACCTCTACACAAATAAACTAGAAAATCTAGAAGAAATGGATAAATTCCTCGACACATATACCCTCCCAAGACTAAACCAGGAAGAAGTTGAATCTCTGAATGACCAATAACGCGCTCTGAAATTTTGGCAATAATCAATAGCTTACCAACCAAAAAGAATCCAGGACCAGATGGATTCACAGCCGAATTCAACCAGAGGTACAAGGAGGAACTGGTACCATTCCTTCTGAAACTATTCCAATCAATAGAAAAAGAGGGAATCCTCCCTAACTCATTTTATGAGGCCAGCATCATCCTGATACCAAAGCCGGGCAGAGACACAACCAAAAAAGAGAATTTTAGACCAATATCCTTGATGAACATTGATACAAAAATCCTCAATAAAATACTGGCAAACCGAATCCAGCAGCACATCAAAAATCTTATCCACCACGATCAAGTGGGCTTCATCCCTGGGATACAAGGCTGGTTCAATATACACAAATCAATAAATATAATCCAGCATATAAACAGAAGCAAAGACAAACACCACATGATTATCTCAATAGATGCAGAAAAGGCCTTTGACAAAATTCAACAACCTTCATGCTAAAAACTCTCAATAAATTAGGCATCAATGGGACGTATCTCAAAATAATAACAGCTATCCATGACAAATCCACAGCCAATATCATACTGAATGGGCAAAAACTGGAAGCATTCCCTTTGAAAACTGGCACAAGACAGGGATGCCCTCTCTCACCACTCCTATTCAACAGAGTGTTGGAAGTTCTGGCCACAGCAATTAGGCAGGAGAAGGAAATAAAGAGTATTCAATTAGGAATTAGGAAAAGAGGAAGTCAAATTGTCCCTGTTTGCAGATGACATGATTGTATATCTAGAAAACCCCATTGTCTCAGCCCAAAATCTCCTTAAGCTGATAAGCAACTTCAGCAAAGTCTCAGGAGACAAAATCAATGTACAAAAATCACAAGCATTCTTATACACCAATAACAGACAAACAGAGAGCCAAATCATGAGTGAACTCCCATTCACAATTGCTTCAAAGAGAATAAAATACCTAGGAATCCAGCTTACAAGGGATGTGAAGTACCTCTTCAAGGAGATCTACAAACCACTGCTCAATGAAATAAAAGAGGATACAAAGAATTGGAAGAACATTCCATGCTCATGGGTAGGAAGAATCAATATCATGAAAATGGCCATACTGCCCAAGGTAATTTATAGATTCAGTGCCATCCCCATCAAGCTACCAATGACTTTCTTCACAGAATTGGAAAAAACTACTTTAAAGTTCATATGGAACCAAAAAAGAGCCCACATTGCCAAGTCAATCCTAAGCCAAAAGAACAAAGCTGGAGGCATCACGCTACCTGACTTCAAACTATACTACAATGCTACAGTAACCAAAACAGCATGGTTCTGGTACCAAAACAGATATATAGATCAATGGAACAGAACAGAGCCCTCAGAAATAACGCCACATATCTACAACTATCTGGTCTTTGACAAACCTGAGAAAAACAAGCAATGGGGAAAGGATTCCCTATTTAATAAATGGTGCTGGGAAAACTGGCTAGCCATATGTAGAAAGCTGAAACTGAATCCCTTCCTTACACCTTATACAAAAATTTATTCAAGGTAATCATTAATTCTAAACAATCTGTTGCTGTGTAGCTTTGAGTAAGTCACTTAGCCTGTTATTTTCAGTTGCATCACCTCAAAAGTGATGTTAGTTGTATTCCTGAGTAAACAGGTTCAGAGATGCTTAGATGCTTAGCCCTTGACCTTCTACAGGACTGCAGAGTGAAAATTTGAATGCTGACTTTCTCATTCTCTCTTTTTGATGGCTATATGCTCTTGAGGGCCCAATAACCCTATACCCTCTTGTCTTTCTTTTTACTTGCAAGCATTTAGTTTTAACTCTTTAATTCCCATTGAAATTTGATTTCTTTTAAGGATTACACATTTAAACAAGGGTTATTGTAAGGGAAGACTTTAGTCTTTAACAACCAATGGGAAAGGCGCTCTTGAGAGCAGCAACCCCCCCTTGGTTTCCCCAAATTATTCCAGGTGATGTGATATGTGTAAGGCTGAGCCTTACGGCTACTATTTTGATGTCAGGCTGAGAATCACTGTGAGCTGAATAATGACAGTACCTAGCACTTCTGTAATGTTCACTGTGTGATAGGCATTGTGATCATACATCACATGTATTACCTCATTCAGTTTTAAGACACTCCCATGAGATGGGTACTAATATTTATTCCCGTTTTCCAGAAGATGAAATTGAAGTTTGGGTAAGTTAAGTAACTTGTTTAAGGTCACAGACTAATCAGAGACAGTGGCAGGACTTACCCTGAGCAGCTCCAGAACATACTGTTCACATTCTGCTTCACAGTCTCAGGATAAACTCAAATGAATCATTGTATTGGTGTATTTATTTTTGTCATCAGCAGAAAATAGAGCTTAGTAACTTTGAAGAAAGGCGTACTTATCAGTGGGTATTTTCCCTTGAAAGATGCTTAAAATACAATATTAAATTCTCTCTTTGAATTTCATCCATTTCAAATAATATTAAGAATAAATAGGAATCCACAATCCTTTTTCCATAATGCCAAAATCAAAAAAGTACCCCACACCAAAAGTTTTCATAAGTTTATGGCAAAATGGTTTGACAGCCAAACCTGATCTGAGCTTGAACAGGGTTGTGTATAACTTTATACCATTTAGTGTAAATATGTTTATATTTTGCTGCATAAAATTAATGCATTTAATGGGTTTGAATCAAAGTTATACATTAGGTAATATACAACATATGTACAGTATTATCTTTGTAAAATAAAAAAATTAAGAATCTGAAACATAAATGTCTCAAGTTCAGAAAAGGGCCTCTGGATCTGTATACTTGGCCAACTGTCCATGAGTAGTAATTTTTCCACTTTATGATGGTGCAAAAGCGATGATAGCTAGTACACTCCTCAACTTACCATGATAGGTTTATTAGGAAATAGCCTCATCATAGGTCACAAACATCTGCGTAAATAATACTGGCTGAAGGATCCCATTGTTGACTGTGTGGTGCTGCAAAGGTTGAATATGATGTAGGTTGTCTTTGTCTGATATGACATTGCATGGAATCACTAAACAGGTCCTATTAGAGAATGCCTACTCTATCCCTTCCCTCATACCCCAATTCACGACAACCTTCACTGCTTTGTACATCTGCTGGCAGTGGAAAAGTTAGTAGCATCTGTAATGAAACTGGGAAGATTCCCCAAGAGTTTCCCTTTCTCGGAACTCACAAAGCCATCTGTAAATAATCTGTTCTAAAAATGTGCTGGAGTTTGATGTCCACCCAGAAATAAAGAATTTGGACTTTTCCTTTTTGAAAATTGGTACTTTTACCCCTACCTTGTCAAGTTATTTTCTCATTCCTGCTTCTATCTATCCTTGTTCTCTCTTGCCTCTTGCTTTCTTCTTTCCACTCCCCTCTTTTCTCATTCTGGGAAGATGGGGAGAGAGATGCCATTTTCTAAGGGAACCAGATAAAATCTAGAACTCAGAAGTAAAGGAGAGTCTAATTCCAGGACAGACCAGGGGCAAAAGCTGGAAGATTAAGTAGCACAAAATGAGAGAAAGCATTACCCTCAGCATTACTCTCTCTCAGGCTCCTATCTTTTGAGATAGTTTTTTAATTCCGTTTCAGGAGAATGGAGCCGTAGTTCTGAAATTGCAAAGGCAGAGGCTGATCAGAGAGAGAGTGTAAGTATAAGAGTATTTGTCAGCTGCATGAGGAAAAATCACTAACATTAAATCACAGATAAAGTTTCTGGCTTTCCACAGAGAAAGGGATCTTGGCCTGAAGGCAGAAGATGGAGCACTACACATATCTGAAATCTTTCAAGAGGATTTTATTTTTTTATACTGTAAGTTCTAGGGTACATGGGCACAACGTGCAGTTTTGTTACATAGGTATACATGTGTCATGTTGGCTTGCTGCATCCTTCAACTTGTCATTTACATTAGATATTTCTCCTAATGCTATCCCTCCCCCAGCCCCCCAACCCCCAACAGGCCCAGTGTGTGATGTTTCCTGCCCTGTGTCCAAGTGTTCTCATTGTTCAATTCCCACCTATGAGTGAGAACATGCAGTGTTTGGTTTTCTGTCCTTGGGATAGTTTGCTGAGAATGATGGTTTTCAGCTTCATCCCTGTCCCTGCAAAGGACATGGACTCATCCTTTTTTATGGCTGCATAGTATTCCATGGTGTATATGTGCCACATTTTCTTAACAAAGTCTATCTTTGATGGACATTTGGGTTGGTTCTAAGTCTTTGCTATTGTGAACAGTGCCACAATAAACATACGTGTGCATATGTCTTTATAGTAGCATGATTTATAATCCTTTGGGTATATACCCAGTAATGGGATCGTTGGGTCAAATGGTATTTCTAGTTTTAGATCCTTGAGGAATTGCCACACTGTCTTCCATAACGGTTGAACTAATTTACACTCCCACTAACAGTGTAAAAGCATTCCTATTTCTCCACATCCTCTCCAGTATCTGTTGTTTCTTGACTTTTTAATGATCGCCATTCTAACTGACGTGAGATGGTATCTCATTGTGGTTTTGATTTGCATTTCTCTGACATCCAGTGATGATGAGCATTTTTTCGTGTGTCTGTTGGCTGCATAAATGTCTTCTTTTGAGAAGTGTCTTTTCATTTCCTTTGCCCACTTTTTGATGTGGTTGTTTGTTTTTTTCTTGTAAATTTGTTTAAGTTCTTTGTAGATTCTGGATATTAGCCCTTTGTCAGATGTGTAGATTGCAAACATTTTCTCCCATTCTGTAGGTTGCCTGTTCACTCTGATGATAGTTTCTTTTTCCGTGCAGAAGCTCTTTAATTAGATCCCATTTGTCTATTTTGGCTTTTGTTGCCATTGCTTTTGGTGTTTTAGTCATGAAGTGTTTGCCCATGCCTATGTCCTGAATGGTATTGCCTAGGTTTTCTTTTAGGGTTTTTATGATTTTAGGTCTAACATTTAAGTCTTTAATCCATCTTGAATTAATTTTCGTATAAGGTGTAAGGAAAGGATCCAGTTTCAGCTTTCTACATATGGCTAGCCAGTTTTCCCAGCACCATTTATTAAATAGGGAATCCTTTCCCCATTGCTTGATTTTGTCAGGTTTGTCAAAGATCAGATGGTTGTAGATGTCTAGTGTTATTTCTGAGGGCTCTGTTCTGTCCCATTGGTCTATATATCTGTTTTGGTACCAGAACCATGCTGTTTTGGTTACTGTAGCATTGTAGTATAGTTTGAAGTCAGGTAGCGTGATGCATCCAGCTTTGTTCTTTTTGCTTAGGATTGCCTTGGCTACGCGGGCTCCTTTTCGGTTCCATATGAACTTTAAAGTAGTTTTTTCCAATTCTGTGAAGAAAATCATTGGTAGCTTGATGGTGATGACATTGAATCTATAAATTACCTTGGGCAGTATGGCCATTTTCACAATATTGATTCTTCCTATCCATGAGCATGGAATGTTCTTCCATTTGTTTGTGTCCACTTTTATTTCGTGAGCAATGGCTTGTAGTTCTCCTTGAAAAGGTCCTTCACATCCCTTGTAAGTTGGATTCCTAGGTATTTTATTCTCTTTGTAGCAATTGTGAATGGGAGTTCACTCATGATTTGGCTCTCTGTTTGTCTGTTATTGGTGTATAGGAATGCTTGTGATTTTTGTACATTGATTTTGTCTCCTGAGACTTTGCTGAAGTTGCTTATCAGCTTAAGGAGATTTTGGGCTGAGACGATGGGGTTTTCTAGATATACAATCATGTCATCTGCAAACAGGGACAATTTGACTTCCTCTTTTCCTGATTGAATATCTTTATTTCTTTCTCTTGCCTGATTGCCCTGGCCAGAACCTCCAACACTATGTTGAATAGGAGTGGTGAAAGAGGGCATCCCTGTCTTGTGCCGGTTTTCAAAGGGAATGCTTCCAGTTTTTGCCCATTCAGTATGATATTGGCTGTGAGTTTGTCATAAATAGTTCTTATTATTTTGAGATACATTCCATCAATACCTAGTTTATTGAGAGTTTTTAGCATGAAGCACTATTGAATTTTGATGAAGGCTTTTTCTCTATCTATTGAGATAATCATGTGTTTTTTGTCATTGGTTCTGTTTATGTGATGGATTGTGTTTATTGATTTGCATATGTTGAACCAGCCTTGCATCCTAGGCATGAAGCCGACTCGATTGTGGTGGATAAGCTTTTTGATGTGCTGCTGGATTCGGTTTGCCAGTATTTTATTGAGGATTTTCGCATCGATGTTTGTCAGGGATATTGGTCTAAAATTCTCTTTTTTTGTTGTGTCTCTGCCATGCTTTGGTATCAGGATGATGCTGGCCTCATAAAATGAGTTAGAGAAGATTCCTTCTTTTTCTATTGATTGGAATAGTTTCAGAAGGAATGGTACCAGCTCCTCCTTGTACCTCTGGTAGAATTCGGCTGTGAATCCATCTGATCCTGGAATTTATTTGGTTGGTAAGCTATTAATTATTGCCTCAATTTCAGAGCCTGTTGTTGGTCTATTCAGAGATTCAACTTCTTCCTGGTTTAGTCTTGGGAGGATGTATGTGTTGAGGAATTTATCCATTTCTTCTAGATTTTCTAGTTTATTTGTATAGAGGTGTTTATAGTATTCTCTGATGGTAGTTTGTATTTCTGTGGGATCGGTGGTGATATCCCCTTTATCATTTTTTTATTATGTCTGTTTGATTCTTCTCTCTTTTCTTCTTAATTAGTTTGCTAACGGTCTATCAATTTTGTTGATCCTTTCAAAAAACCAGCTGCTGGATTCATTGAGTTTTTGAAGGGTTTTTTGTGTCTCTATCTCCTTCAGTTCTGCTCTGGTCTTAGTTATTTCTTGCCTTCTGCTAGCTTTTGAATTTGTTTGCTCTTGCCTCTCTGGTTCTTTTAATTGTGATCTTAGGGTGTCGATTTTAGATCTTCCCTGCTTTCTCTTGTGGGCATTTAGGCTGTAAATTTCCTTCTACACACTGCTTTAAACATGTCCCAGAGATTCTGGTACATTGTGTCTTTGTTCTCATTGGTTTCAAAGAACATCTTTATTTTGGCTTTCATTTCATTATTTACCCAGCAGTCATTCAGGAGCAGGTTGTTCAGTTTCCATGTAGTTGTACAGTTTTGAGTGAGTTCTAATTTGATTGCACTGTGGTCTGAGAGACAATTTGTTGTGATTTCTGTTCTTTTATATTTGCTGAGGGGTGCTTTACTTCCAAGTATGTGGTCAATTTTAGAATAAGTGCGATGTGGTGCTAAGAAGAATGTATATTCTGTTCATGTGGGATGGAAAGTTCTGTAGATTACTATCAGTCTTCTTGGTGCAGAGCTGAGTTCAATTCCTGGGTATCCTTGTTAACCTTCTGTCTTGTTGATCTATCTAATATTGACAGTAGGGTATTAAAATCTCCCATTATCATTGTGTGGGAGTCTAAGTCTCTTTGTAGGTCTCTAAGGACTTGCTTTAGGAATCTGGGTGCTCATGTATTAGGTGCATATATATTTAGGATAGTTAACTCTTCTTGTTGAATTGATCCCTTGTCTTTCTTGATCTTTGTTGGTTTAAAGTCTGTTTTATCAGAGACTAGGATTGCAACCCCTGCTTTTTTTTGCTTCCCATTTGCTTGGTAGATCTTCCTCCATCCCTTTATTTTGAGCCTATGTGTGTCTCTGCATATGAGGTGAGTCTCCTGAATACAGCACAATGATGGGTCTTGACGCTTTATCCAATTTGCCAGTCTGTGTCTTTTAATTAGGGCATTTAGCCCATTTACACTTAAGGTTAATATTGTTATGTGTGAATTTGATCCTGTCATTATGATGCTAGCTAGTTATTTTGCCCATTAATTGATGCAGTTTCTTCATATCATTGACGGTCTTTACAATTTGGGATGTTTTTGCAGTGGCTGGTACCAGTTGTTTCTTTCCATGTTTAGTGCTTCCTTCAGGATCTCTTGTAAGGCAGGCCTTGTAGTGACAAAATCTCTCAGCATTTGCTTGTCTGTAAAGGATTTTATTTCTTCTTCATTTATAAAGCTTAGTTTGGCTGGATATGAAATTCTGCATTGAAAATTCTTTTCTTTAAGAATGTTGAATATTGGCCCCCACTCTCTTCTGGATTGTGGGATTTCTGCCAACAGATCCGCTGTTAGTCTGATGGGCTTCCCTTTGTGGGTAACCCGACCTTTCTCTCTGGCTGCCCTTAAGATTTTTTCTTTCATTTCAACCTTGGTGAATCTGACAATTATGTGTCTTGGGATTGCTCTTCTCAAGAAGTATCTTTGTGGTGTTTTCTGTATTTCCTGAATTTGAATGTTGGCCTGCCTTGCTAGGTTGGGGAAGTTCTCCTGGATGATATCTTGAAGAGTGTTTTCCAACTTGGTTCCATTCTCCCCATCACTTTCAGGTACACTAATCAAATGTAGATTTGGTCTTTTCACATAGTCTCATATTTATTGGAGGCTTTGTTTGTTTGTTTTTACTCTTTTTTCTCTAAACTTGTCTTCTCAATTTATTTCATTAATTGGATCTTCAATCACTGATACCCTTTCTTCCACTTGATTGATTCAGCTACTGAAGCTTGTGCACGTATCACGAAAGTCTCGTGTCATGGTTTTCAGCTCCATCAGGTCATTTAAGGTCTTCTCTACACTGTTTATTCTAGTTAGCCATTCATCTAACCTTTTTTCAAGGTTTTTAGCTTCCTTGTGATGGGTGAGAATACGCTCCTTTAGCTCGGAGGAGTTTGTTATTCCCGACCTTCTGAAGCCTACTTCTGTCAACTCGTCAAAGTCATTCTCCATCCTTTGCTGGTGAGGAGCTGCAATCCTTTGGAGGAGAAGAGGCGCCCTAGGTTTTAGAATTTTCAGCTTTTCTGCTCTGTTTTTTCCCCATCTTTGTGGTTTTATCTACCTTTGGTGTTTGATGTCAGTGACCTACAGATGGGGTTTTGGTGTAGATGTCCTGATGCTATTCCTTTCCGTTTGTTAGTTTTCCTTCTAACAGTCAGGTCCCTCAGCTGCAGGTCTGTTGGAGTTTGCTGGAGGTCCACTCCAGACCCTGTTTGTGTGGGTATCACCAGCTGAGGCTGCAGAACAGCCAATATTGCAGAACAGCAAACATTGCTGCCTGATCCTTCCTCCGGAAGCTTCATCCCAGAGGGTCACCTGCCTGTGTGAGGTGTCTGTTGGCCCCTACTTGGAGGTGTCTCCCAGTTAGGCTATACAGGGGTCAGGGACCCACTTTAGGAGGCAGTCTGTCCGTTCTCAGAGCTCAAACGCTGTGCTAGGAGAACCACTACTCTCTTCAGAGCTGTCAGACATGGACTTTTAAGTCTGCAGAAGTTGCCTGTTGCCTTTTGTTCAGCTATATCCTGCCCACAGAGGTGGAGTCTAAAGAGGCAGTAGGCCTTGCTGAGCTGCAGTGGGCTCAGCCCAGTTTGAGCTTCCTGGCCCTTTGTCTACCTATTCAAGCCTCAGCAATGGTGGAAGCCCCTCCCCCAGCCAGGCTGCCACCTCGCAGTTCAATCTCAGACTGCTGCGCTAGCAGTGAGCAAGGCTCTGTGGGTGTGGGACCCACCAAGCCAGGCATGGGAGAGAATTTCCTTGTCTGCCAGTTGCTAATACCTTGGGAAAAGCATGGTATTTGGGCAGACGTTACCCGTTTTTCCAGGTATAGTCTGTCACAGCTTCCCTTGGCTAGGAAAGGGAAATCCCCTGACCCCTTATGCTTCCCAGGTGAGGTGACACCTTGCCCTGCTTTGGCTTGTCCTCTGTGGGCTGCACCCACTGTCCAACCAGTCCCATTGAGATGAACCAGGTACCTCAGTTGGAAATGCAGAAATCACCCGTCTTCTGTGTTGATCACGCTGGGAGCTGCAGACCAGAGCTGTTCCTATTCAGCCATCTTGGAACCCAACTCGAGGATGACGTTCTTGAGGAATGCATTCAAGCCTTCCTCCACTGCTATTTGTAATATGCTGACACATGCTTCTCCCCAGAGCTATTCTATGTGCATGTAGTTTCTCTGTAGGTCCTGGTATACTTGCTTCAGTCATGTTGTGAGTTGGAGTCCACCTGTCTTGCTTCATGCACAAGCATGGGTACCCATGGGTGTGATGGCCTTTGGGCTCTAGGTTTGGGTCTTCATTTCAATAAGTATAACTTCTACTCATGCATCATGGTCTGACAAATGAAGGTGAGCAGTAAGCTCAGGATATGATATTTGAGTCCATTTTTTAAAAAGTTGAACATGATAAGTATACAGAAAATGTCATAACCTTCTGAGTGTAGGCTACGCTGGCTTCTCTTATCAGATGCACTGTCTTGGAAACGTAAATCCCAGGCTCGCAGCTGAACTAACAATACCAAAAAAGACTTTTGATCTCTGCCACTTTACACGTCCACAGTTGTTAATAAAACTTCTCTACCTCTTTCAGCTTCACTTATAAAAATGGACATTGTGAACTATTTGAGCTCTAAAATTTATGTTTTGCATGTTTAATATTCTAAAACAAAGAGGTTGGAATCTGCACAGTTACCTGGTAAAATTAGAATAAATCTCTATCCAACAACTTCATCACTATGGTGATCATATACCCTGATTTGCCAAGGCGGTTCTGATGATATCTCTTGTGCTGGTATGGTTATTAACAGTGTAACAGTAAAGGGGTATAGTAACCCCTTTACTCTCCAAGAGGTCTCCAGTTTAAATGGTAATTTACATGGTCATCCTATAGATAACACCTATTGTCCCTAGTCAGACTCTTTGTATTCCTCATGAATGTTTTCTAAATAAGGGCAAGTTTTGGATGCACTGCTGAGTCCTGTGTCCTATTAGGTTCCCTTTTCCTTCTGGCCCTGACAGGTGATAAATAAATAAAACAAATGGCCTCTTGGGAGCTGTTGTCAACTTTGCTCCTATCCAGCCCCAATTTGAGGTGTTTTTTGTTCCTGTTCCCATCACTCAGGCCTTGAAGGCTGATAGATTTCTGATTTCTTCCTTGAAACATGACATGATGAATAAGGCTGCATGCTTTACTGCACAGTCCAAGAGAGAGAACTATAAAAAGTGATTGTCCTATACAATAGGAAATTATTTAACAGGGTTGGCCTTTTGCATGGGGAAAAGTAGGGGCATGATTTCAGAGCTCAGAAAAATGTTCTTCTCCAACAACAGCTCTGGGGAATGAACAGTCTTAAAATTTTCTTGAACTAATGTCAAAACATTTATCTGCAATGAGAGAACTGGTTTAAATTGTATACAATTTTGGGAGAGTAAATTTCATGACATTCAAACTGTTATTTTACCCCCAGCAACCTGGGTCCCATAAAGAGAAATAGAGTGTTCATATCTCAGGAGGTGAGATGCCAGTTCTTCTGTGCTCTGCATTTGTTTGGCACACAATATCTAAAGTAGTGTGATCAATTTTAGGTGTCTCATTATCTACAAATACTAAAAATGTCCAGCACCATTTTTTTTTTTTTACTTTTTACAATATCATCCCTGTGTCTAGGTGTGTTTATTTTTGTTTTCTAATTTTTATTAATCAGATTGCTTTTCTCTCATCACCTGATGTATCTCAGCATAATGAGGACCAGGAAGTTGGAGTTCTGGAGAGGCAGTGGGGGAGATCAGAGAAAGGACAAGGGTATTAGTTTGAAACTTGAAACCTTCGAAGAGAGTTGCCTTAGTTAAAATGCTCTAGTGATATAATTGAGTGGTCTGGGGACAACAAGAGCTACTGCCCAGAATTTCTCACTGCCTCATCTGTGCTTTAGTGTCTGTCCACTTTCCTCTCTATTGCCGCTACCTCAGTGATAAATTTATTGAGCATTTTACATGTAATAACTTATTTAATTCTCATAAAAACCCTGGGAGGGAAATTCTATTAATATTGCTATTTTATAAATTATGAACTTGAAGCTTGGACAGGTGAAGCAACTTGCCCAAGATCTATGTTACAGCTTGCATGCAGGAGAGTCAGGATTCCAGCTCAAACATACATTCCAAGCCCACACTCATTTTGTTTTGTTTTGTCTTTTGTTATTTTATTTTTTCTTTTACCTTTTTATTTTTACCTAATTTCAGACTTAAAAAGAAGTTTCAAGAAAAAAATCGTGTATACTCTTTTCACCCAGATTTCCCAAATGTTAACATATCACCATATTTGCTTTATCATTTTTGTTCTGTCTCTATTTTGTAGTTGTGAGATACCTCTTTGCCCCTAAATACTTCAGTGTATTTTCTAAGAATAAGGTTTTCACTTACATAACTATCATATAATTAAAATCACGGTATTAATATTGTTGCAATAGCTAATCTAATCCACAGACTTTATTGAGATTTATATATTCAATAATGCTCTTTATAGTCCAAGAAAATCCTGCATCACACATCACATTTAATACTCATGTTTTCTTAGTCTCCTTTAATTTGGAACAGTTCCACAGTCTTTTTTATTACATGATATTAACTTAAAAACTACTGGCCAGTTATTTTGTAGAAAGTTCCTTATTTTGGATTTGTTTGCTGTATCCTCAGGCTATGCATTTTGGCCGAGAATACCAGAGAAGTGACCTTGTATTCTTCCCAGTGCATCACATTGGGAGGCATGTGATTTGGCTCTGTTCAATTACTGCTAATGTTAGCTTCGGTCACTCAGTCAAAGTGGTATCTTCTAAGTGATTCCATTGTAAAAAGTTACATTTTTTTCCCTTTATGATTAAGACGTATCTTGTCAGGAGATACTTTGAGACTATATAAATGTCCAGCTACTAAAAAAAGTTTCACCCACTACATTTAGCATCCACTGGTGATTCTTACCTAAGTCAATTATTATTATAGTGGTTGTCAAGAATTACTTTATTAATTCCAATATTGGTTCTACATTTAGTTAGTCATTCTACTATAAAGAAGAACTTTCCTCCCTTCCCTCCTTCTGGCCTTTCTTCCTTCCATTTTTTCTTTCCTTCCCTTCTTCCTGTCTTTCTTCTGTCCAGAATCTACAAACCTAACACTCAAATATAGGTTTGGAATACATTATCCACCAGGAAGAACTGTCCTTTCCTTCCTTCCTTCCTTCCTTCCTTCCTTCCTTCCTTCCTTCCTTCCTTCCTTCCTTCCTTCCTTCTTTCCTTCCTTCCTTCCTTCCTCTTTCTTCCCTCCATCCCTCCCTCCCTTCATCTTTTGTTCTATCATTATTTCTTCATATTAATAATAGACTCACAGGCCGGGTGCGGTGGCTCACGCCTGTAATCCCAGCACTTTAGGAGGCAGAGGTGGGTAGATCACAAGGTAAGGAGCTCAAGACCAGCCTGACCAACATGGTGAAATCCCGTCTCTACTAAAATTACAAAAATTAGCTGGGTGTGATGGCATGGACCTGTAATCCCAGCTACTCAGGAGATGGAGGCAGGAGAATCGCTTGTACCTGGGAGGCAGAGGTTGCAGTGAGCTGAGACCGTGCCACTGAACTATAGCCTGGGCGACAGCATGAGATTCCATCTCAAAAAAAAAAGACTCATAAAACATTATTTAAAGGATTATAATCCATTGCGATTGTTTTAATGAAATCGATGCTCACTTGTCCTAGATTTGGACAGAGGGTACCCATTTAAGCTAATGCCTACATATGAGGTGTTTGTCAATACTCCATCATTCTTCAAGCACATTCTTACTTTGAAGGTGTTCTAGGCTTGTCTTGTATTTCTCCAGCCCTGGAATCAATAGTTCTTGTTCTTTTTGGTGGATAATGCATTCCAAACCTACATTTGAGCATAGGTTTGTAGAGTCTGGACTCCTAACCCCTGTGATCACTGTGTCTCCTAAGTTCTCGTTTCTTCTCTGCACTCTGTGACAGCACGCTGATGATGTCCCTGAAGCCATCTTGATCCACTCCAGTTTGTTTTCCACACTGTAGCATGATGTTCTTTTCAAAATGCCTCCATGATCTTGTAAACTTTCTGCTTACAAGACCTCTTCATGATTTCTCTTTGTAATGAACTAAAAACGTGTTTAATCTGCTTCCTGAGACTACTCCTGGTCTCTGAGACCACTCCAGCCTCTTCTCACTCTGTTCTCTTCCTTACTCTCTGCCCTCCAGGCTCCCTGGTCTTTCTTTTGGTTTCCTGAAACTCCTATGTTCCTCCCAGTTCAGGGTTCTGCCTGTGTTCACTCCTTGTCGAATGCTCTCACATGCGATGCTCCACCCAGCACAGCTCCTCAGATCTCGGCTCAAATGTCACTTCATTAGACTTCAGTCTAGATTAGAGTCTCTCACTGGGCCCTGTTTCTTTATTTCTGTTTGTGATTATACACTCAATACTGTGATATTTTGATTAAATTATCTCCCCTACTGTTCACTCTAAGCTCCATTCTCAACACTGCTTCCTTAAAACCTGGACAGGGTTTGGCACATAGTAAGAGTTTTATACAAATTTGGTGAATAAAGTATATACTGCCCATATAGAAGCAAGGAGTGATTGAAATACTACTACATTGGAAATGCCCAGACTTAGCCTCTTTTTGTTGTTTTTTATAATTATCTTGAAGTAATTATTCTGTTGCTATAATGAGGTTGCAGAAATATTAAAAAGCAATGTAATTTTAGAAATCAATATATAGAGGGGAAATCTGATGCTTTGGGTTTTCGATAATAAGACTGTGCATTTGGCTGAAACAGGCTTTTGATTTGAAAGAGATATCAACATTTTAAGTGACAGTTCTTTGAGAAAACAATTAGTCATTCTAAGATGAGATTTAAAATGGAAATACCTTTATTTTCAACCTACTTAAAGACAATACTTTGGCTGTCATTGGTATTAGATTCCCAGCATTGTTGTTAGAAACACCATAGTATTAATTTGAATCAATAGCACCTTAATTACAGTACAATTTTCTAAGTAACATCATTGTCCCCGAAATCATTGTGATCTCTCTAGTTAAATGTGTTTTTCCATGATAAAATAATCATCAAGCTATGTCCATCCCCTAAGACTCAGAGTGTTATTCAGTCTGCACCTTATTCAGCATCAAACCACTACTACTGTCAATTAAGTTTCACTTTTAAATGGTAGAAGGGGAGGTAGTAAGTTCCTTCGACACTTACAAAGCCTTTTTTTAAAAAAAAAAAAAATCTTATTCCAGCACCATGCTTCCTAAGGATTTTTAATTTTCTTCTATACCACTTTTTAATAAACTAGCAACCCACAGATGAGAAATAAAAACCCATATAAGAGGTGATTAAAACATAATGGAACATTATTCATTCTCACAAGTATCCTGAATTCCCATGGCAAATTACCAAATTTTACAGTTTTAAAATAGGGAAATGGATATGAAATTAGTAGAAAAATTTGCACTGGTGATGAAAATTATACATGTGCATAATACCCATAAGAAAGACAATTACTGCAGCTTTACTCGTTGGCCAGAGGGCATTTGCCTGATATGCAGTTAAGTTCTGTGGAAGAACCTGGCTTATTTAGCCAAATGCCGTCTGATGAGAATAAGGATCAAGAGTTTACTGAGGCATTTGTTTCCAAGCATTGTGTAGAGTCTTTGTCTTTAAGAGTGTTTTTTTCTTTCTTTCTTTTTTTTTTTTTTTTTTTTTGAGACAGAGTCTTGCACCGTCACCTGGACTGGAGTGCAGTGGCACAATCTCGGCTCACTGCAACCTCTGCCACCCAGGTTCAAGCAATTCTCCTGCCTCAGCCTGCCCAGTAGCTGGGACAATGGGACTACAGGTGCCTGCCACCACATCTGACTGATTTTTTTTTTTTTTTTTTTGTATTTTTAGTAGAGACGGGGTTTCAATATGTTGGCCAGGCTGGTCTCGAATGCCTGACCTTGTGATCCATCTGCCTCAGCCTCCCAAAGTGCTGGGATTATGTCCGCGAGCCACCACGCCTGGCTATCTTTAAGAGTCTTGAAGCTGTTCTCCCTAATTAAGACTTGGGTCTTCAAAGGAAGCCCTTAAGCAAAGATGAACGTGAATTCTATTCAGTTCCAGTGTTTAGAATTATTGTTACCTTTTGACACTTTAAAAAATTGAGATAACACTATGTGGTTAGCATATGTTGTGCACATAGCAAATTACATAAGATACACTAATATTATGAATAAAGCTCAATGAGTATGGACATACGTATACACTCATGTATCTACTACCTGGAAGAAAATATGGGACATTTCTAGTGCCCCAGAAGGCTCTCTCATGCTTCCTTCCTGTTGGTGGCCCCCCTCCAGCCCATAACTACTACTCTAATTTCCTTAATGAAGTCATACATTCTACATCTTTTGCATCTAGCTTCTTTCATTCAACTTAATATCTATAAAAGTTACCCATATTGTTGCATGCCTTAGTTATGTTTTTAAAATTCTTATATATAATATTCCATTTCATGGAAATACTACCTTTTATTTGTCCATTTTCTTGTTGATTGACATTTAGATGATTTTCTTATTTTGATCATTACAAATAAAGCTATTATGAACATTATTGTACACATCTTTTGGTGGCCATGTGTACTCATTTCTCTTGGATATATGTCTAGGAGTAGAACTTCCATTTAATGGGTGAGTGTATTAGTTTGTTTTCATGCTTCTGATAAAGACATACCCAAGACTGGGTAATTTATAAAGGAAAAGAGGTTTCATGGACTCACAGTTCCATGTGGCTGGGAAGGCCTCACGATTATGGTGGAAGGCAATGGAAGAGCAAAGGGATGTCTTACATGGCGGCCAGCAAAAAGAGAATGAGAGCGAAGCAAAAGGGGAAACCCCTTATAACATCATCACATCTCATGAGGCTCATTCACTACCACAAGAACAGTATGGGGGGAATAGCCCCCATGATTAATTTATCTCCTACTGAGTCCCTCCTACAACAGATGGGAATTATGGGATCTGCATCGCAAGATGAGATTTGGGTGGGGACACAGCCAACCTGTATGAGTAAGTATTAAAAATTTTCCATTTAAACGTATTGCCTTTTCCATGATAAAGGCAATGATTATTTTCCATGATAAACTAATCATCAAGCTATGTCCATCCCCTAAGACTCAGTCTTCCAACTTGATTATACTATTTTACATTCTTGCAAACAATGTGTGACACTTCCAGTTTCCTCAATTCTTGCTGATATTTGGTATTGACAATCATTTTAGTTTTAGCCATTTTGATGATGTGCATATATACATTTTGGTAACTTCTGGCTTTAGATTTTTATATGGTTTTTAGCTTTCCAGTTTCATTCTCAGATTTAGCACCTCAGATTTAGTCCATCTTTGTATCTAGTCCTGGTGTTACAGGCCAAGTTCTTCTAACTGTGTGTTCCAAGACAGATCTCTCTGGCAGAGTTGACAGTCAATCTGCAGACCAAAGCATACTGCCATGGAAATTTCATCTCCAGGGAATTGTCTCAGAACTTCCATCCTCCCTGGGTCAGCTCTGAACTCACACTCACTAGAAGGGCTTACGTAAAGCATGCCCACCTGGCCACTATTATGACTTACTTCTGCCCAGGAAAGCACCAACTCAAAATCCTGTAGGTAAAAGGTAGTAGGAGACCCCTGCCCTTGCTCCTTTCTTTCCCTACCTTATAAAAATGTCTGCTTTCTGCTCCAAAGGTGAAGTAGCACCTTTAAAGGCAGGATGCTTTGTGTCATATTCCCCTTTCTGAATAAATTCACTTGTTTGTGTGTGTCAGGCTTTACTCTCATTAATTGAACTCTACATACAGGGAGCAACTAACCTGCTTTTCAGTTACACCAGTCACCTTCTCTGATGTTACTTTTCCCGATTTCCTCCAGTGTACTTTTGTGTAGAATCTCATTCTAGCTACAACACTACCCCAGTTTTATTTTTATTATTACCTAGGCATTAAAAGGTAGTAGTCATTTGGATATACCTGGAAAATAAGGTAGACAACTTAGATAACTGCTTGCTTGTTTAATTAAAAGGTCGGGTAATACATACAGACAAATATATAGAGAAAACAAATGTGCTACTTCACACTAGCACCATCTGTTTTCCACACAGCCAATCTGAGACCACTGGAAAGAATTAGGCTGACATTATTTATATAGAATTGAGTAGAATAGAAACTGGTCCTTAAATGATAGTTAGGCTTTGTATAACTGATCCAAAGGCTCATCCCAATGGATAGAGATGGAAATACTTCAGTGTTTTTGTTTCTGATAGCAGAGCTGGAAAAAAATAGAAATGACCATAAAGATTCAGTTAACCAGCACATGCAAGATGTGGGAAATTTGGTCAATAATATCTCATGAGGAATCGAATATCTAAACCAGATGAACACATTTTTGTCAAACTTTCTGGTGGGCATTGTCTTAGTGTCCACATTTGTTTTACGTCTCAGTAAGGAGAGGCTATTGAACGTGATTGATTTTGTCTCTGCAGACTGGGGATCTTAAAGAGCCTTGGCGACATCTTAATGGCCCTGAATTCTCAGTGTGCTGTATTAAACAGAGACAGAGAATGAGTTCACACCGAATCCATAATGACCTTAGGATTTGCACTGTATTTTTGAAGTAAAATGCTCCATTTTGGTTTTCTTGTCTACTGCTTCTTTCTCTTAATCCATTGAACTGAGAAAAATATTACATTTGCCAACTGGTTACTTCAGTTCCAATTAATTGAGGCTGCACCATCATTTCCTAATAAATATACTTTCCTAAGGTGGGAAGCCTACTAGAAAAGACCCATGAAAATCAAAAAGTCACACAAGAACACCCAAAGTAAATATTGTGTTATGACTCAGTGAAGTCCACTTTATTAGGTAAAAGCAACAAGTTCTGAACTTACCTTGGGACTGAAATAATTAACTTGATCAAGTAGATATATTTTCTTTTTCTTTCTTTCTTTCTTTTTTTTTTTTTTTTTTTGAGATGGAGTCTCGCTCTGTCACCAGGCTGGAGTTCAGTGGTGCGATCTCAGCTCACTGCAACTTCCACCTCCCGGGTTCAAGCAATTCTCTTGCCTCAGCCTCCAAAGTAGCTGGGACTACAGGTGCACACCACCATCCCCAGCTAATTTTTGTATTTCTAGTAGAGATAGGGTTTCACCATGTTGGCCAGGATGGTCTCGATCTCTTGACCTCATGATCTGCCTGCCTCGGCCTCCCAAAGTGCTAGGATTACAGACATGAGCCACCATGCCCAGCCAAGTAGGTATATTTTCTTGAAAATAACATGAGTTTTGAAGTCCAATGGTCAGGGTCCAAGTTCTGGATTTAGTGTGACATTTGGCATGATGTTAACTTTTTTTGTGAACCAGTTTTGCCAGCCAAAAACAGGAAATAGTAACAATAATACTTATCTTAAAAATTATTGTGAGAATCAAATTAGAGATATACATGAAGTATCTATATGATTGGTGAAATCTTATGACAACAGAAGATATCATTATCTATGGTATCAAATGAAAACATGGACTACAGAGGGGGTTTGATAGGGTGTGAGGTAGTGTCTTTACTGTGCTCATTTGATCATATGTATGGAGGTGAGATGATGTCACTTATAGTAATTAGTGAATTACTGAAAGTCTTCTTGAGCTGTTTGTTTGATAGAAAGCAGCTGGGCTCACCTTCCAGTTTGAATTCTAATTGCTTCGGTTATAATAAAGAAACTGAAACTCACCTGTTCAGGGATTATATCTGATGAGGGAAACATTACCTTAAGTTATCTGATTAAGCATAATTTGGGTGAGAGAAACTGGCCATCATTGACTTGCTCCAAGGGCTGGAGGATGCCCTTTGGCTGTACTTGTAGGCTGAAACAGATGAAGACCTGAGCAGTGCAGATTTCCAGGAGAGGAGAAAGGAAGGTTTGATGCACTGAAAAGAATGCTGGTCTGAAAATCTGGAAATCAGGATTTCAGCAACAAGGAGGTGGAAGACCTTGGCAAATTGGCCTCTCTTCTTTTTTTTTTTATTCTTTCCCCTCCCTCCCTCACTCCTTCTCTCTCTCTCTCTCTCTCTCTTCCTTCCTTCCTTCCTTTCTTTCTTATGTTTTTTCAAGATAGGCTTTCACTGTGTCATCCAGGCTGAAGTGCACTGGCATGATCATGGCTTACTGCAGCCTCAACCTTCTAGGCTCAAGGGATCCTCCCACCTTAGCCTTTATTTTTTTTTTTTAGAGAAGGAAGAATTCACCGTGGTCCTCGTAATTATTTTTCACTGTGTTTCCCATGTTGGTCTCAAACCATCTCGGCTCCCCAATGTGCTGGGATTACAGGCGTGCATTTCTGTGCCTGGCCTGACCTTTCTTCTTTAGACCTCACTCTTATGTGTGAAATGGTTGGGCTGTCCTCACATTCTTCACTCTTGTCTACTCCCCAGTGTAGTATCCTTATGGTGTCTTTTTGCCCTCCATTAAAATCTATCAGGAAAAGATTTAAAAGCCATCCATACTGAACTACAAATAACTGATGAGATCTCCACTGCAGAAGAGATGGAAGTTTTAAGCTAAAGGAATGAAGCACCAGCTGTAGAATTCCAGGCATTAATCAAAAGGTAATTATTTTGGAAGCAAATAGAAACTTTCTGAGAGCCTACAATCAACACTTGGAGGTAGCTGTGCTTTTTTTTTTTCTATGCTGTCATCTGGCATGAGTGGAAAGATAAATATGAGAGAAGCAATGTGTTTGGGAAGTTCATCACAGCATGCAGGCCCTGTATGGATGCCAAATAGGGAAAAACAACTCATCATCCTGCCCTGCTTGGCTGGTTTGTGCCCTGACTTCCTTCTTAGGGGTTGCAGAATATTTTATTTAGTTTCAATGTCTCATTTTTGAAACTTGTACTCTGTAATTAAATAAGATTGTACCATTCTAAAAGAGAAGAGGATTGACTAAGTATGTTTGGTCCCTGGACAGCAGTAGCAGCATAACTTGAGAGCTTGCTAGAAATTCAGAATCTCAGGCCCACCCTGGACTCACTGAATTAGAATCTACATTTTAACAAGATCCCTAGGTGATTTGTGAGCACATTAAAGTTTGAGAAGTGCCGAATTCATGTATCAGGACATTTATTCCCCAGTAATTAAAATCCCTGGTGTCACCAAAGGCTCTTTTCTCTAATTTAAGCGGTTCTTCTTGCAATGCTGTTTTCATCCTCTGGCTACTAATATACAGTTGTCAGATCCCTCAAGCCCGCTCAGAATTGCTGTGAAGCCCAGCCTTACATATTTAGTTCTTTTAATGTTTGCTCATAAATCAAGTCCTCCATCCCCTTAATCAATCCAGCAACTCTCCACTGAATTTGCAGCAATTTGTCAACATCTTTCTATATCTGAGAAGCTCTAGGCCTGAATGTAATTTTCTATGAGGAGACACAGGTATTATTTACAGGATTTAAAATTCCTTTAAGATATGTGGTCAAGGCTAATAATCAAACAAAGTGAAGGCAGTGTATGTGCAAAGACTAGACAATCAATTAGAGATACATTTAATAGTAGCATCATCACCATGGTCCTCATCATCATTAACTGTAATTCAAAAGATATCTCTCAAATTCTTATCATGTGTAAGCATGGTGGCAGGTACTAAGGATAAACAGAGGTATCAGAGGGGATCCCATTTCTTAGAAAGGTTTGAGTCTCCGAGACAAAGGTTTGCAATAAAATAAGTACTAGAAAGTAGAATAAGTGATTGAGGCCCAGTAAGGAGAAGAGAATTATTGTGGACTACGGCGCTTAGAAAAGTTTCAGGGAGGTCTTAAGAAAATTTAGCAATCTAGATTAATGGAAAAAAGTAGAAAGAATATTCTAGGCAGATAAATAAATTGAAACTATGGTTTTAAACAAACAAACAAAAATTTTAACTTTTAAAAGTAGACTATCCGCCCACCACATTCTAGATTGCCTATTTCTTTTTCTCTCTACATTTTTCTTATCTTCTAAAGGTTTCTATTAATTATGCATTACTTTAAAAAGAAAAGTAAATGATACTTTATGAAGCAGAGAGAAAAAAATAACTTAGTTTATATATTTTTAAATCTTACTATCTCTTTCATCTAAAAGAAGGGAGAATTCAGCAAAACAGTGTATACAGAGGAAAAACTGAGGTTCCCTTAGCTGCCCTTCTCTCATCTTCAGGCTGGCATAGGAAGGGAATGGATCTGCAAAAACAGCCTCCAACAACATTTTCCAGTGAAACATTTGAAATCACGCTCGGGAGCTCTGAGTTCCACAGCTGGTCCGGTTGTGACTGAGTTGTGTGATGTTGGGTGTCACTTATTCTTTCTTATGCCAAATGGGGGTTTTATTATGATTATCATGTGTTTCATAATAGCCTTATTAGGATGATAAGACCTTAATATGGGCTTCTAACATCTGGAGCTAAGTCTGTGATATAGTGGTATCAAATAACTGTGTGATTTATTGTCCAAATTCAGATGTCTTTGAGAATGAGAAGGGCTTTTGTTAATATCCACACCACAGCAACCCATAACAGTGAGGCCTGTCCCCACACATAGGTCTGTTTGGTCAACCCAGCTAGTACAGACCAGAGTATCACTACAACTCTGTTGTGGGAGAAAGAAATGTTCTTTTCTAGTAACAGATTGTTTGGTTTTGTGAGACTAAGATTTTTTTTTTCCCCAGTGTAAGCAGCTCTGCCCAGAACCCATATTTTGGGTGAAGGACACCCTTAGTCCATGGAGTGAGAAACAGGGATTTGCTGGATGTAATGATTTTCCAGCCTCTCCCTCTCACCTCTGCTATTGAAGATTGAGTTAGACCTGCTCTGAAGGCCACAGAATAGATGGATGCATATTCTAATTCCTAATGCCTACAGGGCAATAACTCAGGCTGATTCCTTCAGCTACAATAACAAGGTTTATTTTATTGCAGTTTGAAAGCTGTTTGGGGCCTCACTAGGAGAACATGTCCCCTGGCTCAAATAGGTTAAACATCTGCTAACTTTCCCCCCAACTTTCCCCTTAACTCTGTTTTATTGTTATTGCCCTCATGAGGCCACTAAGCAGGAGTTCACGGGAG
This sequence comes from Gorilla gorilla gorilla, assembly GCF_029281585.2. Lineage (NCBI taxonomy): Eukaryota > Metazoa > Chordata > Mammalia > Primates > Hominidae > Gorilla > Gorilla gorilla. The sequence goes on from NC_073241.2 coordinate 71,631,332, forward strand.
GAAGAATGGAAGTGACATTTCTATCATTATTCAGCACATTCAGGCAGTTTATTATCTGGGAGCTCATTCCTCCTCAACCTCCAAGGAACTTAATATGAAATAATATTAACACATTAAGCATGTAATGTGAGGCTGCATTAATTAATATAATGTACAGATCTCTTACAAATTGTGGCCCAACTCTACTCCTATTACTGAGCTCAGACATGAAGGCAGGTGTTACGTCCATGTTTTTTAAGAGAAAACATGGTGTCCAGAGGGTGACTAGGCACGTGAGATGCCTAAAAACAACCTTATTCAGTGTGCAGGAGAAGAGAAATGTGGAATTTATCTTCTGGAAACTGAAGGCTTGCCATGGGGAAAAGAAGTGCATTTATATTAGTGATGATCCAGAAGACAGAATGAAAGCAACATAAAAAATAACTTCCTGCAAAGTAGATCTGAAGCCAGCCTATGTATATGGGAGATATTTTAGAAAAGGCTAGTTATTGGGGGTGAGGCAGTTTTCTGCCCTGGATAAGTGCAAAACTGTAAAGAAACTCAAAATCTAGGATTCCATGGTCTGTAATTTGTACTCTAACTTGAAGTTTATTAGTCCTTCTAAGCTAGAAACCCACTTGAACTTAAAGCAACTGCATGTCAACTTTTAGGTTACTATTCTCCACATGGGTTCTTTCTACTCTGTAAAGTAGTACTTTGCTTTATAGTAATTGCTTTCAAATTTCAAGAATATTTCTTCTAATTATAATTGTCATGAACATTTCTTGTTGCCTCCCAAACATAAATTTTCTCCTTTTTGACAGATTTTACTCAGGTTTCTGTCTTTCTCTTGTGCAGCTATGTTAACCAAGAAAAGCTGAGCCAATCTCTGGTTTCACAGATGGGCTCTGATTAGTTAAATTAATCGTGGTAATGACTTAACAGTCATTCATCTAAGAACAGACATATAACCCAATTCTGGCCTGTGAGACTTAAGAAGAAAATGGTTGGAGGAGTTTGCAAAGATTCTGCTTTTATGAGAAAGGAAAACAGGGTTTTTTTTTTTCTTTCTCAGAAAAGACAAGAGGAATCTTGGCCTCAAAAATTGATATCCATCGTAAGATCATGGTGAAATACAGTCTGAAGCAGGTCCAGAGTGAGAAGAGAAAAGAATCGCAGAAATAGGGCTGGAGTTTCAACTGTATTAAGCCAGAAGACTACCTACCTCCAAACTTTCAAGAAGCCAACAAAGTTCCTGACTGTTTAAACTAATTTGAGTTGGATTTCTATAGCTTGTATCTAAAAGCATCCTAACTGGTAAGCTAAACCTCCCGGAGTTGATAGTTAGGGACTTTATTTACTATTCACCTTTACTTATTATTATTTTACTTTTATTTTAAACTAATTTTAGGCCAACAGAAAAGTTGACAAAAATAGTAGAGTTCGTATAAACTCTTCACTAATATTACCATCTTACATAACCACAGTACACTGATCAAAACTAGGAAATTAACTATAGTACAATAGTATTAACTAAACTATGAACTTTATTTGAATTCCACTAGTTTGTCCACAAATGTCCACTTTTATGTTCCAGGATCCTATCAGAGATCCCACATTGCATTTCGTTATAATGTCTCCTCAGTTTCTTCCAATCTATAACAATTCCTTAGTCCTGTCTCTTTCAATATCTTGACACTTTTGGAGTGTACTAATCAATTATCTTTCATGATTATTGGTTGCATGTCTACTCAGCTCTGGTTTTGGAAACTAAAAAGTCTTATGATTTTTGATGCATTCATGAATATAAATTACTCAGAATTTTTGGCTTCTTTTGTAGTAATCTCTCTTGGAAACATTTCCTTTTCATGATTATATTTTAAAGAAGACACCATCAACACAGTATAAGAGTTTACTTGGGATTGTCCTCTGGCATTATTAACAAAAAGGTTGCTGTTTTAATTATTTTGTAGCTTATTTCCAATGGTCATTTTGAAGGTTTTTCAAAAGTTTGTTGGACTTTTAGGCCACAAAAAAAGACATTCAACCAACATATATTAAACACTCTGAGCAAGAAATTGTACTTCTTGTTTGGAACACAAAGGTAATATGACATAGTCCATTCTCTCAAGAAAAACAAAATACTGGGAGACATCTTCAGAGAAAGGTAAATTGTGGTCATCAGATCTGTTTTAGCAATTGTGGTTGAAAATCTGTAACCTGTTACTTTAATCAACATGGAGTGTGTCTGGGCCAGTTGCTTAGGGAAGAAACATGAGTCCTAAAAGAGTAAGGGGAGAGCATTTTTCACTTCATTCTAAAATATATATTATATATTTACATATTATATATATCTTAATGTATAAATATATATTCTATAACTATATCATAGAAATATATATGCAGTTGAAAACAAGCATATCTAGAGTCACCAGAACCAAGAAATCTGTTTACCTTTAATGGAAGATTTAAGCAGATTAAATTTTCTTCATATAATCTCTCCAATATTTTGCAAATTTTGTGTCTGATGGTTGGACTATCAGATCTTATGACCATTTACTCTAAGAGTCATCACCAGACTATTGAAAGAAATGTGGAATTAACATTATTATAGCCTTTACAAAGGCAAGGTACTAATGAAATATACCTTGCAATGATTTTGGACATTCAAATTAATTAGAATTAAAATGAATATGTTATTTTCCTAGAAACAATAGTCACTCTCTGAAGCTCTACAAATACTGTAGTTATAAAAATTATAATTTGTTCTGAAATAGCTAAAATGTGTGAAGCTTAATCTGTAATGCCTCGTAGCCAATCAAGCTGTGTCAAGTTTCTGCCATTGATTAAATGTAGTAGCAGAGCTGGAGCATTTAATCAATCATAAAAGCCACTTTAATGCATTGTATCACTCTAAAGCTAGAGTGATTAGGGCAGTTGCACTGCAGGCCAGAATGCAAAATGTAGAACAATAAAAGGGAAGGAAAAATAGTGTATGTCCAGGTCTTCATGTTTCAAAACATGCAGATGGATAGTTTTGTATGCATTATGTGTGTCATTTTACTGGCACAGATATGGCAAAGCAATCATTATTTGCAATGTGTAGAGCTATGTCTGCACACATATAAGTGAGCATAAACAAGTATAGTAGTTTGAGAAACAAATAATAATGGATTTTGAACAATGATGAATATTTTATGCAGTATGTCACTTCTGAAAGTTACTTAATTCCCACCTAAATGTGAATTTCTAATGTTACTCATACCACTGCCACAGGAAAAAAGAAGGTATTGCCAGAAGAAGAAAGAAGAGGAGAAGGAAGAGGTATGGGGAGAGAGAAAGGAAGGAAATGGGGAGAGGAAGAACTGAGGCCATGTGACTCGTATATCAGATTTGATATAATAGGATGGTCAGTGTAGGGATCACCATGTGACATAGAATGATAAGACCAAAGAAAGTAATGATGGGGTGAGACCATACAAAGAAAGAAGATAGATGAATGATCTAATTAAATGGATGAATGAGGATTTTTCTTGGTCCATTATGAGGAAGAATTATAGTGAATACCACAACCACATGGTATTGATAAATTGCAATTCGTTTTACCTACATATATAACCTATATATATATAATATTATATTTAGTTCAGAATTAATCTGTTTATATCATAGTATTCAATTAATGTACATATTCAATTAATTCCTTTGTGATCTTTGTCAAGTCTTGAGGCAATAGAACTTCAGCATTGCTGAGGAGAAATTCCTGAAAGAGTTGGATCCAAACTGACATTTGAAGTTGAAACTATGGATTCCAACACTGATAGAAAGGCAAGCATGATCCCTGACAATGATCTCATGTTATATCACTCTGCAGTATTTACTGCCGAAATGTTTACCCATTTGTACAACTAAACTGAAGAGGAGTCTGGCTTCGCAATACTTCCATGGAGCCTGGCCCTCACCTTTTCTTCATGCTCAAATTTTAGCTTTAATATTTTGGAATATATTGTGGGTTTTGATTATTAATCATACCTGTGTACCTTCATTATTTTGCATGGATGCCAACTTTGATTGTACAATGACAGTCATACACTAAGCACCATATAAATACTAACAAAATTACCACCTCAGGTTTGAAGTTTTGAGCTGGTACTGAGCGTATTAAATGACTACTGTCTTCAAGGAATTGTTAATATTACCGAAAAGCCAATGTTAGTACATATGACATTACATGTAAATATCTTATATAACAGAGCATATAAATACAAATTGTGGCTAAAATTATTGTAAGAGCTGAGAAAAATTCAAAGACAAATATGACCAGTGAGAACAAAAGTGATCAAGCAAGACTTCAAGGGGGAGGTAGGATGAAACTCAAGCCATCATGATAAATTAGACTACTTAAAACAAGTAGAAAAATTGATCAAGAGAATTTAGAAGCATCATAGGCTTAAGAAGCATCCCAAAGTTTCCTGTTAAACGACTGAGGGAATAAAGACTTTAGGGGTGGATCAAAAACATTAGAGAAGACAAGGACCTGAGCATAAGTGCTTCAGAAGACAATATTTTCCAAAAAAGTTTCAAGGTGAATATTTCTAATGTGGCATCTGTTCATGCATTTCTTTTGTTGACACAGTGTAACCATGCTGAGGAAATTCCTGAGAGGGTGGGACCAAGGAGGGCACTTGGTTTTAATTCAAGTTAAGGAGTGGCTTTGAGTGTGCACAGGATTATCCTAAAGGCGCTGAGTGTTTGAAGACAGTATGGGGTCATGGGGCTGGGCGAAGAGAAGTACTTGACTTTGGAAGACTGACTTCTTTTATTCAGTATTTCATAGCAGGCTCTGACTATCCACATACATGGCCGAGATGCTGTTTATCTCCCAGTTTTTATCCTCTGTCTTTTCCTTTTAGAATTAGAGCCTCTAAATTTTAACTGGACACATGCTACCCAAAATAAAGTCTTAAATTTCCAGACTTCTTTGTACTTAGTTGCAGCCATTTGTCTAAGTTTTGGCTAGTGGGATGTAAACAAATTCATATTTTGAGTTTCCAGGTTATGCCCTCCTTGTGGTTTGAATCTGTATCGCTGCTAAATCTCATGCTAAAATGTAATCCCTGGTGTTGGAGGTGGGGCCTGGTGGGAGGTGTTTGGATCATGGGGGAGAATACCTCATGAGTGGCCTAGCACCATCCGCTTGGTGATGATTGAGTTCATGCAAGAAATGGTTGTTTAAAAGTGTGTGGCACCTCGCGCTCTCTCTCTCTGGCTCCCACTATTTTCCATGTGACATGCTGCTTCCATTTCGTCTTCCACCATGATTGCAAGCTACCAGAGGCCTTCCCAGAAGCTAAGCAGATTCTGGCACCATGCTTCCTGCACAGCCTGTCAAACTGTGAACCAATTAAACCCTTCTACATAAATTGCCCTGTTTCAGGCATTTATTTATAGCAATGCAAAGAACAGCTTAATAAAACCCTTAAAAGAGAATGGACATGATCTTTATGTCCTCTTCTTCCCCTTTCCTGTGGAGTTGAATGTGAATGTGGTGATGAGCTATCTTGGACCATGAAAGACAAGGGCAGAGCACTAGGAAGGGCAGAGCTACAAGATAGAAGGAGGCAAAATCTCCAGCTCTGTTGTGTCATCATGCTATCCTTCGACTACCTAACATACATAAGAGAGAATTGCACTACTGTTTAACTTAGGCCAGTATATTTGGGGGTCTTTTTCCTTCTACGGTTGTTGGCAAGAGGTAAATATTTTGATGATTGTTTACTAAAGGCTTATTGATTACTTGAGTAAATTAAGAACAGGTGTTTCAATATTCACTCATAGCATGTGCTTTGATCACATTTTACTTGTAAAGAATTTGGTTTCCTTCTTAGCCTTGGACATAATTCACTCTGCAGGAAGAATGGCAGCTTTATGGCCCCATCTATATTTTTCCCATATTCATTCACATTGATAGTGGAGCAAGGTACCATGAACATGTGGTTTGATGTTTCTGAGTGTTTTGTGTCACTGCTTTTGTTACTAGAGGAAGACAGCTGCTTATTTCATGATCCTTATTTTGGAGGTTCTTTTGAGATTAGTTTGAACACATTGAAGCACATAACTTTTTTACAAAGGTTATCATGTCTCTACTTTGAACTTTGAAAAGAGTAGAAGAGAAGTAATCATTTGCAAACAGCTGTTGTGTGGGGTCCTTCATGTCAGCAGGTCATGACAAGCAGAGACACAGGGGTTTGTTCTCTGTTGGGTTTCATAATTTCATTTCCCTGACTTCATTAACACCGAAAATTGATGGCTATGACATTTAAAAGCATGTGAGTGTTGAAGTCAGACCTGGGTGATGTTCTCAAGAGAATAAATGCTTTCCAAAAGTCAATGGATGTTACCTCTTGCTTCATTTCCTCTGCCGCTACCATCTGCTAATTCTAGAATCATTTCTGACTGAAGCAAAGGATTAGCACCTTTGCAACAGTGCCCTTCCAGGCCAGCAGGGTGAGTCCTCCCTGTACTCTGAAGGAGAGAGATGTGGTTTAAATCAGGTTATAAACCCACAGCCTCTGAGCTAATCAGCAGTGGGAAATTTCTGGGAAGGCAGGTCCAGGGTTATCAAACTCTATTAGAAGCAAGAGCATCGGTTATGCAAATAGCATCATAGTAACAAAGTCAAAATCCCTGGGGAAAAACATTTTTCTTTCACACTTCTCATCGAGATATAAAGCGCATTAACATTTTAAAAACAGCTTTATTGAGGTATAATTGACATATAATAAACTGCACATATTTAAGTGAACATTTTATAAGTTTTGACACTTATATATTTGGGAAGTCACCACCATAGTCAAAATAATCAGCATGCCCATCAGTCCCAAAAGTTTTATTTTTAAATTGTATTTATTTTTTTACTTTTATTTTTAGTTGACATATTATAATTTTACATAATTATGGGATATAGAGTGATATTTCAATACATATGCAATGTGTAATGATCAAATCAAGGATATTATTATTTCTATCACCTCAAAGATTTATAATTTGTGTTGTATACATTCAAAATCTTGTCTTCTAGCTTTTTGAAAACATGCAATAAATAATAGTTAAGCATATTTATCCTACAGTGCTGTAAGACCCAATAAGTCATTTCTCCCATTTAGCTGTAATTTTGTACCCATTAACCAAACTTTTCCTATCCTCCCCTCCCTACTACCCTTCCTAGCCCTAAGAATCACAATTCTACTTTCTACTTGTATGAACTCAAATTTGTTTAGCTTCCATGTATGAGTGAAAACATGTGGTATTTATCTTTCTGTGCCTGACTTATTTCACTTAACATAATGTCCTTCAGCCTCATCCATTTTTCATGAATGACATGATTTCATTCTTGTTTTTTTTTTTTTTGGCCAAATAGTGTTCCATTGTGTATATATACCATATTTTCTTTATCCATTCATCTGCTGATGAACATTTAGTTTGATTTCATATCTCAGCTCTTGTGAATAGTGCTGCAATAAACATAGGAATGTGGATCTCTCTTCAACATACTGATTCCTTTACTTTGAATAAATACCCAGTAGAATTGCTAGATTATATAGTAGTTTTATTTTTAGCTTTTTTTAAGAACTTCCATGCTGTTTTACGTAATTGATTTTCCAATTTACATTCCCACCAATAGTGTGTAAGAGTTCTCTTTTCTCTACATCCTTGCCAGCATTTGTTTTTTTTTTAATAATAGCCATTCTAACTAAAGTGAAATGATATCTCAGTGTAGTTTTGATTGCATTTCCCTGATGATTAGTAATGTTGGAAAAATTGCATTTTTGCTTCTGCTTATTTTCTTACCTTCCTTTCTTTCCTATCTTCTACCATTCCACCTTCTTCTCGATGAAGAAATAGTACTTACAAAGTCACATGGGAGGTGAACATGGTAGGATGTGAGGAAGTGAAGGTTCAGTAGCCCCAGAGTTCTGTGGTATGGAAAGATAGGCAAACATGTCTGCAAAGCTGCCTATTCTTCCTGCTCCAGAAGCAGCCCTGCTCAGTATCCACACTTAGCAAGGTGCCCGACAAAGATTCAGTGACATTCAAGTCTATCAAACAGATTTCCTAATTTATGTATGTGGGATTTGCAAACTTCACCATAATGTATTCTGAAAGTTTTGCATTCCTTCGACAAGATATATTGAATCTCAGGCCCTGGTCTCTGAGTGATCCCAACACTGGGGTCATATGTTAGAGTACTACACAGTTATCTGACAAGCCTTTATTATATATTGTAAAAGGCTAGCATCCTGGTGAGAATCCTCAAAGGTCATTCCTGGAAAAGGGCTTTAGGCTTTTTAACTGGGTGCGAAATGGAGAGCTGTTTCCACTCACGTTGTTGGCAGTACCAAATACATGCTGTTGGCTCCAGCTGCCTTTATCAAGGTGTGGGATGCCTGTTTGGAGAGAACTGCCTTAAACCAAGGTCATGACATTCATTCTCAGCATGAGAGAAATTGATTTTTTAAATTTCTGTTTCATAGCTTTAGAGTGCTTGTAACCTAGGCCAGCCTACTCCAAATAAATATCCTGGGAACCAAGAGGACCCCAAAGGAGCATTGATATGGCATGCCACCAACAGCTTCCCTTGGAAAAATCGGGAAGTCAGCAAAACTTAGAATTTTGCCTGTCATTTTACTCAGATTTCTTCCTTTCTCGGGTCTCTATTGGATGAGCAAATCTTAGAAATTTCCGCAAAGGATATTGGTAATAACACAACTTGTGACCACTAAGAGAGATTTAATCAATGTCTTGAGGTTTAAAAGCCCCAAACCTCAAAGGAATAAAACTGTAATGATTGAATGAAAGCCTATTTGTTTAAGGTTTGGGGAAGGAAACTAGGACACAGGCCCCATAAATCAAATTGCTGACAGGCTTCCATCCAGCGTGGCTGATCCATTTCCTCACCTGGGGTAAAGAAAGCAAAACACCAATAGTAGATCAAGAATACCAGCTGCATACAAGGACATTATATGCATTAAAAAATTATCTTGGGGGGGCCATCATGGGCCCTTTCTCATACTAGCCGACTCACCTTAGAAATATTACTTCCCCATTGTTTTGCTGAAGAAGTTAGGATAGATGATTTCATCTAGCCGCTTGAAGTGAATCTCTTTTTCTCTCTGTCTCCTGTGGCACACAGGGAAATCAGTGAGAGAATGAGGGCAATGGTAACTACAGAAGCACTGGTGAAATTTTCTTAGTGTATGCCAGTCTGTGTGACAGAAAAAGATGTCTTACTCAAGGTTAGTTACAGGGAGATGTTGCTCACAACACTCTAGGATTTATGACAGTTCCACTCACTATTTTGGAGAGCAGATTCTAACCTTACTCATTGGATACAGTTTGTGGAATTGCTGCAAAGTGTTATTCTTTGCAACAGATGGCATTCCAGGCCTGTGGCAAAATTACTCTATTTTATTTGGGCATCAATCAAATTTTAGGAGGGTGAAATGAAACGATTTGGAACAAATAAGGTATTTTTCCCCACTCCATCAGGTACAAACTTTTTAAAATAAAATTGTTTGCTGGGAAATACATTTTATTTAAAGTTACAGAATACTAAGAGAAAGCTTTTCAAATTGTGTATCCTCTGCGTTGGAAAGGGAGAAGTGGCACAAAGCTAAGCAGTGAGATTATCATTGTTTAGTCTGGGGAGAAACTTAAAGCCTAGGAGTAGAGCTACAAGTTTTAGAAGGTAAAGAAAACCAGCTTCTTCCTCTGTGTGATTTGAGAGGTAATAATAAGGACGAAGATAATTTGTGAATTATAGGAAGTTAAGACTTCAAGGATCCAATTGAGTTTTCATTGTGGGATGATGGTATGACATTAAACACATGAAGACACCTTAGAAAACCACTAGACACATGCTATACGTTCAGTCCATTTCAGTTTTCATTATTGTAGTGATTATTGTCACAATCATAGTGTTTCCCTGTGAAACCTTAGAAAATCACCAGACACATGCTATACATTCAGTCCATTTCCACTTTCATCATTGTAGTAATTATTATTACTATCACAATGTTTCCCTGTGAAACCTTAGAAAATCACTAGACACATGCTATACATTCAATCCATTTCAGTTTTCATCATTGTGGTGATTACTGTTACAATCACAATGTTTCCCTGTGAATGTTTCACCCTTTGCGCTTCCCACAATAATTTACCATTGTTTATTTATGTGACTTTCTCCTTATTTGACTGGAGCTCCATGAAAGTAGGAGCTGAGCTTGAAGGTATTTCTTAGCATTCCGTGCTTATCTAACCTTGAATATTAGAGATAAATAAAGCAAGTGTTATTTTGCACATGGAAATTTTCCTCTGCAGATGTTTTTCTCTTTTCAAAGAAAAATAGCAGCCATGGCAGCACTAATAGTCAGGGTTCAAATAATAAATAAGTTTTATATTAAAGCTGTATGTGAATCAAAAGCCATTACATATAGGTAAACATGACTCTTGCAGAATCTGAAGATTGGTTTACTCAACACCACTCCAACCCTGTTGTAGTATGTTTCCTATAGTCAAATGCTGCAATTACCAGACTCCCATAAGCTCAAACTATTGCTGTGATCTGAGTCAGCCAGTCAAATACACCTGTATGAGACTTGGAAAGCAGATGTAAACATCAGAACACAGAGATGTACAGTTTTGTGAAAGTGTATTCATGAAAATACTTGTGTTTTGTTTGTTCTGTGGCATTTGGTTCTGTGGCAGTTGTTCTGGAACTTCTGGTGTTTAACACCCTAGTTAACAGCCCAGCTTTTTGGGTGTTAAGCAGTAGGTGACGCTATCACTGGCATTTTCATTGGAATACCTCAGTGATGTATATGGGTATCTATCTCGCTTAAGTTAAGCTAAGAATAGACTGTGTTGCCTGCAACTAAGAACTCTGGCCCATACAGTAATTGGGAACAGAAATGGCAGGTAGGAGATCCAAAAAGGAATGAAAATCTGGGATGGGTTGAAGGATTCAGTTACTGTTAGAGGGTGGGGTATTGGTTTTATTCCATGCCACCCAATGCAAACTGTGATATTTAAATTATCTCTTTGGGACACCAGAAATGAAAGAATCGTTTTGATAGACTGAAATAATTCTACAATAGAGCTTTACAAAGAGAACAATAATGATGCAAAATACCAGCTACTTCTACCCATATTAAATAATTAAAGAGAAAAAAAGTAACAGACTCAGGATCTTAAATTCTAGGCAAAGTTAGAAAACAAGGAAGTTTCTGTGACCTACCTAAAACAATGTCCTGTAGTTCCAGGGCTAATGTGTGCACCAATAGTCACAGGACCTGATCATGTAGGTTGCTGAATTTAAAATACTTAAATTTACAGTTTATCAGGTCTCCCAGGCAAATGTTAAGGCATTGATTGGTAAAGAATTAGACTCCACAGGCTTAGAATTGGGATGCTTGGGGAAATTTCAATAACTCCAAATCCCCTGAAACTCCTAGGGCAGGCAGAAGCAGTCCCCATCTCCTGTCAGTTAAGGCTGATCCTGTGATGCTTGAAGACATTGTAATGACTTCAAAGAACATGGTGCTAAGACTCCCCCTGCCTTGCTCTACTACTTCACCTGGCATCTGAAGGTAGATCCCAGTATGCTCTTGGGGATAAATTCAACAAACCAAATCCAGATGTTGACTTATACATTTCAACATTTTACATCAGCAAAAGACCTTGGATATGTGTGAGGGAATTGGTCCTAAGGGTGCTAGACCAAAGAGGGGAAATTATATTTTACATCAGGTTGAAAATGTCTATATTGGTGCACTTACAATAAATTCTGGATTTAATGTACTAGGTCAAACTAGCCCAAATAGCTGGAAGTAGATTTAGTAATTTTCTTGGACTTTTTTGATTATTAAAGCTGGACCAAATGGTAGTCTATAGCAAATGAAGTGAAGATATCAGAAATGCTTTGGTTTAATATAAATCAAGAAATCCAAAGTCTTAGGAAAATATTGGAGTTGGGGGTGGATTTAATCACATGTGACTTATTCATCCTTTCAAAACATCTAGTCCTTCCTAAAAAACAGCCTAGATATTATTTCTTTTCACTCAGCATAGAAAAATACATTGGTGAGAGAAGCAGCAGAGGCCTTAAAAAGTATTTCAAAGACTCTCCTCTTTAGGGTGTGATAAAGATGAGAAATGTAACCATTTAAATGGCTTCCTGATCTTAATGATAAGGTTGGGTACTCAGAGTAACAATGACAAAGTAATATTTGTTAATGCCCAGAAGCAAGATGGGCATGCTATGCTACCATTGAAAACAGCAGGCATAACTGATAATCAGAATAATATGATCTACATGAAATTTTGGCAATGGCTAATTGATCATGGGGTTCCTAGAGCTTAAATGGGTAGACATTTCATGAAAATTTGACTTGATTTGCATACCTAAAAGAGAATAACTCAGGGCTTGATAAATATAAGCTTGACTTGAATCAATGGTATAGACTCCTGTAGGCCCTCAACCAACTTATAAACCTGACCTAGCACCAGCCGAATGAAGGGAAAGTTGAACATGCTTAAGGAGGGACCCTGTCTCAGTCTGTTTTGTATTGCTATGACAAAATATTGGAAACTGGGTAATTTTTAAGGAACACAAATTTATTGTCACACAGTTCTGGAGGCTGGAGAGTCCAATATCAAGGTACCTGCATCTGGTGAGGGCCTTCTTGCTGCATCATTGCAGGGCAGAAGTGAGAACATAAGAGACAGCAAGGGGAGGTAGAGCTTGTTCTTTTATAATGACACCAATCTCATCCATGAGGGTGGAGTCACCATGGCCTAATTACCTCTTAAAATTCCACTTTTTAATAGTGTTACAATGGCAATCGTATTAGTCCACTCTCTCATTGCTATAAAGAAATACTTGAGACTGGGTAATTTATAAAGAAAAATGGTTTAATTGACTCATGGTTCTTCAGACTATTTAGGAAGTATGGCAGTGGCATCTGCTTAGCTTCTAGGGAGGTCTCAGAAAACTTACAGTCATGGTGGAAGGCAAAGAGGGAGCTGACACTTCATATGGCCAGAGCAGGAGAAAGAGAGAGGGGGAGATGCTACACACTTTTACACAACTAGATCTTATGAGAACTCAGGACAATACAAAGTGGGAAATCTGCCCCATGATCCAATCACCTCCCATCTGGCCCCACCTCTAATACTGAGGAATACAATTTGACATGAGACTTGTTGCGGACACAGATCCAAACCATATCATTCTGCTTCTGGCCCATCAAATCTCATGTTTTTCTCACATTAGAAAATAGAATCATGACTTCTCAATAATCCCCAAAAGTATTAACTCATTTCCAGCATTAACTCGAAAGTCCAAAGTTCAAACTCTCATCTGAGACAAGGCTACTCCATTCCACTTATGAGTCTGTAAAAACAAAAACAAGTTAGTTACTCCCAAGATACAATGGATGTGTAGACATTGGATAAATACTCCCATTCCAAAAGGGAGAAATTGGCCGAAAGAAAGAGGCTACAAGCCCCACACAAGCCTGAAACCCAGTAGGGCAGTCATTAAATCTTAAAGCTCCAAAATAATCTCCTTTGACGGCATGCCTCACACCCAGGACATAGTGTTTTAAGGATTAGGCTGCTAAAGCCTTGGGCAGCTCTGCCCTTGTGGCTTTGCAGGATTAAGCCCCAGTGGCTACTCTCAAGGGCTAGTGTTGAGTGCCTATGGCTTTTCCAGGTGCAAGGTGCAAGCTGTCAGTAGACCTACCATTCTGGGGTTTGGAGGATGGTAGCCCACTTCTCATAACTCTTTTAGGCAATACCACAGTAGGGACTCTGTGTGGGGCCTCCAACCCCTCATTTCCCTTCTGCACTGCCTTAGTAGAGGTTCTCCATGGGGCTCTGCCCCTGCATTAGGCTTCTCCCTGGACATCCAGGTTTTTCCATACATCCTCTGAAATCTAGGTGGAGGCTCCCAAGCCTCAACTCTTGCGCTCCTTGCACCCTCGGGCTTAACATCACATGGAAGCTTCCAAGGCTTACGGGTTGCACCCTCTGAAGCAGTTGACTGAGATGTACCTAGGCCCCGTTGATCCAAGGTTTGAGCTGGAGCAGCTGGGACATGGGGAGCAGTGTCCTGAAGCTGTGCAGAACAGTGGAACCCTGAGCCTGGCTCACAAAACAATTCTGTCCTCCAAGGCCTCTGGGCCTGTGATGGGAGGGACTGCTGCTAAGGTTTCCAAAATGGCTTTGGGGCCTTTGTCCCATTGTCTTGGCTATTACCCCTTGGCTCCTTTTCACTTATGCAAATTTCTTCAGCCTACTTGAATTTCTATCCCCCGACAAAAATGGGCTTTTTTTTTTTTTCTGCCACATGGCTAGGATGCAAACTTTCTAAACTATTATGCTTTGTGTCCCTTTTAAATATAAGTTCCAATTTCAGGTCATTTCTCTGCTCACACATATAAGCATAGGCTCATCACCTAAATCACCACTCTCAAGTTCAAAGTTCCACAGATCCCTAGAGCAGGGACACAATGCAGCCAGTCTCTGCTAAGGCATAGCAAAAGTGACCTTTACTCCAGTTCCCAATAAGTTCCTCATTTCTATCTGAGACCTCCTCAGCTTGGACTTCATTGTCCATGTCATTATCATCATGTTGGTCACAACCAGTCAACAAGTCTCTAGGAAGTTCCAAACTTTCCCTCATTTTTCAGTCTTTATCTGAACCCTCCACACTCTTCCAACCTCTGCCCATTACCTAGTTCCAAAGTTGCTTCCACAGTTTCAGTATCTTTACAGCAATGCTCATTCCTTGGTACCAATTTTCTGTATCATTCTGTTCTTGCATTGCTATAAAGAAATACCTGAGACTGGGTAATTTAAAAAGAAAAGAGGTTTAATTGACTCACAGTTCCACAGGCTAGGAAACATGGCAGCATCTACTCAGCTTCTGGAGAGGCCTCAGGAAAGTTACAATCATGGCAGAAGACAAAGAGGGAGCTGGCATTTCACATCGCTGTAGGAGGAGGAAGAAAGAGAGAGGGGAGGTGCTATACATTTGTAAACAATCAGATTTCATGAGTACTCAGGACAGTACCAAGGGGGAAAATCCACCCCCATGATCCAATCACCTCCAAGCAGGCCCTACCTCCAACACTGAGGATCACAATTCAACATGAGATTTGGTGGGAACACAGATCCAAACCATATTAGTAATTAAATTTTACTATGAGTTTTAGAGAGGGGAAACAAATCACCACAGACCCTGTAATGACTTTCCAAGTAGTCATTATAAATTTTTCTCCTAGCTTTTCCCGAAGAGATTGGTGGCAAATTTAAGGTTAACTTTGCCTTAATTGGCTCCTGGTCTTTGGAGAAGTTATTGGACATTGACTCTATGACCATACTGTTCTCTGGTAAATCACAACAGTATTGTGGTCCAGAGGTCATAGTTGAGACTTATGAGTGAATATCAGGTGGTTAAGAGAATTTATGCTTGATATTATGTCCTGGTGGGCCCAGAGGATTCACAAACTCATCTTGTGGCTACTGTGATATAGATGGAAAAGATATATACTCAGCAATAAGCAGCAGTTCCATGTTAGCCTTGAACTTGTGGAGTGGTAGATATTAAAAGACAAGTGAAAGTCCTTGGAACTGAAAGAAATATTCCTAGAATAACTGCAGAGATTTGTTCATAATCATAGACTGAAAAGATACAAAGATGGTTGTTTCTATTATATTCCACTTAACATTGTGATGACTGTGTAGTGAAAGAAGAACCTTGGTAATGACAAAGGATTATTAATGTAAGTGTAATTAAATAATGAATCCAATTGTAATTTTCCAGATATATTATCTTTGTTATTAGCAGATTATCCCAGCTTTTGGCTCCTGTTCTTTAGCTATTTAGCTTGAGCATGTTTTTAATTCCTCCTCCACCCCATCCTAATAAACAGAAAATGCCAGAAATAGATTTTTCCCACACCTGGAAGGAATACCAGTGTACCATAACCATCTTTATCTGGGCTTAGTACCATAACCATCTTCATCTGGGCTACATGCCTTGATTTTGTCCTCAGGGACTTTCTCCATCACATAATTTCTCAGGATAACGTGTTGGTCTACAAAATTGATGACATCATGTTGATAGAACCAGGTGAGCAGAAAGTAGGGTTGTCTTAAATGGTTCAATAGGAGTCATGTGTGCTTGTCACCCCAGTGAAGATATCGGGTGATATATACTTTAACATTTGAGGCTACATCTTCCAAAGAGAAATACAAGTTGCAGCACATTTTATCTTCTCTTATTAGGATAGAGGCATAATGTTTAATTGTCCTATTTGGATTTTGGAGGCAACACATATCACATATAAAGTGTACTGTTTCAACTTATTTGCCCAAAATGCCTATAGCCCTGAGCAAGAGGAAGGTCTTGTGTATAAGCATCCATCTTGTATATAAGCAATGCAGCCAGTTGCCTGTCATGACCCAGATAATCCAATGGTACTAAAAACATCTGAGGCAGATCAGTATGTTCTATGGGCCCTTTCTCAAGCTCTATGGGAAATTATAGTTGAGGACCCAGTTTTGGAGCAAAGTCAAGCCCTCTTCTGAAACAATTTTCCTTTAAGAAATAGTTGTGAGCTTGCTAATGAATCATCATATGGAAGATATCATAGGATGTAAGTTTACATTTAACCTAAGTTGCTTATCTTTAACTGGGTTTAGTCTAATCTACTGTGTCATAAAGTCAGATGAAACCAAGAACTTTTTATCAATAAATTTAACTATTATTTAGAATATTGTGCAAATTACGTAGGATATTGCTGGCACAAAGCCAGCTGCTACAAGTGATGCCTCTCACCCCAATATGTCTGAGTGGTTGATATGACTGGTACTCACTGGGATGGTGTCCTAAGAAAGACATGGCTCTCTCTCTCCTTGGGCTTTGACTTCCATTCTCTGGAATGGGAAATACAGGGAACTCAGTTTACCATAAGCCACATCCATTGGGGGAAGGGTATGCCTGGATCTATTTGGTTTGGAAAATAGGTTGTCATGTGTCTTTTTTTTTTTCTGTTTATTTAGACATATGAGGAACTGAGACTAAGAAAGGTTAAATGAATTTCCCAAGGTGACAGTTTTAGGAAATAGTTCAGCTGACACTAAAGTTCTCTCATTCTTTATCCAATGTACTTTTCACTATAACTCTGTTTCACTTGGGCTTTAACTGTTATTTCTTTAAGAACTCTCAGATGATGCCTTTACATAGTATTAAAAGCTGTTACAAAAAATCCTTATTCTTTTCATTTCCCAGGGGCTTCTCTATTTTCCAATCCCAAAATTACCTTCTGCCCTCCATCCCAGTCTGTCACTGCTCGATCTTACTCTTAATGCATCAGTAGTTTGCTTTCTGATTGGGCTACTTTTATCTTTGGAATTTCGCAGTGTAATTTCATCATCATCATTCTTTCCCCTTGCCCTTGCCAACTTTAGGTGTATTGGTTTCTGTCCATTGTTTACTTTACATCATAAAAGCCCAGACATTGGAAAAGTAAAGGAAGATTCAAAGAAACATTAAGCAGACCAAACCTAAATGATAAGCCTATAGTCCTATAGAAAATAATAATTTGTATCCCAAGACAATACTCTTTCAAATATGTGAAGACAATGGTCATTTTCCCCTTTGAGTCTTCTTTTCTCCAGGCCTTCCAGCCTTCCTAGGACTTACTGCCTCAGTCCTTCTAAAGCATTTTCATAAGCCCTAGTTTTGCTTTCTTTTTACTAATCTTGTGCGTGGGCTCCCATTTTTTTTATGTGGACAACTTGACCAACTAGCCACTACCAGCATGGAAAAAAAAGATGATATTTTCTCTTGCTCTGATCTTTATATTTCTATTAAGAATGTCCAGTTTTATTCTCACTTTTTTCCTCAGTAATGTCACACTTTGTTTCTCTTTTGTTCAGCTGAAACCGTCAATGTATTTTTACCTTGTATCTTCCTTTAGCATTTTTGAGTTGTTTCACATTCCTGCTACATGACTAATATGATCACCATCCATTGTCTTGCTTTGTCCTATGGGATGTGCTCTTTATTACAACTACTGGTAAAATTTCCCTACTGTGACCTCTCTTCCACTTTCAGAGTTATGTAAGGACACTTGCTTACAAGCCTAGATGTGGTCCAATTGGCTATCTACGCTAATATAATGCTGCTCCACATTGAAGGCACAATATCTGCAAATTTGCTTTACGTCTATAGCTTGGAACTGACATATTCTTATTTTGGTTTTTTGGGAAGACATTTAGTTCTTCTTGGTCCTGTCTGAACACACTATCAAAGAGAATTCCCTCCTTCCCCTACCCCATGACTTTCAGAAAGTTATTGTGACATTTTGACAGCTATAATGTTGATAGTATGTTTCCTTTATTTCCTCCTCTGACTTAGGTAGAACTCTATAGAGCATTGGAGACTCGTGAATCAATGGTGCAGATATTCATTTTTCGCTAACTTTGACAACTGTCTTGTATGTTTCCCTTCCCCATTTGGCCCAGACCTAACCTGTGGCTGTCTTGCTGAATATGGGGACCTGGACATTTCACAGGCTGACAGGGTGAGACAACACAAGCAAATGCAGCTGGCCTGATGGGGATGTTGTCAGATGCAGTCAACCCCACTGGAGGTATACTCACTCAGAGAGGCTGGTCCTGAGTGCTCCTCCCACCTGCCTCCCTGTCCCACAGTTGTGCCCTGGCTGCCCCACGCTAACAGTGGGGCTAGCCAAGCATGGCTGTTGTGAAGATCTCAAGACGATTCAGAGAAAAAGCCCGGACATCATTTTGCAGAGGATATTATACATACAGACTTGGAAGCATTTTGAGGAAAGGTGGATAAGGTCCAAGGCAATTTTTTTTAGCCCTACTTGAGAGTGTGGGAGGGGTGAGTGGGAATGGGGGTGGGGCTGCAAATCCAGGGAAAAAATACTTGATGTGACTGACCATCTTGAGTGCAAATTGTTAACTATAAAAATCATGAGTGGTTGGCAGCTACTGTTTTTGTTTGCTTGTTTTTTGAGTCAGTCTTGCTCTTTTGCCCAGGCTGGAATGCAGTGGTGTGATCATAGCTGACATCAGCCTTAAACTCTGACTTACTTATTTATTTATTTTTAGAGATGAGATCTCACTGTGTTGATCAGTCTGGTCTCAAACTCCTGGTTTCAGTCTATTCTCCCACCTCAGCTTCTCCAGGAACTGGGTGTATAGGCGCAAGCCACTCTGCCTGGGTCTTTTTTTGTAGCCAATTTTTTCCCTCTGTAAAGATGTTCCTCTCACTTTTCACCAAACCTGGACTTCGTGGTTGCCACTTTTATGCATAGTGGAAGGGACAAATGTGAACGGAATTAGTGTTTTCATATACTTAAGAGAGTGCCTATCTTTTATTGCATTGTGAATATGGCATTTGGTCAGGGAAGGTGAGTCCCATAGACAGTCAAAAAAAATGTCCTATAGATACTGTTTCAGGTCCCAGGTGTTCTTCAGGCTGCCAAATATTAGCTTTCTTCAAGGCCCAGTCAAATTCCACCTTATTTTGGAAGCATCTGCTTATTAATTTACCCAGCAGAAATTATTCTCCCTCTGAGCTCGCCAGAGCATGCATATTGTCTGTGATGTCACTTACTTGGTAGATTTTGAAAGAGGCAGCTTGTTCTGCTCCTGTGTGCTTCCAGTCTTGAAGCTTACCTGACTACCTGTGTGGCCTTGGGGAAGTTAGCTAGCCTGCCTGAATCCACATGCTCTCATCTCTCCAAGAAGGATGATAACATTGCCCCACTGTTCTAATCGTTGGGTGTCGCCATGATTCACTGTTACTATGTTAGTGCCATTGCTTCATAAGCTATGAGGAATTCCAGGAAAGTCAGTAATGATTATTATGACATCATATAATTTCTAAAGTGGAGGCATCTTTTTTTTTCCCAATCACACTGAGAAGTACTTGAGATCAAGGATTAAACATTATGAATCTCTGCTTTCCTAACACTGTAATGCTATGAACATAGTAGAAAGTTAATAAATATTTACTGGGGGCCAGACGGGAGTCGTGATTCCCTTGAAAAATTACCAAAATGTTGACATATCGTCACCAACCTCTTTCCAGAAAAAGAGTAAGCAGATTAAATGATGATTTATTTTGCAACATTGTAACTTTAAAGCCGTTGCACTGTGGAATTCGTGAGTCACAGCTTCTTGTCTACAGTATCAACTCTAAGAAGAGACTACAAAATAATGAGACCAGTTAAACAAACTTGCCAGAACTTTCCATATCTAAACATTTCAAAATATTTACTTTAGGAGGCTTCTCAGTTATTTCAGAAGCCATTACTCACCACAACCCAATCCTAGTACAATTCAATATAAAAACAGACAAACAAAAAGCAATCATTGCTCTGCCCAAAACAATGTCTACCCATCCAAATTCTTCAGTCTTCCAATCAAGGCCCATCTCAAGCTGGCTTCAGCCCACTTTTCCTCTCTTACTATTCACTAAGCAGATTTAGCATGGTGAAGGTAATGTTAGATTTGTAAGAAATGTAGGAGCAAAACCTAGCTCTGTCTCTTATTTTTCTATGACCTTGGAAAAAGTGTCTTGTCTATTCTGAGTCTTAATTCTTATATCTGTGAATGAAGATACTGATGTTTTTCTGTCTCAGCATAAGGATTAAATAAGATGAAATACAATGTATGTAAAAGTGTCAGTTTGGGAAATATAGTAGGCTCCTAACAAGTGTTAGGTCCCTTTTTTTGGCATTCTTTAGACAAATTCCTGATTTTCTCCATCCTCACTGATCTCAGTGTTGGAAATGTCCACCCAATGTCTCTCTTCCTACTTAACTTTTACAGACTAATTTAAGTTAGTTTTACTGGGCAAAACGTTTACTGTCCCCTCTGGCCAGAAAGGTCTCTTTTTCTCAACTTCTTTAGTACTTGTAAAACTAATCATGTATTTGCCCTTTGCTGATCCATATTATTAAGTAAAAAAAATTCTTTTCCTCCACAAGATTGCAAGTTATCTAGAAGACATGAATTTCTCATATATATTTATATTTCCTCTACTCTGTAGGAAGGTGTCATGCCTATAGGGAGGCAGCTCATTGTAGGGGAAAGAACCAATGCTTTTGCATGAGACACACCAATTTCCAGCTACAAAGTGGACAAAGTCCTTGAAAGATGATATATTCATATACACAGTCAGGTAGATGAATGTTTGATTTCTCCTATTAAGTACGTATGTGTCCATTAAGTATAGATACACATTTTTCTTTACGAGTATAGGTAAGATTGGATATAGGAAGTTGTGAGTAAATAAAGTTCTGGTGAAAGTCAAAACTGAGCCAAGAACAGGGATTACCAGGCAGCACCAGCAGCCCTTAAGAATAAGCAAGATGCTGTGTAAGATGATGGATCAGACAAAAATGCCAATAAAAGAATTGACTAAAAATTATCTTTTGCATCACTTGAGTAAATGTCATCCTTGGCTCCCTCCTGCTTTCACTCCCCATATTTAAATCCATTCCAAAAATATGTTCCAAATCTGTCTACTTTCTTCTGTTTCTACAGCTGCTACTCCACATGAAGCTACCACTCTCTATCATCAGGATTATTTTACAGTCTCTTACCTGGTCTCCCATTTCTGTTCATTTTTCCTTTCTTTACAGAAGAACCAGAATGACTCTTTAAAAACATAAATCAAATCATGTCATTACCTGCAAAAATATCTAATAGATTCCCTTTGAAATAGAATATTTTAATCCTGGCTTATACGTTTTTTAAAGCCAACCAACTTTTTACCAGAAGATGGTATTACACATGGATGACTGGCAGATATTTCTCTGGTAGAATAAGATTTGATGCTGGTGATTTGATACATGGCCAGGGGTCACAGTTCAGTCAATACTAATACTGCAATTTGTATTTAAAAAGAAATGATATTCTAGGAATTCAATATGGAGGAAATTTTTGTTTCAACATGGGCCATACCGTGTATCTTTGTATTGATGCAGGAGTTTTTCTTGACCTCTTCATCAGACTTGCAATGGGAGTGCCCTGTTTACTCGGGCTGCCACACTCAACTTTTTGCAGGAGGAAATGCATTAGCTAGTGAGTGCAGGATCTGGCTGGCCATTTTGGGCACTGGCAGGAACAGGCTCAATGAGTGGCCCCATTTTAGTGCCCAGCTGGGGGTGCCTGCTACCCCTGAAACCCCAGAGGGTATGTTACAGTAGTATCTTAGCTCCACCATCCATTGACAGTGTGTGTTATCAGCTCAGTAGGTGTCTTACCTCATCGTGTAGGGCAGCTGTCCTTTGCCAGTGAGGGCAAAGGACCAATGTGACAGCCTTTTTTCGGTACCTGACTAGGTGAGTCCTGAGCTCTTGTCTGGCGTCTAAAAAGAATGAGGTCGCATGGACACTTGAGGGATGGTGGAGATGGTGAATTTTATTTAGTCACGGTTAGGGCTCTCAGTGGAGAGGGGAGCTGGAGAGGGGATGGGACAGGCAGGTAATCTTCCCTGAAGTCTGGCCATCCCCAGCCAGCCCTTCTCTGAAGTCCAGTCATCTGGACCTCATCTGAAGCCACCTCTCCTCCGGAGTCCAGTCATCCCTCTGAAGTCTAGTTGCCTCTCTGCAGTCAAGCAGCTTCTCTCCCTCTACCAATTGAATCTGGAGTCTTTATAGGCACAGGATAGGGAGCAGGACAGGCCATAGGCAGTTTTAGAAAAGGCACCATTCAATTGGAAAAAAGACATTATTCAGAAAGAACAAATCGGGAGAGAGCAGGCAAACAGGGATAGAAGTTTTTACATTGGGTTGTGGGTTTCAGGCTTTTCAGCTTGTAGGTGGGGTTTTGCCAGGACCTGCCGCAGTCTGCCTAGCATTTCTCTGCCTCCTGCCCCTATCAGTATAGAAATAGTGAACAAACCAGAATGATAAGTAGCCCTTGAACCTGGCTTTCTTGTCTTAAGTCCTTCCTACTGTGTTCCAATGAAATCCTCCATTGTGTCTATAAAAAGCAGCTGAGTTTTTGTTTACATGTCTAAAAGCCAAGAATGAATAAATACTGCAGTGTAGTGAAAATACAGGTCACTTTGTGTTATTTATTTTATCTGAGTTTTACCAAGCTTCCTGATAATTTCACAGAAGACAAAAAAATCCTGTGAAGCTGAGACCTTTACATTTTCTGAACTTATAAAATGTCTTTATTTGGTTCTAAATGACCTCTGATAACATGCTCATGTCAGGAGTTGAGGTTCTATGTACATTCTACCCACCCCCTTCCCAAACACACTAAAAGTTCTTCTTTGATAAAAATTTATAGTTCTTTGAATTTCAGCGACCCACCATCCTACCAGATCACTTTCTTGGCTTTATTGTCATCTATATTTAAAAGCGGTTCCTCTTGTAGCCACAAACTGCAACTTGGAATGTCAACATAATATTTTATGAATGCTTATTATAATAAACAATGAAAGAAAAAATACAAGCACAGAGTTATATTCCAAGGATCACAGGATATAAATAAGCAACGTGGCTTACAGAAGGAGAGAAAAATGGAAGTGCCATGTCTGGATATGAAAAGAAGAGAAGACTTCTTAATAAAATGTGATCATAAGACAGAATCACCAACTATATATTATTGAATGAATCCGACATACCCTAACTAACTGTGCATATCTTTTAAAGCAGTAAAATTAACAAGTTAAGTTTTAAAATAATGTAGACCTGTCACTGTCACTGTTGGAAATAGTCAAATAATCCTTTTCTTTTTCTTTTACAAAATACTTTTGCATAATTTGTTCTGTAAAGTAGACTAAATCATGTTAAAGAAAGTCATATCAATAAATATTTTGAGCTCCTACCATGTTTTCTGTTCTTGAGTAGGTAGTAAATAACAGAGGAATAAAAATATTTTATTTGCTTTTCAGGAGTTTCCTGCTTTCTAGAAGAGATAAGTCTATAAACAAGGCAGGATAGCATCAAATGCTAGAATTTTTGGAATAGACTTCAAATGCTCTAGCATTTTACATTTGTTGGGAGTAATATTTGAATAAAGCAGAGGAAGCCCATTCAAGGTTTGGGCAAAATAATTAATGTAGGAAAGATGTTGTCTGTGGAGTATATCAAGATGTACCTGTCCACCTCTCTTTTCAAGGAATGATATTATATGACCTATATGGCTGTGAGCTCAAGCTCCACAAATGATCACACAAATCCTTTCCAATATTCTATCTAAAAGTATTCTTCCTACAATATACTTGTATGGAAGATGCATGCAATGATTTGATAAATAAAATTACAGATGATTTTTATTCTCAGTGGCTTTTTAAAACAAGTCAAAAGAAAATTATTTTCAGTCTAACTGCAGCAATTCTACTTACTGTAACTAAATCTGATAGGAACCTGACATACAATGTGAAGGAAAACTTGAACTAGTTATATTATCTTTCTTTTATTTGTGTCACTCATTCAAAAAAAGAAGGGATTGTACTAGATTATATCAAAAGTCCTTCCCTAATTGAAATGTCTCTTTTAAAATCTTGTATGTTTGAGATGTTCTCTAAATGTCTTAATGTTTTTTCATCTTTTTAAAAAAATCTACTGATCATATATATATATATATATATATTATATATATATATATATAATGGTAAATGGGGTACCCATCACCATAAGCAATTATGCTTTGTGTTACAAACAACCCAATTATACTCTTTTAGTTATTTTAAGACGTA
Organism: Gorilla gorilla gorilla; assembly: GCF_029281585.2. Classification (NCBI taxonomy): domain Eukaryota; kingdom Metazoa; phylum Chordata; class Mammalia; order Primates; family Hominidae; genus Gorilla; species Gorilla gorilla. Next base: position 71,656,140 of record NC_073241.2, read on the forward strand.
CAATTAAATTGTTATTGACTGTAGTTGCCCTGTTGTGCTATCAAATACTAAGTCTTGTTCATTCTCTAATTATTTTTTTGTACCCATATATTTGAGATGGAGTCTTGCTCTGTTGCCCAGGCTGGAGTGCAGTGGTGCAATCTTGGCTCACCACTACCTCTGCCTCCCAGATTCAAGCTATTCTCCAGCCTCAGCCTCTCAAGTAGCTGGGACTACAGGTGTGTGCCACCATGCCTGGCTAATTTTTTGTATTTTTTAGTAGAGATGGGATTTCACTGTGTTTGCCAGGATGGTCTTGATCTCCTGACCTCATGATCCACCTGCCTCAACCTCCCAAAGTGTTGGGATTACAGGCGTGAGCCATGGCACATGGCCGATATATTTTATAGTTATATATATTCTCATACTTCTGGATGTCTTTTAGATTCTAAATTTTGAAAGATTCAGAAGACACCAAGTCTAGTAATAAAGTAACCATCTAACTTTTGACATAAGGCTAGGACATATGTCCAAATTCAAAACTCAAAAGGACTTTGCTGTTTATTTTAAAATAGATTCTACGGATAAGATAGTATCTATCTATCTATTTATCTATCTATCTATCTATCTATCTATCTATCTATCTATCTATCTGGCTATCATCTGTCATCTATCTAACATCTACATATCTACATATATCTTATTACTCTTAATTGCCTATATAGGAAAATTGGCATTATAAAAAACCTGAAGAATTTTTTAAATTTTAATTTTCGTGGGTACACAGTACAGGTATATATTTATGGGGTACTTGAGATATTTTGATACAGGCATGCCATCCATAATAATCACATCAGGGTAAATGGGGCACCCATCACCACAAGCAATTATGCTTTGTGTTACAAACAACCCGATTATACTCTTTTAGTTATTTTAAGATGTACAATTAAATTGTTATTGACTATAGTCACCCTGTTGTGCTATCAAATACTAAGTCTTGTTCATTCTTTCTAATTATTTTTTGTACCCATTAATCATCCCCACTTCCCCCAGCCCCCACACCCCCACTACACTTCCCAGCTTCTGGTAACCATCCTTCTACTCTCTATCTGCATAAGTTCAATTGTTTTAAATTTTAGCTCCCACAAAGAAGTGAGAACATGGGAAGTTTGTCTTTTCGTGCCTGGCTTATTTGACTTAAAATAATGATCTCCAGCTCCATCCATGTTGTTGCAAATGACAGGACCTCATTCATTTTTATGAGTAAATAGTACTCCATTGTGTATATGTCTCATATTTTGGTTATCCATTTATTTGTTAATGGACAGGTTACTTCCAAATCTTGGCTCTTGTGAATAGTGTTGCAAGAAACATGAGAATGTAGATATTTCTTTGATATACTGATTTTTTTTTTCTTTTGGGTAGATCTAGCAGTGGGATTGCTGGATCATATGGTCTCTATTTTTACTTTTTTGAGGAGCTACCTAACCATTCTCCATAGTGAATGTACTGATTTACAGTCTTACCAACAGTATACGAGGGTTCCCTTTTCCCCACATCCTCACCAGCATTTGTTATTGCCTGACTGTTGGATAAAAGCCATTTTAACTGGAGTGAGAAAATATTTCATTGTAGTTTTGATTTGCATTTATCTGATGATCAATGATGTTGAGAACATTTTCATATACATTTTTGGCATTTGTATGTCTTCATTTGAGAAATGTCTGTTCAGATCTTTTGCCCATTTTAAAATAAGATTATTAGTGTTTTTCTTATACAGTTTTTTTAAGCTCCTTACCTATTCTAGTTATTAATCCCTTGTCAGATGGGTAGTTTGCAAATATTTTCTCTTATTCTGTGGGTTGTCTCTTCACTTAGTTGATTGTTTTCTTTCCTGTGCAGAAGCTTTTTAACTTGGTGTGATCTCATTTGTCCATTTTTGCTTTGGTTGCCTGTGCTTGTGGGGTATTACTCAAGAAATATTTGCCCAGTCCAATGTCCTGGAGAGTTTTCCCAATGTTTTCTTTTAAGAGTTCCATAGTTTGAAATCTTAGATATAAGTTTTTAATCCATTTTGATTTGATTTTTATATGTGGAGAAAAATAAGGGTCTAGTTTCATTCTTCTGCCTGTGGATACCCAGTTTTCCAGCATCATTTACCAAAGAGACTGTCTTTTTCCCAATGTATATTCTTGGCACCTTTGTTGAAAATGAGTTCACTGCAGGTGTATGGATTTGTTTCTGGGTTCTCTATTCTGTCCCATTGGTCTATGTGTCTAATTTTATGCTTGTACCTTGTTGTCTTGGTTGCTATAGCTCTGTAGCATAATTTGAAATTAGGTAATGTGATTCTTTCAGTTTTGTTCTTTTTGCTCAGGATAGCTTTGGCCATTCTGGGTCTTTTGTGGTTTCACAAGAATTTTAGGATTTAAAAAAATTTCGTGAGGAATGTCATTGGTATTTTCATAGGGATTGCATTGAATCTGTAGATTGCTTTGAATTGTATGACTTTTAACAATATTTATTCTCCCATTCCATGAACATAGAATATCTTTCTTTTTTGTGTGTGTTTCTTTCATCAACATTTTACAGTTTTTATTGTAGAGATCTTTCACTTCTTTGGCTAAGTTAATTTCTAGGTATTTTATTTTATTTGTAGCTATTGTAAGTGAGATTACTTTCTTGATTTCTGTTTCAGATTGTTCGCTGTTGGCATGTAGAAATGCTACTGATCTTTGTATGCTGATTTCGTATCCTGCAACTTTACTGAAATTATCAGTTCCAATTGTTTCATGGTGGAGTCTTTAGGTTTTTCCAAATGTAAGACTGTATCGTCTAACTTTGGGAGGCTGAGGTAGGCAAATTGCTTGAGCCCAGGAGTTTGAGACCAGACTGAGCAACATGGTGAAACCCCAACTCTACAAAAAAGTACAAAAAATTAGTCAGGTGTGGTGGCATGCACTTGTATTCCCCACTACTCAGGAGGCTGAGGCAAGAGAATAGCTTGAGCCTGGATGGCAGAGGTTGCAGTGAGCTGAGATTGTGCCCCTGTACTCCAGCCTGAGCAACAGAGCAAGACCCTGCCTCAAAAACAAAAAACAAAAAACAAAAAAAACTGGCCAGTCGTGGTGGCTCACGCTTGTAATCCCAGCACTTTGGGAGGCCGAGGCAGGCAGATCACAAGGTCAGGAGATTGAGACCATCCTGGCTAACATGGTGAAAACCTATCTACTAAAAATGCAAAAAATTAGCCAGGCGCGGTGGCGGGCACCTGAAGTCCCAGCTACTCAGGAGGCTGAGGCAGGAGAATGGCATGAACCCGGGAGTTGGAGCTTGCAGTGAGCCGAGATCGCGCCACTGCACTCCAGCCTGGGCGACAGAGCAAGACTCTGCCTCAAAAAAAAAAAAAAAAAAAAAAAAAATTGAACAACAAAAAAGATTGTATCATCTGCAAACAAGGATAGTTTGATTTCTTCCTATCCAATTTGGATAACTTTTATTTATTCTCTTGTCTGATTGCTCTAGCTAGGACATCCAGTACTATGATGAATAACAGTGGTGACAGTGGGCATCCTTGTCAAGTTCCAGATCTTTGAGGAAAGGTTTTCAGTCTTACCTCATTCAGTATGATACTAGTTATGGGTCTGTTGTATATGGTTTTTATTATGTTGAGGTATGTTTTTTCTATACCCAGTTTTTTAAGGGTTTTTATTATAAAAGGATATTAATTTTATCAAATTTTCAGATTCAGTTGAAATGAACATGTGGTTTTTGTACTTCATTCTGTTTATATGATGTGTCACATTGATTTATTTGAGTATGCTGAACCATCCTTGCCTCCCTGGGATAAATCCCACTTGGTCATGATGAATGATCTTTTGAATGTGTTGTTGCATTCAGTTTGCTAGTATTTTGTTGAGGATTTTTGCATTAATATTCATCAGAGATATAAGCTGGTAGGTTTTTTTTTTGATGTGTCTTTTTCTGGTTTTGGTGTAAAGGTAATTTTGACCTTGTAGGATAAGTTTGTAAATATTCCCCTCTCCTCGTTTTTCAGGGTAGTTTGAGTAGAAATAATATCGGTTCTTCTTCGTCTTCTTTTTCTTTTCTTTTCTTTCTTTTTTTTTTTTTTTTTTTTTTTTTTGAGATGGTGTCCCGCTCTGTCACCCAGGCTAGAATGCAGTGGCGCAATCTCAGCTCACTGTAACCTCCACCTCCCGGGTTCGATTGATTCTCCTGCCTCAGCCTTCTGAGTAGCTAGGATTACAGGCTCATGCCACCACGCCTGGCTAATTTTTGTATTTCTAGTAGAGATGCGGTTTCACCATGTTGGTAAGGCTGGTCTTGAACTCTTGACGTCGTGATCTGCCTGCCTTGGCCTCCCAAAATGCTGGGATTACAGGCATAAGCCACTGCACCCGGCCATGTTACTTCTTTAAATATTTGGTAAAAGTCAGCCAGTGAAGCCATTAGGTCCCAGGCTTTTATTTCCTGGGAAACTTCTTATCATGGATTCAATCTCATTATTGTTATTTGTCTGTTCAGGTTTTGGATTTTTTTTTCAGGGTTAAATCTTGGTAGGTTGGATGTGTCTGGGAATTTATCAATTTCTTCTAGATATACCAACTTATTGGCATATGGTTGCTTGTAATAGCCATTAATGATCATTTGAATTTCTGCGGTATTGTTTGCAACGTTTTCCTTTTTAATCTCTGATTTTATTTATTTGGGTCTTCTCTTTTTCTTTTTCTTAGTGTGGCTAAAGGTTTGCCAGTTTTGTTTATCTTTTCAAAAAACCAACTTAATGTTACCTTCATCTTTTGTGTTTTTTTCCATTTCCATTTTATTTATTTCTGCTCTGATTTTTATTATTTCTATTCTTCTACTAATTTCGTGTTTGAGTTGCTCTTGCTTTTCTAGTTCTGTAAGATATGTTGTTAGCTTAATTATTTAAAGTTTTTCTGCTTTTTTGATATAGGCTCTTATTGTTATAAACTTCCCTCTCAGTATAGGTTTCACTGTATCCAATAGGTTTGGGTATGTTGTGTTCCCATTATCATTTGTTTCAAGAAACTTTTACATTTTCTTCTTATTGTCTTCAGTGACCCACTGGACATTTAAGAGCATATTGTTTAATTTCCATAAGTTTGCATAGTTTTCAAAATTCCTCATGTTATTGATGTCTACTTTTTCTAATTTGAATTTTTTGTTTGAAAGGTCACATATCCGTCCCGGATTGGTCCCTGGTGCCTTGTTTAGTTCATTTTGTGAGGTCATGATTTTCTGGATGATCTTGATGCTTGTGGATGTTCTTTAGTGTTTGGGCACTGAAGAGTTAGATATTTATTATAGTCTTCACAGTCTGGGCTTATTTATACCTGTTTTTATTGGGATGCTCTCTGGGTATTCAATGGGACTTGGGTGTTGTTATATAAGCAGTACCTGCATTAGGGGGCACTCCGAGCCCAGTAACATTGTGGTTCTTGTAGACTTATAGAGGTACCATCTTAGTGGTTTTAGATAAGAGCCAGAAGAATTATCTGAATTATGAGGCAGAGACTCTTGTTATCTTCCCTTACTTTCTTCCAAACACACTCTCTCTCTGTGCTGAGATGCCTGGAGCTGGGTGTAGGATGACACAAACAACATTGTGGCCACCATCACTGGGACTACACTAGGTCAGACCTGAAGCCAGCACAGCACTAGGTCTCATCCAAGGCATGCTGTATTCACTACATGGCTACCATCTATGTTTGGTCAAGGCCCTAAGGCTATACAATCAGCAGGTGGCAAAGGCAGACAGGCTTGTATGCTTCCCTTTAGGATGGTAAGCTCCACGCAGCCTCAGGTGGGTCCAAAGATACCATCCAAGAGTCAGGGACTGGAGTCAAAAACCTGGAAATCTATCTGGTGCTCTATTTTACTGTTATTAATCTGATGCTCAAACCACAAGACAAAGTCCTTCCCACTCTTCCTTCCTCTTTTCACAGTCAGAGGAGCCTCTTCCTATGGCTACCACCATCACAAACCCATGGGGAATACTGCCAGCCTATTGCTGATGTTTACTTAAGGCCCAAGGGCTCTTCGGTCAGCTTGTGGTTAATGCTTCTAAATCTGGAACTCACCTTTCAGGGCAGTAGGCTCCCCTCTCACCCACACCAGGTCAAGAAATGCTACCCAAGAGCCTAGTCCTGGAATTGGGGACCCCAAAATCCTATTTGGTATTCCACTCCTCTGTGGCCAAGCTGGCACCTAAGGTGAAAGAGAAAGTCCCCTTTACTTTTCCTGCTTTTTTCAAGCAGAAGTAGTCTCTCAGCATAACTGCTACAACTGGGAATGTGTTGGGTCTCACATGAAGCCAGCATGTCTCCGAGTCTCACCCAAGGCCCATGGTGTATTGCTGCTGGTTCTTCAGGGGCCAAGAGTTCTTAAGTTAGCAGGCAGCAAGAGTTCTTAAGTTAGCAGGATAAATCCTGCCAGGACTGAGTCCTTCCCTTCAAGGCAGTGGGCTCTCTTCTGGCCCACCATGTATGTATATATGTTTTCCAGGGGCTGGGGCCTGAAATGGAAGCTTCAGAACTCTGCCCAGTTCCCTATTCTACTGTAACTGAGCTTCTATCCAGTATGCAAGACACATTCCCCTTTATTATCCTTCTCCTCTTTTTAAGCAGAAGGAAAGAGTCACTTTCATTGCTGCAAACTGCACTGCCAAAGTTTGGGGGAGGGGTAGTACAAGCACAGCCTCCCAGCTGATGTCTCAGTAGGATGTGTGCCCCTACATCCACTGATTCTGTGTCCAACACAGCACTCGGACTTGCCTAGGAATTGTGGTCCTTGTGGCCTAAACTGCCTTTCAAGTTTATTTAGCACCCCAGAGCACTTTAGCCTGCAGTTGCAAGGCTTGCCAAAACTCAAGTTCTGACAACTGGGATGAGCAATGGGCAATTCCCTTTGGCTAAGGCTGGTCTAAATGTTCCCTCTATGGATGAGCAACAGCTGAGTTTAGCCTGGTTTTACTTTCCACTGTGACAGGGCAGCGCTGACTTCAATACAGGGGCTCACAATTGCTGCATTCTCCTTCCCCCAAGTGAACAGATTCTCTGCATCATGTGACTGCTGCTGCTTCTAGGTCCGAGTAGGGGAACAGAAGAGGGGTGGTGTCAGCTATTCAAGGCTGTCTGTCCTACCCTCTTCAGTTTCTCTTTCTGCAATATAAAGTAAAAACTAGGTACTGTGATTGCTCACCTGATTTTTGGTTCTTATGAAGGTGCCTTTTTGGTGTAGTTGTTAAATTTGGTGTTACCACAGGGAAGACAATCAGTGAAGGCTTCTATTCAGCCATCCTACTCTGCCAACCTCTGAAGGAGTTTTTGTATTAAATTATTGACTTTCCACACCCAATCCTGGCCATTTGTCTTCAGTTTCTCAGTACATACATTCATCCTCCTAAACTGTTCCTTCTACTTAATGGCATCATAATCTATCGCTCTTCAGAACTAGAAACCTTCTTATTTACTCTGGCCACTTTCTTGTTCAATGTCATCAAATCCCATTGATTTTAGTTCAAATCTTCATCATCAGTTGAACCTTCTGCATTCATAGGTAGATTCCACTGCTAAGCAGTTCTAGACCTTAGTAAGTTGCCTTACCTCTCAATGTCTCGTTTCCTCACCTCTAAAGTGGAGATGATAGTAAGTTCTTTCTCATTGGTTTACGATGCAGATTAGGTGAAATAATGCAATAATATGCTTAGAAAAGTGCCTAGCACATATTAAAATAAATTCTATCTATGATTATATTATCATAATTTGCTAGACTGTTTAAAATACCTTCCTTTATCATTGGCTTGGCATCGGTGTTTGAATTGGAACTTGTCTTCCTGAATAAAACCAGGATTCTCTTTGCAAAACCAGGTTCTAATTATGCTACTGTGGTCTAAAAGTCCTCAGTGGTTCCTAGTGCATGTATAATAAAGTCTGAACTGTTACCAAGATGAGCAGAATAATAAAAACTGAAATTATTGCTCCAGTCTTATCTCTACGTATCAGCCAACTTTGCACCAGGGATGTTGCTTAATTTTAGGACATGTAGACAGACAAGACTCATGCTCTCATGAGTTACACGCTGTGCTGGGACTACACTGAGTCCTCATGTACTTTGTTGCATCTAAGGTTTTTTCACAGTCTTCTTTCTGCCTTGAATATCCACTTGCCTCCTTTGTATGTCTAGTGTATGTGAACTCAACCTTCTAAGACCTATTTAGATGACTCCCTCATTTTGAAGCCTTTTCTAGGATTCAAGTACAGGCAATTGTTTGAGCATTAGAGTTTCCACAGCACTTCACATATATTTCTATTATGGCACTGAATAGCCTGATCCATTCTTGCTTGTTTGTTCTTTACTTCCATTATCCTGAATTATAAATGCATTGAAAACCATGGCCTTGGCTGGGAGGTGGGTAAGGGTATGAGATAAATCTAGGCTATGCATTGTTCCAGGTATTTTTCTTATGCTGTTCTATTTAATCCTCACAATGAGGCTGTAAGAATTAATGAGCCCAAAGTAAATTTAGGAGGTTAAGTTACTTGTTACAGTTATGAAGTATAAAAATTCAAGCTAGCTGTGAACTAGGGAGGCAACTATTCTTTCAAAAGTACTGAATGTATTGCATAGATAAACAAAGATTTTTTGGATAATTGACATCTCTACTTGTCTTCACCAAGAACTAGCCTTTTTTATCCTGATGATGAGAACACACATTTATAGTAGCTTCTCTACACAGAGCAGAGCTTTTTAATGGTCATCCTCAGAAATCCAGGATTGCACACATCTGCCCCTGAGCCTGCTTTGGAAAGTAGAAACTACAGCCTTTTTGGCTTTAATCCTCTTTAAGTGGTGAAACTATTGTCTCATTTGTCTTCTATATTGGGATTCCTTTATGTTTCTTAAACAAACTATGCAGTTTACAATATTTAAAATTCACTAATCTATAGCATTTTTAAAGCTTATACCTCATCATAATTCCCAAATAATATTTCACCTGAAGTCAACCACAAATAAGTGATAAATCAATTTTTAATTTAATTCAAACTTAATGCAAGTTATGCCAAACCATTGTGAAAGGCCAGAGGGTAAAATCAAAGGGTTGGGGAATGAAGTTTTTTGACTTTCAATTTTACCCCAGTCTGGCTTGTAGCTCGAAAAACAGGGCAGCTGTATGGCAGAGGGAAAGTGACCACCTGGATCACCACGGGGAGGAAGGAGGACAGCCGGAAGCTCATTCACCCAGACTCCACTTTTGATTTCTGGCGAACTTTCAGTATAAACTTAGTGGCCACAACTGAATGCAGTACATGTAGCTTTCACAGCACGGCAGATCAGCTCTCTGGATCTATTTTCATGGTTTCTGCTCACTTTGCCATGGACAGTCCTTCTCTTTAATAAATCTGATGTTGCTGAATGGGTGTGCAATTTCCCATCTCCCATCTGAGGCTAGCTCAGGAAGAGATTTATTCCTGCCTATGTGGTCAAGCAGCCCTGCAGACAGTGTCAATAGGAAAGGTCACCTGATGATTGGCTGCCAAGCAGCTAGTTCTTCAGGCCATGTCCGCTGCTGCTGCATTGAAATGTGTTCAGCACCTCTTCAGGGACAGAGGCATTAAAGTTCAATGTTATAGATGTGAACGGATGGCAGCGAGCATTTGGGCTTGCAAAAGAGCTCTGACTCGGGATGAAAATGTTGCCTGTGGTGACAGAATTTATTTTCCAAGCACAAGGAGTTTTTAAGGATAAAAAGAAAAGGAAATTAAGAAATGAAATTTTCCTGCCTCTAAAATCCGACCCCATCCTAACTGTCCAGCTTTATTTTTCCTAATGGAGAGCCACATCTCTGGTCTCCTCTCTGAAAGCCTGTATGCATTTCATATTTGGTTGAAAGGCCTCCTGCTCTGCCTCCTTTCTGTCCATAAGCTAAAGACTCGATGGATATTGGTAACTTGATTTGTCATGCAATTCTTTGTTGTTGCTGTTTGTTTTTTTTTTCAAAGTCATGGCTATTGATTTTTTCTCATTTTAAATGCCTACCTTCCACAGAGCTTTCTTTTATTATTAAAGTTATTATCATTTTTTAATGTGAGGATTTATGGAGTCACATGGCCTAGGAAAGATAGAACTACCCAGGCCATGAGATTCATATCTTAGGACCCACTGAGATCCCACATTGCAAAAATAGCTAATAACATGCAACCGGAATTGGCAATTTATAGAATCTCCTTGTCAGAGCTGTAAGAGACCACTGATATAATCTTTTCTAACTGTCTGGTGTGATTAATGAGCAAATTCTTTTATGTTCAAAAGGAGATTATCTGCCCTTTATGAATAGGGTATACACTTGATCTGATTTTCTAAAAATAGAGATGGTTAAAACTAAGAAACCCATAGACTGTTACCCAGGTATTTTTGCAATCAATACTTTAAATTTGTAAAGTGAATGATTGGGATTTTCTAAAATAGAGGTAAAAGTATAGAGGGGTGTAGTGATAAATCTGAACCAAACTTGGTCAGAGTCCCAACAGTAAATATTAAAAGAAAGTCTCCATAGATAAATAGTGAGTATCCATCAGTTTGAGGAGCTTGTAGCATGGACACAACCAGAATTAATGGTGTTCCCAGCAGGACTCTTGTTTTTGAAAGTGGGTATGAGAATAAGGCTGGGGCCCAGTTCCAAAGAAGCAAGGGTGCATTCAGGTTTCACAGTAAGTATAAAAATGTTCCAAGTAATGAGAAAGACACCATTGTTAGGGATAAATTATGAGAAGAACATTCATCAGGTTTGTAATTTCCACATACTCCCTACTTTGTGTGCCAGCATAGTACGGTCCTAGACAATACATTGTACGGTGGCATATTCAATTTTACAGAAAAGACAAAGATGACTTTTTGGTTTTGGTTAATGCAGTATTTCCCAAACTCATCTTTAACCGTGGTTCTCGTGTGTGTGTTTGTGTGTGTGTGTGTGCATGCGTGTATGATATGCCTATTAACCACTCACAGAATTAGCATGCAACTAAATCACTTTGGAAATGCAGATCTACAAGTCCTATGTTTTAACTGCCTTGTGGTCTGGACTTAAAGTTCTATTCCTGAGAGGGCTGAATGGCTTCAGCTATGGGGGTTACAATGCACATGGGGCAAGTGACTAGGCAGACTGAGATGAATTGAGTAAAGGTATACCTGCAGAAATTCATATATCTCAGTATACATTGAGGAAGAGATATAAATAAGGAAAGTAAAGATGATGAAGAGAAGACAATATTTCTCTATGGATAAACTGAGTAGGTAAACCTGGTGGATGTAGTTGAATGTGGTAGGAAAGAAGGATCATTATTTTGAACATGGAATGGTAAGTATAAAATTGTATTAAGGGATAATCTACTGTGATGTCACATACGATGAAGTGTATGAAGAAAAGGTAGAAGATAAGGCAGCCGAATGACATTTGGTTGAACTAAGAAAGCATGGAATGATATAGATCTGAAATTGGGTGATGACATTGTGAATGGAACCAAATGTAGGAAGGAATGAATGAAAGACCAGATGTGGTATCTACCATGATAGTTGAAGAAAAAAGAGTTAAAGATTATTTTGGAATTTAGAGCCCCAGTGATTAGAGAAGTGGAGGGTTTTGTAACAGAAACGATACTGTTCCACAGGTAACCAGGACTTGAAATCTCATATGTAAGGAATGAAAGAAGGAAAAATCACATTTTTCTGAGGAGATCAGCAGAGATAAATAAGTATGTTAGTAAACAATTTCAGAGTCATAATTATAATTAAATGTCTGCAGCATCTATATAAAAGTGATACATAAGCAATGTTATGTGTTGGTTTAGATTATCCAAGGTTTTTTTTACTATTACAGAATGTCTGTGTTGACCCTATGTTTATGCCATGAAGTGGGAATCATAGCCAACTTCTTCTTTTTCTTCTTTTAGAGTAAATCTCTTTCTTTTTTATTTCTTGATGTAGACCAATTATGAAATTTGGAAATTGTTTTTAAACACATTGTTGTGCTTTTATGGGGGTATAGCTTGAAACATGTTAGAGGGATGTACCATTATGTGCAATCTTTAAACAATAGTTTTGGAAATATTTTCATCCACTTACACAATTAATAAACTAAAAAATTTTGAACATAAATTTCTCCAAATATTTAAACATGGATTGAAAACTTAATTAAATGTTTTATAACTTCGTATATCAGTTTCTCTTAAAGGCTTTAAAGTGCTTAAAAGATTATAAAAGCTGATTTAGCTAAATTAATTAAAAAATTCCAGTTGTCATAATGGAATTATGACCATTTAACTTACTGGCCACAGAGAAGTTTTGATAAGAGGGTATCTGTCAGATGGGTGGGGATTTTGCTCTTTAGCATGTGGAGCAGTATTTAGTATTTTTGCTCTTTAGTATGTGGAGGGCTCCTCAGACATTGGCGACAGAAACTACACTCTGGGTCTTTTCCACATTGATAGTAAGTTCCTGAAGACATATTAAGCTGGTTTTATGCTTAGACCCCAAAGTGGTGTGAAAATAACTTAAAAAATTTAATTTAGTCAAATAATTAGTCAAGAAGCAACTTTTCTTATGACTGTTAAGTATCTGATCATTTGCAGATATTTAACTTTTTCACTAAAAATAAATGCTCATTTAACTGAAGTGCATTAGTGTAAAACATAATTGAATGTGTTTGCCTTCCTAAGAATGGACTTATAATTACAAATTGTATAAAATGAGAATGATGGGTTAGAGAACAGATAAAAGCCCTTCTGCCAACAGATGCACAGTGGAAATTATTCCAAGATTGAAAATTAGTATATATCCTGGCTCTCTTGTCACTTCCTGGTTGCCTTTTGGTGTGAAACTTCAACATTCTGAGTCCTGATCCCTCATCTATAAAATGAAACGATAACTAATGTCTTACATGGTGGTGAGGGTGATTAAATTTGATAATAAATGTAATAGTACATGCACAATGCAAGTCAATATGTTATCATCCTCTGCTTTGGGTAGCTAACATGTACAAGTATGACTAGATAATAATTATGACAGCTGATGAGACTTCATTTCTCCAAATTCAAGATGAACTTGAAGTGAATATGAATGGATAAGATCTATTTTATTATAATATAAGATGACTTCTATGGAGGGTGAATGGTCAGAAGTAACATCACTAATTCTTGTTTGTTTTTTTAGGTGTCATAAACTTTCTAAGATAGTACCTTGCCTGAAGACTATGAGTTTCTGTGCATCCTAGGACCTCTATGGAAATTAGATAATTTTTGATGAAGTTAAACAATTATATTATAAGAAATTCCTCAAATCAAGAATAAATAAAAACAAGAGTAGCATTAAAATTTACTGCAGAGTACATTAATACAGTTCAAATCTAAATGTCTGCTCTTGCATTTCTGTGACTTTTCATGCCATGCTGAAAATCTGGAATGGAAACTCTCATCCATCTTGGTGATTTCCTAGTGCCCTGAGGATGGCTTCATTTAAAAGCATTTGAAGATTTAAGTTATTTCTGAGATGTGCTCTTGTTTTCAGGAATAAAAGTGGCATTATGATGAGTTACTATGAAGTCCCTATTCATTTACCAGTTTTAGTCTTCCAAAAATTAGCTGTCATTTTCAGAGTTTAAATTCTTTAGCTTATAAAATGGACTTGTGTGGGGCTCAATGACTAGTACTGTGTAGTTTACATCCCACATACTTGGTGCTTTCCCTTTCACCTATGCATGCTGTCTTTTCTGCCTCAGATGCACTTCTGCAAAGGTTCAGACAATCATTGAGGTAGTGGAGAAAGGTCACGTAAAGTCCTTGAGGGTTTTGTCAGAACTTTGGCTTTTGCTTTGAATGACTTGAGGAATCATCAGATGTTTTTGAGCAGAAGAGTGAGATGATCTTCATTTAAAACTGTAACTCTAGCTACAATGTAAAGAACAGATGGTGAGGGACAAGGTTGGAAATAAAGACTAGTTGGGAAACTACTGAATTAGCCCAGCTGAGGGACAATGGTGGCTGGAGTTGGTGTACTATGGAGATTCTGGATGTATTTTGGGTTGGGGCCAAAGATATTGACAGATTGGGTGTAAGAATGACTTGGAGATTAACATGATTAAAAATAATTTTGGACTGAGAAAACTGAAAAGAATGGAATTGTGATTTACTGACAAGGGTATAACTGATGAAAACCAGGCCTTAAGAGGGGGATGTCAAGAGTTAGGATTTAGATGTGTTAAGTTTGAACTGCCTATTAGACATCCAAATAAGGCTGTCCCGTGTGTTGTTGGATATGTCTGTAATTTGGAGGGTAAGGTAAATAAAGAGGACAGGCAGAGTTGGGCAAGATGCTATTTTATATAGGATTATAAGAGAAGACTTCTTTGTCACTGTAACATTTAAGAACAGACTTGAAGAAAAGAAATAAATTAATAACTAAAACTATCAATCTAGGACTTCTGGGGGATCTATGTAGTTTTTTGTAGCCACTTGACTGAATGAGATTGCCTAGGCAGTTAGTGTAGGTAGAGACTAAAGAAGTCCAAGGACTGAGCCATGGGACTCTCCCACATTTAGAGATTGGAAAATTTAGGAGCAATCAACTGAGGAAGTTGAGGAGCAGTCTATATAACATTAGGCAAACCATGAGGGAGTGATGTCTTAGAAACCAAGTGAAGAAAGTTTTTCCAGAAAGAAGGAATGAAGCACTGTGACAAACACTACAGAGAAGTTACGTAAGATGAGAACTGAGAATTGAAAATGAAATTGGGCAACGTAAAGATCGTCGTGATTTTGATGGGATCTATTTCTGTGACCTGGGCTCAGCTTATGAGCCCAGGGAAAACTTCTTGTTTCTGATTGTGTATGATTCCTGGTAAGCATTATTTTTCATCTTTAGCTACTGGGTTATAAAGAATAACTTTCTTTTACATCAGTTAAAAGGATTAGAGTTGTGGGTACCCTTGGTAGACTAGTAATTTGATGCCCTTTCAAAATGATATTATTGAAATAGTTAAGATGAGGAGGAACTTATTTTAATGTACCATATAAATTGGCCCCCAGACAGCTGCTCATCTAGCTCACTCCTTAACAGAGCTCTGATCCAAATGGCCACTCATAGTGACAGATGGTTGAAGTAGTATATGAGTGCATGGGAGGTGGAAGCAGCAATGGGCCAATAATCAAGAGATGCGGACCCTGGCCTGGGTCCTGTCACTGCCCAACTCTTCTATCTGCAACTATTAGCAAGTTATTTGATCTTTATAGGTAGTAATGCTTCTTAGAATTGAATTAAATAATCTTTAATATCATCTTTAAATTCTAAAAAGAAGGCACTTTCATTATCAATCATATATGCGTATTATTGAAGGAGATGTAGCTGTAGGAAGAGGGGAAATAACACGCTGAAGAACAATGGTGAATGTCTCTTATATCTAAAATGAATGCTGCGACCATCTTCGCAGCTGCTGCCAGCCCAGAACACCTGAGACACATTAGTTCATTTAGCAGAGAGCTTTTACATCACCTTCAGGTGTCCATTGTGAATCCCCTGTGAGATTGATCTAGTAAGAATGTCTTGGGCTCTTTATGGGAGAGAGAAAATTCTCTGTCCCTAGGTTATTCTTGCCTGGAAGGCTAGTTTTAAACTTAATATAAAGATTTTCCAGATGCAGCAGTCTCTGGTTTTTCTGACTGTCTATACAGCTCTAGGTGTGAACTATATATTCCTGCCACTTTCACCTCAGTGCGCTGCTGGCTGCTCAGAGTGACTTAAAGGCTTACATCCCACTCCTGGCCAAGCTGATCAAAACACTAGTTTTAGTTATGACATGACCCAGTTATGGCATAAACAATCCTTTATCCACAAAGTATACTTAAGCCTCCTGAGGATGGCTATATGCTAACTTCATAACCTAGAGAGGGCAACAATACATGCTGTGTAAACACATAATATTGTAATGAATTGAACTGAATTTATTAGAATCCATTATGTCCCTCAGGACCAGAAATGTTCTGGCTAAGAAGCAAGAGTCACATAGATGATTTTGCCAGACCCTAGCACAAATAGAAATCAAATAATGTGTGTCAATTGACCTGTTAAACTGAATTTCTTCCATGGAGACATATTTTATGTCTTAATTGGCTCAAAATAAATGTATTACCTCACTGTCTAGGTAAAGATTCTTTGTTAATGTCTACTTTTCCTTATGCCCTATTCTATCCAAACACATATGATTCTTGACCAGTGCATTTAGCAAATATGGGAATTGACCATTTTCAATTGTTTTGGCATTCATGAGGATGTTGATAAAGGTAGGGGTTGGGGGCAGAGCTGATTCTTTAATGATTTTCTGCAAATGAACATAGGCTAAGTTACAACAGAATTAATGTGAAATTAAATATTATAGTAAGGCTATTATCAAAAGAGGTCATGGTGATGAATGGCGTATTTAAATGAGACCACCAGAAGGAATTAGAGCTGAAGCCTATTAATCCCAGTCAGTCTGCAAGACTCCATTTTTATGCAGATTAAACTATATTTCAGGTTGATAAATCATCATGACATACTCTGTGACAAGAGCCAAATTTCTTTCCCTTTCTTTATTTCTGTGTGGTTAGGGCTACAGCAGGGTGGATACAGCTTAGTGAGAACTTCCCTCACTAATGGGCAGCACTGATTGAGATGAGTGGCAGATGATCATTTGGTTCATGTTGTTGGACCTCTGGTTTGACTTCCTTTTCTTTTAGGATGACAGCCAGTGAATTTGGAGCTGCCAATAATTGCGGAATTATTTATGTGGTTGTGTGTGTGTGTGTGTATGGGTGTGTTGGCATTGTGTGCTGTTCTTACTCCTGCTGCTTTTCCTTAGGAATCCAGTTGCATTTCCCAGATTTTCTTTTTCTGTTTGGAAAAATCTTGGTGCCACTAATATATTTTCCCGTCCTTAAATTAAGTGAAATTTAATAAACTATTTCCGGAAAAACTGGTGTGCTTTATTTGGAGGTTCCAATTAAACCATTGTAAACATAACACAGATAAAGTCCATGTTATTTGCCCAATTGAAAATAGTTGCTCCAGAACACATGATGGAAATGGGATGATGGATAACACAGCTGGGAGCAAGGGCAGCTAGCTTAGCCCTACACTAACCAGCCCTCTGACCTTGGACAAATCACTAAAATTAAAACATATAGCACAGTACATTGTGCATGATAGGTTCTCAAAGAATATTTAGTATTAGGTGGAGTGTACTGAACTCTAATTCCAGACTTCCTTCTAAATTAGGCAGCATATCTTGCATGGATGGAAAATGTGACAGCTGCAATTGACCCACCTGCCTACAAAAATAGCCTGCTTGCTCTCACTCGTCTCGACAAATTCTCAGTATGAACAACTTCCTAGCTTAATTTAGCATTATTTAGCTTTTTAAAGTTTTTGAGAATGCCTTAATCTCTTTGATAGTAGTAGTCCCTGCAGCCTAGGAAGAACAGGCATCGTTATTCGCCTGAGGAAGAACCACAGCGGCAGATATTTGTGGCTTCTCCGAAGCGAAGCACAATTCTAGTGCTTCAGCTCTCCTGAAGTACAAGAACTCTGATCTCCAATGTATAGAGCTGTGTTCTGTCCTGTGTTGCTACTAACCCAGGTTGTAGCTGTTTCCTTGCAAAACAACTTGGAGGGTAATATTATTTCATGAGAAAAAAAAAATGGCCAATGATAATTAATTACCTTTTGGTCCTGAGGGCCATGGACATCTGAGAGGGATTGAAATCGGGGTTTGCCACGGTATCCCTTACCGTCATTGTTGCTTGGGTGTGCTTCTTGCCACTTTCCATACCGCTGACTGACCCATTGAGCAGCGAATGGGCTAGGGAAGGCAGGAAATTGGCTTGTTCCCCAGAAGCATCACATTGTGGTTGTAGCATGACCCAGTTATGTCACGAGCAGCATGTCTCACAGAGGGAAATAGCCTGGAGCCTGGCCAGGGCAGGAGAGAAGCCACATGGTCGGTGAGTACTGGATGCTCTCTCTGTGGCAGGAAGCAGCCTCCGAGCTGTGTGCCATCTTGGAAGCTTGCAATATTGCCAAAACAAAGGCAGGGCCTTCTTGTTTATAGAGGAGGTAACTTTATAAGGACTATTGTAATTCTCCACTAAACATATATGACCTCCACCTGATATGGGTATCCGAGATTCCCTTGTTAGAGAACAAAGACTTTTGATTCTATTGCTGGAGACTAGGCATAGAGTGCAAAACCCCTGGTACAGAGAACATGTTGAGTTTAAAGTTATTCACATCAGGGCAGTGTACATGACTGGTTGCACTAACTTCAGAAGGAGGGTGAGAGCTGGGATTCCCAGGCATGTAAACACAAACACACACACACACACACACTTCTACATATTCTGTTGTTTTTCTTATGCTGTTTCCTCTGCCTAGAATCTTACTATGGCTAATTTCTAGTCATCTCTCAAGACAGGGCTCGGAGCTTACCCACCTTGTGAACTATTCCCTGTTTCTCATCCTGTTGCCTGGTTTGACTTTACCCTCTTTCTCTGGGCTTCTACTGTACCCCATGCATGTTTCTACTGTGGCATGTATTATGCTATATTTTCATACATCGTTTTTCTCGAGCATGTTCATAGATGTACCTTTATAGAAAGCATTCTTTTGTGTTTAAGTTTTGAGACTGTATTTGACTTATTAAATTTAAAAATGTAGAAATCTAGTTCTGGGGACATCATTTGTATTTTTATTTATTTATTTTTAGTTTTATAATTTTTATTTTAATTTTTAAAATCTTTAAAGTTCCGGGATACACGTGTGGGATGTTCAGATTTGTTACACAGGTAAAGGTGTGCCATGGTGGTTTGCTGCACCTATCAGCCCATCACTTAGGTATTAAGCCCAGCATGCATTAGCGATTTTTCCTGATGCTCTCCCTCCCCAGCCCTCACCACCACGGGCACCATTGTGTGTTGGTTCTCTCCCTGTGTCCATGTGTTCTCATTGTTCAGCTCGCACTTATAAGTGAGAACAACTGGTATTTGGTTTTCTGTTCCTGCATTAGTTTTATAATTTTTAATGTATTTTTTATTATACTTTAAGTTCTAGGGTACATGTGCACAACATGCAGGTTTTTTACATATGCATACATGGGCCATATTGGTGTGCTGCACCCATTAATTCTTCATTTACATTAGGTATATCTCCTAATGCTATCCCTCCCCAATCCCCCCACCCCACAATAGGCCCTGGTGTGTGATGTTCCCCTTCCTGTGTCCAAGTGTTCTCATTATTCAATTCCCACCTATGAGTGAGAACATGCAGTGTTTGGTTTTTTGTCCTTGCAATAATTTGCTAAGAATGATGGTTTCCAGCTTCATCCATGTCCCTACAAAGGACATGATCTCATCCTTTTTTATGGCTGCATAGTATTCCATGGTGTATATGTGTCACATTTTCTTAATCCAGTCTATCATTGTTGGACATTTGGGTTGGTTCCAAGTCTTTGTCATTATGAATAGTGCTGCAATAAACATACGTGTGCATGTGTCTTTATAGCAGCATGATTTATAATCCTTTGGGTATATACCCAGTAATGGGATGGCTGGGTCAAATGGTATTTCTAGTTCTAGATCCCTGAGGAATCGCCACACTGTCTTCCACAATGGTTGAACTAGTTTACAGTCCCACCAACAGTGGAAAAGTGTTCCTATTTCTCCACTTCCTCTCCAGCACCTGTTGTTTCCTGACTTTTTAGTGATTGCCATTCTAACTGGTGTGAGATAGTATCTCACTGTGGTTTTGATTTGCATTTCTCTGATGGCCAGTGATGATGAGCACTTTTTCATGTGTCTTTTGGCTGCATAAATGTCTTCTTTTGAGAAGTGTCTGTTCATATCCTTTGCCCACTTTTTCATGGGGTTGTTTGTTTTTTTCTTGTAAATGTGTTTGAGTTCTTCGTAGATTCTGGATATTAGCCCTTTGTCAGATGAGTAGATTGCAAACATTTTCTCCCATTCTGTAGGTTGCCTGTTCACTCTGGTGGTAGTTTCTTTTGCTGTGCAGAAGCTCTTTAGTTTAATTAGATCCCATTTGTCAATTTTGGTTTTTGTTGCCATTGCTTTTGGTGTTTTAGACATGAAGTCCTTGCCCATGCCTATGTCCTGAATAGTATTGCTTAGGTTTTCTTCTAGGGTTTTTGTGGTTTTAGGTCTAACATGTAAGTCTTTAATCCATCTTGAATTAATTTTTGTATAAGTTGTAAGGAAAGGATCCAGTTTCAGCTTTCTACATATGGCTAGCCAGTTTTCCCAGCACCATTTATTAAATAGGGAATCCTTTCCCCATTTCTTGTTTTTGTCAGGTTTGTCAAAGATCAGATGGTTGTAGATGTGTGGTATTATATCTGAGGGGTCTGTTCTGTTCCATTAGTCTGTGTCTCTGTTTTGCTACCAGAACCATGCTGTTTTGGTTACTGTAGCCTCTTAGTATAGTTTGAAGTCAGGTAGCATGATGCCTCCAGCTTTGTTCTTTCGGCTTAGGATTGTCTTGGCAATGCAGGCTCTTTATTGGTCCCATATGAACTTTAAAGCAGTTTTTTTCTAATTCTGTGAAGGAAGTCGTTGGTAGCTTGATGGTGATGGCATTGAATCTATAAATTACCTTGGACAGTATGGCCATTTTCACAAGATTGATTCTTCCTATCCATGAGCATGGAATGTTCTTCCATTTGTTTATATCCTCTTTTATTTCGTTGAGCAGTGGTTTGTATTTCTCCTTGAGGAAGTCCTTCACATCCCTTGTAAGTTGGATTCCTAGGTATTTTATTCTCTTTGAAGCAATTGTGAATGGGAGTTCACTCATGATTTGGCTCTCTGTTTGTCTGTTACTCGTGTATAAGAACACTTGTGATTTTTGCCATTGATTTTGTATCCTGAGACTTTGCTGAAGTTGCTTATCAGTTTAAGGAGATTTTGGGCTGAGACGATGGGATTTTCTAGATATACAATCATATCATCTGCAAGCAGGGACAATTCGACTTCCTCTTTTCCTAATTGAATACCCTTTATTACTTTCTCCTGCCTGATTGCCCTGGCCAGAACTTCCAACACTATGTTGAATATGAGTGGTGAGAGAGGGCATCCCTGTCTTGTGCCAGTTTTCAAAGGGAATGCTTCCAGTTTTTGCCCATTCAGTATGATATTGGCTGTGGGTTTGTCATAGATAGCTCTTATTATTTTGAGATACATCCCATCAATACCTAATTTATTGAGAGTTTTTAGCATGAAGGGCTGTTGAATTTTGTCAAAGGGCTTTTCTGCATCTATTGAGATAATCATGTGGTTTTTGTCTTTGGTTCTGTTTATATGCTGGATTACGTTTATTGATTTGGGTATGTTGAACCAGCCTTGCATCCCAGGGATGAAGCCCACTTGATCATGGTAGGTGAGCTTTTTGATGTGCTGCTGGATTCAGTTTGCCAGTATTTTATTGAGGACTTTTGCATCGATGTTCATCAAGGATATTGGTCTAAAGTTCTCTTTTTTGGTTGTGTCTCTGCCCAGCTTTGGTATCAGGATGATGCTGGCCTCATAAAATGAGTTAGAGAGGATTCCTTCTCTTTCTATTGACTGGAATAGTTTCAGAAGGAATGGTACCAGCTCCTCCTTGTACCTCTGGTAGAATTTGGTTGTGAATCCATCTGGTCCTGGACTTTTTTGGTTGATAAGCTATTAATTATTGCCTCAATTTCAGAGCCTGTTATTGGTCTATTCAGAGATTCAACTTCTTCCTGGTTTAGTCTTGGGAGGGTGCATGTGTTGAGGAATTTATCCATTTCTTCTAGATTTTCTAGTTTATTTGCATAGAGGTGTTTATAGTATTCTCTGATGGTAGTTTGTATTTCTGTGGGATCAGTGGTGATACCCCCTTTATCATTTTTTATTGCATCTATTTGATTCTTCTCTCTTTTTTCTTTATTAGTCTTGCTAGCGGTCTATCAGTTTTGTTGATCTTTTCAAAAAACCAGCTCCTGGATTCACTGATTTTTTGAAGGGTTTTTTTTGCGTCTCTATCTCCTTCATTTCTGCTCTGATCTTAGTTATTTCTTGCCTTCTGCTAGCTTTTGAATGTGTTTGCTCTTGCTTCTCTAGTTCTTTTAATTGTGATGTTAGGGTGTTAATTTTAGATATTTCCTGCTTTCTCTTGTGGGCATTTAGTGCTATAAGTGTCCCTCTACACAGTGCTTTAAATGTGTGGGGACATCGTTTTTAGAGTTAATGAAAAAGAACACAGGACATCTATATATTCATTAACTGAAATCAATTTTATTGTCCTTCCTATATTTCATAATAGGGTTTTCATAACATCCTGGATATGGATAAAATTCAGATCCCAGTGTTCCCATGCTACTCTGAGCCATTTGCTTATATCTCATACCCCCATGATGCAAGGAACCATGTCTCACATAAGGGGAACTCATGAAGACTTGTCAGTGGGACAGAAGGACCCTCCAACCTGAGAGTGAGGTTCTCTTTTACTCCAGTGTCAGAGGTTGCTTGGCTGTCTACAGAGATTCAGCTGGACTTCTAGATGGTTTGTTGGAACACAATTGAATTTAGAAACATTCAGAATATAGCTATGCAGTGATCTATGTAGGGAGAAGATAGCTGTTGAGATGCTTATGGGTGAGGTAGCTGTTCCTCTGAGAGGGCAAGTGAAAGGAGTGGCCATGGGGGTGGGGAGGCAAACTCAGCCTCCCACAGAAGCCATTATTCTGTCCCTTCACAATTATAACTGTGATATCCACCATCCTAATGAGTCAGCTGAGTCTCTGTCCTGCAAGTTCGTAGATTTGGCTGCCCCATGCCTGGGTACCAAGGCATTCTCAAATTGTGATTCTAAAATTCCTAGGAGTTCAAGGCTTAACCCTGATCACATCACCAGTGCTAAGGTAACATGACATGATTAATTCTTCTAGACCTCTGCCCTTACTCTAAACCTAGCTGTTCCACTAGCCAACCCATCACACTACTGTCTCCTCTATCAGATGATTCATACTCCATGCACTGATATTGTTCTAGAATGTTGTGGAAAGATCTTTGGCTCAAATATAGGAACTAAAAAAGTCCCATCGTTGGTTCTCATGTCACTTGGCTGTCTACATGCATCGATTTTAGGAGTCCAAATCTTACTTGGCTCTGAGTCTTTGTTCTCTCACTTCCTTAACTGAACTTCTGATCTGTGTCTTAGCTCACTTTCTGGACACATTGTCTGGCCTATCTGACATACATGATTTTTATAAACCAATCTAAATACCATCAGAAACTAGTAAAGGAGAGAGCGAATTGGTGAGAAGAGTGGTTCTCACAGTCCGGAAACTAATTTTCAATTGACTACCATAGTTCCTTGATCCTGAAAAGCACACTTGTTTTCTACAATTGTGTATCTCTGAAATTAAGGTGTCCTGTAATTAATAATTAAATCTAATGTAGAAAGTATCTTTCTTTTTTTCTGAAAAACTTTTATTGGATCAGTGTGTTGAATCTGTGCTCAAATCTAAGAATGAAGAACTAAGGAATTATTATATGCCTGCAAATATTTTGGTTATGTTGATTTGCTAGCCCTAAGGGCATTAAGGTATGTTGTACAGCTAGGAAAACTGAAATGAGTAAAGAGAAGAAAATCAGGGATCAGCCAGGGAGCATAGGGCTAGTTTTTCATTTTGACCTCCAATTCTTTCATAATTATTTGCTCTGAGCATCTGGGCCTCATTCCTTGATCTTGTATGCCTCAGGCTGCTTCTTTGTCTTTGTGGTTGAGGTTAGTGGAGGCTGTGTCTGAATTTAATATCCTGCTTTCTTATAGCGAGCTGATCCTTTCAAGGCACAGGTAATTCAGCAACACCCAAAATATTATTTGCATTTGTGGGGATTGGGGGCAGAGTTCCTATATACCAGAGCAAGTGCTTTATGGGTATATACATTTTATAATTTAATTCTCAGAACAAACCTATGAAGTGGTATTGTCTCAGTTTTGCATATAGGGCAGCAGGCCTAAAGATGCTCAGTAAATTACCTGTTTTTGACCCAAGGAATTTGCAAAGAATTTAACAATGTTAATCTCTGAAATCCATTTTATGGCATTATCCTGACCCTCAATAGACCTTTATGCCACATTAATTGGATATTGTGAAGATGAATATGTTCACAATCTCTCCCACATATGCATGCCACACACACACACACACACACACACACACACACAATTTATCAGCAACTTTATTGAGGAAAAGTTTAGGTCTGGAGACAGGAGGTAGGGATAGAAAAGTACCTGGTACATAGATATAGAGAAAGGAATTGAGCGCAGGCCAGAGAGCCTGCAGCCTTCAGTACTGAGTTAGAACAGCTGTGTGCACACACAATAGGAAGCCATTGCAATGCTGAAAACTGAGGAACAAGGAAGGATTCTGAGAGGTCATCTAATATCTTTCCTGTTTTCAGACAGCTCCAGATTTCAGCTATTCTGAAAGCATTTATGTGGAATTTGAAATGAAATGTAGCTGCTTAGTCTTTAATAGAAGACAAACAAAATGCAGGAGCTTGTGGGTCGATTCTGAACAAGGTATCTTTTTTTAATGCATCACACTGGGGTTGAACACATATTTGAAAGGGCTTAGAATGCACATAAAGGCTCTCTACTTTGACCTTGACCAATGCCAGAGAATGCAAATCCCCACAGTAAGAAACTACCACCCAGAACTATAAATAAAAATAAAATGAGAAATAAATGAGCTACATGTTGGTATTTTGTGACAAATCCTCCAGATTGATGAGAAGAAAACCACACAAACTCATCCTGGAATGTTGAGATCCATAACATATGTACAAAATGCAAAAGCCACTCTTCTTAATGCTTCTTTATGGGCTGCTTCTCCATGGGGTTGTCCTGAAAAAAATGTGTTTTGGGAAGTAAAAGAGAACCTTCACTCTAAGATCTTAGTTCTGCAGTTCTGAAATCCCTCTTACAGTGACAAACAGAGACCATAACTGATGCTTTTGAAGTTAGGTTTAATCTAAGAAAAGATTCTTAAGCTTTTAACAAGACTCTGGATAGAATAGCTGGATCAGGATTTTTTTTTTAATATCATCTGTATGTCACTGAACAAAGCATTTGGAGACAGAGGAAGTGTAGGCCATTATTAACTGGAGGAAAAGTGATGACTTTTCCCTTTTTGTTCATTCTTAATAAATTATGTGCTTTCAGCTAAAATAAATGGGGCTCAGTATTCATAACCATTTCACACTTCATGTTAACTCTTTTTTGTTGTTCCTCAGCTGCCTGAGAGCCAAGTTCTTTATGAAGGCTTGCTTTTATTACCTGAATTAATCTAGAGTTCTAGGTGGTAAAGATTATCCCCTGAAACCATGAATGAGAAAATGGATATAGGTGAGGTGCTTTTCCTCTGCTGCTTATCATAATTTACACTGATCTGGATTGCAAGTTTTAGGGGAGATTTTGTCCAGTTGTGTGTTGGTAGATGTTTAACAACTGGCTCTCCAGAAAAGAAAAATAAATAAATAAAAAGAGAAAAAAATCCCCACTGATAACCATGTTTGACAATTTCGTTGGTATAAATACTCTAACCAATGTTGAATTCAACCTACCAGTGACTTAACTGGCCAAATTTTGCCAATTGGCAGTTGTTAGTGCTGACTTCAACCTTTCATTATCTCCTTTAGTTTTGCTTCTCAAAATCCTCTCAATCAAAATTGGAAAGATCATTCGAATAAGCAGAAATCACCACCACCATCACCACCACCACACTACATTAAGTCAAGCAAAATCACAATGTACCCATAAGTATGTGCAATTATCGTGTCACCTACAATTTTTTAAAAATAAAATAAAACATTCTAAAAAGAAGTCAAACTGAATACTGAACCCTGTAACACATCACTAGGGAATACAGTATGTCCTTATTTAAACTTGCCTATAGGTTTTTGGATATACTGTATGTTATAGAAACTTAACTCTTGTTTATATCAATTAGCATATGGTAAAATTATTTCTTTAATGCAGTACATTGTTTCACTTGAAGTCAAACTTTTCAAAAACTTATTGACAATGTTATAGGAGGACTCACTGTATATCCTAGTTTACTTTTATGTCTATTTAAGGTCCACAGAGAGTGTATTAAAAATATAAGCCCAGTCCTCACTTCTGGATGGCTGTGAATAATAAAACATAACCTATTCTTCTTTATGTTTTTTTTAAGTTCAACCAATTTTTACATAAACAAAAGTGGTTTATTGCCTTTAACCAAAAGTCAGTATTTCGGCAGGAATATTGAGTTCATCATTGTACAGCTCTAACCCATGAGTGCCTGCTTACTCTGCCTGAAATATTCTCTTACACTTTCTGCCTGTCACAGATGACTCTTCGTGGTCAGCAGGCAAAAAAGAACACAAGATACTTAGCTGGTGAGGTAACATGTTGATTTTAGCTTTGACCTTTTAAACCTCAGTTAGTTTTTATTATTTGGTTTGTTCAGGAATGAGGCTAACATTCTTGATGACCATTCATTCAGTGGTCAGCTAGGGCAATAACATTGATGCTCCTGTAATTGCCAAAGAGTGGAAAGGAAGTGATGAAGAATACTCATGGCTGGAATTTAGGCAGCTAGGGGAGGAAGGTACAGTTTGGAAATGATGGCTGCTTAGTTCGTGTTAGCACAAGAGTCAGGCAAGAGAGCATTTAGGGAGAAATTAGAGGAATAAGATTGCATGTGTCAGTCCAGGATAATGTAGTCTAGATAAACTTTGTATCTCCAGTCCTAATTATTAACTTAATGCCTTTCCATTATCTCTTTGGCTTGGAATCATGGTTATTTCCATGGAAACAGGGCTAAAATATCAGGGCATAAATAAGGAGAGTCTATATGTGTTATCCTGATAGGGTGGTATGTTAGTTTATTCTTGCATTGCTATAAAGAACTACCTGAAACTAGATAGTTCATATTTTAAAAAGGTTTAATTGATTCACAGTTCTGCAGGCTGTATAGGAAGCACAGCTTGGAAGGGCTCAGGAAACTTACAATCATGGCAGAAGTAGAAGGGGAAGCAGGCATGTCTTATATGGCCAGAGAAGGAGGAAGAAAGGGAGGGGAGAGGTTCCATACACTTTTAAGCAAACAGATTGTGTGAGAACTCACTCACTATCATGAGAACAGCAAGGGAGAACTCCACCCTTGTGATCTACATTACCTCCCACCACACCCCCTCTTCAACACTGGGGATCACAATTTGACATGAGATTTGGCTAGGGACACAAATTCAAACCGTATATTTGCAACCCTGCCTGTTCCCAAATCTCATGCCCTTCTCACATTGCAAAATGCAATCAACTATTCTCAACAGTCCCCCAAGTCTTAACTCATCTCATTATCAGTATTAACACAGAAGTCCAGAGTCCAAAGTCTCATCTGAGACAAGGCAAGTCCCTTCTGCCTGTGAGACTGTAAAAACCAAAAACAAGTTAATACTTCCAAGATACAATGAAGATATGGGGATTGGCTAAATACTCCCATTCCAAATGGCAGAAGTAGGCCAAAACAAAGGGCTACATACCCCATGCAAGTCTGGAACCCAGCAAGGCAGTCATTAAATACTAAAGCTCCAAAATAATCTCATTTGACTCCATGTCTCACACCCATGTCACACTGTTGCAAGGGGTGGGCTCTCAAGGACTTTTGCAGCTCTGCCCCTGTGGCCCTGCAGGGTACAGCCCCTGCAGCTGCTTTAAAAGGCTGGCATTTAGTGCCTGTGGCTTTTCCAGGTACATGGTGCAAGCTGTAGGTAGATCTATCATTTTGGGGTCTGGAGGATGGTGACCCTCTTCTCACAGCTCCACTAGGCAATTCCCTAGTGGGGACTTTGTGTTGGGGCTTCAACCCTACATTTTTCCTTCATACTGCCCTAGTAGAGATTCTTCATGAGGGCTCCATCCCTGCCGCAGACTTCTGCATGGACATCCAAGTTTTTCCTTTCATCGTTTGAAATCTAAGTGGAAGCTCCCAAGCATCAACTTTTGCCCTCTGCCTGCTCACAGGCTTTACACCACATGAAGGCTGCCTAGGCTTATGGTTTGCAACCTCTGGAGAAGAAGCCTGAGGCATATCTGGGGCCCTTTTAGTCACAGCTAGAGTTGGAGCAGCTGGGCTACAGAGAGCAGTGTCCTGAAGTTGCATAGGGCAGCAGGGCTATAGGCCTGGTCCTGGAAACCATTCTTCCCTCCTAGGCCTCCAGGCTTGTGATGGGAGGAGCTGCCACAAAGTTCTCTGAAATGCCTTCAAGGCATTTTCCCCATTTTCTTGGCTATTAACATTCAGCTCCCCTTTACTTATGCAAATTTCTGAAGTGATTTGAATTCCTCTCCCAAAAATGGGGAGAGGAATTCTACGTGGTCAGGCTAAAAATTTCCTAAGCTTTTATTCCCTGCTTCCCTTTGAAATATAAGTTCCAGTTTTAGATAATCTCTTTGCTCATATATATGACCATATATGAAGGAATCAGGCCAAATCTTGAATGCTTGCTGTTTAGAAATTTTTTTCTACCTGCTACCCTAAATCACCACTCTCAAGTTCAAAGTTCCACAGATCTCTTGAGCAGGAGCAGAGTGCCACCAGTCTCTTTGCTAAAGCTTAGCAAAAGTTTCTTTTACTCCAGTTCCCAATAAGTTCCTCATCTCCATCTGAGAACACCGCAGCCTGGACTTCAATGTCCATGTCACTATCGCACTTTGGTCACAACAATTTAACAAGTCTCTAGGAAGTTCCAAACTTACCCTCATATTCTTGTCTTCTTCTGAGCCCTACTAACTGTTCAAACCTCTACCCATTACCCAGTTCCAAAGTTGCTTTCACATTTACAGTTATCTTTATAGCAATGCCCCACTTTCCAATACAAATTTTCTGTATTAATCTGTTCTCACATTGCTATAAAGATACCTGAGACTGAGTAATTTATAAAGAAAAGAGGTTTAATTGACTCACAGTTCTGCAGGCTGTATAGGAAGCACAGCTTGGGAGGCCTCAGGAAATTTACAATTATGGCAGAAGGTGAAGGGGAAGTAAGCATGTCTTACATGGCCAGAGAAGGAGGAAGAGAGAGAGGGGAGAGGTGCCACACACTTTTAAGCAACAAAATCTTGTGAGAACTCACTCACTATCACGAGAACAGCAAGGAGGATATCTGCCCCCATGATCCAATTACCTCCCATGAGCCCCCTCCTCCAATATTGAGGATTACAATTCCAAATGTGATTTGGGCAGGAGCACAAATTCAAATTATATCAGGTGGCCAACTTGTTCCTGTTTGTCTATAAAAATGGAAAATCTTTATTTTCCCATTTTAGAACTGGAAACACCTTGTCCTGGAAATGCTTTCCATTCCCAGGAAAACAGGAACAGTTGATAACCTACATACTGAGCATTCAGATCACATTCCCATAGTAAGTGTATGTGTGTGTGTGTTTGTGTGCATGTGTGTACTTATTAAATCAGATTTATAAACTACTATATGACACATCCATCAATTAACATTTTGGGGTGTACAATTGTTTTATCAGATATTATCCATCTATTTATGTTTTTTCATCTTGTCAAAAAATATGTCACGAGGGGCTTGTTTTTCTGACATCAGAATATAATAAATCAATACATCAGTTTCGCCATTGCAACAGACACATCAAAAATGACATAAATGTCATAAAATAATACTTTTTGAAAATTTGACAGAAATTAATATTAAACTCTCTGTTCAATAGAATATAGAACCTCCTAGGCCTCCAGGCCTCTTTTCAATTTACTATCATTTACTTTTTATTTTACTATCAGTTTTTTGCTTTTAAAGAATATGTGGCTTTGCAATTCAGGCAGAACTTGTCTTAAATTTTGTATCTTCCACTTGTACAAGTCATAACCTCTATTTCAAGTCATTCTATCTTTCATTTCCTCTATAAAGTCATGCTTTTTAGAAGACTTATATTTAATTGAGATAATACATGTAAAAGGTTTGATCCATTGCATATGTTCAATAAACATTAATTTACTTCTCCTCATTTTTTAAAAGCTAGTACTATGTTTGGCCATATCCTGTGTTGTAATCTTCTCATAATTCTTTTGTAATGATTGACAGTGGTTTTGTAATAATATAGGTCAACTAGTGACATGACAGGACAGTAATTTATAAAGCAAAACTTTTATTCTCACAATACTAATTCATAAAATACTAATAACAAATGTATCTGATTACTGTCCAATGTGAGGCTAAGGACTGAATACTATTCTGTGCTCAATGAAAATGAAAACATTTACTTGAGGTGTGAACATGCTTTTGATGAGAATAATGAATCCTTTCTTTCATGTTCATATTAAACAATTTTTGAATATTATTTAAATACTGGTACATCTTAACAAGCTGACTCTAATTACAGTAAACTAAGTCAAGGTGCCAGCCCCTGATTGATTAATTACTTGGTTGACTTGACTGAAGTTTGTCAAAATTAACTCTCAGTATATTTGTAGAGCCAGTAATGAAAATGAGTGCGGGATACTAAATACAAATACTGAATAAAATAAGATATTAAAGATATGTTTAGTTTATACAAACCTCTCATTTTAAAGAAGAAACAAAAAAGTAAGTGTTAGAAGTAACAGTCCCAAAATCACACAGAGAATTAGCAACAATTAGGACAAAAATTAAGAATCTTGGCATCTAATCAACACTGTCTCCACAACATTTTATATTTTAAAAAAGATATTCAGGGAGGGGCTTGAAAACAATGTGTTTTTTTCCAACATTCTGAACATATAAATTTTTTTCAAGAAAATGCATTGATAGAATTTTTACTTAGATGTATATTTTGTATTCTAAAATTATTAAATACAGGGTCACTAATTAGCAGAGTGCAAGGAAACAACTACATTCCCATCGAACAATTCTATTGGAAGATTACTCTGCTAATTGGTTTTTAGGGGTTGTTGCCCTGGCCAATTGACTGCTAACCCCTGCAGACAATGGTATTATGTGATAGGTATCTATTCTTACTCCTTGTCCAGTTACATTAATTGATTGATGTTGATAAATCTTTATTTAATGACATCACGAGAAATAAGAAAAATGGCCTATTTAAGAACATCAGGATAACAGCCTTTTCCCAATGTGAACCAATAGGATCATAACTCAAAATATCTATCATTATCTTAAAAAGTGATCTTGGTAATGAATATTGTAATTGAATTTAGTACCAATAGCCAGAAGAAAATTGTACAAATTTAGTTATTAAAGGAGATTATGTTTACATTCTCCAAGAGAGTTGTTGCAAAGTTGCAATGATAACCAAGAAAGTACAGAGAGAAGAAAAAAGGATGCATTACTGAAATTCTCAATAGAAAAAAATAGACTAACCTGGACTTGAGAAGAACAAGATGAAAGCTGAGGGGCCCATGAGAAGGATGGTGTTGGGGGGATGTTGGGGAAATTCACCAAAAATTGGATTTTGGGAGGCAGAACAGGTTATTTGAAAAGGTTAGGTCATAAGGAGTATATATTTTAGATGTGTTAAACTCTTATCACATGCAGTTACATAAACTTATATTACTGAAGTGGGGAAGTTCAGTAGACAGTATAAGTCGTGGGCATTAAGATTAAGGTAGAGAACGCAGTTGGAACAATAGGTTCAGGAGCCATTGGCATTTGCATGATACCATATTCCCACCATGTATCAAACTCTGTATATTGTAATAAATTACCTTGTCCTGACTCCCTAGGAATTTGCTCTTACTTCAGTAGACGAAGCAGACAAATGAATCGGTTAAAATACACAGTGACAAAAATCATGGTAAAATAATATATAAATGTCCTCTGGGATCTAGAGGGAGAAATTACCTCTAATTTGGTATTAGAATGGAGGATAGAAATTTGCTCAGTGCAGAATGGTGGAAGAGCAGGCCAGGGAGAAGGCCAGAGTTGGTAAAGCCATGGAGGTGGAAAAGAAAACACAAGATTTTGAAGGACTCATTATGGATTCATCATGGATAGCAAAGGGTGAATCAAATATACATGAACTGAAGAGATAGCCCGTAGTGCCTTGTGAAGGGTGTTGTTAGTCCTATAAAGAATTTTGAACTTGTTTTTGTTGGGGAAATCCTTAAATCATTTTCATCAGAGAAGTGACATGAGATTTGCATCTCAGGAAGTTCAGTTAGGCTTTATGAGAAATGAACTAGAGGGAAAAAAGCAGAAGTTAGAAAGACTAGACAAGAGACCATTGCAATATCTAGGCAGGTGATGATGATGGCTTGAAACAAGAATTTTGAGAGTTATTTAGGGGGTAGAATTAGTAGACTAGGTGAACGAATGAATATAAAGACCAGGAAAGAATAATAATTCAAATCAAAAACACAGGTTGTGGCATGATGGGTTCATTCCTCGAGATAGTTATAACAAGTATCCAAGTAAAGAAAGAAGGATGTGATCTTGAACATATTGAGTTTGAGGAACTCATGAGAATCACAAGTCGTCACCTTGACATATGAGTTTGGAACAAAGTAGAGAGGCATGAGATGAAGTAAAGACTAGGAATTATTACTAAGCTTTAGTTTTTTAGGGGTTTTTTTAAAGCCTCAAAATTAAATTAAATCTACCATGAAGAGCATGAAGAATGAGGAAAGAAGAGGTCTTCATGCAAAACCCTGAGAAACCCTAACATTATAGGCACAGGTAGAGAAAAATAACCTGTAATGGATTTAGAGGAGGCATCTATGTAGGAAGTAAACCAGAGAAATGCGGTGGTATTAGCTTGAATGTAGATAAAGTGGATGGTTGACTCTACCTTGAGGTGGAATAATACTGGGTAGATGTAATAAAGGAAAACTGGGGCAAAAATTTAAAAATTATGGTAAGATTGTTGCAGTGATCAGAAAATGGTAACTAAGAGAGTCCAAGAAAGAAAGACATGAGGCGATAAAAAAGTGTCAAACCCCAGAAATTCTCAATAATGTCAAGATATAGGTAAAGAGAGTAACAGAGTATAAGAAAGATAAAGATTGTGGTAAAGAGTTTTTTTCATATATGTACATTTAAAAATTCTACAAATAATGTATACATACATACTTATTGAAAGCAATTCAGGACATACAGAACTACAAAGAATGAAACATTAAAATGTTTCCTTATTGTCCTCATTATTAACCTTTTTCCCAAAGAAATCACTCTTAGCAGTTTATTTATCCTTTTGGAAAATTCCTATGCATTTATACATACACACAGCTGTAAATGATTTATTTGCACAAAAATGGATTGTAATAGTCTGATAAAAGTCCATTAAGATACGTTGTTAATTGACTTTTTTCATTTAACTATATGTTTTAGAAAACTTTCATATCAGTATATTTTTATCTGCCTTGTTTGTATAAATAATTGCATGATATCCTGTATTATGCAATGACAATAATTTAGCCATTTCCTATTGTTGGGCAATTCAGTTATGTGAGAGCCGAATTTAAATGAAATGTTTCAGAAGTAAAATAACACTGGATGGTAGCAAAGTTTAGGGTGAGGGCAGTGGGTGGATGGCAGAAATAGGGCTGGGGAGGCACTGGTGATAGAAACACAGAGAGGAATTTACCAGTTGTACAGTGGCTTAACACAAGGGGTACTGAGGGCACCTAGGGTGAAGACAGAAATGGAGCTGGGCCAAAGGGTAGTGTGCTTTAAGCTAAAGGAAGCAATGAAGAAGGATGAATGACCAGGAGCATGGTAGATATTAGTGATGAGGAGGTATTCAAATTATATGATTAGGTAGAAAGAGCGGCAAGATGTCTTTTTCTTTCTTATTTTTCTTACTGAGGTCTAAATAGAAATGTTCTGGAAAAATCACTAGAGAGAGAGTAATGAGAATGATGACCACTTCTTTGACCTAGAGGCAAGGAAAATGAAGGAGAAAAAGAAATTTTCATTTGAGATGCATTTATTACAATTTGTATCCTTCAGGCACTTCTAGATATCTGTTGAGGCCTGGAAGGGGCAAAACAATTCAGGAAGCAGTTGAAGATAAAGGGGTTTACAATGGAAGAGAAGATCCCGGTGCCTTCATGGAAATGCTTGTGGTTGAAAAGAGATGAAGATGAGGGTCCCTGGAAAGAGGAAGAACCAGCCAGGTATGGTAGCTCATCCCTGTAATTCCAGCACTTTGGAAGACTGAGGCAGGAGGATCACTTGAGGTCAGGAGTTCAAGACCAGCCTGGTCAACATGGTGAAACCCTGCCTCTACTAAAAATACAAATAATAATAATAATAATTAGCTGGGTGTGGTGGTGGGTGTGTGTAATCCCAGCTACTCAGGAGGCTAAGGCAGGAGAATCGCTTGAACCGGGAGGCAGAGGTTGCCGTGAGCCGAGATCACGCCACTGCACTCCTGCCGGGGTGACAGAGCAAGACTCCATCTCAAAAAAAACAAATTAAAAAAAAAAAAAAAGAGAGAGAGGAAGAACCAAGCAATGTGGAGTTGAGAGAAGAGGCAGGATATGAACAAGGGTGCTGGGAGTATATGGGAGTATGAGGTGGTAGGTTGAGACGGCCTCCTGATTTCCTCAACTTAGTCCTTCCGTTGGCCAAGGAGGAATTGGGAGTGAGAGGATTCAGGCCTCTTAAGAGTTATTCATGACCTGGAGTGAGGGTGCTCATGAGAAAGTTCTGGTCACAGCAAAGAGGCTGACAATAGAAACCAGTCCCTGCAACTGCCACTTTGCACTAGAAATAGCCCCTCTCTCCCTTGGGCAGCAATGATATAGGGAGCAGTGTCTCCATACCAGGGTCATCTCTGCAAGTGATTCTCCTAGTCTAGGCTCAATTTCCTCATTTTAAAATAAGCGACTACGCTAAATTATATCCATAGTCAAAAATCAAAGATTCCACATATTACCCTTTAGTTCATAAAATTTTCTTTTCTTTTTTTTTTTTTTTTAGGAAAATTATACCATTAGCAAGACTGGCATCAGCAAGTAGTTCGCAGTGTTGGTTGTTCTTGGTTTCGCAGGATTTTATAGGAGGTATGACATTTATTTAAATGGATTTGTTTCTTTGTTACTCCTATTCCATGCTGGCTGGACAGCTTTCCTTGGGGTCTCTCATCTATTTCAGTGCCATTCCATTCATCACTCACAAATCATTAATTTGCCTGTGTTGTGTTACCTCCTGAGATTTTCTGTTTCTGAGTCAATAGAGTTGAGAGCTAATGTACATTTCACAAATATTCCCGGGAAAGGGCTTGGAGCAAGAATTGAAGAGACTTTATATTTTAGTATAGCATGTACCGTAATAACTCATTCCTTTTATACGAGTGTTGAAGAAGGGAACTGCCAGATTAGAGGCAAGTCCATCAAAATCATTCCTCCGTGTATTCAGTCAGACAGAGTTATGTTCAGCTGAGCTTAAATCATAAGCAGTGATTGAGCACCTATGATGTCCCTAGCATTGGGCTGGGATAAGATAATGGAAGGAATGTGAAACATGGTTTTTCTCTCAAAATATTCACAATTAGTTGGAGAGACCAAAAACAACCAGGTAAACAGATAAATAAGGATCGAAAGTAAATAATATTAATTGTTAATAAAAGAAAAGGTATTACAAAGCAGAACTTAATTAATGAACAAATAAATTATACAGATAGGAATTGCCATAGACTTTGAAAGAAAATTGAGATATTTCGGGCTATAATAAACAGTGAAGATTTTGAGGTAAAGTTTAGTATTAGATCTTAGTGTCTTAAGTATATAGCTTAAAGTATAGGCAGGATTTGAACATTTAAACAGAATTAGGAAGGAGATATGCAAGGTGGCTGTTTGAGAATGATCTGAACAAACACATTAGGTTGAGAAATAGCACTGCACATTTGCAGTAGGGGACATATGAGTGGAAGCATTACGAGTTGGAGCCAGATGACGGAGGCTATGGGAGATAAGCCTGAGGGTTTTGGTTTACAAGCAGTCTTTGTTCAGGACAAGGGAAATAGAACTCTGATATAGAAAGACATTTGAGTGTCAATAAGGAATGAATAGAGCTTGAAAGTAAGAAGACCATGAGATTGATGAGAACAGAGCAAAGTCCAAGGGAATGGGCCTGAACAGATGCAGTACAGTGGGAAAAGGTGAAAGAAACCCTGGGAAGAGGAGGATTGGCTCACTCACAAATGCCTATCCTCTTTCTGCATCCTATACACACTATTCTCAGAGCCATTGTACTAGTTGATCTCTCCACCTGCCATAATCTTCTTTCATAGCTTTGCACAGTTTTTTTTTTTTTTGGTCTTTCATGCTCTCAAAAAACTATCTATAAAAGTGCCATACATTTTCTATCACATCCCACTGTCTTATTTTCTTCCTAAAACTTCTACTATCTTAAAGTATTTTATTCTTCATTCATTCATTTTTTGCTTGCTTATAGTAATATGGCTCCCTTGAAAAAGTGTAAGCTCTGCAAACAGAATTCTTGCCTACAAAGTTCATAACTGTAATCTGCAGCACTCAAAATAATGGCTGGTACACAGTAGTGCTAATAAATACTTGTTGATAAAGGAATGACAGTGAGAAAAAAGCTGCAATGATGTAAGCGTCATTTCTGAAGGCTGTAATTCTCATTATCATATGTGTAACATGTAATAATGAGTTTATGCCTAAAGAATTGCAAATTAAAGTTTTGATGCCAATGACTAGCCAAAAATATTACCCCTATGGAAATTAAATGTTACACCAAAAATATAAGAATCTTTATTCCATTAACTTAAGTGCCCATAGGAATGATAGAAAATTTCTTCAAATTTATTGAAAGAATGCTTCAGACATGTTCTAATAGACTAGCAGCAATATCTCTAAGGTCTCCTTCCTTCCAATGCCAACACTCTTATGATTTTAAGTTACTGAATTCATAATCCAAATCAATATTCTTTTTATATAAGTACTCAGCAAGGGTAGCCACACACTTATTCCACTAAAACTTCAAATATCTAATATTTATGAATGTTACCATGGGGAACAATATTCATAGCCTGTTTCAAGAACCACGTAATTAAATATATCTCATAACTTTATGTGCTTCAGTTTTTGTTTAAAGTTTTATGAGAGAAACAACTATTTTTTTAAAAAAACACACATTGAGGCACTTGTTAAGATTCAATCAAATTTCTTTAACATAATCTAACACTGTGCAGTGATGTCAGAAGTATAAATTGAATTTCATGTTAAACTATGCATTTGTGATTAACTGAGGAGTGACTGAATCAAGATAAAAGTCAGTTTTATTTACATCTCTTATGCAGGTTACAAATAAAATATTGGATAGAAGGCATATGGAACATTTCAGCATGCTTGCATTTTAGTCTGATGAACAGTCACCAACACAACCTTATTCTGAAGAATTAGAGTTCAAGACCATCCATACCCTCTAAGCAGGAGGGAGAAGCATAGGTTATCCTGTTTCTGCCACAGGTGGAATGACTTCCTTACCAAAGGGTAGGAAGGAGAGAATAGCATGACTAATGTACTCCAGGTGACTAGTAGTGATAAAAATACTCCTTTTTTTTTTTTTTTGAGACATAGTCTTACTCTGTTGCCCAGGCTGGAGTGCAGTGGCGTGATCTCAGCTCACAGCAACCTCCCCCTCCCAGGTTCAAGTGATTCTCCTGTCTCAGCCTCCCAGATAGCTAGAATCACAGGCATGCTCCACCACATCTGGCTAATTTTTGTATTTTTAGTAGAGATGGGGTTTCGCCATGTTGGCCAGGCTGGTCTCAGACTCCTGACCTCAGGTGATCTTCTCACCTCAGCCTCCCAAAGTGCTGAGATTACAGGCATGAGCCACCATGCCTGCCCAAAAAATTGCTACTTAATCTAAGCAGAACTAATTTAGGTAGAAAAGTTAGAAACCTAATTTTGATTGCAAAAGATTTTGTTCTTATTCATTCACTGCTATATGAAATATTTTTAGCAGAATTCAAAGCATGCCAGGGTTATGTTTAAAAGGAGACTTAAACAATCCTTTTACAGAGATAACTGTGAGCTAAATTCACAGAAAGCTGTAATCGAGTGGTATGAGCATCTCCACTAAGAGCATTGTTTGAGAAGTATGGAGGTAGGAAGAAGGATAAAGGGGAGAAAGAAAGAAATAGCTCAGTAGGAAGAGAACATGGAATAAGCAAATCAGGGTTGAAAAAGGACTGTGCTTAACTTTATAATTTTGCTTCTAAAAGTCACTTTCTTTCAAAAACAAAAACAAAAAACAAAGAAAATAACTATAAGCAGTGGTTCTCTTCTCCTCTGCAAAGTTCTGCAGTCTAGCTTAAGAAAATTCCCTTGATCTGGAAATAAGTTAGATAAAAATCCCATGGGGTAAAACTATTGTGAAGTGATTATGAGCTTTCTCTCCTAAAAGGACCAGCCACCAAAACGTACAATAGCACAATCAACTCAGCCTCTGTGAGCCGCATCAGGCATGTCTCAGTGGATCCAGTGTAAGTGTTTTTACTAGCAGGGGGTAAAAACGGTATTCCTTAGAAGATGAGGGTTCCACAGCCTATTTAACATAGACATGAGAAGTGCTACAGGGCAGAAGAAGTCTATGGCTTGACCCTATTAGATGATCTTCTGAGGTGTTTATTAATAAGTGATAGGTTGTGTTATTTTTCAATGACAAAGCAAGGATTTTTATCTTTTACAAGACATCAAAGGAGTTTGACTCTAATTTTCTCTGTGGAGGTTTGGCTGAGAGTCTCTAGATTATGGTGATAACAACACCTAAGAGATTTATTTAAGAAGTGCCCCTTGGCCCTTCCTTCAGAGAATCCACAAATCTTTATTCAATTCTGTCAGTCTCTGGCAAGG
Source organism: Gorilla gorilla gorilla (assembly GCF_029281585.2). Lineage (NCBI taxonomy): Eukaryota > Metazoa > Chordata > Mammalia > Primates > Hominidae > Gorilla > Gorilla gorilla. The sequence continues at coordinate 71,695,123 of NC_073241.2, forward strand.
GAAATGCCATTTAGTCCAGTGAACAATTAATAAATGGTGCTCAGTAAGTGCTAGTTGATGATAATGATAATAATGATGAGATGATGATGATGGTAATAGACTTATCTTGATTCAAAAATAAATATGTGTAATGTATATGTATATATATGTTTATGTACATATATGTAAATATATATGTTTCAAATTCTCTTCAGCCTTGAAAATGAAGATTGCACATTTTTCTTTACCATATGTAAAGGAATGCTTTCCGTTTCTGGTTTTCTGTGTAAAAATTCTAGGAGATTTTATCATCAATGCTTGCACTTAGTTTTAATGAGCAGTCATTTCTGAGCTGAACATAAAATGCTTCAGTAAAATAAATACAAAAAGTTATTAGTCTGTAGTTCTTGGTGCAAAAATGATTTTTCCCAAAATTGTATGGATTAGAAAAGTATGGTAAAATAGTAGATTTTTAACTCCTATCCAAGCCATAAATCTCTTCTCAATCTTTAGGATTCTGTAAACTTTAACATGTACTGAGTTTACTCTGGAATACTCACAATCACTTACTCTCCTCCAAGCTCTCTCAGCCACGAATAAGATAGACAGATTTCATGTGTGGTTGGGAAATTTCCTCTTATAGGATGGAGTTGTGCAGGCAAGAAATAACTCTTAAGACAGTCTGGGGAATGAGTCTAAAACATGGGTGGACAGGGGTAATGTGAGATTGTATAGGGGGATGTTTGGGGGCATAATAAATAAAGCAAGAGTGATGCACAGACATATTTTTGTCCTAGGAAAATAATGTAAATTTAGTAAAAATATGTTCAATATTTATTCCAATATATCTCACAATAAACCAAGAGAAATACAAAATTTGATGTCTTGTAGTTAAAGAGTAAACAATAAGGACTCTGCAATTTTCATCTCCTTCAGTCAGCCTGTATAATAGGTAGAGCTATTACCAATTCATTCATTCATTTGACAACTACTAATTGAGCTTTAACTGTGTGTCAGGCTTTGCAATAAGATCTGCTCTTTCAAGTCAGAATCAAACACTGTCCTTATCTGGAAGGAGCTCCCAGCTTGAAGGGGAGGAGGTATATACATATGCACTTAGGATATTGAGATAAGTGAGGCAGTGGTTTGTAAAGACCCTGGGAAGTACAAAGAATAAAATCACCCATTTGTAAGGTGGGGCATAAACTGTCAAGGGCATCCACAGACAGGAGATGATAACCAAATTGAAGGATGAGTAGGAGCTTATCAAGCAGAGTGGAAAGGCCATTCCAGAATGACAGGCTTGCGGGCACAGGCATGATGCAGCAGGGATGATTCAGGAAGCTACAAGAAGTCTGGTGCAATTGCAGTAGGTGTTGTCTTGAGGGCAGTGATAGGTTTTGAGGTTAGAAAAATTGGCAGGCACCAATTCACAGAAAACTTTTTTGTAAAGCTATGAATTTTGAGCATGAGGCAGTCCTTAACTATATCAAATGTGAGAATATTTCTTAAAACCACATTTTTTCAGATGCACATGAGACAAAATAGTTACTAAATAAGAAAATATATAATGACATAGGGCCATAATTAATAATGCACTTAATAAATTTATGCTTATCACTACCAAAAAATTTATTGAACACTTACATTGTGCCCTTCATGGTACTGGGAAAGGAAGAGGTGCAATTTAGAAGAGACAATTCTCGTTCTTAAATTGGTTAGCATCTATTAAGGGAACAAATACTTGACAACCCAAAACAATACACTGTGAAAATTTCAATAATGGAGGGACCTGTACGTGCAAAAGGGATTGCAGAGATGAGAGAATCCTAGGTTTTCTCAGAGGTGTCAGGGAAAGTGTCACAGAACGAGGCTTAGTTTACTTTTTGCAAAAGGAGTAGGAATTCTCTAGAAAGAAGCATTTCTATGAAGGAGGCAATAGGGCATTTTAGGTGGTGGAAACAGCTTGTGCAAAGGCTGAGGAGTCAGGAAAGGCAAAATATGAACTTACTAGAATGGCAACAAGGTCAAAGGGCAAAGAAATTATGACTGTGAAGATTTCTTTTTATCTAATTTGGAAAATGAAGAGTTAGTTCTCTAGCTGTGTAAGAGGTAGGCAGATTCTTGACCAACTAGTTTGGCATTAGGACTCCTGGGCATAAGAACTTTTAATTGGAACATCTAGTTATTAGTGGAATCTACGGCGATTCTCTATTCACCTGAAATATCACAGTGAAAACAACAGAGGAAGCAGCTTTGTAGGAATTAAACAATATTATAAAAATGGAAATAAAACTGAAATTATATATGCTTCTAATTTGAAAATGCAGATCAGAGAGAAAATATCAAAATGGTAATAGCTGCATTTTAAAAGCACTATTTATCACTACTTTGCAACCTACTATTATTGGACTATTACCTCGATGATTAAACTTTTCAATTACATGTTGCATTGTGTTAGGTTTTATACAATCATTAATTAGTTCACTCACATAAAACCCAGTGAGGAAGCTGAAAGATTTTATTACCTACTGTTTTACAGATGAGAAAACAAGGCAACAAGGTTAAGTGGCTTCCTGAATTTTTCCTATCAGGTCTGAGGCCTGCAGGATGGGAGTCTGGCCCCCTGCGTGGCCTGCCTGGCATGGCTCCCTCAGTTCTGCTCCCAGCTTCACGTGCTCCACTAATTGGGGATGGGTACCCCTGGTGTTCTTGAAAATTAGTGATATTCAAAGCTACAAGATGTATCTGTTGTAGTCTATGTTTGTTTACTTGTGGCAATTAGTGACCATCTGCTCTGGAGGTGATGGTATTAGGCCCTCTTTTGGAAATAGTAACTTCTAGGAAGGAGAGGCCCAGGCTATTAGGGAAGGAGGGCTGACAAATGAATGGGGTCTCGGGTTCTCCAGAGGGTGGAGAGACTGCATGTCAGACATGAAAGGAAAAAAGCAAACTGAGTCGTTTATTCTCTTCTCTTGTTGCCTCTCCTTTTTCTCTATCTTCTGTCATCAAATCATGGTTACTTGCCCAGAGTTTCTGTCAGGCCTCTGAGCCCAAGCTAAGCCATCATATCCCCTGTGACCTACACGTTATACATCCAGATGGCCTGAAGCAATTGAAGATCCACAAAATAAGTGCAAATAGCCTTAACTGATGACATTCCACCATTGTGATTTGTTTCCACCCCATCCTAACTGATAAATATATTCTCCCCCACCCTTAAGAAGGTACTTCGGAATATTCTCTCCCGCTCTTAAGAATGTGCTTTGTATGCCTATCCCAAACCTGTAAGAACTAATGATAATCCCACCACCCTTTGCTGACTTTTTTTGGACTCAGCCCATCTGCACTCAGGTGAAATAAACAGCCTTGTTGCTCACACAAAGCCTGTTTGGTGGTCTCTTCACATGGATGCGCGTGACATTTGGTGCCGTGACTAGGATTGGGGGCCCTCCCTTGGGAGATCAATCCCCTGTCCTCCTGCTCTTTGCTCCATGAGAAAGATCCACCTACGACTTTGGGTCCTTAGACCAACCAGCCCAAGGAACATCTCACCAGTTTTACATCGGGTAAGTGGCCTCTTTTTACTCTCTTCTCCAACCTCTCTCAGTATCCCTCAATCTCTTTCTCCTTTCAATCTTGGCACCATCCTTCAATTTCTCCCTTGTCTTAATTTCAATTCATTTCCTTTTCTGGTAGAGACAGAGGAGATGCGTTTTATCCGTGAACCCAAAACTCTGGTACCAGTCACGGATTCAGGAAGACAGTCTTCCCTTGGTGTTTAATCACTGCAGGGATGCCTGCTTGATTATTCACCCACGTTTCAGGGTGTCTGATCACAGTGGGGATGCCTGCTTTGATCCTTCACCCTTAGTGGCAAGCGCCACTTTCCTGGGGGGCAAGCACACCTCACTACTTCTCTCTGTGTCTCTACCCTCTCTTTTCTCTGGGCTTGCCTCCTTCACTATGGGCAAACTTCCACCCTCCATTCCTCCTTCTTCTCCCTTAGCCTGTGTTCTCAAAAACTTAAAACCTCTTCAACTCACACCTGACCTAAAACCTAAATGCCTTATTTTCTTCTGCAATGCTGCTTAACCCCAATACAAACTCGACAGTGGTTCCAAATAGCCAGAAAGTGGCACTTTTGATTTTTCCATCCAACAAGATCTAGATAATTCTTGTCGTAAAATGGGCAAACTGTCTGAGCTGCCTGATGTCTAGGCATTCTTTTACATATCAGTCCCTCTCTAGTCTCTGTTCTCAATGTGACTCGTCCCAAATCCTCCTTGTTTCCCTCCTGCCTGTCCCCTCAGTCCCAACCCCAAGCATCACTGAGTCTTTTCAATCTTCCTTTTCTACAGACCCATCTGACATCTCCCCTCATCCCCAGACTGCTCCTCCTCGGGTCACTCCCTCCCAGGCTGAATCAGGCTCCAATTCTTTCTCAGCCTCCACTCCCCCCACCCTATAATCCTTCTATCACCCCCCTCCTCACACCCGGTCCGGCTTACAGTTTCGTTCCACGACTAGCCCTCTCCCACTTGCCCAACAATTTCCTCTTGAAGAGGTGGCTGGAGCTAAAGGCATAGTCAGGGTTAATGCTCCTTTTTCTTTATCTGACCTCTCCCAAATCAATTGTCATTTAGGCTCTTTTTCATCAAATATAAAAACCCAACTCAGTTCATGGCTCGTTTGGCAGCATCCCTGAGATGCTTTACAGCCCTAGACCCTGAAAGGTGAGAAGGCCATCTTATTCTCAACATGCATTTTATTACCCAATCCACTCCCGACATTAAAAAAGCTCCAAAAATTAGATTCTGGCCCTCAAACCCCCCAACAGGACTTAATTAACCTCGCCTTCAAGGTATACAATAATAGAGTAGAGTCAGCCAAGTAGCAACATATTTCTGAATTCCTTGCCTCCACTGTGAAAGAAACCCCAGCCACATCTCCAGCACACAAGAAATTCAAAATGCATAAGCCGCAGTGGTCAAGCATTCCTACAGGACCTCTTCCATCAGGATTTTACTTCAAGTGCCAGAAATCTGGCCACTGGGCCAAGGAATGTCCGCAGTCCAGGATTCCTTCTAAGCCATGTCCCATCTGCACAGGACCCCACTGAAAATCAGACTGTCCACTGAAACCCACCTGGCAGCCACTCCCAGAGCCCCTGGAACTCTGGCCCAATGCTTTCTGACTGACTCCTTCCCAGATCTTCTTGGCTTAGTGGCTGAAGACTTATGCTCGCAATCACCTCAGAAGCTTCCTGGACCATCACAGATGCTTTGGGTAACTCTTACAGTGGAGGGCAAGTCCGTCCCCTTCTTAATATGGAGCCTACCCACTCCACATTACCTTCTTTTCAATGGCCTGTTTCACTTGCCCCCACAACTATTGTGGGTATTGACGGCCAAGCTTCAAAACCCCTTAAAACTTCCCCACTCTGGTGCCAACTTGGACAACATTCTTTTATGCACTTTTTTAGTTATCCCCACCTGCCCAGTTCACTTATTAGGCTGAGACATTTTAACCAAATTATCTGCTTCCCTGACCATTCCTGGACTACAGCCACATCTCATTGCCACCCTTCTTCCCAACCCAAAGCCTCCTTTGCGTCTTCCTCTCATATCCCCCCACCTTAACCTTAACCCACAAATATGGGACACCTCTGCTCCCTTCCTGGCAACCGATCACATGCCCATTACTAGCCCGTTAAAACCTAATCACCCTTATCCTGCTCAATGCCAGTATCCCATCCCACAACAGGCTTTAAGGGGATTGAAGCCTGTTATCACTCACCTGCCACTGCATGTGCTTCTAAAACTTATACATTCTCCTTACAATTCTCCCACTTTACCTGTCCAAAAACTGGACAAGTCTTACAGGTTAGTTCAGGATCTGCACCTTATCAACCAAATTGTTTTGCCTATCCACCCTGTGGTGCCCAACCTGTACACCCTTTTGTCCTCAATACCTTCCTCCACAACTCACTATTCCATTCTTGATCTTAAAGATGCTTTTTTCACTATTCCCCTGCACCCCTTGTCCCAGCCACTCCTTGCTTTTACCTGGGCTGACCCTGACACCCATCAGTCCCAACAGCTTACCTGGGCTGTACTGCCACAAGGCTTCAGGGATAGCCCTCATTACTTCAGCCAAGCTCTTTCTCATGATTTACTTTCTTTCCACCCCTCCACTTCTCACCTTATTCAATATATTGATGAACTTCTACTTTGCAGCCCCTCCTTTGAATCTTCTCAACAAGACACCCTCCTGTTCCTTCAACATTTATTCTCCAAGGGATATCAGGTATCCCCCTCCAAACCTCAAATTTCTTCTCCATCTGTTATCTACCTTGGCATAATTCTTCATGAAAACAAACTTGCTCTCCCTGCTGATTGTGTCTGACTGATCTCTCAAACCCTGACCCCTTCTACAAAACAACAACTCCTTTCCTTCCTGGGAATGGTTGGATACTTTTTAGAGGCCCTCAAAATCACAAACTATGCTCAACTCACTCTCTACATTTCTCATAACTTCCAAAATCAATTTTCTTCCTCACACCTGACACATATACTTTCTGCTCCCCGACTCCTTCAGCTATACTCACTCTTTGTTGAGTCTCCCTCAATTGCCATTGTTCCTGGCCCAGACTTCAATCTGGCCTCGCACATTATTCTGGATACCACACCTGACCCCCATGACTGTATCTCTCTGATCCACCTGACATTCACCCCATTTCCCCATATTTCCTTCTTCCCTGTTCCTTACTCTGATCACACTTGGTTTATTGATGGCAGTTCCACCAGGCCTAATCGTCACTCACCAGCAAAGGCAGGCTTTGCTATAGTATCTTTCACATCTATCATTGAGGCTACCACTCTGCCCCCCTCCACTACCTCTCAGCAAGCCGAACTCATTGCCTTTACTTGAGCCGTCACTCTTGAAAAGGGACTACGTGTCAATATTTATACCGACTCTAAATATGCCTTCCATATCCTGCACCACCATGCTGTTATAGGGGCAGAAAGAAGTTTCCTCACTACACAGGGTTCCTACATCATTAATGCGTCTTTAATAAAAACTCTTCTCAAGGCCACTTTACTTCCAAAGGAAGCTGGAGTCATTCACTGCAAGGGCCATCAAAAGGTATCAGATCCCATTGCTCTGGGGAGCGCTTATGCTGATAAGGTAGCTAAAGAAGCAGCTAGCGTTCCAACTTCTGTTCCTCATGGCCAGTTTTTCTCCTTCTCATTGGTCACTCCCACCTACTCTCCCATGAAACTTCCACCTATCAATCTCTTCCCACACAAAGCAAATGGTTCTTAGACCAAGGAAAATATCTCCTTCCAGCCTCACAGGCCCATTCTATTCTGTCATCATTTCATAACCCCTTCCATGTAGGTTACAAGTTGCTAGCCTGCCTCTTAGAACCTTTCATTTCCTTTCTACTGTGGAAATCTATCCTCAAGGAAATCACTTCTCAGTGTCCCATCTGCTATTCTACTACCCCTCAGGGATTATTCAGGCCCCCTCCTTTCCCTACACATCAAGCTCAGGGATTTGCCCCTGCCCAGGACTGGCAAATTGACTTTACTCACATGCCCCGAGTCAGGAAACTAAAATACCTCTTCGTCTGGGTAGACACTTTCACTGGATGGGTAGAGGCCTTTCTCTCAGGGTCTGAGAAGGCCACCATGGTCATTTCTTCCCTTCTGTCAGACATAATTCCTCAGTTTGGCCTTCCCACCTGTATACAGTCCAATAACAGACCATCCTTTACTAGTCAAATCACCCAAGCAGTTTCTGAGGCTCTTGGTATTCAGTGGAAACTTCATACCCCTTACCATCCTCAATCTTCAGGAAAGGTAGAACAGACTAATGGTCTTTTAAAGACACATCTCACCAAGCTCAGCCTGTAACTTAAAAAGGACTGGACAGTACTTTTACCTCTTGCCCTTCTCAGAATTAGAGCCTGTCCTCGAGATGCTACAGGGTACAATCCATTTAAACTTTTGCATGGACGTACTTTCTTGCTTGGCCCCAAACTCATCCCAGACACCAGCCCTCTAGGTGACTATCCTCCAGTCCTCCAGCAGGCTAGATAGGAAATTTGCCAGGCTGCTAATATTCTCTTGCCTACTCCAGATTCCCAGCCATATGAAGACACCCTAGCTGGATGGTCAGTTCTTGTTAAGAATCTGACCCCTCAAACTCTACAACCTCAATGGACCGGACCCTACTTATCTGTAGTACCCCAACTGCCATTTGCCTGCAGGATCCTCACCACTGGGTTTACTGTTCCAGAATAAAGCTGTGTCCACTAGACAGCCAGCCTAATCTCTCCTCTTCTTCCTGGAAGTCTCAAGTACTCTCCCCTACTTCACTTAAACTCACTCACATTTCTGAAGAACAGTGATAACTCTTATGAACCTAATACATCGTTTCATTCTATTGGGTCTATTCGTCCTTACCCTACTTTTTGCAACAGGACTTTATGCAGTCACCCCCACTACTTGGCCTGACCCCCCAAAACTTGTCATCCCCGCTGTCTTCTGTCCAGTCATACTCCTATTCACCATTCTCAACTACTCATAAATGCCCTACTCTTGTTTACACTGCCAGTTTACACTGTTTCTCCAAGCCATCACAGCTGATATCTCCTGGTGCTATCCCCAAACCACCACTCTTTACTCCCTCTTAGAGTGGATAGATGATCGTTGGGGGCAGGACACCCTCCAATACTTTCACCACACTATCAATCTCATTCACTCTTTCCTAGCCATTTCTAATCCCTCCTTAGTGAACAATTGCTGGCTTTGCATTTCCCTTTCTTCCTGTGCCTATACAGCTGTCCCCGCCTTACAGACAGACTGGGAACATCTCCTGTCTCCCTACACCTCTGAACTTCCTTTAACAGCCCTCACCTTTGCCCTCCTGAAGAACTTCTTTACTTCCTAGACAGGTCCAGCAAGACCTCCCCAGACATTTCACATCAGCAAGCTGCCGCCCTCCTCCGCACTTACTTAAAAAACCTTTCTCCTTATATCAACTCTACTCCCCCCATATTTGGACCCCTCACAACACAAACTACTATTCCTGTGGCCACTCTTTAATGTATCTCTCAGCAAAGACCCACTGGAATTCCCCTGGGTAACCTTTCATCTTCTCAATGTTCCTTCAGTCTTCATCTCCAAAGTTCAACTACACACATCACTGAAACAATTGGAGGCTTCCAGCTCCATATTACAGATAAACCCTCTATCAATACTGGCAAACTTAAAAACATCAGCAGTTATTATTGCTTAGGAAGACACTTACCCTGTATTTCACTCCATCCTTGGCTACCTTCCCCTTGCTCGTCAGACTCTCCTCCCAGGCCCTCTTCTTATTTACTTATACCCAGCCCCATAAATAACAGTGAAAGGTTGCTCGTAGACACTCAGCGTTTTCTCACACACCATGAAAATCAAACCTCTATGCAGTTATCCCATCAGTCCCCATTACAACCGCTGATGGCTGTCACCCTAGCTGGATCCCTAGAAGTCTGGGTACAAAACACCTTTTTTAGTACTCCTTCTCATCTTTTTACTTTGCATTTCCAGTTTTGCCTTGCACAAGGTCTCTTATTCCTCTGTGGATCCTCTACCTACATGCAAATTGGACAGGCACATGCACACTAGTTTTCCTTACTCCCAAAATTCAATTTGCAGATGGGACTGAAGAGCTTCCTGTTCCCCTCATAACACTGACACAACAAAAAAGAATTATTCCACTAATTCCCTTGCTTGTCTGTTTAGGACTTTCTGCCTCCACTATTGCTCTTGGTACTGGAATAGCAGGCATTTCAACCTCTCTCATGACCTTCCGTGGCCTCTCTAATGACTCTCTGCTAACATCACAGACATATCACAAACTTTATCAGTCCTTCAGGCCCAAGTTGACTCTTTAGCTGCAGTTGTCCTCCAAAATCTCCAAGGCCTTGACTTTCACTGCTGAAAAAGGAGGACTCTGTATATTTTTAAATGAAGAGTGTTGTTTTTACCTAAATCAATCTGGCCTGGTGTATGACAACATAAAAAAACTCAAGGATAGAGCCCAAAAACTTGCCAACCAAGCAAGTAATTATGCTGAACCTCCTTGGGCACTCTCTAATTGGTTGTCTTGGGTCCTCCCAATTCTTAGTCCTTTAATACCTGTTTTTCTCCTTCTCTTATTCGGAACTTGTGTCTTCCGTTTAGTTTCTCAATTCATCCAAAACCATATCCAGGCTGTCACCAATCATTCTATATGACAAATGCTCCTTCTAACAACCCCACAATATCACCCCTTACCACAAAATCTTCCTTCAGCTTAATCTCTCCCATTCTAGGTTCTCATGCCACTCCTAATCCCACTTGAAGCAGCCCTGAGAAACATCGCCCATTATCTCTCCATACCACCCCCAAAAATTTTCACAGCCCCAACACTTCACCACTATTTTGTTTTTTTCTTATTAATATAAGGAGACAGGAATGTTAGGCCTCTGAGCCCAAGCTAAGCCATCATATCCCCTGTGACCTGCACGTATACATCCAGATGGCCTGAAGCAATTGAAGATCCACAAAAGAAGTGAAAAAAGCCATAACTGATGACATTCCACCATTGTGATTTGTTCTTGCTCCACCCTACATGTATTCTCCCCTGCCCTTAAGAAGGTACTTTGTAATATTCTCTCCCACCGCTGCCCCCTGACTTTAAGAAGGTACTTTGTAATATTCTCCCCCACCCTTAAGAATGTACTTTGTATGCCTATTCTTAAACGTATAAGAACTAATGATAATCCCACCACCCTTTGCTGACTCTCTTTTCGGACTCAGCCTGCCTGAATGTAGGTGAAATAAACAGACTTGTTGCTCACACAAAGCCTGTTTGGTGGTCTCTTCACACAGACACACACGACCGTTTCTATTAGACTAACAAAAAGCTGCTGAGACACAGTGTAATCTCCTCAATCTTGGCCCTTCTGCCCAAACAACTGAACATGGCAGAGTCCAGAGGATGAGTCTGTATCCACCGTGCACTTGCTGTGCACCTAGAGGTGGCCATGGCATGGGGGTGACATGGAGAAACTACCTGAGAGGAAAATGTCAGGACCAGACAAGGGGTAGGAAATTAGAAAGGAGTTGCATGATTATAAAGAATGTCCTTAGTGATTGTTTTGTGGGAATCTTCTGTACCTTCTGGGATGATGAAGTTGTCACTTGGCCTCTGTCAGGGGCTCTCATGCCTGCAAGAAGGCCTAGCAAGCCTGGGAAATGTAAGAAAGTACTTTTTAAAAAAGAAAATTTAGGCTGCCTGGCTGATCTGCAAGATAACAAATCCCCAGGTGTCCAGGCTCGATTTCCTCAGTCTGCCAACCTGAAACGTGACTCTGGTGAAGCTTTGACTCCCAGGCTTACTGCACGGGCCAAGATCTTGTTCTGGTTGCTTGCAATTAGGCATTTTCCCTTTTTAAATGGATGTTTTCTTCTATTCTCAAGTCTGTCTGTCTTTTTTTGCCTCTATGCCTGGGGTCTCCTTCTTGAGTCTGATCACTCATTTACTGACAAGTAAAACATACCTGTCCCATGTCTCCTACTCATTATTGGTGCTGTTTTCCTCCCACCTTCTATTTCATTTGTTGTAAGAAACTAGCACCAGGGAGACCACTGGCCTTAAATCTAATATTGTAGGAACTCTGCTGCATCCTTCCTAGAACATTTACATTTGTAAAGATAATGGAGATGGCCAACTCAACAAGATGCTTTTTCAGGAGAAAGGTTCAGAATTCCTAAAGATTTCTAACGGCCTTGGTGGTAGTGTGCTGGGCCAGTTTCCATTGGTTTACAAGAACTAATTGTACACATCTCTTTCTTTTTCCATGTCTAGTAACCTCACATTTGTGGCCTAAAGTTAGCCATGGTGGGAGTATTTACACAATGGGAATTGGCAAACCCTACACATCAGGGCTTGTTTTTTTGGAAAGCCACTTTACTAACACCCCATTACCTTTAGGCTCCATTGTGTAGATGATGTCCTTCTGTGTGGGTGATTAAATGTGGTCTTGTTTTCTCACCCTTTTGTATCTCATAATTGAAAGCTGTAAAGTGTTCAATATGTTGAGCTGCAGAACTCATAATGTTTCTGGCCTGAGTTTTACTGTCAGCAGGTTGTAGAGTGAGCTTGAGGAGCACAACCTAGCCCAAGTCACATTTCAGGTGGCTGGTTCATTCTGGGGAAGAAAGCTCAGGCCTGGAGTCAGGAGCCCCAGACACTTGTCTTTCTTCTCTCATGAATCACACAGCATAGAGCAATTATCTGTTATATGGGACAATCGTTTGTTCTCACATGACTCTTACTAGCTTATCCTGAGAAACAGATGGAATGATATCTTTTAAGTGAGAGCGTTGTACATGGCCAGGATGAAGAGCATGGATTTAGGAATAAGATGGACTAGTTTTAAAATCTGGGCTTGTCTATGAGGATGAGCTATGTGACCAGTTCCATCAGTTCTAAGGCAGTTCTAAGGTGAAGCTAATGACAACAACTTATCAAGGTAGCTGTAATGATTAAATTAAGTAACCTTTCAAAAATGTTCAGGACTCAATATATGGCTGCTACTATTAATAACAATGCTTTAAAAATACTATACACATTTGAAGGCATGATTATTATTTTATTTCCATATATGGAACATCTGTAGTGATCACTTGCTCTACTACATGACTTATAGTGAATGTTTAGTAACTTTTTTAAGGATTTGTAAAATTAAGCAAGGTTATTTTCAGTACATTTCAAGTTGAGGTGAATTACTTACCTAAGTAACCACACTCCTCAGAGTGGGGAAAAAAGAGTCTTTGCTTCAGATGAAATATTTTTGGCAAAGTGACTGAATGTTGTCCTTCGAAAATCTAAAGAACCTAGGTAAGTGAAACTGGCTGGTAATAAATTGCCTTAATAGATATAAGACATTGTAGATTTTATCCCGGGGACTTAAGAGTTGTCATAAAAATAGCACTTGCATTCTAATTTCTTTAGGGGTTGTTTGTAAGATTCTTTTAAGTATTCCCTTGGGAACTAACCTGTTCACATTCAGGCTGAATACAGAAGTGTGCTTGGCTGATTCCTTTTAGAAATGTAAATTGAATTGAGTTATACATTTATACAATCCTAGGAAGGCAGCATCCTTTCCCCATCACCCCCAGAGTAGAAACAAATGAGGATTTGATTTGTTATTCTCTGTGTGTATACTACTAGGGAACAGCGAGACCCATATATGGCAAGAAAAATATTTCACTTATTAGGGTCATTTATTCCAGGTTAGCATCTTACTTCTAAAGAGAAAATAATCAGGAAATAGTTGCTAGGCTGCCACACAAAAGGCTTTCATTTTCTCTCCTGAGCTGGAGGAGTGATGCTGAGGCTTCCTTTGAGGAAGCGTGGAAATGTTTGGTGGCATGAGCCTTAGCTTTGAGGCCCCATAGAGCACTGAGGAACCCTGGGCTAGTTTAGTTTCTCTGAGTCCCAGTTTCCACGTTTGAAATACAAGGGAGGCATTTGCTACTTTCTGGAGTAATGATAAGGATTAAAAGAGCTAATGTATGTGCAATAGAGTGTCAGGCATAGATCTGGAACCAATATTAATGTTTACCCCAACAACCAAGGATTTTAGTTACTAACACCTTGGGTATATTTGTTCCTGATTTCTGAAATAATAGCAGATTCCCTCAAAGAAGGACAGAAATAATAAAAAGACCCTGAGCTAAAGGTATTGCCCCGAGGGGTGGGCCTATGTGGCAAGGCTTGAACCTCCAGGTGGCCTGCTTGTGTCAGGGGTGGGTATAGCAGAAGAGGGAGGAGCATGGGGAAGTGGAGGGTAATCCTCTCATACTTTGCAATTTTGCCTGGAACAAGTCAAGGAACTTGGAAACCTCCTGCTCCTGTAACTGTTGCAAACATTTCCTACAATTTTGGAATTTTACCTGGATTATCCTAATTATTGTTATTATTTTTAGTAAGGTGTTCCTCCTGAACCAGAGGAAATGAATTTTGTGACTGGCAGTTTCATCCTGCAAATGAAACATAAAGGGAAACAGAGCTACTTTGTTAAAGGCTTGAGAAAACATAATTCTTGTTTAAAAAAACAGGCAAGACCAGCCAGACAGATAAAGATGTGTGGGTTAATTGCTGAATCTGCATCTCACCTGCATCTTTTATGTGGCAGATATGAATACTTTATAGGTAATGAGGTCCTCAACAGGAGAATTGTGGCCTAATGGCCTGACATTTGTAAAGCTGTAAATTGTAGGGGGAGATTTAACAAGCAAGATGAGCTGCCCTTCCGCATATTAACACAATTACACACCTAAGCACACATCTAGGTGTAAATAGTGTATTTATAGCATTAGGATTCTCTGAAGAATATTAAGTAGATGTTACAATGTGCATTTTAGGATTTTTTTTTTTTTTTTTTTTTTTTACAAGAAAACCTTTCTATTTGTCTGGAAACTTCTGGGGGGCTCTAAGCCTTTTTCACTCTTTCAGAGGTCTCTGCCTTTGTGATGTGTTTTGTAGCAGGGCTAGCAGGACTGACAGTGCACTCAGATTCCGGGAATTGAGGCTGGGCGATGGATACTTCAAGCTTTCTAACATAAAGATGCTGCTACACTGGAGGCCGGAGGGTCTGGGAGGCCCACCCCATGTCACTGACTTTGCCTGCAATATTTGGCTTTTCTGTTCCTTGCCTAACTTTCTTTTCTAAAGCTTTTGGAGTATTTAACAGTGTTAGATTAGCCTAACTCTTACAATATTTTTGATTTAGACTCTAAGAGGAAAGTGACATTGTTGGACCACTAGCCAGAATGAAACAGGTTATGAAATAAGTGAAAAAGGGAAAGAATATTTCAGCACTGCTTTTCCCTTGAACTGTGTTTTTCTTTCATGAACCTATAGCCTCTTACCTACCCGAGTAAGCGCCACTGAATTACAGAAACTAAAACATGATCAAAGAAAAACTTCAGCCAAATTAAATTCAAAGGAGTTTAACTGAGCAATGAATGATTCACAAATAGGGCAGCGCCAGAATCCCAGCAGATTCACAGAGACTCCAGCACAGCCATGTGGTGGGAGAAGATTTATCGACAAAAAAAAGGGGAGGGGAATAACTTACAGAAATAGAAAGTGAGGTACAGAATGGCTAGATTGGTTACAAGCTGACATTTGTCTTATTTGAACACAGTTTGAACGCTCAGCAGTATATGAATGGTTGAAGTATGGCAGCCGGGATTTACCAAGACTCACAGGCGCATACTGTTAAGTTAGGTTTTCAGTTTTTTCTACCTAATTAAGCTAGGTTGCAGTTCATCCCCAAGGACTCAAATATAGAAGTGAGGAGTCCTTCTCAGGTCATATTTAGTTCACTTTAACAAAGAATACTTCTTATTTTCTCAAGTCCCAAATCAAGGTGTCACGAGGTCCAAGATCACTTAAAGACTTCAAGAAAATATCCTTTCTTGCCTCTTTCTAGCTTCTGGTGGCTCCTGGAAATCCTTGGCTTTTCCTGACTTGCAGGAGCCTCACCCAAATCTCTGCCTCTTTTCTCATGTGGCTTTCTTCCCTGTGTGACTATGTCCCTCTATAAAGAAAGACACCTAAGAACCTCTGTAAGAACCTCTGCTTTTGAGAACACTTGCCATTGAATTTAGGCTCCACCCTAATCCAATATGATCTTATCTTAGCCTCATTGTATCTGCAAAGACCCTATTTTCAGAAAAAAAAATTCACATTCACAGTTTTCTGGGGTTAGCATTTTAATATGTTCTTTTGGGAAATACAATTAAACCCACAACAGTTGAGTAATAAAAATAAATTCATGATCTACTTTCAGTATGAAACATGAGTTGTGAACACATGTCCAGACTAATATTTAACATTGTGCAGCAGCAGCCAATTTTAGAGATGGATGTGTAGTTTGATAAGCTCCACAATGTTTCAGCAGGCATTTTCTTTGTTAGAGAACAGTTGCTTAAGGACGGAGAAAATCAGGGTGAAAGAGTTTTACAGTTCCCGCTAAATCTGGACTTCATTCCCAATCTTCTCTGTGTATTTATTTTTTCCTCATTAAATAGAGAGCCCTCAATCCAGTCAGGCAGTATTCTCCTGTAATCCTACCTCGATTCTGTTCTCATATTTTATTATAAATTTAAATTTCTGAATTCCTCTTTTCCTAGAGTAATTTCCCACAGAAAACTTCATCTCTAATGAAAGGAAAGACTATTCTTCCTCGAAAAAGAATTGTAGACATGAGTTACAATGAGCAGATTAGGAAGGTGTTTTGAAGGGAGGCTTGTTTCAGTGCACTTATCATCAGCAAGGATGCCAGTTCTGATTAATGTCAGTTCTTTGTGCATAGATACACACTCAGAGGTGTGTAAGTAGACTTTCTCCTTTGCTTGAGTGTCTGAGTCATTTGTTTTTCTTATCTTTCATCGGTTTGAGGTAAGAACTAGGGTATCCAATTGAAGAAAGCCAAAGCCATAGACAATGCCATAGTTACGTACTTCTAGCTCCGTCTTGTATCTCAAAGGGCTTTTCTGCTCACCAAACAGCACTTGTTCCACTCATGGGACTTAGTTGAGACAATGGATGAGCAAGAATTTATTGGCTGAGTAAGAGCTTGGAATAGAAAGCTGCCTTATTCACCCTCATGAATCCAATGAGGGTTGGTGCAGGAGAGAACAATGAATCATCTTTCCTTTTAAAATTCTGTAAAACTAAAGGCCATTCTGACAAAAGTGTTCTATAACACAGCTTTGTCTTTATTTCAGAGCGGAAGCCTTGGTGAAAATTTGCTGATCTGGTTATAGTACATTCACGACAATGGAAATCCATATAATTAATAATCACAGGGTTTTATTTTTGGTCCAGCCCATGAAGCAGTCACTATCTATAGTACAAATTTTCATGTACTCTTGGCACTGTTTCTCAACAGAAGTAAAAGAGTCTACAGCTCTGTAACTCCTTCACTTTTTTAAAAAGCTATTTTATTCATTATTTTTAGCTCCTCCAAATCCAATATAATATTTTCCCAAATTTACCATTTCCCCTCCAAATTGGGCCCCTAAATACGGTAAATTTTGGCTGGAATAATTTTCCTATCTTATGTAGAGTATATCTACTCACTCATATAGAGGCAGAAACAGAATATTATTACTTTTTCAGTTTGGGAATCACTTACTATTAGCTAGGCAGTATATTACACACTAAAGATAAAAGGATTAATGCTTGATGAAACCCTGTCTCTGCTAAAAATACAAAAATTGGGCAGATGTGATGGCACATACCTGTAGTCCCAGCTACTCTGGAGGCTGAGGCATGAGAATTGCTTGAACCTGGGAGGCGGAGGCTATAGTGAGCCGAGATCATGTGCTGGAACTCCAGCCTGGATGACAGTGGGAGACTGTGTCTCAAAAAAAAAAAAAAATAAGAGAAAGAAATATGAATGCTGCTGTGCTGCTGGACCATGTACCCTGGGATCTCAGGTGTGTGTGTGTGTGTGTGTGTGTGTGTGTGTGTGTGTGTGTGTGTGGTGTGTGTGTGTGTGTGTTGGGGGGTGAGAGGAGTTGAGAGTGGGGAAGTAGGGTGTATAGAAAATGTAAGGATGAAGATGGAGAGGAGACATGTTAAGTAGAATTAAACAAATGGTGTAAACGACACACACAGGAGGGAAAATGTGTTGTGTACAAAATGGGCCAGGGGGAGCTTCTGGAAGAAAAGGCCTGAAATGAACAATGCCTTACATATAACCAGGCCAAGCTGTGAAATGGAGTTTCAAGAAACAGCACGTGCAAGAGAAAGGAGCTATATTCAGAGGCTGGCAAGTGGTTCAGCTTGGCCATCAGTAGGTATTCAATTTATAGATTGATGTTTAGGGAATCCCTCATTCTAGTCCAATTCCAGCTTAACAAAAGAATGTGAATGCCCAGTGGGGTTCATTAAAATGGATGTGAAATATGTTGCATGCAGAAGTGTGAATGTACATTACTGTAGGTTGTAGTACATTCACATATATTTAAAGAAATGGAAAGAAAAACCTGGTCTTCTGTGATGAGCTATGTCACTCCCTCCCACTTAACGTGATTAAAGGCAACGTTTAATAGGTCCATGGAGCTTTCTGTGCTGATCCATGTTTCCTGGGTAGCAAGCATTTTCTTTTGTCCTACATATTAGGGTATAAAACAGCAGTGTGACATCAGTTATAAAAGAGAATCTAGGTTAAAAACAAAACCATGCAGTCCTGTGATTTTTGAGTTCAGGATTATGAGGCATGTTTTATACATATGTGTTTCTCTTTTATTTCTTTCCTTCTGTGAGAGGTCCCTGCATTTCCAGTTAAGAAAGGGAAGTGCTGTCTGTTGGCATTGCTATGCTCTGCTTCTAAGTTCAAGGTTGGAGGGTCAGCAGCAATGCCAACAGCTAGACCTTTCACTGCCCACCATCTGTGCCTTCTATTCTTTGGACAGTGTGAATGAACTTCAGGGGTGTGTGTGTGTGTGTGTGTGTGTGTGTGTGTGTGTGTGTGCATGTGTAGGTAGGTGGTTTAGGAAGGTAGAGTATCCCAGAGGCTTATTACCAAAGGAACCTGAAGAGAAGGTCTGTGTGTGTTTAATTGTCCATGTAGAATGAGTCAGCCAGCCTTAGAACTGCTAGATGGAAAAAGATAGTCTGGGAGAAGTGGTATGAGAGGTAATGGGAATTACCAGAGAAGTACTTTAAAGGTAAGATAAAATATGCTCTTCATATATAAAAGAAAGGACCCCCTACTGTGAAGATACATACATTTAAAAAAGGTATTAATTTTGTCTTATGTATTTGGGAGGTTTCAGAAGAAAATAGTTTTCTGACATATATGTATTAAATAGGGATATCAAAGTTTTCAATTAAGTTTTGTTTAAAATTAAATGTGCTTATTACACTTCTACCATGTGGCTGTCATGCTGATGAAGATGCGAGAGGAGAAGGTGCAGAACTCAGTCTTGTTGGGGAAAATGAGAGTGCACAGGGGCATGTTTCTATTTAGCAATATCATTAGTAAAATTGAATTCAATGTTTCCCCAATAAATTAGTACTAATTAAGCATTTACTAAGTGCAGGGTACTAGGAAATACATGTGAAAGAGCATGGACTTTGCCACTTTCTGCCTAGGCTTCTAGATTCTCTTCAAGTGCCTAGTTTTTTCATTTGCAAAATGTGCATGATAAACATTTTATTCTATTCTAATGTGATGATGGCATAGCAGCTGGCTCACCATATGGCGAGAAGCCAACACTTAATAAATACTAGATTTTTTTTCTACTGCCCTGTAGCCAAGCTTCTACATGGAATTCTGGACTTCCAGGGTCTGAACTTGATCTGAGCTCCAGGGTTCTGACAGTGATGCCACTGCTGTGGAATGGAGTCCACAGCAGTCCTACTTAATAGTACAGTTCTTGACCACTGCTCTGCTTCAGCTTCTATTAGCAGAGACATTGAATCTTAATTCACTTCAGAGGTGGCACCCAACACTACTAATGCAAGCATTTTTTTTAAGTCTGACTCAGTAACTCTCTGCCAAATCCAGTTTCCAGATGTTAATAATAATATGTAATTAAGAAATATAGGAAACATGGCTGAGTGTGGCGGCTCACACCTGTAATCCCAGCACTTTGGGAGGCTGAAGTGGGTGGATCAGGAGGTCAGGAGATGGAGACCATCCTGGCTAACATGGTGAAACCCTGTCTCTACTAAAATACAAAAAATTAGCTGGGCGTGGTGGCACACACCTGTGGTCCCAGCTACTCAGGAGGCTGAGGCCGGGGAATCCCTTGAACCCAGGAGGCAGAGGTTGCAGTAAGCGGAGATCACACCCCTGCACTCCAGCCTGGGCAACAGGGTGAGACTCCGTCATAAACAAAAAGAAATATAGGAAACAAACCAATAAATATAAAGGATGATCATTTGAACTCCTTCTGCAGGTTTATGATAGCCAATTCAGGAAGGTAAGGAATAAATGGGATGGGAATATAACTTCCCAGGGTCAATGGTTGCTACCAAAACTTGACATGTGCCTCTGGGAAGTCCCACTTCATGGTGTATCATTCCACATTCTTCTTTCTTTAAAGATACTCATTTCTAGAAGATGCTCCTGAATAATGCTGTTTCATGTTATTCATCCTCTGAATCTTGATGCTGGCAATTAACTGACTTGTCTTTTTCTATCTTCGTTTACATTCAAAGATAAGTTTGTTACTAGTGCACACTGTGTGTCACGCAAATATGTGGGTGTAACTTGTTGGATAATAGTATTAGGAAAGCTGCTATTTGTTTATGGAGCATTTTGAAGTTCTCAATATGTGTATGCCTCCAATATCCCTTCTGATTCTTACAATGCCTTTAAGAATTGGAGGACTGGTTAGAATTGCATTTAACTACAGAGAAGGGTGCAACAACTCAGGTGAAGTTATTTGGCCAAGGTTATACAGCCAGTTCCACTTAAGATCTAGATTGCAAATCTGATAATTCCAACATTTTGTATTTTTTCACAATTTCTTATATTTCTTAATTTACTAAAACAACTTTTATAGATTTTAGTAGATAAAGAAAGGTCAACTTCTTTGTAGATGCTCACATTTTAAGGATGACCTTGCGTGCTTTAAACTGAGGGAGTCATTTCCCTAATAAAGTGTTTCAAGTGCCATAGCAAACTTTAGATGGGATGATGGTGTCAGAAAGTTCTTTCCTCATACACTTGGGCTATTACTTAAGTCCTGCTTATAACCTTACTGATTTCAATCATGTGTTGACAAATTTTCCATAAAAAGAGTATACTGTCTGCTAGATATATAGATGATTTCAGTAAAGTTATTTACATGAACAGTTTTAGTTAAACTTACAGTAACTCTGTGACGGCTGTTAGTATCTCTACTTACCACCACCACCCCATCCCGACTTTTTTTTTTTTTTTCTTTTTTTAAGAGCTGGTGTTTTGCTATGTTGCCTAAGCTGGTCTTGAACTCCTGGCCTTGAGTGGTCCTCCTGTCTCAGCCTCCCAAAGTGCTGAATTACAGTTATGAGCCACTGCACCTGGCCCAGTGTCTCCATTTTTAAGATAAGACAACTGAGACTGAGAGATAGATGTTAATTAACAAGGCATCAGGCAGCTGGCAGATTAATTTTCACATTCAGGTCTGATTTGATCAATGCATGGAAATGCTTGTTACACTTCCGATTAGTTCATAACCTCAGTTATTTTCCAGTGGCCCAGAGCTGGGGTGCATTACCTGAGGCTGTTTCAGAATCTTATTTCTCCTACCTGCTCTGCTGTTGGTTGATATTCCCTTGTATTCTCTTGAGGTCTTTCTCTGTTGTCACCTGGAGCAGCCACAAAAGTGGGAATAGACTCTGTACTCGGAGCCCCTGGTCATCCCAGAAATGTTGCATAATGATCTTGTCTCATGGGACTGGCCTGGTCCACTCTGTGATGGTGGCCCCGCATACCACAGCCTTACTTTCCCAGTCCCAAAGGAGAACATGAAGCCCCTGGTAGCTTTTGATAGCAGGTGTAACTTACATCAAAGTCAGACTGTTAGCTGCAGCTGAATGGTTCTCTTTAACAGAAGTTATTGCAACTACCATTATGCCTCTCAGACACTCCCAGCTTTTGTTATGTTTACAGTCATATTTTTCGACGTAGAAGAGTGACATTCTCATGTCAGGGTCTGTCTCTGGCTCCACTGAAGCATAACAACCTTTAGCTAGAGGACAAGACTTCCATGGATTGCTCAGCTGCGGTGCTCAATTAGTCTTCCAATGTATATTTTTCCCCTGTTTTCCCCTAACACGCTGTCAAACATGTCAAACACAGAGCAGCTTTTTGATGTGGACACTGGCTCATTAGGCCCCAGCTGAGATCATTAAATTCTGTTTCTTTAAGGCCAATGGGAAGGGCAGATTTATGTTTCCTTTGATAGAGCTGGTCTTAAATTTCCTCCCTATTGTGAGACGGATAGTTGGTGATGAATCAGTGAGATTTCAGACTTCACTGGGGGCAGATTGGCTGTTCATAGGATTGAGGTTTCTGGGCTAGAACAGTAAACAGGCAGTCACTGAGTGAACACACACATTTCTGATGTTGCCTTCTGCCACGGGCCAGTCTTAGTGGCATTACCTGTCACCTTTAAGACAGGGTTTCTCAACCCTGGAGGTATCAATGTTTTGGACCAGGAAATCCTTGTCATGAGAACTGTTCTGTGCATTGCAGGATATTAGCAGCATGCCTGACTTCTACCCATTAGATGCCAGTAACACACTCTCCAAGTTGTGCCAACCAAAAGTGTCCCCAGACATTGCCAAATTTCCCTTGAGGGCAAAATCACCTCCAGTTAAGAAACACTTTAAGATATTCCAGGAGTTTAGCTCCCTCAAGTCAATTACCTAAACAGAATAAACCACGAGTCTAAGTTATGCGGTAGTAGGCATGGAAACATCAGATGGTGGTCAAAAATATGGCCAGATGAGCAGACTGGGAGTTAGGAAGAAGTGTTTGTAATGACTTCTGACTTCTCTCTTGTTTACTTCTCCTTTCACTTTTAACCCCCCTTTACCCTACTTGCTGATACTTAGTTCTCATCTGCTATCTTGTAGCACACAGAGTTTGCTACTATAGTTTGGGCCAAAGTTGGATCCCCTGGTGACTCTGTACATTCTCCTGGCTGTACTTTTCTTCACATAATATCTATGAAACATTACTTTTATGTGTTCTGTTCTCCGAGAATCCTGCTGACTAGAGAAACATTATACATACTCATAATTGAGTATTAATAGTTGTTAAGGGTTGAATGGTTTCACTCTCCCAGATTGTGTGTGTGTGTGTGTGTGTGTGTGTGTATAATTTCATTATATAACAACTAAAAAATGTGTGAAGAGATACTTAGATACAATAGTAGGACTACAAATAGGTTATATGACTAGCAAGACTTCAAATCACAGCTCTTCCTAACTATGAGAGCAATCTTGGTTTTTGTAGTTCAGGATTGGGATATCTTTAAATAGAGAGAGGTTCTTTACTTCTGATCCTATAGGACAGTTCTTCAAACTGTTGATTATGCAATATCTCAAAAAATTGAAAAAAAATGTGTGGGCCTCAGTATACGTAT
Organism: Gorilla gorilla gorilla; assembly: GCF_029281585.2. Taxonomy (NCBI): domain Eukaryota; kingdom Metazoa; phylum Chordata; class Mammalia; order Primates; family Hominidae; genus Gorilla; species Gorilla gorilla. The sequence continues at coordinate 71,718,315 of NC_073241.2, forward strand.
TATTTGTAAATTATATAAGTAAACTTTTAAATCATACTATATATTAATGAGTTAAATTCTATAATTTTTGGATAATTTTTACAAGTTGAAGTTATATATTTTTTCCATTCCCCCAAAATCATCCTATTACTCTGAAAGTGCTTAAACGCCTACACTGGAAACCTCTTCTTGGTCCTCCGTGGATGAGGTTCAGAAGACCTCCAACCCTCTAGAATTGGATATATAATTTTGTGATCCTAGGCACAAGTTGCATTTTTGTCCACGGCATTCATACGATTTAAAAAGAGGTCCATACTCTAAAAGTTGTTAAAGACCATATATGGTAATCTTTGAGAGTGATCAAGCATTCATTCAGTGGAATGTGATAGAATTGATGTCTTTTGATAAGGATGTAGAAAACAGAGCAGCCTTCTCTTCAAACACTGGTCCTTCTTGGCCCCTGAATCAGGGGAGTTTTCTCAGCCTCCATTCTTCTGTGGTCATGAGCTAAGTCTTTGAATTTTAATTTTTCAAATATGCAATTACCCTGACATAAAGCTAGAAGGGATTTTGGATATCCTCTAGTCTTCCTTTCTGTTTTTAGAGATGAGAAAAGCATAGCTTCCAAGATCATCCAAGTCTTCTGCTCATGTACCTATGTGTCACACTGCTGCTCTCTGGGGATTATTTTTATAGTTGCTTCACTCTGTAATCATTTTAACACTAAAAAAAGAAAGTTGCAACAAACCAAGGACCTCTGGTGTACAAATGTTAAGAAATATTTAATGTTTCTGGAATTCATCTTGAATTTCACCGAGGTCTGGGCACTTGGACAGAGTGACTGAAACAGCAAACTTATCATTAAATGGATGGACATATTTGAGGAGAAACAAGTGGAAATGATGAGTAAAACAATGTCTTCAGTAGCTAAGAGGAATTTATTTCATTTCATCTGTGATGAAGCCATTTTAGGGATCGCATTGCAAGTGTGTGCATGCATGTACACACACATATGTATTAACACATCAGAACTGTATTTTAAGTTAAAGGAAATGAGGAATGGCATGCATATTAATTCCCTTTTCTAGATACTGCCATTGAAAATCACAGGACCTGAAACATAGAGCATTTTTGCTCATCTCTGAAGTCTGTTGCTCATCTCCAGTGTTTCAATCTCTGTCCCCACAAGTAGGAGGCTGTAGTTGCTCTCATATCTACTCCTCCCCAGGGTCAGAAAAATGGGTAGTGTTGTGTGCGATTATACCCTCACTACTGTGCTGCATTTCACTCTGCTCAGAGTACTATTGCTCCCATGGGAAGACTCCTTCCTGTGAGCTAGATATCCATTACTGAGCCCAGAGCCCATGCCTTCCTTCTTCCCTAGAGCCCTGCTCATACTGAGCACAGCCTAGGGATGATTGTGAGTAGCATTTTTCTCATTGTGCTTCTAAGAGCCTCTCTAAGGGCTGATAAAGCCATGATACTCTCATCGGTTGCACACATTTGGTTTCTGAGTGAGCCTGTCCAAAGTTTGACAATGATTGATTTCGTCTACCACCTTCATTACCCAGAGACAGAGAGTCGCTTCTCTGTGGTCACTTCCTATGGCCACTCCTCTATGGTCAGAAGGAATTCAACTTCTGCTTCCCATCAGGTCTTTATTCTATTAATCTCTGCAGTCTTTCTCTGTGTTTTCCTATTCTAATTATGAAACAAGACAGTGGGTTTATATTCCAGATGAACCAGTTTCTAGCTGAAACAAGTTATTTAACCCTTATGGTTCAGTTTATTCACGTGAAAGTTGGGGTTATAATGGAACCCACATCTTGGGTTTAATGTAAAAATTAAAGAAGACCATGTCTGCAAGCACAGGCATGGGCAAATTCATTTATTATTCAGTTAATTTATTCAACAACTAGTGATTGTACATTTATGCTGAATGAAACCCTGCTCTAGCTTCTGGGAAAAGAAAAAAACTTCTGCACTCATGGAGCTTATATTGAGAGGGGCAAGAAGGAAATAGTAAGCAAATATTTACATAAATGGCATAATTCCAGACAGTGCTCTTGAATGCAAGATGCAGGGATGGGGAGAGATGGATGGACGTAGGTGGGAGGGGTTACTTTAGATGGTGGTCAAAGCTCTGAAAAGGTACAATTGAGAAGAGGCCTTGTATTCATCTGTTCTCACGCTGCTAATAAAGACATACCCGAGACTGGGTTATTTATTTAAAAAAGAGTTTTAATTGACTCACAGTTCCTCATGGTTGGGGAGGCCTCACAGTCATGGGCAGAAGGTGAATGAGGAGCAAAGTCACATCTTACATGGTGGCAGGCAAGAGAGCTTGTGCAAGGGAACTCCCGTTTATGAAAACATCAGATCTCATGAGACTTATTCACTATCATGAGAACAGTGTGGGGGAAACTGCCCCCATGATCAGTTATCTCCACCTGGCCCCTCCCTTGACACATGGGGATTATTACAATTCAAGGTAAGATTTGGGTGGGGCACAGCCAAACCCTGTAAGGCCTGCATTATATGCAGGATTTGGCCTGAGAGCAGTCCAGGCAGTGGGACAGAGAATAGAAAGTCCTGGACTGCCAGGACTGCATTATATGAAGGAGAGAGCTTTGAAAGGATTTGGCCTGAGAGCAGTCCAGAGGCCAATGTGGTTGGAGTGAAGTGAGTGAGGGGAGGATTGTGTGGTAAAATATGAGACTAAAGATTGCAAAGAGTACAGATAAGAAAAAGTTTCAAGCCCTGGTCTTAAAACATTCATTTTTCTTACTAAATTCTAACCATGAAATATAACTTCTCTGAATTGATTAAAGTGTTCTTTTCCTTACCAGCTCAAACAGGAAGAATGTATTTTATTGGGTTTGCTTAATTGTGGAGTCATGATGTGGTTGCCAAGGTTGTCTAGGGCTGGTGATATCACTGTGGTTCCTCTTTGAGGGTGAGCCAACTGACCTGGACATGTGTAGCTCTAGGGCTAGAGGGTTATCCTCCACACTACTGACTCTAAATAATCTCTAAGTACTGGCTTGAGTCCTCTCCATAACTGTTCTAAAATTTAACATCTGTTTGCTCTCCTATGTATAACTCATATTATTTTTATTATGTAAGACATTGACAGAGGGAAATATTGAATAATCGGCCATACAAGTCCATCCTACCAGATCCTTAGTACTCGTATTCTTCACATGTTTAATATTCATGGCCTGTCAGCTCACTGGGGTCACATAATGACCAAATCTTACTTAATATCATGTGAACTTTTTGATTTGGCTCAAGGTATTAGCCTTCAGTATAGGAGTAGGCAAAGTGGCATCTTGAGCCTGAGTTTATGGGTTTATAAGGAAAAGGACACTTCAGAGAATCCAGCTAGGGTATATTCCATGGTGTATGTGTGTGTGTGTGTGTGCACGTGTGTGTGTGCGCTCATGCGCACGTGTGCATGTGTGTGTGTTTGGAGAGAGAATGGAAGGGATGGTGGGGGAGAGAGAGATTTCTTTAAACCAGTTGTGTATATGTATATGTTTATCTCTACATGGAGAAGGGTTGAAATAAACAACAAAACATACGTAGTTTCAAAAGAGATAATTTACTAAAAGTATCTCTCACTTAGATGAATTCTGATGTGAACAGGCTTATGAATTACAAATTTCTGGACAGAAAACAGGGTAAAAAAACTGCTCTGCCAAGATGGGCATATTCTGAAATGCTCCCTTCAAATGTGACAAGGGGTACAATGGAGAAGAAGTCAAGTTCTCAAGAAAGGAGCCAAGAGTCTTGAAAAGCTGTGGGCTGGGGAGGTAGTCTCAGGCAGTGAAACTGAAGCCTAATCAAGGAATACTTTCTGTCCCCAGGGAATATCACTAACATTTCGTCTGGAGAATTTCAGAATTGCTATGGACCAGTAACTGCTCAATGCTGCTCAGAATTGTCCTTTCTGAATCAGCCTCCATTATGGAGATTGTTCCCCCTTTGTATATTAATTGTGTGTGTGGAGGGAAACAACCTATTGCTCTTGGTTTTTTTTTCTTGTTTTTCTCCTTCCTCCTCCTCCTCCACTGCTTCCTTCTCCTCTTCCTTACCTTTCTCTTACTTACCCCTCTCCTTCTCTTCCTCTTTCTCCTCCTTTTTCTCATCCTTCTTCTCCTTCAAATTCACCTTATACTTCTGCTTCAACTTCTCCTTATCCTCCTCCTTCTCTTCCTCCTTTTCCTGGTTTATAATTCTCCAGATTAAGAAAAGCCATATCTAGAAATATTGTTGCAGATACTATTGTAGGAGCCAAGACTCTGAGTCTGATGATCTAATAGGATGAAACTTTGGGGATTCTTCCTTGAAGATAAAGTGAGTATATTTATGTGCAAGATAAATAGAGGAAACGTGGTGAACAGGAGGGTAACTGTGATAGATTTTATTATTCAGCAAATAGTCATCTCTGCCTCTGTGCTCATTGATTGTGAACTTGGCCATGAAATTTATTTTTACCAATGGAGCATAAATGGACAAGACATTCAGTATGTTCAATCCTGGATCCCATAATGACAAGACGTATAAAGTAGACCTGATCCTGACCCTTGACCTGGAGCTGAGCCCAGAAAAGGCTACCAGGAGTAAAGCCAAGCTGCAGCAAGCCTAAAGATCTATGAGTAAGAAATAAATGTTTATTGTTATTAGCCATTAAGTTTTTTAAAAATCCAACATAACTTCTTTGAAAGTTAACTAATATAAGCACTTATTAGCGTCCAAGTCTGTTCTGAATGGTGGAAAATAACATCAAACAAAACAATCAAATATTTCTCCTCTGGAGAGATTATATTCTGTGTGTGTGTGTGTGTGTGTGTGTGTGTGTGTGTGTGTGTGTTAGAGTATGTTCATTAGTATTTTGTATATAATACATAGATACAAATGTGGTCAATTGCATGAAATGTAAGAAGGCATGCTCACTTAACATGTCAGAAATAGTTGACTCAGGGAGGTGGAGAGAAAACAGTAATTAAAACATTGAATTATTTTTTAATCAGGTCTTCCAAACTTCAAATCCTGTGCCCTTCTCTCTATATCGTCCAGCCTGCCACTGCTGTTTTTTTCACACTTTTTTGATTCAGGGAAATTCCCAGGTCAGGGAGCCAATAAAGATTTTACCATTTAAAATGTTCTAGAAGTGGTCCTCCTTCACCCACATGACAGCAAGCACAGCTTGCAGTCAAGAATAGCAGAAGTAACTTCCATCTGAAGACAAAATGCTACCAAGTTTACTTCTCCACTTGTAGCAGCCTGGGTATAATATTGTTAATCTTTCATTACTGGGTAGAAGAAAAACTTTTGCCTTATACAAGTGACTTAATAAGGCCTTAATATACAGATGAAGACTTTTGTTCCCAGGAAGCTAGTAAGCGTGCATAATTTCATATTCCTGAGAAAACTTCCCTCTACTGATCAAGCAGGCTTCAGCCTACCTGCATTTACCTATAAAGTTTCAAAATTACCACAGGTCCACCATGGCAATGTAATCATTTGTGCCCTTATAGAAAACACTGAGGCTGACTAAAAACAATTATGTAAATGCTGTTTCTATAGTTATAGTTGTATGTTTCTCACACTTTGACATACTTAGCACATACACAAATATGTCTTTTTAGAGCATATTATAGTTTTCAGCCATTTTTACATGTATCACCTCATTTCACTTTCATAGCAGCCTTGTCATATAGGTGGAACAGGGCTTATTCTGCAACTCATAAGTGAGCCCAGGAAATTCTAGTGGTTTGACCAAAGTCAACACAGCTACAAAACACAAGGTTGGAATATAAACCTGTTTTCCAACCTCATTGTCTGATAGCCTTACCATTTTTAAATGCTTAGCCACCACTTCCTGCCTATTTTGTAAATATCTGAACAATTTACAATTGAAAAAAAAGTTTCCTAAAAGAAATAAATAGTTGCTGTTTTATAGGTGAAGGGCACTACTGAACTCCATTCCCTGTAGAAAATGGAAAGAATGAATTTGAACAGGGTCCAAAATAAGAGAAAGTATAGAAACTTAGCCCTGGAGGGTGGCAGCACAGTTTTCTTACATTATTTTATGCTGGGTGCCTACTGCAGAACCTGGCACAGGATGAGTACTTGGCACATTTTTCCTTGAGTGAATGAATATATGCACAAATAAATTTTGTAATCTAACTACACACTGTGATAACCAAATCTAACTCAAGTCTTGTGGGGTGTATACTTAGGAAAAGTAGGGTGCTATTTGAATAGGGTGGCAACCTTTTATAAAAAAACAAATGCGTCAATGAGTAATCTTCACCAGCTTCTGTCCTTAGCATCCTCACCATTCCCCTCAGCATCTTGCAACCTGGTTTGCCTGCTGTTGAACCGTTGTTGCTGTAGTCCACAGTGACTTTTTTTTTTGAGATAGAGTTTCGCTCTCTTTTGAGATGGAGTTTTGCTCTTGTTGTTCATGCTGGAGTGCAATGGTGCAATCTCAGCTCACTGCAACCTCTACCTCCTGGGTTCAAGTGACTCTCCTGACTCAGCTTCCCAAGTAGCTGAGACTACAGGTGCATGCCACTGTGCCTGGCTTATTCATTTATTAATTTATTTATTTTATTTATTTTGAGACAGAGTCTCACTCTGTCGCCCAGGCTGGAGTGCAGTGGTGCGATCTTGGCTCATTGCAAACTGCCTCCTGGGTTCAAGCAATTCTCCTGCCTCAGCCTCCCGAGTAGCTGGGATTACAGGTGCTCGCCACTATGCCTGGCTAATTTTTGTATTTTTAGTAGAGATGGAGTTTCACCATGTTGACCAGGCTGGTCTCGAACTCCTGACATCACGTCAATTCATAAGTGAGCCCAGGAAATTCTAGTGGTTGACCAAAGTCAACACAGCTGCAAAACACAAGGTTGGAATATAAACCTGTTTTCCAACCTCATTGTCTGATTTATTTCACATGATCTGCCCACCTGGGCCTCCCAAAGTGCTGAGACTACAGGCATGAGCCACCATGCCCGGCCAACAGTGACTTTTTTCCTCTTTAGGGTATCTTGCATCTGGCTACTCCTCTCCAGCCCTATTGCCACCACCTGAGTTCATTTCCTCAGTAAGACATGTCTGAGCTACTGCTAGGGCATGACTTCACCGGCAGCCCACCAAAGCTGTGAGCTACTGCTCTCTGAATGATGAAGGTTGTACTTGAGTGTCTGTTCATTGGCAATATAGCAGTTTTCCTGCTTTTAACGCATTTTCAAGGCATCATTCAATCCACAGATAAAGTTCCTCTGCGTTTGCTAACCCTCCTGAGTGATTCTCGTCCATCAGGGCAAATGGAAAAGAAAGAAAACCAGAACATCTGATGCCCACCCAGGTGCCAGCATTTGCTAGATGTTGGTCTCTGTGCGGCCAATGAGCCTTTCAGGTCCTACTTCTTGACCATCAGGTTTGTGGTATAAGAGAAAGTATTTTAGCGCTTTCTAAACTGTAAAATTCTATTTAAATGTAAAATAAAAGTTGCTATATTGAACATCTACACATATGGAAGCCAATTTTGTTTTTTAAGTCTATAATCCTAAAATCCTAAAATGAAACTTCTATTTTACAGATAGAGAAACAGAACTCTCTCATAGAGGGCTTACCCAGCTCTAAAATATTTGATCCCAACCATCATATACTTCCACTTATTGAAAATACAACTCTGCTCAGGTACTTTAATATCTCCTCACTGAACAGCTGATCCAAGCTGAGCTTCTTTGTTTAACATACCAGACCCTTATATCAACCGGTCAAAAACTTCTGTGCATGATTTCTGAACATTTCATAATATTTTTTCTGACTCCCTAACATCTACCCTTGGTTCTGGCTACTACAATTTCTTTATTATGTCTTCTCCCTTCCAAACATATTGTAAGCCCCTGCCTAAGACTTCTACAATATGTTTGGATTTCTGGACAGAAAACAGGATGAGAAAACTGCTCTGCCAAGGTGGGCATATTCTGAAATGCTCCCTTCAAATGTGGCCAAGGAGTAAATCTAGACATATTGTAATCCCCTGCCTAAGACTTCCTTTCTTCCTTAAACCTTCACAGAATAACACCCTAGTCTGGTCTCTTACTCATAAAAAAGGTGGCAAGAGAACTCCACTAATTCACAAAGACATGTTGTTGTTTCAGTCATTTTTGAGAATTGCCCTCTGTTTATGTGTTTATTTGCATGTTTCAAACTAAATAAAGTGTAAGATTTGAAGAGCAAGGGAAATAGCTGATTTTTAAAAAAGCTTTCTTAACACTTTGCAGAGAACTCTCAATTTTAGACAGCCTTGCTCAATGAATTATTTATCTGAACATATCTTGAAAGGTGGATTTTCCTCAGAAAGTTACATTTTTGACTCTCCTTTGATGGCACCTACCTACTCCCTAAAGCTGTTTAATAGTAACACTCTAAAATATTCCACTTTCACAGGCCCTTTTTAGGTAATTGCTGAACTCAAACTCACAATCACCACATAAGTCCTCTACTGTCATTCCTATTTTGTAGATGAAAAAACTGAAGCCTCAGGTCTAAATGGATTGCTCAGGGTTAAACAGAGAGTTACTGAGAAAGTCAGAATTGGAAGGAAGTTTCCTGATACCCACCCAATTCAGCATGCTTCCACCATGATGCCTTTCTACCTCCTGTTGCCCTGCACCCAACTGGAGCTCTATCCACTGGCACCTTTACATCATGGCGTTTGTGAGGATGACAAGAGTATGCGCATTAGCATAATAAAAAGTGATGTGCAATGGCTTGACAGATCCCACAGATTTCCTAATGAGAAAGGGATATTGAATTTGAAATTCATAATTTTGATGAGGGAAACCATTCTACCCTTTTGTGCAAGCAAGGCTACAAGAAATATTTCCTGATAAGCATGGTGACACATGGGAACCTGACAGGGCTCATATGTCATCTACCAGTTATGACTTTTTGACCTTAAACCATTCCTTTTGTGTCCTGGCTCTTATTCTGCTCCTTTTTAAAGGTGCAACTCATCTGTGGGATGCATTTTTATTCCTTTAAGCCCATCTATCAACTTACTGAAATACAGTCAAAGCCCTTTCACTCTTACATGCAGTACATTTGTAGGCCATCAGTGGAACTGCTTGAAAATTACAGGGCTCCATATAACCCACACTTCTCTGAATTCAGCCCATGCTCAGCAGTTCTCAATTTGCTTCCCTCATTATTTCTTACAGGTGTGCTCAGGGTTATGCAATTAAACCACATTCTATATTTAAAATTCTCCCTCTGACTCCATCCTTACCAGATATGTCAAAGATAAAGTGTTTCGAAGGGCTAATCAAAACTAACAGAATCTGGGAAGTAATAGAAATATATATGTGTGTGTGTGTGTGTGTGTGTATATATATGTGTGTGTGTGTGTGTATTTGATGCTTTTTTTTGTTTGTTTTGGTGAGGTGAAACATACCACAAGACTGTCCTAGAATCTGGAACAGCATTATCTGATTCTGGAAGCTTGATTTTTACCCCACTTTTGTCACCAAGGTAGCTAAACAAATATAGCAACTAAATATAATATAAAATGCAAATATGCTTATTTGTTTTAAAGATATTTCTTGATTAGTGCATCCAATAGAAATATAACATGAGCCAAATAGGCAATCTTACATTTTCCAGTAGTCATATTAAAAAAGTAATTAATTTTAATAGTATGTTTTATTTAACTCAATGTATCTAAAATACGAACATTTCAACGTGTAATGAATAGAAAGATGTCAAGATATTTTGCATCCTTTTTGTGTGCTAAGTCTTCAAAATATATTGTGTATTTCATGCTTAAAACACATTTCAGTTTGGAATAACCATCCCAGTGGAGTGCTGGAGCCAGCTCTCATTGGATTATAAGAGCTAGTTAAATTTTTGGAATTTCATGAGCTAGTTGGTGGTAGGTTGAAATTGCCCACCGTGGGAGTGTTTATTCCAGAGAATTATAAAATGCTGCAATTTCTGATTGCGGCGGGGGGGAAGTGTTGGGGAGCATATTGTTAAACGTTTACTAGCATACCACCTCTCAATAGTCACTGTGGCTAGTGGCTACCGTATTGAATAGTGCATGCCTAGGTAATAAACATAATTATATATTTGTTAGACACTATTCTTAAGCATGCTTAGAACTTTCTTTAATGTTTTCTAAGTATGGTGACAAAATGGTGCCTTCCACAATGGACACCAGGAATAGTAAGCATGATTGAGCATCTATTAGCAGCAAAAGCATCACTGTTCCACTGCTCCACACAGTCCCATGCAGGTTTCGGTCTCGGGAAAGATTGCTTCTTGTATACTTTAAGAATAAGTCTAGTTGTGAGTGCTGGCATTGTTGAAGAGACAACAATAAGAGAAGAAGATTAGCATAAAAACATGAGCAAGACACTAACTTTCTTATAATATTATAAGTAGCAGTTCTTCTGTTTTGTGAGGAAAATAGAGATTTTATGTAAAGATATTAGCTTATATATTTAAACCTCATAAAGACTTATTAAATATTATTTATTAAAGAGCACATAATTCATTGGGTTTTAAAATTACCTAATATAGTTCTAATAAATTAAATTTAAATAATTAAATCTAATTTTAGTGGAGCAGAATATGTAGAAGGTATTCTAAGGTGTTATATTCCAAAAGTCTCTGATATATGTAACAAATATATACTCTTCCATAAAACAATAATATTTTGCTTTCAGTGGGTGTGTAACTATGTGCCAGAGACTTTAAATACATATTTCAGTTGATTTGCACAATGATCCTAAGTTGTGGGATTAATTATATGAATTCAAAGAGTAGAAAATTGAAGCTCAGGAAAGTTAGTGAGTTCAGCCAGCCATCAGGTAAATGGTAGATTTGAACAATGAACTGTCTTTCTTATTTCAAAGTCTGGACTTTTTCTCTAGATCGTACTGCTCCCTAGAAGTTTAATTCATGTTTATTGGATTTTTCTGTTTTCCTTCACTGGGAGGATAGGACTAAAGGAAGGTTGGAAGCCTCATGATGTTATAAATACTAAAGCCTCTTATGTTCAAATGATAAGGGTGGCAGGAACTGAGGAAGATAACAAGCTCAAACATGTAAAGCAGAATATGAGCTTTATCTTGTTCACCCTCGTATTCCCAGTAAATATCACAGCACTAGGACAGGATGGGTACTAAATACCTATATGTAGAACAAATGTGTGCTCTTACAGAAAAACAAAATAAAACAGAAAACAATAACAATAGCAAAACCCTTACTCTCCAGGAATGATAATGGCAGGTGGCATTTCCCCAGCATGCACCAAACAACAGGCACTGTTCTAGAGGCTTCACTTGCATTGCCTCATTTAATCCTCACAACAATTGTCTGAGGTTAAGTACAACTAATATTTCCATTTTACACATAGGGAAGGCTGAAACACATGGAAGATACAAAACTCCCATGCTACAAATATATAGCATAATTGAGATTTAAACCCAAGTAACCTGAATCCACAGAGCAACTACATCCTATGTCTGCTTTTTATTTTTATTTATTTATTTTTAATTGAGACAGGATCTTGCTCTCTCACCCAGGCTAGAGTGCACCAGCATGATTCCAGCTCATTACAGACTAGACTTCCCTGGCTCAATTGAGTATCGCCTCAGCCTCCCAAGTAGCTGAGACCACAGGCACACGCTACCACACCTGGCTACTTTTTGTATTTTTTCTAGAGACGAGGTCTCGCCAAGTTGCCCAGGCTGGCCTAAAACTCCTGGGCTCCAGTGATCTCCCTGCCTTGGCCTCCCAAAGTGCTGGGATTACAGGTATGAGCCACTGTGCCCAGCCACCTGTATCTGTCTTATTAGTTATATGGCAGACAAGTCATAGGCACTTCAAACTTTTAACAATAATAAATGTTGAAAGTACAAGTTCAAAGTGACTATGAAGAAGAGATATATGTGATTTCATATATTAGTTCAATATTAATTTGCCATTCTAGAAGTAAGAAATGACTGTGGAGAGAGAAATCACTTCTCACTCTCAAACTATGGAAGATAGCAGAGTTGGAACTTAGGTTATTGAAGGATAAGTGGGATTTGTATAAACAATGGAAAGTTAAGGCGTATCTAGCCAGAGAAAACAGCATGAATAAATACACGAGAAACAAGCTCTAAATCCTATATGGGCCTGCAAATTTTGGAAATGTTGGAGTGTACAATAGCAGCGGAAAAGTGGTTATGGGTGAGAGCAGGCTTAAGTCTACCTCATATGCAGTGAGGAATTCAATTTTCCACACATTAGGCACTCCTATTCATGGAACCTCCATCACAGGCAATATAAGGATTTTAACACCTCCAGGAAGGTATTAATATTCTAGTGTGCTATATGACCAATAACTCTAACATAATGTAAAGTAAGGTAAGTGGTCTAGCAAGCAAAGTGCTGTGGAAGAAAAGAGGAACATGGGAGTTTAAAGAGGGAGATGCACATGGCTCTGAGGACTGTAGGAAAGGCTTCACAGATTATGCTGTATTTGGAGAACATCATTTGGTTTGTTAATGTATCATATGTTATGTGATGAGGAACGATGGTAAATGACACTACAAAGATCAGTTGAGATCACAGTGTGGAGAATGGCAAATGCCAAGTGTGAGGAACTTTATTTTATCAATAGCAAGTGAGTAGGTAGCCTTGATGGGTTGTGAAGAGCCTAGAATTACATTTCCATTTTAGGAAAATAAATCTGACAGTTATAATGGGACGAAGAATACTAGAGGGATTTGTAGGCTGGAATTAATGTTGGTGGTTATTCTAGAAGGTTGAGCTAGCGATAATGACATTTGCAGATAAGATAGTGGCAGTAGATATAGAAAGAAGAGGATGTGTGAAAGTACTTTGGCTACTAAAAAAATAGTTCTCAGTATAATGAGGACAAAAACAGGATTTGAGAGCAGGGAAATGGCAAAATCAAAAGTATATGACTTAGAAATTCTCTTGCTCTGTTCTGAATCCTTTAATATGTGCTGAGATTCAGAGAAAACAGGAATGGTGAAAGTTTAAGAGTTTAGGGATGGCAGATAGTATCTATAACATTTGTCTTCTTTTGAGCAGTCGGAAAGAAAGTTGATTGCATAATATAGGTGTGGGGACAAGGGAAAGCCGTTTTTCCAAGATATTGTGCGAGAATAAATTAAACAATTCATCTTTTTAAAGGTGATATCACTGTATTCACTAGCAGAAATGCTACACAAATGTTATATTCGTTTTTTTCTCGGTCTACTTTAGCCATCAAAGTATTTTGCAGGGTAGACCTCGTGTCTGGATAAACTAATATTGCCACTTCTCATATAATCTGTGCTGAAGTATCTCTTTCTTTTTTATAAAATTTCCTGCCCATCACTGACCAATACTGGAAATTCATACACAAAATAAAATGAATAAAAAACTGACATATAACTTCAAACCCCAATTTATTATTATTTCATTCAATAGACACCAAATTACTCCATCGGATTGCTAAAAAATTCTAAATTACTCCATTGAATAGCTATAAAACTTTCTAAATAGTTTCAATCTCTGAGCTTGTCTCATCCTATCAGTAGCAAACATCTCAGGCACCAGCATCTCCCTGCACTGCCCATGCTTCCCATCACTCTGGTGTTTTCATTGCTACAATGTGATTTCAAAGATTTTAGAAAGACTCTGAGGTTCTCTTTCATCCTGTTCTAATACTCTAATTCTACTTTGCCTATCTTCTGCGTATTTTGAGGGAAAATATTACACTTTTTGCCATCTAGATTTTTAGCTTAAGGAATAAGTGAAAACCCACATACCTTTGCAATGACACATACTTTCTACCATCCTCATGTATACTTTGCTGAGAAGAAGTGTAATTAATGACGGATGGATAAAAAGAAAACAAGACAATGCCACTACCCTACACAAACAAACACTCAAGCCTGTGTTGCTTGTTCACTATCTACCAAATTATCTTTCAGCCTTTTCCTTCTTATGCTACTTCCATTTAACAAGCTCCCCATTTTCCCCCACTTATTAGAATTTTATCCTACTTCAATGCCTCAACCAAGTCCTAGCTCCTTCATGAATACAACCATGGCCCAATGCAACTCATAATCATCTCACCCTTCTCTGACATTTTTAGATTGACTATACTCTCACTTGGTATTATTTGTAATATATTGCTTAGTGCTTTTTCTTGCTCTATTATTATTTCTCTGTTAAAAAATACATATTTCCTACACATATTTAAAATTTTCTTTTTACGTACATATATGCACATAGAGGAACAATATTAATAATAAATCAAACAACTTTCAAAGAACAAACAGGTAAGAAAAAAAAATTACTAAGAGTATGCAGAAGCCCCTGCATGCATCAGCATTTGCATCCTCCTGCCTCTACCCAAGAGACAACTGCTATCCTGATCTTTGTGATAATTAATCTCTTTCTTTTCTGGGTAACTTTTCTACCAATGAAAATATTTACAAATGAATTATTAAATATATACAAATATATGCACATAAATTTATGTATATATTTTAAAATATATATTCCTATCATTATATAAGTATACATACATACATATGTACTGTGTATATTTACATATTTTTACAGTTCTGTTTTTTATGTACCTAATAGGAATTAAATCATGCTGTAGGCATTGTTCTTTCCTCAGTGTTGTATTTATTATATTAATCCACGTTAATTTGGGTGGCTTAGGTCATTTACTTTCACTACTCTATAGAAATTATGTGCATGAATACATAATTTACTATCTATTATATTGTGGATGAATTTTTGGTTGTTTCCAAACCAAATTTTTGCTGTTGTGAACAACGATTCTGTAGACACACGTGCGATTTCTCCTGGTACACATGAAGTATTCTATAGTATAGAACCATGGGTGAGATTGCTGCATTGCAGGGCATGAGCATGTTTCATTTAACTAGATAGTGCCAAACTTTTATCACATTAGTTGTACCAATTTATACCTTCTCCAGCAGTGTATGACAGTTCCCACTGATCCATAGACTAGACATCATTTGGTGTGATAGATGTTACTAGCGCCCATCAATATTTCCAGGACACCTCTTCCTTCAGGGAACAACAAGGCTGATCACACTTCCTCACCTCTTTAAAGCTAAGCAAAAGCATGTGACCATGTGACTTAGTCTTTTCTTTGGACAATGGCATTCATTGCTGGACAGAAGCATTGAAAGACTTTGTAATTCTCCATGTTCTTTTCCTTCTGAGGCAAGTCCAGATGGCAGTGTCACAATATGGTGAAACTTCTTTCAACCTTATTTACCATAGCTTTATAATGAACTGTGATAGATAATGAGTCCCCAACCTCAATCTCTGTCTTTAAAACATTTGGCTGTTCTTGATCTTTGACCTTACAAATATATTTTAGGATCAATTTGTCACAATTCCATCGTTAAGTCTGTTGGAATTTAGATTGGAGTAACAGTGAACTTATAGGTCAATATGGGAGAGAACTGAAATCTTTACAGGATTTTATCTCCTAATGTAGAATCCAAGAACAGAGAATTTTCCTTTATTTAGGTCTCATTTAGTGTTTTTCAGTCAGGTTTTATAATTTTCTTCATA
Organism: Gorilla gorilla gorilla; assembly: GCF_029281585.2. Taxonomy (NCBI): domain Eukaryota; kingdom Metazoa; phylum Chordata; class Mammalia; order Primates; family Hominidae; genus Gorilla; species Gorilla gorilla. Next base: position 71,733,942 of record NC_073241.2, read on the forward strand.
AAGTGTTTGCAACACATTTGGTAGATTTGTCTTAAGGTACTTCATATTTTTGATGCTACTGTTAAGTGCTAATTTTTAGATTTTTCTTTTTTTCTAGGTATTTGTTTTTGACATATAGTTATATAATTTATTTTCTTGTGGAATAACGGAATAATTTTGTGCCAGCAAGCTTGTTAAATTTTCTTATTAGTGTCAACATTTTACTTGCAGTCTGTTTTGGGGTTTTTAATACAACAAATATATTACCAATAATTGTCCTTTGTTCTTTCCAAACTTTATGCCTTTTATTTTAATTTTTTAAATTCATTGTTATACTGGCCAAATAGAAGTTGTGATAAAAGTCATATCACAAAGGATTTTCCTCAAAGAAAATGCTTTCAGTGCAGCTACATTAATCATTATAATACATTTGTTTTATGAGGTTTTCCTTCTTCTTTCTCTCTCTGTCTCTGTCCTTCCTTTCTAGATACCTGTATCAGGTTAAAAAATTTTCTCCTTTTCATAGTTGACCAAGATTTTTTTCATTGTGAATATATGTTGATCTCTAATAAATATTCCTCCAGATTTTTTTGAAGAGGTCTTATAATCATTTTTAATTGTATATTCAGTAATTCACATTAATTTTAACTAACTAAAATTAATTAATGTTAAATCAACCTTTAATTGTTATGATAACCCAACTTGGTCATAGTTTTCTTTCTTCTCATATCTTGTTATATTCAGTTCATTAACAATTTGCATGAGATAGTAGTTATGTTTATAAGTCATTTTGGGCGTATTTTTCATTCACATAATCTCCTTGCCAAGATTTTGTATCAAGCTAATTCTAGACCAGCAGCTCTCATCTGGGACTTTTTTTGCCTCCCAGGTATCACTTGGAAATACCCAGAGATACTTTTGATTTTCACAACTTGTGGTGAAGGTACTATTGGCATTTAGTGAGTAGAAGTCAGGGATGGTGATAAATATCCTATATTGTACAGGACAGCATTCCAAAACAGATCATTATGTGGCCAAAAATGTTAATAGTGAGAAATACTGTTCTACCTTCATAAAATTGCATAATCTAAAATTGAAATTATTTGTTTTATAGACCTCACCAATGAAAATATAGAGGCTATATCATATAGAGATACCATCTCATACCAGTTAGAATGGCATACATAAGAGTTTTTTTGTGAAAATATGTTTGACCTTCTGTTTTTTAATGGTTATAGAACAGGTCAGGTTTCTTTTGGGGGAAGTTTTAGTAAATCATATTTTCCTGATAATTGGTTTGCTTCATCTAATATTTAAAATTTATTGTCTAAAGATGTGTATTCTATACCTTAAGAACTTTTAAATATCTACAGTACCTGTAGTGATGTCTGCTTTTTATATTTCATATTTTTTCATTTGTCCCTATTATGTTTTTGTTTGTTTCTCTTGTCAATGTAACTAAAGTTTCTCTGTTTTATCAGTTTTTCAAAAAACTGTGGATCTTTTTTGCATATTTATTTTCCATTTCATTGTCTTTTTACTTATGTTTACTATTTCCTGTTTACTATCCTTTTAAGGTTAATTTTTCTGTTTTTTAAAAGTTCTTAAGACAGATACTTGGTTCACTACAGTTAAAACGTTATATTTTCTACTATAAGTATTTTAAGGCTATAGCTCTCCCTCTGGTTTTTCTTATAGTTGCATGCTATTTATACTTATACATTTTTAGTGAGCTTGAAAATATTATGTGTTCCATAACTGGTGTATAGTATCAACTATATCTCAGTAGCTCCAGTATATACTAATTATACTATTAAAGTCTTCTACATCATTAACTCTTTTTTATGATTTATATAAAATACATGTTATCTCTCATTGTGATTGTGAATTGCCAATTTCTTCTTGAAGATATCTCAGTTATTTCTATACATATTGAGACTGAATTGTTAGTTATATTTTAAGTTTCAGATTATATCTCCTTAAATTGTTAAGCAACTTCAGCAAAGTCTCGGGATACAAAATCAATGTGCAAAAATCACAAGCATTCCTATACACCAATAACAGACAAACAGAGAGCCAAAACATGAGTGAAATCCCATTCACAATTGCTATAAACAGAAAAAAATACCTAGGAATACAACTGACAAGGGATGTGAAGGACCTCTTCAAGGAGAACTACAAACCACTACTCAAGAAAATATGAGATGACACAAATGGAAAAACATTCCATGCTCATGGATAGGAAGAGTCAATATCATGAAAATGGCCACACTGCCCAAAGTAATTTATAGATTCAGTGCTATTCCCATCAAGCTACCATTGACTTTCTTCACAGAAGTGGAAAAAACTACTTTAAATTCCATATGGAACCAAAAAAGAGCACACATAGCCAAGACAATCCTAAGCAAAGAGAACAAAGCTGGAGACATCACGGTACCCAATTTCAAACTATACTACAAGACCACAGTAACGAAAACAGCATGGTACTGGTACCAAAACAGATATATAGACCACTGGAACAGAACAGAGGCCTCAGAAATAGCACTACACATCTACAACCATCTGATCTTTGACAAACCTGACAAAAACAAACAATGGGGAAAGGATTCCCTATTTAATAAATGGTGTTGGGAAAACTGGCTAGCCATATGCAGAAAACTCAAACTGGATCCTTCCTTACACCTTACACAAAAATTAACTCAAGGTGAATTAAAGACTTAAACATAAGATGTAAAACCATAAAAACCCTAGAAGAAAACCTAGGCAATACCATTCAGGACATAGGCATGAGCAAATACTTCATGACTAAAACACCAAAAGCAATGGCAACAAAAGCCAAAATTGACAAATGGGATCTAATTAAACTAAAGGGCTTCTGCACAGCAAAGAAACTATCATCAGAGTGAACAGGCAACCTACAGAATGGGAGAAAATGTTTGCAACCTATCCATCTGACAAAGGGCTAATATCCAGAATCTACAAATAACTTAAACAAATCTAAAAAAAAAAAAAAAACTGGGAGGCAAAAATAAGTCCCAGATGAGAGCTGCTGGTCTAGAATTAGCTTGATACAAAATCTTGGCAAGGAGATTATGTGAATGAAAAATATGCCCAAAATGACTTATAAACATAACTACTATCTAAGCAAATTGTTAATGAACTGAATATAACAAGATATGAGAAGAACGAAAACTATGACCAAGTTGGGTTATCATAACAATTAAAGGTTGATTTAACATTAAATCAAAAAGTGGGCTATGGATATGAACAGACACTCTCAAAAGAAGACATTTATGCAGCCAACAAAAATATGAAAGAAGAGCTCATCATCACTGGTCTTTAGAGAAATACAAATCAAAACCACATTGAGATACCACCTCACACCAGTTAGAATGGCATTCACTAAAACAACAGATGCTAGAGAGGATGTGGAGAAACAGGAACGCTTTTACAGTGTTGGTGTGAGTGTAAATTAGTTCAACCATTGTGGAAGACAGTGTGGCGATCCCTCAAGGATCTAGAACTAGAAATACCATTTGACCCAGCAATCCCATTACTGGGTATATACCCCAGGGATTATAAATCATTCTACTATAAAGACACATGCACACATATGTTTATGCGGCACTGTTCACAATAGCAAAGACTTGGAACCAACCCAAATGCCGAACAATGATAGACTGTATAAAACAAATGTGGCACGTATACACCATGGAGTACTATGCAGCCATAAAAAGGATGAGTTCATGTCCTTTGTAGGGGCGTGGATGAAGCTGGAAGCCATCATTCTCAGCAAACTAACACAAGAACAGGAAACCAAACACCTCATGTTCTCACTCATAGGTGGGAGTTGAATAATGAGAACACATGGACACAGGGAAGAGAACATCACACAATGGGGCCTGTCAGCCCGTGGGGGGCTAGGGGAGGGATAGCACTGGGAGAAATACCTAATGTAGATAACGGGTTGATGGGTGCAGCAAACCACCATGGCACATGTATACCTATGTAACAGACCTGCACGTTGTGCACATGTACCCCAGAACTTAAAGTATAATAATAAAAAAATTATTGTACTTATGGATGAATTTAACTTATTATTATTAATATTATGAACTACCTATATCTAGTAATGCTTTTGCTTAAAAGTATATAGTGATAGGAAAAACATTCCTATCTGTTTACCCAGCCACCGCGCCTGGCCTACAACGTTAGGTTTTAAAGTTATTACAAATCATAGGTGGTTGGATTCTTTTCAGTTTGGTTGATTTTTTTGAATTAACTGTTTATTACTTTAATTGGAATATAATATTTGATATATTGGAATTTGGATCAAGCATCTTATTTCAAGCTTCCCATTGCCAAAATATTTTGTGCCACATTTTCTTTCCTTTCTGCTTTTTGGAATTGTTGAGATTAATTTTTTTCCTTTCATGTTTGCTGCTAGCAGCTGGGAAGTATTGTATTGATTTATTTAGTAGTTACCCTAGAAATTGAAACATACTTTACTTAGGAAAAGTCTAAAATTGTTCAGTATCGTTAGCATCCTTCTAAATAATAGAGGACTTAAAAACATATAAACTACTTTTTAGCCATCTCCTGACTTATCCTCTAGTGATTTTGTACACTTTTTTTCTTTTTTTGAGATGGAATCTCACTCTGTCTCCCAGGCTGAAGTGCAGTAGCATAATCTCAGCTCACTGCAACCTCCACCTCCCGGGTTCAAGCAGTTCTTCTACCTGAGCCTCCCTAGTAGCTGGGATTACAGGCATGCACCAGCACACCCAGCTAATTTTTGTATTTTTAGCGGATACGGGGTTTCGCCGTGTTGGCCAGGCTGGTCTCAAACTCCTGACCTCAAGTGATCTGGCCGACTCAGCCCCCCAAAGTGCTGGGATTAGAGGCATGAGATTTTGTGCATTTTATAAGCAAATATCATCAAACATGACTATGTTAAGCAGTTAATGTTTGTTTAAATTCACTAACAAATTTATCACATTGGTGTCCATCATTTTTTTCATCTCAGATTTGATTGTCCATCTGTTATCACTTTGCTCGTTATATACTATTTACTATTTATTTATTTATCTTTAGTCAGGGTCTGTTGATGTAAACTCAGCTTACATGTTTCAGAAAATATCTTCATATTGCTATGATAAGATATTTTCACTCGGCATAGAACTTTTAGTTGACATTCCTTTTTTCTCTGGGCATATTGAAGATATTATTCCACTGTGTTTAACTTTTAGTTTTGCCAATGAGATGTCAGCTGTCAATGTGTTATTTCCTGGAAGATAATTTCTCTTTCTCTCTTTCTCCCTAGCTGTTTTTTCTCTTTATCATTGGAGTTTTGTGTTTTCATTCTATTATGTTTATATTGCTTAGTATTCATTAGATTTTTTAAAGATATATATAGATACACACACACACAAACACATATATGTATACATACACACACATATAGATGTCTTTCTTTGATTCTGGAGAATTCTCAGCCATTTTTATTAAAATATTGTCTCTGCCACTTTTTCTTTTCTTCTCTGGAATAAACATAGATATTTTTCTCTTTAGCCTCTGTGTATCTTAGAGTCCTTTTATATTTTCCATCATTCTGCCTCCTTTTACTTTATTCCTGATAATTTCTCAGATCCCTGCTCCACTTTGATAATTTTCTGTTTTGCACACTAAAGTTTTAAGTTTCAAATAATGTATTTTTTAATTTCTGCAATTTCTATTTGCTGCTGCAAAATCTGTGTTTTTCTTTAAGGATGTTTGTTCTCTGCACATATTCAAGCTTGCATTTTATTTTGTCTGAAAATTAAGCAGTTAATTTTTACTTTACCTACTGCCTAGTTATTTTGCTTTTGGTTATATTTTATTTTGACTTTAGAATGTACATTTGGTTTTGTATGCTTCTATTTCTTTATTGAAACTTCCTGTTACTTAAGTTGTTGTTATCACATCTTTCCTTTAATTCACTCAACATAGTTTTCTTTAATTCTTTTACTAAATTTATAATAATTGCTTAAAATCTTTGCCTGCTAAATTCATTATCTGTGTCCCCTTGCAGTTAAATTTATAATGGCTGATTTTTCCCTGAGCGGTATAGATCATTCTTTTTATTTCTTTGCCTGATATATACGCGCTTTGCTAACTGGACAAACCTAGTCAACCAGGAATGTGTGAAGAGCTTATCTCATCTCTTCTGTGGCTCTCACAGGATCACCCCGTAAAATATATGATGGCCCACTGCCCACCCCCATCAGCATCATAAACTTTGGCTCGCAGAACTGTAGGTTTTTCTCATTCATTTGGTAGCAAGTTTGTTACTTTCACTGACAACACTACTGTGCATGTTCACCCTCCATTTAAAATTGGGCCTACCCTTGCTGGAAGACACAGCCCTAGTTTTCCTGGCCAGCCCACGCTGGTAACTCTACTGTTTTTGTTGCCGGAGGTGGTAGAGGGTGGATGGCAGCAGCTCCATGCAAAAGAATTGTAGACTCTGCAGCTCCTACTCAAAGTTCTAGCAACTTCTCATGACTAGCCAATGCTCAGGTTTTGTTGTTTTTCTTTGATAAATTGCCAGAGCAGCAAAATGGTTGTTTTGACCATTTGGACCAATTTGACCATTGCTTTTAGGGGTGGTAATTCACCATAATCTTCATTCTACCATAGTCTTACATTAGATATCAAAGTTACTGTAAAAGTAAATAGTTATTCTGTAAACTCATTCTAGTTATTTCTGTATCTGAAATCTATACAGTTCTTTTAAAACCCTCTCTTCATTTCTGCTGGTTCTTGCTCATGGTATCTTGTATATTTAAAAAATGTATTTTTGGCCGGGTGCAGTGGCTCACGCCTGTAATCCCAGCACTTTGGGAGGCCGAGGCGGGTGGATCACGAGGTCAGGAGATCGAGACCATCCTGGCTAACACGGTGAAACCCCGTCTCCACTAAAAATACAAAAAAATTCAAAAAATTAGCCGGGTGTGGTGGTGGGCGCCTGTAGTCTCAGCTACTCGGGAGGCTGAGGCAGAAGAATGGCGTGAACCCGGGAGGCAGAGCTTACAGTGAGCCAAGACCATGCCACTGCACTCCAGCCTGGGCAACAGAGCGAGGCTCCGTCGCAAAAAAAAAAAAAAAAAAAAGAACTTTTGTCTTTGAAATATTTGTTGGAGGAAATTATTTGAGGCCTTAGATGAAGATTGTTTCTTCCAAAGAAGATTTGCTTTTGCTTTTATTGGATATCTGAAGGCACTACCAGCCTAGTGCTACTCAGAGTTAAGTTTTTGCCTGAGGTATTTATGATCCATGAATGGTATGAATTTGGGATATAAATCTACGTAAGGGCTGACTTGCACGTCCTGGTTTCAGTGAGTATTTTCTCCATTCTGCTATTCATCAATGCTGATAAGTGTTTACCCTCAAGGTGGATGGGAAAAGGGTTTGGTTACCATGCCAACTTACAGTGTGGATGTAGTTGTGTGGGCACCTCCTTTTAGATTCTAAACTAGGGTAGATTCTGGACTTGTTGTTTTCTGTTCAGTCTATAAGATCCGTCTATAGGATCTAAAGTTCAGCAAATTGGCAAATGGTAAAAGCCGACTTCAAGTTCTCTTTTTAATTCTTTGAGTTCTTATTTTACTCTTTTCTTTTTGCATAAGAATATCTTATACTTTTGTGACATCTTGGATGAATTTTAGAAACTGTGTATGTATTTGTATTTGTAGTTATAATCCAGGATTTTTATTGTGTCAGTGGCAGGATCAATGCAAGTCTCTAGTCTACCATATTATTGGAGTCTTGCCTTTTCTACAAAAGGAAAAGCAAATGAAAAGATCTATGTTTTTAACTACTCACCTATAATGCCTAGTATAATCTCTTATGTGTAATTGACATTCAGTATACATCTTAAAATACATGAACTCTTTTTACTTCTTATAGTCAGCAAAATACAACTTTAACATCAATGTATAATGTTTTTTATTGTAGATAATCTAGTCTCACCTTTATATGATAGTTAAATGGCCTCATTAACATTTCTATCATAAGCACTTATAGCCTCTGCTTCTGTTTGTGAATAACTCCAGTGATCTGTAACTCCTTTCCTTCTTTAGGGGCCAATTCTATTTCTAGTCAGTTCTACTTTTTGGGAAATTCCGTTTATGCTGATCTGAAAAACCCTGTAAGAAAGATGTGATATGCATAAACATCTGCATTTCAAAGCAATGCATACATGCAATTGGTAAGATAAGAACTAAGTGCAGAGGCCAGAGAAGGCCCATTCTGGTTGAGATGATTAAGAAAAGTACAGTGGAGAAAGGATGAAGTTTGGTATTAAAAGATAAAATGGACTTCAATAGAGAAGACAGACACAGAAAGGGCAGGTCAATGAATGAAAGCAGTGGAAGAGTGTAGTGGTAGAAAAATGTTACTCATGTTTGGAAAATTTTAAGTAATGTGAAAAATTTTGTGTAGGGTAAAGTTAGAAAGGTAGTTCCAACTCTTCTGGAATCAACTTCATAGAGAACTTCAAAAGTTTCCAAAAATTGTTGTTGTTGTTTGTTACAGTAGAAGGGTCTGCTTTAATAATACTAATTACCTATTGCTGTATAAAATACATTAGATCGTTGAGAGTCTGAAAGCAAGAAAATGTATTAGGCATAGTTATCGAAGTCTGAGCTTGAAGTTAGCAAAAATTGGATAGAGGCACTTGTACTGAGAATTGAAGTAAAGAAATGGATTTGGGAAATACCATTGTAGAGGACATGTCTTGAATCCTGATTAGATGTAGAAGGGATAAAGAGAAAAAACAGTAAAATTTAACTGGGATTCTGGGAGGAGTAACAAGAAAACATATTGTCTCACAGCTAGAGAATATAAACTTGGAAATATTTTGAGAGTGACGATGATGAATTCAGCTTTTAGATATGCTGAGTTAAAGACACATAGATGAGAATGTCCACTTCTTCTATAAGAAGACATATAAGACTGTAATCCATGACAGAGGTAAGTCTAAGATGAAATGCTTGGGAATCCTCTATATGGACATGATAGATGAAGCCAAAGAGAACAATGAAATGAGTCATGTCAAGTTATTTGATACTTAAAAAAGTATATAAGTATTTTAGTAGTGTGACCACTTGTGTCTGGAAATTTTGAAAAGCACAAAGATCTATGATGATTTATTTAACTCTACACTGATCAGTAGGAAGCTTTTGACATGGGGAATTGTGCTAGTGAGTATTTGGAAGCAAGAAGTGTATTCAGCAAGGATTTACAAGATCATTAGACTTTCATTTTGCAGATTCAATCAGATCTGTTCAATATACTCTCCTGTTGGCATAATTGGTTTCCTGAGGACTTGCTACATGTAGATGCACAGTTTTTCATTCCAGCAATGTTCTGCATTCCTTCTGGACTCTCCTGTTTTGAGGATCCCTTTAAAGAGCTAAAACCTCAGGAACTTCTTCTACTTGTTTCTTCAAAGTCAGGATGAGAGACAGAATAGAGCATACAGCCATAATGGTTTTTCCCTAGGTTCTTCTCTCACACTAAGCCCTTTATGGTACGATGTGCCTCTCAAAGAGAATGCAAATCTAATAGCATTGCACCACTCTGAAAGAAGGATGAGGAGAAGGCAGAAGAGCTACAAAGAGAAAAACAATCCTGATACTTTTATTATTCTCATCAGAGGAGCATATTTTCTAGAGTAACCTAATTTTGTATCTTTGGTTCTTGGCAGATAGTAATGTCCTGGGCTCCTGGAAGTAGAAGGTAGATGGATATAGAGATACTAGGGATACAGATAGAGATTGAGAGATATTATTTACCTGTATGACTATGTGTTAGGGAAATCGCAGTGTTGAGAAAATGTATCGGTTGATGCTGTGAGTAAGTAGTTGACAAAATTGGCTGCCTCTTGGAGTAATTTGCATAGCTCTTCAAACAATAATCACATGGACCATATTTCTGAAGAGTCTAACTCAGTAGGTCTAAACAGGAGTACTGCCTGTGGACAAGGCCTTGTCCACAGGGAGTACATTCCAAGACCCTCAGTGGATGCATGAAACTATGAATAGTACTGAGACAATATGTACTATGCATTAACTTCTTTTTCCTTCTTCACAGTTTCATGGATAGTAGAAGATTTGTTCTTATGTGGATCTTAGCAACATCAGCATTTGATGTTTTTTCTTTCCTTATTGAGAACATTAACCTTTTCATGTAAAGAAAGCACTTAGCAACTTCTCTTTGGCATATCTGAATTGCTAGCATCACTACTCTTGTGCTTTGGGGACATTATTAAGTAAAATAAGGGTTACTTAAATACAAACACTGAGATACCTACAGTGTTAATCTGATAAATGAGACAGCTACTAAGTGACTAACGGGCAGATAGAATAGACAGCATGGATATGCTGGACACAGACGATTCTCATCTCAGGTGGGATGGAGTGGAAAGGAGAAGGACTTTGTGAGATTTCATCACACTACTCAAAATGATTCACAATTCAAAACTTAGAAAGTGTTTATTTCTGGAATTTTTCATTAATATTTATAAACTGCAGTTTACCACAGGTAACTGAAACTGTGGAAAGAAAAACCATGGATAAGCAGAGGACTCCTGTAGGTGTCTAAGATACACACAGAATAAACCAGTCTACCTGACAAACAAGCTTCCCAAGTGATTCTGAGGGGCAGGGCTCCTGTTAACTTATATGGCATCTTTGTACAATTAGAGAGGTACATGATCCTCCATCACCAGAGCAGATACAACCTTATACCAAGATGCAGAGCTTGGTGAGTACAGTATTGACTAGATTTAAAGTCTCATCTGCTTCCTCCTTGACACAGGACTGAGTGCCTGTGTACAGTGCATACATTGTACAACCAACAGTATCAGCCCTGCTCATGGGCACTAGCTCTCAGATCTGCATCTAAAAGTCACTAAATATTAACGAGTTTCAAATATAAAAATCCCCTATGTCTTCCCAAATATCAGACACAGTCTTGGGATTAAATTCCCATGGCAGTGGAAAATATCTTTTTCTGTGTCACTGTGCACAGAAAACTGTGTACTCTGACTATTCTAATTGCTAGTCCACAGTTCATTGTCTCCTGAGATACACCCTGGGAATGCTCTCTTACTCCTGCCAGCCATTTATCCTAAGATTAACCTCTCTCAAGAGATAAAGAGGAGTTCATTGGCCTTATTTAAATGGACTTGCAAAATCAACTTATATTTTGTTTGATTTGTAGGACACCCATGATGGACTCACTGTATTATATTGTCCCATTACTTTGTCAGGTGCAGGTAAGCTCAGCAGGAATCATGCTTAAAGTGATTTACTAGCACTGCCAAGAGAAAATGAAAGAAGAGTGGACACTTGTACTATTTCCAGCCAGTGATACCAGCTGTTCCTGAGGGAGATAAAGGTGGCCCATGCATCAACCACGTAGTGATGTTGCTAAGTTATGGGTCACCTTTAGGTTGACGTTATAAAAAGGATTATCCTATATTTGCAAGTAAGCGATAATGCTTATATTTGCTTCTACTCAACCTGCCTCATATGTGAGAGAATATAAAGGCCTGTGTCATGATAGTAGAAATGAAATGAGACTTGCTCAAGTTTTTCCAAATGTTCCCATGTTTTCTTCCATTGAGTCCTGAAACTCTGCCTTAAAGGATTGATTTCTGAATTATAAAGTATTCTAGATCATATTTCATTTGAAATAACTAAGGCCTAGAGGAGTGAATTGCCCAGGGCCATACAGCTGCTTGTCCACAAAGCTAAGGCAGAACTCCTGGATTCTAGTCCTATGTACATTTATTATGTCATGTTGCATTTACCCCATTGCTCTTGCTGGTATTCTGTTTAGCAATCAGATAATCTCAGGAGAGACCACAAAGTATGTTCTTAACACTTCAGTCTTAATGAGTTATAAACTTCATGATAAAAGAAATCAGAGTAAGACAGAAGAAGCCAGGGTAAGATATTATTGGCTTCTAAGAAACAAAAGGAGTAAAGGGGAAGAAAAGTTGAGGAAAGAGAGATTAAAACTGAAGCCTTGGAGTGACAGGGGGAATTTTTGTCCTACCTGATTTTCAGTTTTGTTTTGGGTCAAACTGGCCTTGTGAAATCAAAAGAGTTGTTCATTAAACTGCCTGCTTCCCAAGACCAGTGTATTATTACAGATAATAATATCTGTGAAGCTCTGTGTTACCAGTTCATTTTATTCCCATCCTTTTTATTGTGAGGAAGACAAACAATTGTGCTATCACCCAAGTAGACAATGTCATCTGTGAAAATGTGCTGCTTCCAGGAGTCAGGAATCGGTGCTCTTTTTAAAAGAATTTTAAATCAGAGGAGACTGTCAACAATCACAAAGAGGAACTTTTTATTTCCTTGAGTTCCCACTACCTCTTCTAAAATGCCACAGCAATCTTCATATAGCTGAAGGAAGTCAGGCATGAAATGGTGCTCTATTTAGTTTAATGGTTAACAGACAGCTTCAACAGCCACATTCAACACATTAGCCTTGTGTAGAAAGACTTGATAATTTTTAATAAGTTCAAAAAGTGTTTTCTATATAACCCTCCTGTATAGCAGAAGTATCCTTGACTGTCTTTTTCTTTTCATTGCCACAAAATATATTGCAGAGTGAGGTTTCATAATAGTGTTTTTCTAGCTTTTGCTTTCACAAAGTGGGTAGCTCATGGCTCCATGGAGTTGAAAAAGAGAATTAAAAGGGAAGAACTTCCTCCAAATTTTGAAAAGATCTTAGCTATCTTCTAGTCCAAGTCCTTTTATTTGTTAAAGAAATCAAGTCTAGAAAAGTTGAGTGACTCCAGTGACTCAATTTATTAATGCATAGCTTATGTTTTCCTCCTTCCCTCATTTTCTCCTTTTTCCTTCATCCTTTCTTGCTTTTCTTCCTTTTTTTCTTCTTTTGTCCCACTCACCCTTTCATTTCCCTTTCTTCTTCCCTCCCCTCCTTCCTTCCTCTTTCCCTCTTTCCTTCCTTTTTATCTTCTGTCTTCCCTTCCTGTGTTTCTTCTTAATGCTATGATTTTTTTTTACCTTTCTTTCAATTTCATATTTGTTCTTTTTTTTTTTCAGTATGAAAGACTGCTTCTCTTCACACCTACACAGTGGCTATTTTCCTAAGAGATGAAATGCCGTTTTCCTAGAAAAGAAGAGAAAGCAGTGTATAATACCTGCTTTTCTCTTACTTTCTAATTATTATATTTCCTAGTCCCAACATGTCTAACTTCTAAGTTTAACTCTAAACTTTTAAGTTCTCAGGGCAACGTCTTTATTTTAGTATTCATTTATTTACCAGGTGAATAAATAGTTTGCTCTGAGATTATATTAAAACTTCATCTTCCATCTGATAGAATTAAGAAAACGCCAAGAAAGAGCATAATAATTATTGATTATTTTGACTACAACATGAAATACCTTGCAAATATGGATTCTTACAATTATTTTCCATGGATATTTCACATTATTACCTCATGTAAATCTTGTGATCATCTTCTGGGGGTAATATAAAGAATATGACATTATCTTAATTTTTGTAAATGCGAAAACATTTCTAAGATTTCACATGACTTGGTAAAGGTCACATGGCTCAGCATTAGACCCATATTGGAAACCAGACTTTCTAACACCCAGTTCAATATCCTTTCACTGTACCAAACACTTCTTCTCATGACAGTAACTTCTGTTTGATTATGTACTTAATCAGGAGCTATGACAGAGAAACTGGGTTCAGAAAGAGTCTTGGGAGAGTAAGACATAGGACAGCACAGCGGAGGAGAATGGAAGAGAGGATTGCTTCATTTAACTTTAGGTCTGTACAGAGATAGTGGCAAGAGAGCAGAGAAGTACCTGGTTTATACAAGAGACTCCACATCATTATGAAACTGTAGGCTCGATTAGTCCAGAAAAATTGATTTCAAGGTTAGAGGTAAGCACCATAGACAGTGTCAAAACAAGCAAAGGACTGAGGCAAAGGGAACCCATGATACAGATCAACGAATCTGACAGTGGGAAAAATAGTAACCAGGACAAATAAAATTATATAGTACTATGGAAGGATTGGATCTTTCCGCTTTTTGGTCTTAGGTAAATTGTCTATTCAAACAAATTTCCGTGTGTGTGTGTGTGTATAACTTATTTTCTTCTTTTGCATAATCTGAAAGCATCAATGAAGGCCTTCCAAGGGTGCAATATGGTCAGTTCCATGAATGATATCCTTGCATACTGCATTCTCAGATTCTTCTCATTCTAGGGCTCTGTGTCAGAAACTGTTGTGTGGAACAAGACCCACTAACTTGGGAGTTAACAAGTGTTTACTTGACTTTGCATTGGCATCTTATAGGCTATCATCTTGTAGATGAACAATTTGCTCCAAAATGACATGCCACAGCACTGCTGAAGATGCAAGTAACATTTTCCTTCACTTGGAGGGCCCATTTAACAAGATGGTCTAAGGATATGGTTTCAGTGTATGCTGTCTCATGAGCTATTACTGTAGGTTTATGTGACTAATTTTATTAAATATACAATAATTAATGTTTCCAAAAGGTATTAGTCTCTCTTTTAAAGTGACAATCATGGGAAGTTGTAAGCAAGTTTAAATAATATATGCATTTTGGGAACTCTTTTGGTATAATTTAAAAAATTTACCAGAGTGCTTTTATTGGAACTTGAACTGTAAGTGCCCACCTAATGCCTGTTGGTTAATATCACTTATATCATAGGATCATAATAAGAAGGAAAATGGATAAATTTCTTCCAAAGAACCCCAGTGATTCTACTAAACCCTGTTCACCTCCTTTGTTGCAAGTCAGATAACACAGTTTCCAGCCTAAACTGTTTCATTAATTAACTGTGTAGCTTGAGACAAGTAACCACTCAATATCTTTATCTAAAAAATTGGATTACATGATCTCTTAGTTTCCTGCTAGCTCCATCAGTCTGTGTTTCTATGGTCCACTTGATGTCAAAGTCAGTATCAGGTTCACTTTGGGAAGGTGTGATCTATTTTTTTAAAGGTTGTCTAGGTTCACAAGTTTAATGGAACCCTGCCTGTATCCTGGAAATACTGCCTATGATGGTTAAGCTATTTTATAATATGCAGGTTTAAAGTTATCTAATAACTTCTCACAATATAAAATAACTTAAAAAGTTTTTTAAAAATTTTGAACATAAAGCAAATTTGCAAACTTTAATTCCAGTGAGTAGAATTAAATCAGCAAATAAGTGGCTAATTGTATGTACTTATTGTCAACTGGGACTTCAGGAAAGAACACTGCCAAGCTATATGCTTTGGATAATACAAATAGTGTGGAAAGAAGGAGCAGGGGAGCAGAAAAAAAAATAAATAAGAATAATGGAATGATTGAAGAGTTTTGAATATCCAGAAGAACTATTCAAACAAATAGCACTGACACATTTTTAAACAATCATAGATAGATTCGAGTAAACATGAACAGAAAAATAAACATAAAGGAGAAAACTCATGAAGTGACAGTCTTTACATTTTTTTGATCTAAAACATCATTGGGAATAAACACAAAAATGATATATAACTTGAATACTAACAGAGGTCATCATACGTAATGAGAATAAAAAACAGCAAGACCAGTTTACCCACTCCCTGCCCTCCATTCTATGAGATGCCTCATGTCTTTTCTAAGACTTTGGGAACATTTCAAGGTCTTGTAATTTCCAAAAATTCCAGGGTTTTGCAGTTTCCTAAGAATGTCTGGCCTGGTGTCTCCCCTCCAGCCAAGCTTAGACAGCATTATAGTGCCCATCTGTTGGTGTAATCTCCTTCTTAAGCTTTGTGCTCACCCTCAATGTGGAGCTCAATCTCTTGATGTGGCTGTCTGCCAAAGCCATTCCATGAAATGTCTACGTATACAAAATATGTGGGGAAATATAGAGTGTTCACGGCAACAACAACAACAAAATTATAATGAAATCTTTCACATAGCTATTGTGGTGTTTTGGAGCCATGCCACCATTTTGGAGCTCTTTCTGTGGTTCTTGGGCATAAATTAAGCCCTCTCACTTTCAGGAAAGATCTCCCCCTGCTCAATTCCCCTTCCTCTAACTAGCTCCACTGAGGGTATATGTCCTCCCTTTAACAAGAATGCAGATTTTAACTTCATGTGGTTAGCGGTCAGGTTTTCCAATATCAAATAAAACCTTGCAGTGAGTTTAGAGAAGTGGATCAATAACAGCATTAGCTAAGTAAACAAAATAATATCCCAGACTGTTGAGTTTGGGAAATGATTTTTGAGTTTGCCTCCTGCAATCTTAACAACTGCACATGATTATCAGACCATGAAACTATTAGAATGCTTATTGTTTAAACGTTTCCCCTCCAACTGCACACAGATTTTATCTAGAGATGAATTTAAGCATGGAAACTTTAATACTGAAATGAAACACTAAACACAAAATGCAAAGAAGACAAACACTACCCATCTCAGGAGAACATGGCAGTAATTTAAAAGCACATGTTTTTGTCAAATAAATCTTTAGGCCAAAGTGCTAAAGTACTCTTGCATTCTTTGATCCTTTGCAAGAAGACTATATATGTCAGGAATGCCAATGACAACAGAAATAAATACATAGAAATATCTACATTATTATGCCTAAATTATCATTTGATTCTTTTAAAATGGTCTTGCCATGTTATATTATTTCTTAACACACCGAGATACATGCTACATTGGATTATAAATTACTTTGAATCTCAGAATTCAAATTTGCAAACTGCTGAGAGTTGTCAGACTGCTATGCTGATTAAATGAACAATCTAAACATTTGCATAAAGAAGAATTCCTAGGGCAATACTCAACTAGAAAACAACAACTTAGAATAACATGACTAAGAGCTGTGGGTGGGAATCACCACCAAGAAAGTGGCAATGCTGAGTCACAAATTTGGGGCTGCGGCTATGTATGAAAACCAGCAGGCAGGTATTAGAGAGAGTGAATGGCGAAAGAAAGGAGTTGGGAGGGAGGGAGTGAGACTTAGAGGGTAGAAGGAGAAGACTGGAGGATGAACGTGATTCTGAGTGAGAACATAATTACCATGTAAGTGGTCACGGCCTCCCTTCCTCAAAAAGAATTTTGAGTGTCAGCATAGGTTCCCTTTCTTCTCACGTCATTTCCCAACAATGTTGCCAGTATCTTCCTCTCTCCACTCATTTTCTATCCAAATAGTATATCAAGTTAGAGTGTCAACTTTTGATACATGGCACCTAGTGGAGTTAGTTCAGTTGGCAAGACTAAGAAAGAGTTGAATAGCCTGTAATCCCAGCACTTTGAGAGGCTGAGGCAGGCAGATTATGAGGTCAGGAGATCAAGACCATCCTGGCCAACATGGTAAAACCCCATCTCTACTAAAAATACAAAAATTAACTGGGCGTGGTGGTGCGTGCCTGTAGTCCCAGCTACTCAGGAGGCTGAGGCAGGAGAATCGCTTGAACCTGGGAGGCAGAGGTTGCAGTGAGCTGAGACTGCACTGAGCTGGAGTATAAAAGTACTCCAGCCTGGTGACAGAGTGAGACTCCATCTCAAAAAAAAGAAAAAAAAAGAGTTAAATAATTCTCAAAAAATTCTTTAATTGGACTATGAAGTGAGTAAAAAAAAATACAACAGCCTCAGGCCACCATAATTTTACCTGTGAAAGCCAGCAGCCTTAAATAAAAACAGGACTTAGAATAGAACATCTGGACTGTTTGCATCTTTTGACACACCTGGAGTAGCTAATATCCTTTAACCCCAATGTTGATGCCTGCAATCTTAATGTTTCAAGGAAGAGTTAGAGTAAGAAATATGCGTGGCAATAAATCTGTGCTGTTTTTCATGGAGCTGCAACTAGGCATTCTTTTGCCAAAGGAAGAACAGAATTAAGTTAATTAAAATGGCTAATATTGAGTAGAAATAAGGTTTTGTACTCTAGCAGGTGCTCTTTAAATTTGCCTACTTATACATTATAATTAATCATCTTCTGTAAAGAATCTATGTATTTCAAAATTGCAATCACCTTTATATATTTGCCTAATTTTATGCAATATCAAATTATGGATTTTGTACACATTGTTCTCCAAAATTGCTAGACAGATGTGACAAAGTCAAAATTATAAAACTTAATCTATCTTAAATGGTCAAAAATGATTATGTTGTAGGTTTAATTGGAATTAGAGAAAGGGAATTTCATAAGTACACTATTGTCTTAGTTTGGGCTATCATAATAGAAAACCTTAGACTGGATAATTTATAAACAGCAGACATTTATTTCTTACAGTTCTGAACACTGGGAAGTCCAAGAGCAAGGCAACAACAGATTCAACATCTGGTGAGAGCTACTCTCTGCTTACAAGATGGCACTTTCTTACTGCATTCTCATACAGAAGAAGAGACCAGTACTGTGTCCTACCATGGTGGAAAGGCAAAAAGGAGCCAAACAGGCTCCCTCAAGACCTTTTCTTTTCTTTTTTTTTTTTTTTTGAGACGGAGTCTTGCTCTGTCGCCCAGGCTGGAGTGCAGTGGCGCGATCTCGGCTCACTGCAACCTCCGCCTCCCAGGTTCAAGCAATTCTCCTGTCTCAGCCTCCTGAGTAGCTGGGAGGGCAGGCATGCACCACCACGCCCGGATAATTTTTTGTATTTTAGTAGAGATGGGGTTTCACCATGTTGGCCAGGATGGTCTCGATCTCTTGACCTTGTGACCCGCCCACCTCGACTTCCCAAAGTGCTGGGATTACAGGTGTGAGCCACCGCGCCTGGCCCTCAAGACCTTTTATAAATGTACTAATCCCATTCCTGAAGGCAGAGACCTCATGACCTGATAACCTCTTAAAGGCCTCACCTCTTAATACCTTCACAATGGGGATTAAGTTTCAGCATGAATTCTGGAGGGAAACAAACATTCAGACCATAGCAATTACCAATCTTTAAGGGGCTACTGCCTTCAAAGTGCACTCAATTTACATCGTATCAATTGCTATACCACTTAATGGACATTGTTTTCATCATGTAATTTTTTTTTCTACTTTTCTCTGCTTTCTTCTTGCCATTATTTTTTAGCATTGCTATTGAATATATGCATTAAAACATCATTAACATGTCACATTTCTTTTCACAAATATTTAATGAATCTCTCCCCTTCATTGCCTGCAGGATAAAGATCCATTACTTGGCTTTTAAAACTCTACAGGACATAGTCCCATGTGAAACACCATCTTTTTGTGGGTTCTAGTAACAAAATTGGTACAAGCCTAGCAAGAATGCTGACCTGAGAACCTACTCAAAGTAACTTAATCTTTTATCCCATGGAGAAAATAATAATTCTATATCTCAGTTTTTAAGCTTCCACATGATTGCCTCCTGCCTAATCCTTTATCAGCTGTGACCCAACTTCTCTTACTTTATCCAGTACACTTACGTGTAGCATTAATGACATTTTGGTCAATTATGGCCCACATATACAAAGGTGGTCCCATAATGTTATAATGGAGTTGACAAATTCCTATTGTCTAATGACATCGTCATTGTCATGTCATATTACAAGACATCACTAACATGTTTGTGGTGATGCTGGTGTGAATAAACCTACTGTGATGCCAGTTGCATAAAAGTCTAACATATACAATTAGGTTCAGCACCTAATAATTGGTAATGTACATAAACAACTATGTTACTGGCTTATACTTTTTATTGTAATTTTAGAGTGTACTTCTTCTATTTACAAAAAAAAAAAAAACGTTAAATGTAAAGCTGCCTTCAGCAATTCCTTTAGGAGGTATTCCAAAAGAAGGCATTATTATAGGACATGGCAGCTCCATGCGTGTTACTACCTCTGAAAATCTTTCAGTGGGACAAGATGTGGAGGTGAAAGATAGTGATATTGATGATCTTGACCTTATATAGACCTGGGCTAATGTGTGTGTTTTTGCCTTAGTTTTTAATAAAAATGTTTAAAAAGTAAAAATATGCTTTATAAATAGGAAAAACCTTATAGAATAAGAATATAAAGGAAGAAAGTATTTTTGGAGAGCTTTGCAATGTGTTTGTGTTTTAAGCTAAGTATTATAACAAAAGAGTCAGAGTTAAAAAATTAAAATGTTTGCAAAGTGAAAAAGTTATAGTAAGCTAAAGTTAATTTAGTACTGAAGAAAGAAATTTTAAAAATAAATTTGGCCTAAGTGTACAGTGTTTATAAAGTCTACAGTAATGTCCTAGGCCTTCACATTCACTCATCACTCACACTCTGACTCACACAGAGCAATTTCCAATCCTGTCATCTCCATTTATGGTAAGTGCCCTACACAGGTGCACCTTTTTTTTTTAATTGTCTTTTATAGTGTATTTTTACTGCATTTTTTCTGTGTTTAGGTATGTTTAGATATACAAATACCAGTGTATTACAATTGCCTGTAGTATTCAGTATAATAACATACTGTACAGGTCAGTAGCCTAGGAGCAATAGGCTGTACCATATAGCCTAGGTATGTAGCAGGCTATACCATCTAGGTGTGTGTAGCAATAGGCTGTACCATATAGCCTAGGTATGTAGCAGGCTATACCATCTAGGTGTGTGTAGCAATAGGCTGTACCATATAGCCTAGGTATGTAGCAGGCTATACCATCTAGGTGTGTGTAGCAATAGGCTGTACCATATAGCCTAGGTATGTAGCAGGCTATACCATCTAGGTGTGTGTAGCAATAGGCTGTACCATACAGCCTAGGTATGTAGCAGGCTATACCATCTTGGTCTGTGTAAGTACACACTATGATGTTTGCACAATGATGAAATAATCTAGCGATTCATTTTTTTGGAAGGTATCCCTGCTGTTAAGCGAAGCATGACTATAGTTAGAACTTCTATTGTTCCCTCTTTGCTCTGGGGCCTTACACCTGCTAATCTCTCTGCCTGAAAGTTTTTGCCCTAAGCCTCCATGTTAGCTCTCTTGTTTTAGCTGCCTCATATCCATATTTTATGTATCAAACAACTTCCCCTTTCTCTGAGAATCTTTTCTGGATATCTCATCTTGGACTAGGTGCCCATACCATGTGTTGCCATGCCATCCTGTGCTGCCTTTATTATACATAGATATTGTCACACTTTATTGTAATTGGTTCCATGCCTTTCCATAGACTGTAAAAAGTTTGGATCACCTTCATTTTATTCATCATTTCATTCCAGTATCTCTCCCCATCCCATCGTTTCTAGCTTATAGCATATGAATAAATGCAGTTTCCAAGTTAAGGCTATGAAAAGGTATTTTTGAGTGCAGAAATAAGTAGCAAAGTCAAAGTGATAAATAAAGGCAAATTATAACATCAAAAAAGCAGTTTTCAAACATTGTTTCTGAGTGGAAAGAGTGGCAATGAACAAAGTTCTAAAACCAGGAAGACTTAGCCAAGAATTCATCTACTCTCCTCCCCAAAGCAAAGTGGACCTATATTTCCTCCAGGTTATTTGAATCCTTCTCATACTATGACTGCAGTTTCCAATTTATTTCTTTGCGGATTTTGTTTTTCCAGTTTTTAATATTTAGTTTCCTCCATTTACCTGAGTTCTAGATGGCAAAACCACAGCAATTTTGGTTCTTACCAAATATCTCCTCTGACACAGCTATCTTCTCCCAACCTTACATTACTTTCCAAGTATTGATTTTATTGTTGATATTATTATTATCTCCAGTTTGATTCTAAGCTCTACCAAGGAAGGAAGAGTGCCTTGTCCATTTTGGGGTTCACCCTTAAATTACCTTGGGTGCTGTCCAGCACATGGTTAATAATCAATAAACAAACAGCCTACTGGACTTGCCAGTTTTCCTGGGGGAAGGCATCTTATATTTCAGGAACAAAATATATTTTACAAGCAAAGAATATATAGATAAACTTCTTTTAAAAGTTCTATGTTTTCATATTACTTATTTGATTTGTTAGTATTATTCTCTGTCATACTTCAACAGAATGTGATGCGGGTGAGAAAGGATGATAAAGTCAAAACTACCTTGGACACTAATCAAAAGATTTAGGTTAAACTGTATAAGTTGTCTGAGCATCAGTGAGTTATGCAAGCACTCTGGGCTTCAGTTCTCTCACTTGCCAAGTAAGAGGCTTGGGTCAGATAATTTTAATATCTCCACTAGCCCCAACAATTCTATGACTATTTTTGTATTATGTAAACAGAGATCTTCACACCTTTTATAAACATGTGGAGCAATTTTCTGCTGAGAATCTCAGTGTTTATCCATGATAGTTAAATAATAATCCATTGATAGTCAAATACTCTTGTTAAAAGATTTCCGTGTGTTTAATGAGTCTATTTATTACCCATTGGGAAACACTGAGTGATATAAAAAAAAATTCCTATCATTTATCATAGAACTTCCTTTCAACACAAAAAATCAACCACCAAAATTCTAATATTATCGTGTATCTGCAACTCGAATTCAATTTTAATCTGCTGCTCCAATGAGTTCTACAAAAACACACTGTGCTTGGCTAATTTCTGGACACAGTCACACCTATTTAATGTGGAGGAGTCTGCACATGCCACTTTCCAAAGTCCACTGTAGGAAAAGCTTTCAGCAAGATAAGTCACAGCTAAATGCATTTTTGAAGATTATCACTTGGATCTTTTCAGCTTTCAAATATACAATTGCATTAAGCATAAATTAACTACCTTGGAGCTGCATAATGGACACTGGGTAGAGGACTTTCACCTTTATGTCTTTGGTTGGAATCTATCCCCAGCTTAAGACTGAAAGTCATTATCCTTTGTCAACTGTTCGGTGACTTATGAAATGAGTTATTGGTCTTAGTTAAGATCCTAGCGCAGCCAAAAAGACCTTCACAATTGATGATCATCAGGAACTGCTGGAACTTGAGCAAGAGGATCAGAGATTGAATTGGTCATGGAAATTTAATTAGCGTCCCCCTGGTCCACCTTCCAAACACTCATTGAGGCTGAGTTTTGCCCTTCTCTGGAAAAGAACGATTTCAGTCTTTGGGGCTGCTGACTGTACATCTTTCATTAGCATAACATAATGGAGACAACTTACGGCTTTTTCTTCTAGTTAGGGCAGCACAATTATCCCCAATATTTTTCTTCACATAAAGAGATATCTGAAGGCTTAGTCAACTGTGGGAAAGATTTTATTTTTTTTGTTTTAAGTCTCTCAGAGTACAGAAAAACTACTGAGATTCCATAACATATCTCATCATTATTGTCTCTACGGAGGCAAGAACATGTTGTCATCAGATTATTATTTTTATCTGTCTAGAAATAACATGGCTCAGGAAAAAGCATCCTTGTCATGTGAAGGCTTTTGTTGTCTGAGTTGTTTGTACCTGCTCTGCATCTGTCAGTGAATGGAGTTTGAGGCTTTGGTTTCCCCACATATAAGGTAAAGGACATTAGACTGGATTTTTCAAAGTCTCTTCTGAGTTTATAGGATTCTAGCACTGACACATTTTCCTTGTCCTGAAAGTCCTGGGACTATATGGAAGCCTGGGGCTTTTCTCTTAGGAAGACACTATCATTTTAATGGTTGAATATTAGACGGGATGTAGCTTCATTTGGAAGTCATTAGCTGAGGAACATTAAAAAAATTTATATGAAATGAAGAGTGGGAATTATTAACAGTGACAATAGAAAACAGGTAAATAAAAACTAGAATTAGAGAGTAAATGGGTAAACAGTGCGTTCTATCATATCCCAGGAGGGTGAGAATGTAATTCAGGAGGACTGCAAGAATCATTTCAAGTGTAAAGATGACAATCAGAGGCCAAGTGTAGTGACAGCCGCTGCACCTGTGACGGTCAGAGGCCAATAATTGGTGCCTAGGAGTTCAGAGTTCTTTCTCTTCCTCTTCCTCCCCTTGCCTACCCTCCCCTCCGCTCCCTGCCCCTCCCCTCCCCGCCCCTCCCCTCCCCTCCTGTACCCTCCCTTCTCCTCCTCTCCCCATTATAGAATACATATTTAAAAACCAGAGACTGGCCAGGCACGGTGGTTCAAGCCTGTAATCCCAGCACCTTGGGAGGCTAAGGTGGGTGGGTCACCTGACGTCAGGAGTTCGAGCGCAGCCTCGCCAACATGATGAAGCCCTGTCTGTACTAAAAATCCAAAAATTAGCTGGGCATGGTGGCATGCACCTGTAATCCCAGCTACTCGGGAGGCTGAGGCAGGAGAATGGCTTGAACCCTGGAGGCGGAGGTTGCAATGAGCCAAGATCGCTCACTGAACTCCAGCCTGGGTGACAGAGTGAGACTCCATCTCAAAAAAATAATAATAAATAAAAAACAAAACAAAACAAAACCCCTGAGATTTAGCCTTGATTCTTGAATTTTTCTTCACTCTGCTCATATAGACTCTACTATCAAGTTCAGTTGATTTAAGTGAATTTTCCTGTTACTCTTCATCTCCACTGTCACCATTTTAGTCTAAACACCTGCCATCTCTTATCCAATTTAAAGGGATAAATTTCTTTCTCTTTGATTCCAGTTAGCCTCCTTTCCCATCTTGAATCTTTTCTCCACATAGTTGTATAAATAATCTTTTAAAAAACATATGTTAGGAAACAACTTATGTTCTTAAAACCTTTCATAGCTTCCCATTTTCACAAAATCCAAATTACTTACCATGACTTAAGTTTTCTGCCTTGAACTTTTACATATCTCCAATATTGCCTTATGTCACTGAGGTCAACAGAATAATGTTCCCCACTTCCCCATCAAATATTGACATTCTAATTCTTTAAACCTGTAAATATGTTACCTTACCTGTCAAAGAGAACTTTTCAGAGGTGAGTTAAGAATGTTGAGATAAGATTAGCTTGAATTATGTGTGTGGGCTGAATGAAATCCCAGGGTTCCTCAGAAGAAGGAGGCAGGAAGGTCAGAGTCAGGGAAGGAGAGGAGATGACAGAAGCAGAGGTTGGAATGATGCGATTGCTAGAAAGGGGGACCATAATCAACAACAGGCTGCCAGAAAAGGTAGGGACATGGACTCCTTGGCAACCTTGATTTTAGCCTAGGGAAACTCATTTCAAACATCTGACCTCCAGAACTGTAACTTACGTTGTTTTAGGCAACTAAGTTTGTGGTATTATGTGACAGCAGCAACAGAAAGCTAATAAAATCACTCCTTCTATTCACAAACTATGCCCTATCTATGTGTCTTTTCTCAGTTCTTGCAATACAGCATGGTTCGCAATGCCACGGAGTCTTTGTACAGACCTGGACTTGTGTAATTTTATCCATAATTATGGGCTAGTTTCATTTATTCCTTTTGTTATCATCAGTTTAAATGACATCTCCTTGGATAGATCTTCCCCAACCTCTTCTTTTATTTTTGTTTCGGCTCCTTCTTTTCATTTTTGTTTTAATAGGATGCCTTAGTCCTAACAGTTGTTTTATTTATTGTATACTGCTTGGGGTTTTTTGGTTGATTTTTAAGGTTTTCCCCCCTTTTCTTGGTCTATTGCTTTCTGTAGAACTAAGTTCCATGACAGAAGAAACTGTACCTATCATGGTTAGACTCATATCTTTAGAATGGTGTCTGGCACATAGTAAATACCAAATGAATATTTAAAGTCTACTTGGCAGACAAAATGAATGATTTAGGGGGAAGCAGCATATTAGGAAGAGACTCTACTCTAAGAAAGGAAAGCTACTAAATGCTAGCCAAGGATCCTCAGCCATTGCTAGGTTTTAGGCTTGATTTTGTGCCACAGGGGAGATCAGGCCCTAAGGAAAACAGGACAAATGCTAAAGGGATATGAGTTGTCAGAGAAGAAGCCCAATCCAGTAAACTAAGCAAATCTAAGTGGGTCTGGTCTGCAAAGGTGCTGTATGGGGCTTAAATTTCAGACAGGTGTTTGTGCCTGAATATTAGATCCTTGGTCAGGTGAGGCTCAGAGGCCACACAGGAACTCAGCAAATGGACCAAGTTCTAACTCCCAGTATAAGGGAAAAAAAGATGAATGTAAGTGGAAAAGAGGGCAGAGACCATTAGTCTCTTGTCCAACCTGGAATCCTGAAAATTTGATTTAATGCCAGGCACTTAAGAAATCCTTAATAAAAATAGTCAGGACAAATACGAGTGAGAGATGAATGAATGATGAATCTATGTATGTAAAAGTAATTACTGTAACACTTGACATATTAGACAGTCATGATTTCTTTCTCTTTTATAAGTTGTAGCAAATGACAAAGCTGATGCTGCTTGTCAGGATGGCTGTGGAATTGGGGATGGGCTTTTGAAATGCTGGCAGGTCCCATGGTGGAAACACTGGAAAGACAAAGACAGAGAAACAAGGCAGGGTCAGCAGCAGCAACTGATTGCTTCAGGGAAGAGGCTGCTTAGAGGAGATGTTAATATTGTCACTGTTTGAGTGACATTTCTTCAAGATTTTCCTCAGTAAAGTGAGTTAGATTAAGCTTAGTATAATTAACCCAAATAAATTAGCTTTAATCAAGTATTCAATTCTGTAATTTTCTTGTCTCCTTGATCTTTCTATTCCTTCCTAATCCTTTTGGCATTCAATCCTATTTTATTCTAGATTGATATCTGTTAAATCAATTTCCCTGGCTATCTAAATGACATTTGCTCTAAAGAGAAATAGCAGGTCTTAATTCCCCTAGTGTATTAGTTTCCTTGGGCTGTCATAACAGAACACCACAAACTGAGTAGCTTAAAACAACAGAAAATTATTTATTTTTTAAGGTTATAGAAGCTAGAAACCAAGATGTCAGCAAAGCCACGATCCCTCTGAAGGGTCTAGGAAATACTAATTTTCTCTTCCTAGCTTCCAGTGGATGCTAGCAATCATTGGCATGCTTGTTCTCATGGTTGCATAATTCCAGTCTCAGCTTCTCTCTTCATATGGCTTTTTCTCCTTGGTTGCTCTGTTTCCAAACTGCCCTCTTCTTACAAGGCCATCCATTATATTCGTTTTAGGGCTCACCCTAGTCCAGTATGAGCACATCTTAACTTGACGACATTTGCAAGGACCCTATTTCCAAATAAGGTCACATTCACTAGTTCTGCATAGACATGAATTTTGGGGGGAAATCTATTTAAACCACTACACACAGAAGGAAAGAAAAGTAGTATTGTGGGATATGCCCAGGTTGAAGACTCTGTTGAGGAAAGCTTAGGGAACTTTTCACAGAGAGTTTTGTTTCCTATATACTTTTTCATAAGGGACTATCCCTTAATCATCTTTATATTCTCTATTTTTTTTGAAACTTGTTCTATACACAGTGGTATTTATTGAATAATACAAAAGCAATCTTGAATAAATGGATTTTAATAATGATCCTCTTGGCTTATGACCCCCGCAGTCCTCCAGTACTAATGAACTAGCTTTGTATCGACTCAGGGTCTAGGCTGGGGAATGCCTGATTCTTATGTCTTGGTCTCCTGGGACCACCAAACTTTGTTCCTGAGATGCCTGTCACCTGGGTGATATGTTCATGACTCCTTTCAACACCTGAATTTTGAGCAGTGCTTTGAGAAATGAAACCTACAGGATGAAGGATTTTTTTGTTCAACAATGTTAGTAATAGACTGGTGCTTACATGAACTATTTTTAAGGTAATATTTATATAGACAATCTACTTAAAACAAGAGGTTGATATAAAGAGTTGTTCTTCAATTTATAACAAGCTATTTGGCTAAATTCAAGTATTTTGTTTCTGAAAAAGCCTAAAAAGTATAAATCTAAACTTTAAAAAAATGAGCTGGTAGAAACAGACAATGCTAAATAATATGTTATGTTTTCTAATTGTTTCATTTGATCAGTACACAGTAAATAAGACATGCAATATTTTCTTCTCTTACCAAACAGGAAACTGAAGCTCAGAGAGGGTAAGTGGTGATGTTAAATATAACAAGGGAAGAATGAGTGGCAGGGTTTTATGTCTCCATATTCTGGTCCCCTTCTGTTTCCAGTACATCACCCTGCTTCTCATCACTTGAAGTTACAAGGTACTTTTCACAATGTCTACTCAGCTTGTAGCTATATGTTACAGCCCACTTCTTCATTTAATTTAGCCATAATATGGATTTTGTTCAGAGACTACTAGGTTTTTCATGTTCAATTAGTTTTAATATTATTTTATTTGTTTACAGTCTTTTAAAAAATTACATCTCAAATATAAACATAAAATTAGAGAACAGAGAAGGCCTGTGCACTTGGCCCAAAAGTACCCGATTCATAGTGTGACAGCCTGGGTTTAAGTCCTGTGTGATGTAGGGTGAGCTACTGCACTCAGAGAGAGCAGTCATGCTGAGCCAGTGTGGGCGCCTGCATTTGCCAACCCTGTGATATGCCCACAATTGGATATGAATGAGGGGAAGAACTCCAGCAGGAAGTATTTGTAAGTAAATTGATCATTCTGGTTGCATTGCCAATTAGACTTTGCCCAGCACATGAACGACTTTGGGCCTATTGATATTTGCTGTGACACTTAAATGTTCAGCACAGTATTGATTCTGAATGTCAAGCCCTCTGCTTAGATGCTGTTTCTATGTGATGAGCAGATTACCACAGAATACTAATTGAACCATTTAAACACACACACACACACACACACACACACTTTTTTGTGTTCACAGTGCTGACAAACAGCAATTTTAGTGCACATTTAATCAGAGCCTCTTCTCAACTTTAACAGAAGAGAAAAAAAGCAATCTTTCAAGTGTTCCTGAATAGTTTGTGGTTAGCCTGGAATGAAATATTTTTAAAAGATAAATTGCTTCCCACCAGCATATATATTTCTATTTTTTCCTACTACAAAATAATTGATGAGAATATTTCATAAATATAATTTCAAAGAGTTAAAAAGACTGTTTTTGGTAAGTATCTAACAAAGACATTTCAGTTGATAAGTGTTAGTCTACAGTGTTGTAAGAATAATTCTTAATATTCTGCAGTTGATGATTTGGCATCTTGGAAATCATAGGCCAAGTTAACAGCTAAAGTAGTTTACATTCATACCATCTTGTATTTTCACAGGTGCAGAGAAACCATATTAAAAATCTTCCAGCCACAAACCCCAATACCTGTATTTTGCTTCCTGCCCAACAGGAGATATTTCCACCTAACAACTTCCTGCCACTGTAGAATTAAAGGCTCTCATCCATGCCTTCCCCTCACTCTTTTCTCCTGATAACCCTGGTGCTTGCCCGTGTGGCCCCACAGGATGGTATGCCTTCTCTTTTTGGGTACTGCAAGTAATAAACTATTCTTTCAATGACGTTGACTTCTCTAAGTCATCACTCAGTCACCTACGAAGTAAATTCCAGGTACATTTAAAACAGCTATTTAAAAAGTACAATTTTAAATGATTCAATTATAAGCTATTTCACATTTTTGATATACCCATATATATAGATACATATACATACACATATCTACAATCATTTTAAGTAGATACTTCTAGAAGCTTAGCTTAGAATTAGCAAGAAAGTGCTTAACCCACACTTACTTGAAATAATGCAAGCTCTTTACATCAAAGAATCAGAAATATTTTGATTAAAATTAGACTAACTTATTTTATGATTTAAGGGATTAACAGTGAAGTTCTACAAGGTCTATAAATCATATGAGAAGTCTTCTTTAGTCCTACTCTCTTCTGATTCTGACATAATAATCAGGACCAGAAGGACCTACTAATAAGAAATGAGTTCTTTTTTGTCTTTCAGGCAAAATTGCCCCATGTTTTTCCTAAGCATGGAATCACTAAAACATCCTCAGGCTCTTGGGAAGGAAAACATTATGGCTTACTATACGATGACAAAGATAGCCACTGGGAAACACACCCTACAACCAAAAAACACACCAGCAAAATTATTATCTCTGTTTAAGATCTATTGCCATAAACTATGGTTTTTAAGTTCCTAGTTTCTGAAAGCTGAAACAACACTGAAATCTTCAGTGGATTTGATATAAAAAAGACCAATGCAGACATTTTATGGAAAAATAAATGCCTTGTTGTTATGGCTGGTGGAGCATCATCTAAAATAGCGACATGATGGGTTTCACCACTGTAGCATCAAATTCAACCCTCACATTAATAACACAAAACCACGAGCCGATACTGAGTGTTAAGGGTGTCCTTTCATGTTCCCTCATGAAGATGAGGATTAACTGTGGCTTGCCAAGCATTTGCAGGATAATCTTGTCTTTAACTTCAAAAGGGATGCTAAATGTGATAAAGCCAGATAGCATAGCACTCTTATTTGCAATGTTATCTACTTTGGTGCATACACACAGCTGATGCACTTACGCCGTCAGGAGACTTTAATAGGTCACACTATCAGAAAAAAAGATGGAGTTTCAAAGGCTGTACTGGGGCCTGCTAAGTGTAATCCAATACAGTAGGTCTGATCCTGTCAAGTATATAAGACACTCCGGAAGTTGTCAGACAGTCTGAAGAGCCCCCTGAGCTTCCTTGCTTCTGGTGCTATCTGATTGTAAGGCCAACAAGACAATGGCATCCAATCAAGTATCACCAATAAGACACCAACAATACTGTCAATAAAATAAGGCACTTCTTTCAGCTCCAAAGACTGAACAAGTCAGTGCAGTGGTGCTGGCCTATAATACTAGCACTTTGGGAGGCTGAGGAAGGAAGAGTCCTTGAGGCCAGCCAAAACAAAATAATTAGACCCTGTCTCTACAAAAATAAAAAATAAATAAAAAAAATAGCCGGGCATGGTGGCACACACTTGTAGTTCTAGCTACTGCAGAGGCTGAGGCAGGAAGATTATTTGAGCCTAGGAGTTCGAGACTGCAATGAGCTATGATCAGGCTACTGCACTCCAACCTGGGTGACAGAGTGAGATTCTGTCTCTGAAAAAAACAACAAAAATGAGAGGTGCTATTAAATGAACCTCCCAATTAGCTATTTGAAAAACAACTGCTTATTTGAATTAATTAATTTTGTTTCTTTTTTTAAAAAAATAAATTTGTAAGTAATTCTAGCTATCAGGAAAAAATGTCATTTTGGATGTCATTAATACCTGAGTCATTGATACCTAACTTAGAGAAAACGAAACCCTTTCCTCTCAGTTTCTTCAATGTGGTGGGTACAATTCTAACTTCATAAATTCAGTTTGCAAGAAATATGACTTTTATTTTCTTAAATCATGTAATTACCAAATATGAGAGTTTGACTTGCTGAGGTTGATGAGAAATTTTGCTTCAGGTCATTTGAGGTTCATGCCCCACAGCCTTGTCAAGGGTCATGCCAAGGTTCCATGTTTGTTCCAGAGAGACATCTCTGGTCATAGGCCTTTATGTCCGTGCTTGGAATCGTAGTGATGGCTGTTGGCTTAGATCCTTAAATCTTGGATTACCACTCTTTTGGTGTCTTAAAATAGATGTGGACATTTTTTGTGGTGTGGGGTCTGAGATGTGCACGTCAGAGACTTCAAAGTCCTCCCCTATTCCCCAGGACACTGCCAGAGAATAGGGAGAAGGCACCTGTTTCACCAAGAACCCAGGCTCCTTTATTTTCAGTTCTGCTCAGAAGTTACGCTTTCCTCCTCAGGTCCAATTTTATTAATCACCAAGTCAAATTGCACTCAAGGCCAAAGAAGTAAATGGCTGAGTGAAGTGGGTAGGCAGAGACCATCCATGCTTCTTATGAAAGGAACATTGTCTTAGTCAGTGCGGGGTGAGCCAGTCCCCTCATGAGAGGGATGTGGGCCCAGTGTTGCCTGAGTGCTGATGTCTGTAAGAGATTTCAGAAGCAGATTGTTGTGTGAAATTTACCAATCCTTAATACTGACAAGTTTCGTTTTAAAATAAATTAATTGATTGGCATTTAAGACTATCTGCAAACTGTCCAGGTCTAAAATGCCCTCTGCCCAGGATACTTAGGTTTATCTTTTCAGTTAAGTGGAGTTTTTTATTGTTTGTTTGTTTTGGAAATGAAAGACAGAGGAAAGTATCTTCCCAACAGATTCTGCCTTCTACTCAATGACAAATCCCCTCCACTGCAAATTCATTCCTGTCCCTCAGGACAACATGCCAGGGCTTGAAACTGTTGTATGGAGGAATAGATAAGGGGGAAATATGAGAAAAAAAACTCTGAAAGCAGAAATGTATCTGCCACATTCTCCATGATAGAGCACCACCCCCCTCTGATTCAGAAATGCAGCTTTGGAGTAACATTTTATTTCTTTATTTTTATCTGGAGTTGTATTTTACTTCCCAGCTAAGCTTCTGCTGGTTCTCTCTTAGGTCTCCCTTTTCTTACTTTTTGCCATTCTTACCTGCCCTGTACTCCCCTGGCCTCACACTGCACCAATTCCTTACTGAATTGAAGTATTGGAATTGAAACTGCTCAGAAAGAGAGGTTTGGGTCTACAATCTGAGTGTGAGTTCATGATGGTTGCCTTGAGGGCTTGGACATTTTATCTTTTTCCTCATGGCGGTCCCAGTGCAGGTCCTTTTTTGTTGAATGAATAGATTTTGCCACTGTTCAGGGCAACATGATTGGAGTGCCAGGATGAGCCCAAGGAGGTTCATGATTTCATGCAGCCCTTCGGACACATCTTTGCAAAGTCCAACTCCTTCAGTTCGTATAAATCCAATACCATTTTAAGTGCTTTACATGTACTTTTCCTGAAATCCAGCTGTCTCCCTATATGACTGTCTCCCTATAGCAGCTGGACTCTAATTGCTGCACGTAAACAAACATCATCTGGAACAGAGCCACCTTATAACACTGGATGCTATTCATTTCCAAGACTACCAAGGTCATTTATTACTAGTGGCAGGAGTGTGTAGCTGGCTGGAGTTAGCAGAGTCGTGTTTCTATGCAAGCTACATTTCAAACCGGCTGCAAACATCTGGGAAAATGAACAGTCTAAACTTATGGCTCTCAAACCTCTATCTGATTTCCATGACCTTGTCTTTGCATGAAGTCTTCACATGTCACAGTATCATCCATTTGTTGTCTACATAACCAATTAACATGCAGCTGTGTATGAGTATCATATGCTGCTATTTACATTCTTATATGTCTGTGTCACATATCTTTAGGGTATAAGTGGGGTCCCTTTGGGAAGCTTGAAGTATTAAAAGACATAAGCACAGAAATTTGACATTGTTGAATGTGTAGAAATTAATAATCACTGAAGCATAGGAAGGCTCATCCCATTCTAACCCTTGAGTTGACAGTGAGGGAGGGGCAGAGCGTCAGTGGAACCCAAAGAGGAAAATGGTCTGTTTATTGGGCCCCTGACTGTCTTCCTTTGCAGAAGTTGGGGATAACTGGCCCAAATTCACACACTCAGCTCTACATACACATACACAGTAATATGATTCATTTTTCAGATTAGAATAAATTTAAGGAAAATTATGACACAGAATTCAGTATTCTGGTGGCTCAGTCATGACCTGGACCCACTCTAATCTCATATCTAAATTTTTAGTATTTACAGTTTTATTTTCTATGCTTCTTAGACCAAAACCTCTTAGTTTATATGTTACAGCTCATAACAAGTTACTGATTGATTTCCCTTTGTAGCTCTAGATGATATTTTCTGGAGATTTGTACCATGTACCAGATACCATTTTAAGTACTTTACATGTACTTCCTTCCTTATCCTCCAAAATCCCTGTGAGTTATGTAGGATGGCTCCATTTTATATTTGAAAATCTTGAGGCAGAAATAGGTTGTGTTTTTCCCAAGGTCTCACAGCCAGTGAGACCCAAGATTCAAAGCCAGCAGCCTAACTTCAGATCCCATTCTTATAAACACCCGATTTATGTCTCTGACTTGATTTATGGAAATAATACTAGTTGTTGCATCAGCAGGCATAATTGGACACTATCTAGTTCCCATTGCTGTAGTCAGGGTACAGATGGCTAGGAGGTCAATCATGAAGGACTTGGCCAAGAGAGGTTCCAATGCTGGTCCTCAGTTAAAGGAATGTTTTTCTAGTGAGATGAAAACAAAGCAAGATCTGACTGTTGATATGGACCACAGTCCAAGACAGAGGATAGCAGTTGGTATTAGAGGAAATGCTCCTTGTATTAGATCTGATGAGTTACTGCAATCAATAAGCACAATTTTAGAAAAGGGATTTGATCCAGCACTTTGGGAGACCAAGGCAAGTGGATTGCTTGAGGCCAGGAATTTAAGACCAGGCTAGGCAGCATAGCAAGAGCCTGTCTCTATTAAAAAGGAAAGAAAGAAAGAAAGAAAGAAAGAAAGAAAGAAAGAAAGAAAGAAAGAAAGAAAGAAAGAAAGAAGAAAGAAGGAAAGAAAGGGAAAAGAAAGAAAGAAAGACAAAGAAAGAGGATTTGAATTAATGACAAAGAGAAGTAATGAAAACAGCATTAAGAGGGTGGCTGGAATGTGACTCACAATGGTGAGGTAGACTGACCGCAGGGAAACACAGCAGGTAAGTAGACAGACATAGCATGATTAACAAACAATTTTGCAGGTAAGAAGCAAGGCCTTTACAAACTGCTGGTCCAGAGCTAACTCCAAGCCTTTTTGGCCATGAGGAGAGGAGCAGAAACAACGTAGGGAGGGCTAAGAGACCATAAAAATATTTGGTCAGACAAAAGCCAGACTTAGAATCTTCCTGCATCTGCTTTTTCTCTAGAGTACATTTCTCCTGGCTCTTTCCCATCCTCTAGAGAGGCTTCATCTGATGCCCAATCCATGGTAGTTATCTCTATTTCTCTTTTTCATGGCAACACTACTTCTTTTTCCTTGTCTAAGGTTACACGAAATATATACTGTATACTCATTTATGCCCATTTATTTGTTAATTGATTGTCTCCCTGACTCAAATACAAACTGTATGAAGTTAGCAATTATTTCTGATTTTTTCAAATTGCATACACAAGGACTGTTCATAAGTAAGCATTGAATAAATGAATGAATGAACAGGGCTCAGGTACAGGGATAAAAGAGATGAGCCATGTAATGTACCAAGCCTAGAGCTGGGGAGGAGACTTTGGAGGGAAGAAATGATCGCTTACGTTCAATGACCACATGACTATTATTTAGCACTGATGAGCTATCTAAGATCCCTAGTACTAAATGTTATAAGCATATAATGAAGACAGAAGACAGACACATCTACAATGGCCCTTTCACAATGTCATCACTGGGAGGAGCTTCATCCTTTATATAAATTATTTGGAAGTTCTGCTTACTAGTGTGCTAATATAGAATATTCACCAGAATGGACGTATATTGAACTAGTATTTTCAGTAAACCATCCCTGAAAGTACAGAATAAAAAGTTTAATGGAGTAACTTATTCCACTTAAGTGTGTATGACATGAAGTGTAAGAGTATTACATTCTTTCTGTCCGTTCCTCCAACCTAGCATACACACTAAAGCCTCTCCTTCTCCTCTCCTCTCTTCCCCAGAGGCTCTGATCTTTTTCATTAAAGAAAAATCACTCTCACAGGGTTCTGCTGAGGGTGTGTGATTACAGATGTTGCCAAGGAGCACTCCGGGAACCTCTAATGGGGAGGACACAAGACAAAGCAAATGGACAGTCATTTTTCCAAAAGATGGGCCCCCTGCCATGAGGAAGTTCTTCAGGCTGCGTATCCTTTTTGTGTTTTTATTTGATCTTTAATAAAGAATATTAAGACTGAGCTGACTGCCTGCTATAACGCTCTAAACACAGACTTACATTTGAGAGGCTGAAGGGAGGAAATGGCAGCCCCGTGGAAAGCAGGGAGCTAAGAAAACAGTATGCAATGAACTTCTCACCTCTGCTCCCTGTCTAGGCACAGTGAAAACAGGACACCTCCTATTAAAGGGTTGTCTGCTATATGGGGTCTTGTTAGAGGTCTGGAACTACAATTGGCAGGCCTGTGCTGATCTTATTTATCTATTATTGGTGCTTGCTTTCACCTTCTTCCTTCTCAGAAAGTTTCTGCTTTGGCCAATCCTAAAACTCAACCTCTTTTTATTAAACAAGGGCCAGAGCTAAAAACAAAGGTTGTGTCAACAGATATAAGCAGCACAAGGCTTTATAGTTATCCTGCCACTTCTTAACCTAGCATTTGTGAGGATTGCTTATCTACTTTCAGATTCGAATGAGACAATCGTGCGATAACTTTTGAACTTTATTTGTACTTCCGTTCTTGTTTGTAGAACTACATCTAAGAGGTAAGAAGGATGGTGATCAAAGTGTTTAATAATCGTGGAGACGCAGTCGTGTCTCCTGACCTTAATTCCAGTTCCATTCCCCTTAAAAAGAACTGTCTGGTTCAATAATTAGTGGCCAAATTTTGGAAGACATTTTCCCAGGGAAGGAGCTTGCCTCTTAAGCCCTTGCCCAGACTTCCCCAAGTCTCTTCTAGTATACATGTCATTTGATAACTTATTCTTGGAATTTCATTAGTGAAAACCTCCTTACATTGTTCTGGTGGACATTTTATCCACCAAAAGCTGCCCTTAGATATCCACACCTTAGTGCAAATGAATTCCTAATGCTTTGCAAAAAGCAGATCTTAGAGGGAACAGAAAGGAGAGGGTCTGTAGACACTGACCACCATAGAAAGTTAAAGAAGACAACAGCCCATGGAAAAAAACAAAAAGATGTGAGAGGGATAGAGACCTGAGAGGCTGTCACTGCCAATTAGGATGTTGGCTTAATTTGCACTTTACCAAAGATCCTCTCTTCCTTTATTCTGAAATTCAAATTGGGCAATAAGCCCCAGAACCTTCTGTTCGGTGCTGCTGGTCAAAAAATTTATACAGATATTATTTCGTGGCTGATGCAGCCTAGCCTGGAGCCAAAGCAAGAAGGAGACAGTGAAGGGCACAGCAGGAGTTCCATTATAGGATGATATATAGTATGACATTTAGATTTTGTTTTTAGATAGATTTACAATGCTCCATGTATTTTTTTTTTTCTTCTCACTTGCACACTTTTTTTTTTTTCCCCAAATATGCTTACACATTCTCCTCCAGGCTGGGTCTTTCTAATGTTAAGGTGAGTGCACAAATACTAGATTTTTAAATTTTATTTATTTATTTATTTTACAGTTCATGATGAATGGAGTTCAGGAGCAGATGCCAGAGAAAAAATGACCAGATAATCAGGTTTTGAATTGGTGCAGTCTCCCTGCAACACTGCTCAGCCTGCCTCCTGTTTCACATTTCAGTGTCTGTAACAGCCCCCACCTGTTTCCCAGTGCCAGGCCTTCCTTCTCAAGATAGCTGAGCCTGGAAGATTGTACCCACTAGAAGGATAAGGAAGTTCATTCCTTAGCCAGGCGTTGCTGCAAACGCCTGCTGTAAAATAACACTGGGAAAATGACTGTCAAGTCATGGATCAGTTTTGTAAAAAAATGATTTAATAGGTGAAGAAAAAATGCAATTTTCTGATGGAAATGTTTGGGAGAGAACAATAGATACAGAGCCACTTTCCTAGGTTGGCTACTAATTAGAGACCTGGTCCTGGGGTAGTTGCTTATTGTGGGAGATGATTAGGCTTATGTGTTCTCATGAAGGAGTAGATGAAGACAAATATGCTCTAATGTCTCCTTCTCTTTTGTGTGTGTGATTTTGTGAGCTTTCATGGCAGAATAACATTCATTTCTGTTGGTTCTACCAACATCCCAGAACTTGGCATCCATTCTCCCTCATCTTCCTACATGTCTGTGGTGGGATAAATTCTCTGCAACCCACTAGCTGGTGCAGTTAGAAGTCACTGCCATTAAGGAAATACTATGAAAAGAAAAGCTATTAACAACTTAAAGAACTACCTCTCATTAAGATATTTGGATGGTATTATGATTCTTAAGAATGGTTCTGAGGAATGACTTTTGAGACACTGATAAATGGTGGAGTAGTTATTTCTGATAGGTCACCATTTCCTATTAAATCACAGATGCTCTACTTCCTGCAAAAGCCAGTCTTACTTAAGTGACTCAACTAAATTTAGCCCATTTCTCCATTTAGACTAGTCTTCAATTCTTCATTTGTTCTTTTGAATACTTTTATTGATTACTGAGGCCCGGTGTTCCTGGACATGTGTTTGATACCTAGCAGGGAAGATACAATCCCTGTCCTTAAGCAAATTGCAGGTTTCCAACAACAGCCTCCTCTGAAATTGAAGGAGAGACGCATTGTTTTCCTGTTTGGCCCAGATACTCTTCTGAATTATCAGGAAAAAAATGATGGAGGATAGAGACAGTATTTTTCTGAGGGAAAAGAAAACAGAAAGAGGATCTAAATCAATAAAACATTTTTAATCAAAGGAGGAGATTTACTCATGGCTCACCCTGTCTCTTAACTTGTGATTTAACAAGGGTGGCATTGATCAAAGATCTAACTGGGACATTGTCCTTGGCTCTTTGCAAAACAGCCTGATCAAGTACTAATTTGTGTGGTATTACCTGAGTTCACAGAAAAGAGAAATCCAAATTAGCCATGGTTGCCTGGGGAAGTTTCTTGGTGAAGTGGGACTTGAAGTGGACAGACCAACACTAGGCAAAAAGGAAGTCATTCCAAGAGGACTAGTGGCATTCGTGAATGCAGGATTAAATGTTGTACATAGATGAGATGAATAGTATGGCTAATGCTCTTTGTGTCTTGGGAGCAGAAACCTCAAACCTCTGCAGAAATTAGGAATGTCATATAAATGATTTAAAAGAAGAGGGTGAGAAATAGAGGCTGATTTAGCCTTAGCAGAATTTCGGTCCAGCATAGAGAGAGTTCTATTGGTTAAGAGAATTTAGAAAGCTGCCTTTGTCTTTGTTCATGTGTAATTTTAACTGTTGACAGTTTAGTTTTGTTTTTAAATCCATGTGGTGCAAATGTAATGCATCTGTTGGGTAGATCTTTTCTAAACACTACCAGCTTGCAACCTCTTTATGAAAGGATTAAGATTGGATTGGTGGACTTAGCAGTCTTCTCAAGAGATCTTTCAAGAGTAGGAGGCAACATTGTGCTCATAGTTAATGAAACTTGACCACACACTTAAAAATGTAAGTGGATAGTAAGTGAAATAACTCAGGAACAGGAAGTCAAATACCTCATGTTCTCACTTTTAACTGGGAGCTAAACAATGTGTACACATGGACATACAACATGGAATAATAGATATTGGACACTCTAAAAGATGGGAGGGTGGGTGGAGGTGACGAATGAGAAGTTAACTATTGGGCACATGTACACTATCTGGGTGATGGGTACACTAAAAGCTCAGACTTCACCACTGTGCAATATATCCATGTAACAAAACTGTACTTGCACTCCCTAAATATATCAAAATTTTAAAAAAATAGAAAAATAGCATTTAGAATTAAAAAATTAAGAGCATAGGTCTCATGTTATCTGTGCTTACCACAATTCATAAAAGAAAAAGTATGAGATCAATTAGCATGATGTTACTGGAATCTGTTTATACAATGATAAAACAGAACAGAAATGAAAACCCCAAGGGAAAAAAAGTGTTCTATTGAGAATGCATCTTATATGTACTGTGTGTGATATTTCTGTAAATCACAGTGATTAGCTTTGAGGTAGAAAACAAAGACCATAAGAAGCCTATTTGGATATGTTAAAGACTTTTTCTCTCTTTACTTTTCCAAACAGGATCAAGTAATTTTATGGTATCAATAACTCTTCTTTATTCATTTCTGAACAGTGACCTCCTGGGAAAGATAACATTTATTTGGGTGAAGTTGTAAAATGCATAATTTGTATCTGAAAACCAAAACTTGACAGCAAGTTGTTTGTATCTTTTTTTTAAATCAAACATTTCTGAACTAAAAAAAATAACATTTCTCATTTTTATAGCTAGAAACCATATCGCATAATGAGGATAGTGCTTTTCCATTGTGAAAAATGATGCCAAGAATGACTAGAAAAGATAAATTCTCCACACACACTCACAAAATGTTAAAACTTTCATGTCATGTATATCTATTCTTCTAAGATGGCCTTAAGCTACAAGGAAATATATGTTTTCCCACAGAGGATAGGGTTCAGACTACTTGAGTTAAATATCAGGTTTTGTTTTCTATAAGGTCCTGCAGTTATGAGTATTCACCGTAATGCCATGAAATCACACCATAAATCTATGTAACCACTTCCTTTTACATTCATTATTTGGGAGCAGAAGCAACTCTCAGAATCAGAAGCAGCATCTATATGGTCTGTTAGGAAGGAAAGGCTTGCTATACTATTTTTTTAAATAAACTTAGTATAAACTTATAAACACATTATACTGAAATGGGAATGTATTAATCCAATTATAGCAGACATAATCTGAAAATATTTCTTAGCTGATAAAGACACATTTAACTGATAGTTGATGTATGTGTATATTCATACAGTATAATTATTGAAGGAGAAATTTCAATGATATAAGAAAAATTCTGATGCATTCATGTTGTCAGTCAAAAATTTAAGTTTGAGATACAGTGGGATACATAATCAAAAGTGTAGGATACAATTGCTTCCCTCAGGACCAGCTTCCAAGCAAAATCATGTTTAAGCAAAGTTCCCCTTGACCACCCATGTTTGCATTCAGACTCCTTTTTCTGTGTTTTGGGGGCCAGTCTCTGACTCATGCCTCTGTTCTCAGATCCCCTTCAGGAGACCACCTGCCTCAGGATCTCTCACCCATCTTCCCTGTTCCTATGGCTCTTCAAATGGGCTTTTAGATTGTTAATTAACAATCTAAAGCTGTTGTAAATTAATTCTATTTAATTCACTGGTGAAACTTTGTGCACTTCAATAGGCAATTTCTTACCCAGTTGAGAATATTCTTTCAGAAAAAGAAAATATTCAGACACTAAAATAGATATCTTAAAGATGCCAGAGTTAACCCTATTTTAAGTGTTAATTACATTTATCAAATGTCATATATACCATTGTTTTATTAAGGGATTGGAAAACTAATGCTCTTAAATTGAAATTATGCTTACCATGTTATATACAATCAATATAGTTAGGACAGACAATAAAATCTCTTTTAAAAGCACATATGTAGAAGACTGAGTTGCTTTGTGTAGCAATGAAGCAGGATGCTTATCCCAACATTTTTAATCTTTATTGTCTCAAAGACAATTTGTACTTGTGCATTACATGTGTGCAAATGTGGGTGTGTGGGACTATATCTCTAACTTTTTAACGTATTATTATTATTATTATTAAGATGGAGTTTCGCTCTTGTTGCCCAGGCTGGAGTGCAGTGGCACGATGTCAGCTCACCACAACCTCCACCTCCCGAGTTCAAGTGATTCTCCTGCTTCAGCCTCACGTGTAGCTGGGATTACAGGCATGCATCACCACGCCCAGCGAATTTTTTATTTTTAGTAGAGACAGAGTTTCTCCATGTTGGTCAGGCTGATCTTGAACTCCCAACCTCAGGTGATCTGCCTGCCTTGGCCTTACTTTTTAACCATACCCCATTCTTTTCTGTTTCTTTTAATTGCAGAAAAAAAATTCCATATTTCTTATGCTAATAAACAAAACAGTATTTATCCAATTCCAAAACAAATGCTATATAAAATGACAATGATTAAAACTATCCACACATACATTTATTACTAAAAAGCACAGAAACAAAACATATTCTTGTCAAAATTTAGATTTGTAAAAATTTGATTAAGAGAAATTAGGTATAGTGAAAATGACAAATGCAAAAGTAAAAACATAGGAAAAAAATCTTTAAATTATGGTGTTATTTTAAAATTTAATCATACTTATTCCAAATTGACATGAGTTTTTAAAAATTAAAATTAAAAAAAGATTGAAAATGGTTTGCTCTGTGGAAAATTCATCATAGAATTCAATTGAGTTCATGGAATTCAATCTGGAAAAAAGAACATGTAATCAATATTAGCATAAATCACATGAAAATGTTTTTACAATGCCCTCAGGATCAATATGAGCATCAGCAGAGTGGATCACAATATCCTCACAAGCTCAATTTGCAACGGATTACAGATATAAATATAGAATAACAATGAATCGTTTAGAAGAAAAAAATCTAAAAAACCATCATTGTGACCTTGTAGTAGGCAAAATTTCTTTTAATAGAATACAAAAAAATTACTAATCATAGAAATTAAAAACAACTACTTTCAAAAGACATCAAGAGTGAAAAGACACCCCATAGGAAGGAGAGAAGATAATCATAAAGCATATGTCAGAAAAAAGATTCATAGCCAGAATGTATAAATAAATAATTTCTACCAATTAATTAAAAAATCAAACCAATGGAGAAATGGACCAAAAGGCTTGAACAGGGACCTAGGGAAAATGGATATCCAAATGGACAAAAGCACAAAAATTAATTTTGAGGAAATGCAAATTAAAACCGTAATGCCATACACAAAAACTCAACATAATTATTATTTTTTTTTTTAAAAAAAGAGAGATAATACCAAATTGTTGGCATGAGTATGGAGTGACTGGGTCTCTCTTGCTTTGCTAGTAAGAATTTAAACTGGTACAATTGCTTCAGGAAACATTATATAATACCTACTAAAGCTGCACATTGCATATCCTATGATCGAGCAAATCTACCTGAGAAATATACCCCAAAGAAATGAGTGCTTATGTCCAGCAAAAGACAGGTAATTTAACTATTACCAATGGCCAGGCACAGTGGCTTAAGTCTAATCCAGCATTTTGGGAGGCTGAAGTGGGCGGATCACGAGGTCAGGAGATTGAGTCCATCCTGGCTAACACAGTGAAACCCCATCTCTATTAAAAATACAAAAAAATTAGCCAGGTGTGGTGGCACGCACCTAATAGTCCCAGCTACTCAGGAGGCTGACGCAGGAGAATCACTTGAACTCAGGAGGCAGATGTTGCAGTGAGCCAATATTGCACCACTGCACTCCAGCCTGGGCGACGGAGTGAGACTCCATCTCAAAAAAAACAAAAAACAAACAAACAAAAAACACACACACAAGAAAGTATTACCAATAACATTATTGATATGAAGCATAGGATGGATAAGTATATTGTCATGTACTCCTACAATGAAATACCATACAGCAACCAAAATGAATAAACTCCAAGTACATGCAACAGTGTGGATTAACCTCTCAGACATATTATTGAGTGAAAGAAGCCAGACATAAATGATCAGACAAAGTTGAATTTCATTTTTATAAATCTCAAAAAGAGGAAAAATTAATCTATACCATTAGAAATGAGTGGTCTCCTTTAGTTGGAGTAGGAGATAGTTAGCAACCAGAAGGGACTTAGGAGGTACACCTTCTGGAGTCTGTTGATATTCTGTTTCCTGATCTGGGTGTTAATTACATGACTGTGTTCACATTTTGGAAATTTCATTGAATATAATTTGTGTATTTTCTTTTTATTTATTATACTTTAAGTT
The DNA here is from genome assembly GCF_029281585.2 of Gorilla gorilla gorilla. Taxonomy (NCBI): domain Eukaryota; kingdom Metazoa; phylum Chordata; class Mammalia; order Primates; family Hominidae; genus Gorilla; species Gorilla gorilla. The sequence continues at coordinate 71,777,341 of NC_073241.2, forward strand.
CTAGGGTACATGTGCACAACATGCAGGTTTTTTTACATATGTATACATCTGCCATGTTGGTGTGCTGCACCCATTAACTCATCATTTACATTAGATATATCTCCTAATGCTATCCCTCCCCACTCCCCCCACCCCACGTCAGGCCCTGGTGTGTGACGTTCCCCTTCCTGTGTCCAAGTGTTCTCATTGTTCAATTCCCACCTATGAGTGACAACATGCAGTGTTTAGTTTTTTGTCCTTGCGATAATTTGCTGAGAATGATGGTTTCCAGCTTCATTCATGTCCCTACAAAGGACATGAACTCATCCTTTTTTATGGCTGCTAGTATTCCATGGTGTATATGTGTCACATTTTCTTAATCCAGTCTATCACTGATGGACATTTGGGTTGGTTCCAAATCTTTGCTATTGTGAATAGTGCCACAATAAACATACGTGTGCATGTGTCTTTATAGCAGCATGATTCATAGTCCTTTGGGTATATACCCAGTAATGGGATGGCTGGGTCAAATGGTATTTCTAGTTCTAGATCCCTGAGGAATCGCCACATTGTCTTCCACAATGGTTGAACCAGTTTACAGTCCCACCAACAGTGTAAAAGTGTTCCTATTTCTCCACATCCCCTCTAGCACCTGTTGTTTCCTGACTGTTTAATGAATGCCATTCTAACTGGTGTAAGATGTTACCTCATTGTAGTTTTGATTTGCATTTCTCTGATGGCCAGTGATGATGAGCATTTTTTCATGCATCTGTTGGCTGCATAAATGTCTTCTTTTGAGGAGTGTCTGTTCATATCCTTCACCCACTTTTTGATAGGGTTGTTTGTTTTTTTCTTGTAAATTTGTTTGAGTTCTTTGTAGATTCTGGATATTAGCCCTTTGTCAGATGAGTAGATTGCAAAACTTTTTTCCCATTCTGTAGGTTGCCTGTTTACTCTGATGGTAGTTTCTTTTGCTGTGCAGAAGCTCTTTAGTTTAATTAGATCCCATTTGTCAATTATGGCTTTTGTTGCCATTGCTTTTCGTGTTTTAGACATGAAGTTCTTGCCTGTGCCTATGTCCTGAATGGTATTGCCTAGGTTTTCTTCTAGGGTTTTGTAGTTTTGGGTTCTACATTTAAGTCTTTAATCTAGCTTGAGTTAATTTTTGTATAAGGCGTAAGGAAGGGGTCCAGTTTCAGCTTTCTACATATGGCTAGCCAGTTTTCCCAGCACCATTTATTAAATAGAGAATCTTTTCCCCATTTCTTGTTTTTGTCAGGTTTGTCAAAGATCAGATGGTTGTAGATGTGTGGTATTATTTCCGAGGGCTCTGTTCTGTTCCATTGGTCTATATCTCTGTTTTGGTACCAGTACCATGCTGTTTTGGTTACTGTCACCTTGTAGTATACTTTGAAGTCAGGTACCGTGATGCCTCCAGCTTTGTTGTTTTGGCTTAGGATTGTCTTGGCAATGCAGGCTCTTTTTTGGTTCCATATGAAATTTAAAGTGGTTTTTTCCAATTCTGTGAAGAAAGTCATTGGTAGCTTGATGGGGATGGCATTGAATCTATAAATTACCTTGGGCAGTATGGCCATTTTCATGATATTGATTCTTCCTATCCATGGGCATGGAATGTTCTTCCATTTGTGTCCTCTTTTATTTCATTGAGCAGTGGTTCTCTTTGAAGCAATTGTGAATGGGAGTTCACTCATGATTTGGCTCTCCGTTTGTCTGTTATTGGTGTATAAGAATGCTTGTGATTTTTGCACATTGATTTTGTATCCTGAGACTTTGCTGAAGTTGCTTATCAGCTTAAGGAGATTTTGGGCTGAGACAATGGGGTTTTCTTAATGTACAATCATGTCATCTGCAAACAGGGACAATTTGACTCCCTCTTTTCCTAATTGAATACCTTTTATTTCTTTCTCCTGACTGATTGCCCTGGCCAGAACTTCCAACACTATGTTGAATAGGAGTGGTGAGAGAAGGCATCCCTGTCTTGTGCCAGTTTTCAAAGGGAATACTTCCAGTTTTTGCCCATTCAGTATGATATTGGCTGTGGGTTCATCATAAATAGCTCTTATTATTTTGAGATACATCCCATCAATACCTCTTGAAAATTAAATGTGATGTGTGTACTTTTTGTATATGTATGCTATTTTCAATGAAAATTGAAAGACTTATGAAGATTAATACACTCTAAATGTCTCCCTACCCTATTCCCAAGATCTGTTTTATGAGAAAGTAAGAATAAAAGTGCATCACTGAAAAAGAAATGTTCTATACTACTTCCCTTTCCTTCTTAGTGTGAAGGTGCCTTGAATTTAATATGGGAAGTATATAGTGGGTGGGTAAACATTTCCTTTGCTGAAGGGGTAAAAGTTAGTGATAATCTTCAGTGAAAAGTTTTCTGACATTTCCCCAGGAGAACGGTTTCTACAGCATCTTCAGCCTAGAAAATATGTGGCTTTCAATACAACCTCTTTTATTGTCATAATGAGGAGAATAGGGAACGTGAGTGAGGGGCTCCAGATAGAAAATTGCTTCACTTTTTTCAGCCAAAACTCACTGTACTACTGCAAGGCTAGGAAAGGAACCAGAAGAAGAGGTATACATAAAGAACTCCTCTGTGGAAAACTTTTGAAATGCTCACATGTAATGAAGAGACCTAAATTTCTTGGCTAGTGGGGCTCAGCCACAAACTAATGGAGAATGTTGTAGGGAAGCACTCCTTTCTTTCAACCCATGCCGATCTCCACTGTGCATAAACTCTAGTAGCATATTCTAATATATTTACATCTGAAAATAAAGATGTAGAAATCATTCGAAGCATATATGTGAGTACTCAATGAAATTCTTAAATTGTGGCCTTTACATTTGTGTGTAGAGAAACTTGGCTTGTATGGCTTACTTTCTGTGGTGGCTGGCACAGGGAAGCCATTGCCTGCTATTTTGAGAATCCAGTGTTTTGGCCACACAGGAATCTTACAATCTTGGGTAATACTTTCTGAAAAAAGAAGCCGTCAGGACAAGACAGTTCTTTATAGAGAGTTTTCCACAAAACCTAATCACATATATATATATATGTGATTATATATATATATATATATATATATATATATATATAAAATATATATGTGTGGCTGGGAGTAGTGGCTCATGCCTGTAATCCCAGAACTTTGGGAGGCAGAGGCAGGCGGATCACAAGGTCAGGCTTTTGAGACCAGCCTGGCCAATATGGTGAAACCCCACCTCTACTAAAAACACAAAATTAGCCGGATGTGGTGGTGCATGCCTGTAATTCCAGCTACTTGGGAGGCTGAGACAGGAGAATCGCTTGAACCTGGGGGGCTGAGGTTGTGGTGAGCCGAGATCGTGCCATTGCACTCCAGCCTGGGCAACAAGAGTGAAACTCCATCTCAAAAAAAAAATATATATATATATATATATTTATATATTTATATATATATGCATGTCTATATTATATAAAATATTATATATTATGTTATATAATATATGATATATAAAATATAATTGTATATGCCATATATTACATTATATATATATAGAACTACCAGGATACAAAAATAATATTAAACAATATGATATTGTCTATTTTCATTTTCAGGTAACATCTCATCCTCCAATAGTCTCCTTCATCCCCTTTTTGCTGTCTCACTAGACTAAGTTCTAATAGCTACTAGGTGGAGAATTGGAGCAGTTATTCAAATAATTCAGGTTCAAAAGACAGGACACAACACCGTTGACTGATTCATTATTTCTCACAATATTGATTTTATTGGCCTGAATAACCTTAATAAATGTCCACTTGGCCTTGGTATTCACATACAAAGACAGCTTTCAGCAATTATCAAACAAAAGATGAAATTTAAAAATCTTTTGGAGTGTTCAATTCCTTTTTGTCCTACAGCATGAAAGCCAGGCTTTATTTTCATGGCCATGTCAATCACTGTGTTTCAGACAATATGGTTTAGAAAATGCAGAGGTGGGGTAGAAATTATCCTTGAAACTCTTACTATTTCTAGACCATAAAAAATTTCTTCATCTGAGCCTGATCAGCATTATCTCAAAACAGACATTTCTGAAAACTAATGATAACATCAGGTATGCTTCAACATTTATATTTCCTATTAAATTGAAAATTAAACACCTCCTCCTCCTCCTGAAAATGCTGGATATGTGCATATTTAGATAAGTTTTATTAGCTAATGAATTAGATTCCAGGAAAGTCAGCATCTTCCAAGTCACTAGTTTACATAATTAAAACTCTATTGACTTCATTTGTTATGCAAAATAATGATTTTGGGATTTGGGGATTAGAGGACTTTTGTTAGAGAGCTAGAATGTGCTGATTTTATGGGCTTCCTTCATAGATTTTGTGACTCACATATACAGAAACAGTTGTTATACATTTCATAAAGGTTTGAGGCAAAGAAAGAAGAGCTCAGAGTTTGGGGAAAGTATTTTTTTGCAATATTTCTCCATTTATATGTCTGCATTTAATTTTCATTTTCAAGAAAAACAAATAAACTTACAAAAAAAACCTCTTAAATGAGGTCCTCTCTTTTTGATCAGGAGGTAACAAGTTCTCTACTAGTTACAGATAGGGACCTCTGTGTTGGAGACCACCTGATAACATGAAGACAGACTGTGCAGTGTGGGTCTCTGTGGTTATTTTAGGGCTTCACACGTAAGAAGAAATGTGTCTTCACTGCTTCAGCTATTTCTTGGCATTGTTTAATGCTTTAAACAATTTCCAACATATTTAAACACACATGTTCTTACATTCCTCATTGCTGGCCCATGAGCTAGGTAGGGTAGCTTATGAACTCTATTTTTAAGTGGGAAAACTGAAGTCTAAGGGTCCCGAGGTTTCCAATCTCTGTGGCCAAATTCGCACACAGAGCAGAAGTTGTAACTCATGGCTGGACACTGTCCTGAGTCTCTGTGAGTCTGATGTCTGATGTCTTAACAAAACACCTAAGCATGACTCACTCAGTTGAGTCACATGTGGCATATATGAAGGGAAGAATAAAATTGCGTTTGAGGAATAGGAGGGATCTCTGACTGTACTCAACAATGGCCCTTCAGAAGCAAGAGGAGGAATACTGGAACCTTCTGTATATTTTCTTTTTTAGCTGTAATTATGGATGCTGATGTGTTTTTATTGTGATCGTTGTTGCTCTGTTGTTCACTTTTTTGATGCCTAGAAAATATGCAAAAACATCTATTTTAGGTTCATACAGAAAATAATATTACAACTTATATAAATCATGTTGTTTTCTCTGTTTGATTACTTGCTTAAATGATCAGAAGTTCAATAGATCAGGACAAGAATAATTAATCATTCAAAATGTATTTATTTAGTAGTTACTCTGTGCTTTGTTCTGTATTACATATTCTAAAAGATACAGAAATTATAAAACACTGTCTCAGTCTTGGCACTGACTATGTTTTATGAGGTGAGACACTCATACATGAGTCCAATAACACTCAAATAATTAAATATATTACTGACAGTAAAGATGAAATAAGAAATCAGTATGGTGACAGCCAGTATTAGACAGGGGCTAAATGCAGGCACCCTGCAACTGGACTATCCAGATTTTAAACCCTGGTTGCACCATCCACTAACTCTATGGCCTCACTCTTTCATTATTATTATTATCATTAATTATTATTATTATCCTTTAAGTTCTAGGGTACATGTACACAACGTGCAGGTTTGTTACATAGGTATACATGTGCCATGTTGGCTTGCTGCACCCATCAACTCATCATTTACATTAGGTATTTCTCCTAATGCTATCTCTCCCCCAGCCCCCAACCTCACGACAGGCCCTAGCATGTGATGTTCCCTGCCCTGTGTCCAAGTGTTCTCATTGTTCAATTCCTACCTATGAGTGAGAACATGCGGTGTTTGGTTTTCTGTCCTTGTGGTAGTTTGCTGAGAATGATGGTTTCCAGCTTCATCCATGTCCCTGCAAAGGACATGAACTCATCCTTTTTATGGCTGCATAGTATTCCATGGTGTATATGTGCCACATTTTCTTGATCCAGTCTATCATTGATGGATATTTGGGTTGGTTCCAAGTCTTTGCCATTGTGAATAGTGCTGCAATAAACATACATGTACATGTGTCTTTATAGTAGCATGATCTATAATCCTTTGGGTATATACCCAATAATGGGATCGCTGGGTCAAATGGTATTTCTAGTTCTAGATCCTTGAGGAATCGCCACACTGTCTTCCACAATGGTTGAACTAATGTACACTCCCACCAACGATGTAAAAGTGTTCCTGTTTCTCCACACCTCTCCAGCATCTGTTGTTTCCTGACTTTTTAATGATTGCCATTCTAACTGGCATGAGATGGTATCTCATTAAGCTTTTGATTTGCATTTCTCTGACGGCCAGTGATGATGAACATTTTTTCATGTGTCAGTTGGCTGCATAAATGTTTTCTTTTCAAAAGTGTCTGTTCATATCCTTTGCCCAGGTTTTGATGGGGTTTTTTTTTTTCTTGTAAATTTGTGTAAGTTCTTTGTGGATTCTGGATATTAGCCCTTTGTCAGATGAGTAGATTACAAACATTTTCTCCCATTCTGTAGGTTGCTTGTTCACTCTGATGGTAGTTTCTTTTGCTGTGCAGAAGCTCTTCAGTTTAATTAGATCCCATTTGTCTATTTTGGCTTTTGTTGCCATTGCTTTTGATGTTTTAGTTATGAAGCCTTTGCCCATGCCTATGTCCTGAATGGTATTGGCTAGGTTTTCTTCTAGGGTTTTTTACAATTTTAGGTCAAACATTTAAGTCTTTATTCCATCTCGAATTAACTTTTGAATAAGGTGTAAGGAAGGGATCCAATTTCAGTTTTCTACATATGGCTAACCAGTTTTCCCAGCACCATTTATTAAATAGGGAATCTTTTCCCCATTTCTTGTTTTTGTCAGGTTTGTCAAAGATCAGATGGTTGTAGATGTGTGGTGTTATTTCTGAGGCCTCTGTTCTGTTCCAGTGGTCTATATATCTGTTTTGGTACCAGTACCATGCTGTTTTGGTTACTGTAGCCTTGTAGTAGAGTATGAAGTCAGGTAGTGTGATGCCTCTAGCTTTGTTCTTTTTGCTTAGGATTGTCTTGGCAATGAGGGCTCTTTTTTGTTTCCATATGAACTTTAAAGTAGTTTTTTCCAATTCTGTGAAGAAAGTCATTGGTAGCTTGATGGCGATGGCATTGTATGGCCTCACTCTTAACCTCCCTCTGTCTCAGTTTTCTTATCTGTCAAATATAGATAATAATAACTATTAGTGCTACTGCGAAAATTAAATCTATTAAAACATGTAATTTTCAGCGCAGAGTATGTGACCAATTATTGTCTGCTATTATTATGGGCTGGGACATACCTAGAGGTCTTAGATAGGAAATGAGACCTGGAGTAAATTATTTATAATAAAATAATTCAAATGAAGGAGGGAATGGATTCTGGTCAGGTTAGTGACATGAATACTTAAGTAGCTATAGTAGGGATGGAAGTAGCTAGCTCATGGATTATGAAAAACCAGATCATCAGGAGAAGATGAAGTAAAAAGAGGAGAAATAGTGCTGAATAGATGGGGAGGTTTGGAAAAACTGGCTGTGGTTCATGAAGAGCTGGCCTGCCAGAAAGCCAGAGCAGGAAGTTTGCTTTGGCTACTGCCTTTAGTCTCTCCTTGGATTCAAGGACATTCATTTACAAAGATAAGCTGGCTGCATGGTTTTATATTTAATTGTGAACAAAGTAACATAGTTATTTCAAAGAAATTTTAAACTGTAAGAATTAATAGTTTAGTAGTTTATCCAGAAGCTTCCCTGGACAACACTATGAATGAAAGAAAGAAAGCATGAATGAATGAATGAAATCTTTAGTTCATGGAAAGCTATCTTCATGTAGAGTGTTCTGTTAGTACGGGAACCTCACAGTGTCAGCCCTTAAAGGGGGAATGGGATATATTTTAGAAGTAGTGAAGGTTATGTGCAATGGTCTTTCTTCTTGTTTCTTCTGGCCACTGTCACTCCTTATGAGTGTCCATTGTTCCAGACCTTTACATTCTTTACCATTGCTTCTCCTTCTCCCCCAGTCAATCTTCCCCCAAATTAAACATTTCTGACTTGTGGCTTAATCACCAACGTATTTCTGGGAAAATTAGCACATAATATATACAGCAAACAGATAAGGATTCTTTATATTTATTTGCATTGTTATATATATATATTACATTATATTAGTTTATTTCTACATCCTGTTCAATAGATTTTATGGGGCAAGCGTGGAAGCTGTGTATATCAATGACTGTCTGTAGCAATATAAGGAGCTTGCACCAGAATACAAATCTAAATATTGCTTCCCTTCTTAAGAAAGTTTTGTTTCAAAAAAGTCAGTCTGAAATATAAAGAGCTTGGAATTCATCATCCCCTTCTTTACACCAAAAATGTACTTGAGCAATTTAAAAATCAACAACTTTTTTTTTTGGCCAATCAGAGAACTGAGGTTGAAAAGCAAACTGGCACCCCAAAATCTGGAAAGGCAGGTATATCTGAGGAGTCACAGCTAAGATCCGCATACCTGAAATGGAAGCCACTGGAGCCATAAACTAGTAAGAGCACCAAAGTGGTAATTTTGTCAAATTGCTGGAAGCTGAGTGTGAACTAGTGTGGAAGTGAGAACATATGGGGTTTGGAAGAGTCACAGTCTTAGGGGAACTCCCACAATTTTGTGGCTTTACCCCTGGAAACTTCAACATGTTTTCGGCATGAATATCGAAGTAATATTTCCTCACGGCTTGAGGGAAAGGGTGATGATGTGAGGAGAGTAACTACTGTGAAATAAGTCCAGAGTGTTCTTCATAATGAAGACTTACTCTGCAGGGAAGAAGATTTTACCAGAGTCTTAGGTCGGCTTGGAGAAAGGCACTCATTAGAATCCAGCTCCCTCTAGCCTTCCTGTCTCACCAAAGTGGGGAAATACAAAAGCTATACAACAGGAGAAACAGTCGGAAACTCATAGCTTGTATACAGCATAGAAGGCCACTAAACGACTGTTCAATCATAAGATTATAGAACATTCTTTCTCCCCCCCACTACCATCCTTACCACTACACCAAAAAGACTCCAGTATAGTAACAGTGTATTAGAGCTGAAAAGGGTGCAAGACACAGACTGTCTCTGAGAAGGACAGAAGAATTGGAATACTCTTCTATAAGGTATGTACTTTATATAAAGTGGCACAGTGTTATTTGAGGGAGAGATTATTAGTTGAAAATGTGTAGCAGAAGCTCTAGGGCAACTACTAAAATAAACAAAAAAGAATTGTAATTGATATGATAAGAGAGAAAATAAAATAGAGTAATATGAAATACTAAATTAAAACTAGAGAAGATACAGAAAAAGCAACAAACAGAAAATAGTCACATACGCAATAGATATTAATCAAACTAATAGATGATGACATTAAACGTGAAATGTCTAAATACACTAATTAAAAGACAGAGATAAGAAAATAAGACTCAGCTGTATGTGGTCTGCAAGAAGCCCACTTTAAATACAAAGACATAAATAGGTTAAACGTAAAGGAATAGATAAAGATATACCATGCTGACATTAATCAACATGAACCTGGAATAGCTATATTAATTTAAAATCAAAAAGATGTTTGGGAAAAAATTATTAGAGAAAAAAGAAGCACTGCAAGATGGTAAAGGGATAAATTCTCCAAGAAGACATAAGAATTCTAAATGGATATGCACCTAACACACATGTCAAAATACATGAGGTCGAAACTCATAGAACTGAAAGGAGAACAGAGAAACCCACTATTGTAATTAAAGATGACAACACCCCTTTTTCAGTGATAAAATAAAGTGATACATAAATAATTAATAAAATAAAATAATACACACATAAAACAATAAAAATATTGTTAGATTGTAATTCAAAGTATAAAATAGACATCTGTGAGTCCATGGTAATATAAATAAATGCTTGAGTAAATACATGTGGAAGAAGAGACTTATCTCCCATGCAAAGTATTCTAATTGATTTATGTAGATACTCTACCCTGAAGGAAGCAGCACACAACCCTCCTCTGTTTAATGTGGGCTGCACATAGTGATTTCTTCCAAAGACTCCAATGTAGAAAAGGGGAAAAGAATAAGTTTACAATGGAGAAACCTTACAAACATGATCAAAGCCAAGTGACTGAGGTAAGCTTCAACAGAGAAACCATGTTGTTAGCATGCACTCTTCATACAACGTGTTAAAAATGGTACTTTACCTCTGTGATCTTTCTCCCAAAAACACAACCACAGTCTAATAAGGAGTAAAACATTAGAAAATCAAAATAGACTGACTTTCTACAAAATATTCACCAGCACTCCTCAAAACCGTCCAGGTCATCCTGAGGAAAGTCTGAGAAACTGTCACAGCAAGAGGAGCTTTAGGAAGCATGACTATTTAATAAATACAAAGTGATATCCTTCATGGGATCCTGGAACAAATAAAAAGGACATTAAAACAAAAACTAAGGAAATCTGAAATTTCCTTAGCTTATAAAATTACAGACTTTCAGTAATAATAATGTATCAATATTGATTAATTAATTGTATCAAAAGTACCATATGATCATAAGATGTTAAACATAGGGAAAATGAGTATGGGGTACATGGGAACTCTCTGTAAAATCTTAATTAATTTTTCTAAAAAACAAGAACTGTTGGTAAATAATTTTTTTTAAATAGTCAAACCAGTGCTCTTAATGACATGGAGGAGAGAAATGCTGGTGCAAATATGTTTTTATATTACCATAGACCAGTAACAAGTAGTTTGAGTTCATTTTTCTGTTATCCCCACACTTCGGGCAACTCTTGTGTACATCTCTTCTCACATTCCATGAAAAAAACTAATCTGATGGTCCCAGTGAAATTCAATGAAAGCTGCAGAATAGTTTTCCTGTGTGATCAGAAGGAAAATGTAGCAGCTTACTGAACTTATAAAATGTCTCTGCCACATGCTTTCAGTGGATCGTTCTGGGAACTTTTGGCAAAAGACTCAAGTGGAGGTCAGGGAGGAAGCCAGAAGCCTGTTTAGCATTCTCCCCTTGCTGCCCAAAAAATTCCTAGCTCACGTCTGTGACTAAAGGTTTCTTCATCTGAAAGCTTTCCTTGACCTTCCTAGGTACGTCTTTCTGTTTTACACCCTCATAGCACCAGACACCACAATTGCAATTTTACATTTCTGTGTATGATAGGATAATGTTTGTCTCCACCATTAGATTATAAACTTATAAAAATTATTTAAAATATTATAAAATTATTTAACATTTTATTAAAATATAAAAGCATATTAAAATATAAAAGCATATTAAAAATGAGGGCAGAAACTGGATCTTTCACTTGCGTCCCTGTGAAGAGACCACCAAACAGGTTTTGTGTGAGCAATAAAGCTTTTAATCACCTGGGTGCAGGCGGGCTGAGTCTGAAAAGAGAGTCAGCAAAGGGAGATAAGGGTGGGGCTGTTTTATAGGATTTGGGTAGACAAAGGAAAATTATAGTCAAAGGGGATTTGTCCTCTGGTGGGCAGGAGTGGGGGTCACAAGATGCTCAGTGGGGGAGCATTTTGAGCCAGGATGAGCCAGGAAAAGGACTTTCACAAGGTAATGTCATCACTTAAGGCAAGGACCGGCCATTTTCACTTCTTTTGTGGTGGAATGTCATCAGTTAAGGCAGACCAGGGCATTTTCACTTCTTTTGTGATTCTTCAGTTACTTCAGGCCATCTGGGCAGAGTAAACAAGAGTAAAGCATTTATAAGTAGTTGAGAATGGAGAATAGGAGTATGACCAGACAGAAGATAGTAGGGATGACTAGCTTTCTGGGGCTCGGCCTAAGTGGTGGGGGTGACTTCGTAAAGCCCTGTTACAAAAAGTAGGGTAAGGATGAACAGACCTAATAGAATGAAGGGATGTATTAGGCTCATAAGGGTTATTACTGTTCTTCAGAAATACGAGTGAGTTTAAGGGAAGTAGGGGAGAGTACTTGCGACTTCCAGGAGGAAGAGGAGAGATTAGGCTGGCTGTCCGATGGACACAGCTTTATTCTGGAATGGTGAACCCAGTGGGGAGGATCCTGCAGGCAGACAGCAGTTGGGGTACTACAGATAACTAAGTAGGGTCCAGTCCATCAAGGTTGTAGAGTTTGAGGGGTCAGATTCTTAACAAGAACTGATCATCCAGCTAGGGTGTCTTCATATGGCTGGGGATCTGGAGTAGGAAAGAGAAGATTAGCAGCCTGGTGAATTTCCTGTCTAGCCTGTTGGAGGACTGGAAAATAGTCGCCTAGGGGGCTGGTGTCTGGGATGAGGTTGGGGCCAACCAAGAAAGTGCGTCCATATAAAAGTTCAAATGGACTGTACCCTGTAGCATCTCGAGGATAGGCTCTAATTCTGAAAAGGGCAAGAGGTAAAAGTACTGTCCAATCCTTTTTAAGTTGGAGGCTGAGCTTGGTGAGGTGTGTCTTTAAAAGACCATTAGTCCATTCTACCTTTCCTGAAGATTGAGGATGGTAAGGGATATGAAGGTTCCACTGAATACCAAGAGCCTGAGAAACTGCTTGGGTGATTTGATTAGTAAAGGCTGGTCCGTTATGAGATTGTATAGAGGTGGGAAGGCCAAACCGAGGAATTGTGTCTGACAGAAGGGAAGAAATGACTGCGGTGGCCTTCTCAGACTCTGTGGGAAAGGCCTCTACCCATCCAGTGAAAGTGGCTACCCAGACGAAGAGATATTTTAGTTTTCTGACTTGGGGCATGGGAGTAAAGTCAATTTGCCAGTCCTGGGCAGGGGCAAATCCCCGAGTTTGATGTGTAGGGAAGGGAGGGGGCCTGAACAATCCCTGAGGGGTAGTAGAATAGCAGATGGAACACTGAGAAGTGGTCTCCTTGAGGATAGATTTCCATGATGGAAAGGAAATGAGAGGTTCTAAGAGAGGGGCTAGCGGCTTTTAACCTACATGGAAGAGGTTATGAAATGACGACAGAATAGAATGGGCCTGTGAGGCTGGAAGGAGATATTTTCCTTGGTCTAAGAACCATTTGCCTTGTGTGGGAAGAGATTGATAGGTGGAAGTTTCAGCAGGGGAGTAGGTGGGAGTGACCGATGTGAAGGAGAAAAACTGGTGTGAGGGACACAAGTTGGAAAGCTAGCTGCTTGTCTAGCCACCTTATCAGCATAAGCATTGTCTAGAGCAATGGGATCTGACACCTTTTGATGGCCTTTGCAGTGAATGACTCCAGCTTCCTTTGGAAGTAAAGCGGCCTTGAGCAGAGTTTTTATTAAAAAGGCATTAATGATGGAGGACCCTTGCGTAGTGAGGAAACCTCTTTCAGCCTATATAACAGCATGGTGGTGCAGAATATGAAAGGCGTATTTAGAGTCACTATAAATATTGACACGTAATCCTTTTGCAAGAGTGAGGGCTTGAGTTAAGGCAACTAGTTCGGCTTGCTGAGAGGTAGTGGGGTGGGGGGCGGAGTGGTAGCCTCAATGATAGATGTGGAAGATACTGTAGCATAACCTGCCTTTGCTGGTGAGTGGCTATTAGGCCTGGTGGAACTGCCATCAATAAACTAAATGTGATCAGGGTGAGGAACAGGAAAGAAGGAAATATGCAGAAATGGGGTGAGTGTCAGGTGGATCAGAGAGATAAAGTCACGAGTGTCAGGTGTGGTATCCGGAATAATGTGGGAGGCCAGATTGAAGTCCGTGCCAGGAACAATGGTAATTGTGGGAGACTTAATAAACAGTGAGTATAGCTGAAGGAGTGGGGGAACAGAAAGTATACGTGTCAGGTATGAGGAAGAAAATAGATTTTGGAAGTTATGAGAAATGTAGAGAGTGAGTTGAGCATAGTTCGTGATTTTTAGGGCCTCTAAAAGTATTAAAGCAGCAGCAGCTGCTGCACGCAGACATGAGGGCTAGGCTAAAACAGTAAGGTCAAGTTGTTTGGACAGAAAGGCTTAAAACAATTTGGTTGATAAGGCGCAGATACTGAACTAACCTGTAAGTCTTTTCTGGTTTTAGGACAGGTGAATTGGGGGGAATTGTAAGGAGAGTTTATAGCCTTTAAAAGGCCATGCTATAACAGATGAGTGATAACAGAATTTAATCCTTTTAAAGCATGCTGTGGGATGGGATATTGGCATCGAGCAGGGTAAGGGTGATTAGCTTTTAATGAGATGGTAAGGGGTGCATGATCGGTCGCCAAGGAGGGAGTAGAGGTATCGTATACTTGTGGGCTAAGGTGGGGAGATACAAGGGGAGGATGTGAGGAAGGCTTTGAACTGGGGGAAAAGGTGGCAATGAGGTGTGGCTGTACCCCAGGAATAGTCAGAGAAGCAGATAATTTAGTTAAAGTGTCTCGGCCTGATAAGGGAACGGGGCAGGTGGGGATAACTAAAAAGAAGTGCTTAAAAGAGTATTGCCTAAGTTGGCACCAGAGTTGGGGAGTTTTAAGAGGTTTAGAAGCCTGGCCGTCAATACCCACAGTAGTTATGGAGGCAAGGGAAACAGGCCCCTGAAAATAAGGTAATGTGGAGTGGGTAGCCTCCGTATTGGTTAACAAGGGGACGGACTTACCTTCCACTTTAAGAGTTACCTAGAGCATCTGTGATGGTCCTGTAGGCCTCTGAGGCGATCGGGCAGTGTCAGTCTTCAGCTGCTAAACCGAGAAGATCTGGGAAGGAGTCAGTCAGACAGCCTTGGGCCAGAGTTCCAGGGGCTCTGGAAGTGGCTGCCAGGTGAGTTGAACAGTCCGATTTTCAGTGGGGTCCTGCACAGATGGGACACAGCTTAGGAGGAATCCCGGGCTGTGGGCATTCCTTGGCCCAGTGGCCAGATTTCTGGCACTGGTAGCAAGCTCCAGGGGGAGGAGGTTCTGGAGGAACCCCTGGCAGCTGCGGTTCAGGCGTTTGGAGTTCTTGTGTGCTGGAGATGTGGCTGGGGTTTGTCTCACAGTGGAGGCAAGGAATTGCAACTCAGAAATACATTGCTACTTGGCTGCCTCTATTATTGTACACCTTGAAGGTGAGGTTAATTAAGTCCTGTTGTGGGGTTTGAGGGCCGGAATTTAATTTTTGGAGCTTTATTTCATGTCGGGAACAGATTGGGTAATAAAATAAAATGCATATTGAGAATAAGACGGCCTTCTGACCTTTCAGGGTCTAGGGCTGTAAAGCGTCTCAGGGTTGCTGCCAAACGAGCCATGAACTGGGCTGGGTTTTTCATATTTGATGAAAAAGAGCCTAAACACTAACTGATTTTGGGAGAGGTTGGATAAAGAAAAAGGAGCATTAACCTTGACTATGCCTTTAGCTCCAGCCACCTTTTTAAGAGGAAATTTCTGGGCAGGTGGGGGAAAGCTAGTCAAGGAATGAAACTATAAGCTGGACCAGGTGTGAGGAGGGGAGGTGATAACACGATTATAGGGTGGGGGAGCCGAGGCCGAGGAATAATTGAGACCTGGCTCAGCCTGGCAAGGAGGGGAGAGGTCAGATGGGTCTGTAGAAAAAGAAGATTAGAAAGACTCAGCGACACTTGGGGTTGAGACTGAGGGGACAGGCGGGAGGGAAGGAAGGAGGATTTGGGATGAGTCGCATTGGGGACAGAGACTAGGGAGGGAACAATGTGTAAAAGAATGCCTGGACATCAGGCACCTCAGACCGTTTGCCCATTTTATGATGAGAATTATCTAGATCTTGTAGGATGGAAAAATCTAAAATGCAACTTTCTGGCTATTTGGAACCACTGTCTAGTTTGTATTGGGGTCAAGTGTCATTGTAGAAGAAAATAAGGCATTCAGGTTTTAGGTCAGGTGTGAGTTGAAGAGGTTTTAAGTTCTTGAGAACACAGGCTAAGGGAGAAGACGGAGGAGTAGAGGGTGGAAGTTTGCCCATAGTGAAGGAGGCAAGCCCAGAGAGAGAGTAGAGACATGGAGAGAAGGGGTTTGGGGGTTCTTACCCTCCAGAAAAGTGGGAAAGGGGTTGGGGAGTGGAAATAAGGAGTTGGGGCACAGAGATAAGAGGTTGGGGCATGGAAATAAGGGGTTGGGGTGCAGAGATAAGAGGTCGGGGTGCAGAAATAAGGGATCGGGGCACAGAGATAAGACGTCAGGGCACAGAAATAATGGACTGGGGGGTTCTTTCCCCCCAGAAAAGCAGAGAAGGGGTAGAGACAGGGAGAGAAGGGGTCAGGGTTTTTGCCCCTCCCCCCAGAAAAGCGGGACTTGCCGCTAAGGGTGAAGGACCAAGGCAGGCATCCCTGCATGGTCAGACACCTCTGAAATGTAGATGAATAATTGGGTATCTCTGCAATGATTAAACACCAAGGGAAGGCTGCCTTCCCGAGTCCATGACCGGCGCCAGAGTTTTGGGTCCATGGATAAAACCTGTCTCCTTTGTCTCTACCAGAAAATGAAAGGAATTGAAATTAAGAGAAGGGAGAGATTGAAGGGTGGTGCCAAGATTGAAAGGAGAAAGTGGTTGAGGGATAGTGAGAGAGGTTGGAGAAGACAGTAAGAAGAGGCTGCTTACCCTATTAAAAATTGGTGAGATGTTCCTTGGGCTGGTGGGTCTGAGGACCCGAGCTTGTAGGTGGATCTTTTTCATGGAGCAAAGAGCAGGAGGACAGGGGATTGATCTCCCAAGGGAGGTCCCCCGATCCTGGTCATGGCACCAAATTTCACTTGCATCTGTGTGAAGAGAACACCAAACAGGCTTTGTGTGAGCAATAAAGCTTTTAATCACCTGGGTGCAGGTGGGCTGAGTCTGAAAAGAGAGTCAGTGAAGGGAGATAAGGGTGGGGCTGTTTTATAGGATTTGGGTAGATAAAGGAAAATTACGGTCAAAGGGGATTTTTTCTCTGGTGGACAGGAGTGGGGGTCACAAGGTGCTCAGTGGGGGAGCTTTTTGAGCCAGGATGAGCCAGGAAAAGGACTTTCACAAGGTAATGTCATCACTTAAGGCAAGGACCGGCCATTTTCACTTCTTTTGTGGTGGAATGTCATCAGTTAAGGCGGGGCAGGGCATTTTCACTTCTTTTGTGATTCTTCAGTTACTTCAGGCCATCTGGGTATATACGTGCAAGTCACAGAGGATGTGATGGCTTGACTTGGGCTCAGAGGCCTGACAGGATCTGTATTTGCTGAATTTTTTTTAACATTAACTCCATACCTATGGATGATAAATGCTCAATAAATATTTGTTAAATTAATGGATAGAAATTATTTTGAATGCCATATTACTTTGTTAGGGTTGAGATACAAAGTACCACATATTGCATGACTTAAACCACAAAAAATGATTTTCTTACAATTTTGAAGACTAAGACCAACGTGTTAGCTGAATTGGTTACTGTAGGGACCTTTCTCCTTGGCTTGAAGATGGCCACCTTCTGTTTGTTTTATTTTTTTCAGATGGCCTTTGTGCGTGACTGTGTCTTAATTTCCTCCTATAAGAACTCTGACAACCCTATGTCCAAATACAAATTCTGAGGTACTGAGGGATAGCATGCCAACATATAAGTTTTTTGGGAGGTCACAGTTCAACCCATAAAAATGCATTATTAGTATTTAAGCCTAAAGGCAAGTTTAAGAATCAGTGACCTATTTAGGTGTCTCTTAGATTCAGAGGGTCAATTCCATCCTTGATCTTTTACTTCTCATTTTATATTTCTATTATCTCCTCTTCCAATTAATTCTTTACCTGTTTACTTTGACCTGAGGGTTTGGGATGGGATCTTACACTTCTGAATCTCTTTAATGTTTGGATCAGTACTTTACCTTTAACAGATAAATATAACTTACATGTGCACTTTTCAGAGGGCTTTTTCTTTATATCATGTGATAATATATAGATATAATATTATTTTCCCCATTTTGCTGATGAGCAATAGGAACAAGTTGCTCATAGTTATGCAACTATAACTATCCCCTTAAGGGATAGTTATAAAAAGAAACATGTCTTCAGACTCTGAAATGAGGTCTTTCTAAAAATTTTAATTGTTTATATACTAAAAGCTTTCATATTCCTTACAGAGTCTTTCCAAAAATCCTAAGGTAAGTTGCAGAAGAAAACTCACTGGAACCCCAAGCTTTACTTACAGACATTGAATTTCTGTGGTATTAGTCCCTTTGCATCAATTTCTCCAAGAGCTAAAAATAACAAGATTAATGACAGTCATGCACTTGCATCCTCCCTTCTCAGGACCAGTCTGAGTGGTTTATATAAGAGGGGAAGGACTTCTTAGACTTCTGATTGCTCAGAGAATCTAGAAGGCCAACCCTGCTGGGGTTTGTCCAGGGCTAATGAGAGCATACTGTAATGATGGGATTTCTGTATCTGAGTGATGGCTCCCTAAGCTTCTACCCTTGAGGTCTTTTCCCTTCCCTACCAACTTATGGGGTAATTTATGCATCCCTCAAGTGTCTGCAGTCAGCCTCAAAGGCACAGGTGATGGGAGGGCCTCAGAGTCCAGCTCGGTGATAGACAGTTTCCTGCTGTTGGGCATTCCATCTATGTGAAACACTAACGTGTGAAATACCATCTCACTCACAGACTGAATTATTTTCTCCTTTCTCATTATTATGACTAAGGAAAGAGAGAATGAGGGTGATTAAAATTTTTTTTTGGAATAGCATGTTAAAATATGACTATTAAAATATTAAAATAGCATATTAAAAGTATTAATCTCCTCTCTAAATGGGGCCACTGTGTGCTTTCTAATGTCCATCTAGATATGAGAAACCTCCTTCTCACCATTTTCTTTCACCTCCAGACATCAATCAGCAGTATTATTTAGAATCAAGTGTGTGTGTGTGTGTGTGTGTGTGTGTGTGTGTGTAGGGTGTGACCATCTCTGTGTAATTCTGATTGTGTACCTTGAGACATACAGTGGATTTCTATTTCTCTTTTTTGCCTAAGAATGTATAATTAGTGTCATTTTACTGGGGAGAAACTTTTTTTTTTGTCATTTCTCTGAAGTTGACATTTGATGAGTGTATTCTGAATTCTACCACTCCTCTGGGGAAAAAAATCTCAATGGAAGATTGTACAGTTTAAGTACTTGTTTTTCCCTCTTGAGGTATGCCATTTTTAAGGTCATTAATTTAAAATAGAAATATTTCTTTAAAGCATTGGGGTAAAATTTTTAAAAATATGGTGCTTTGATATAATTTTGAGAAAAGTGCCTGAATCCTAAAACTAACTGTCTATAAAGTTAAGTCCGTATAACAAATGATTATATATATAACAAAGTAAAAGTAAATAGTGTAGAATATTAAAGTTCTCTTCCAGGGCAATGGGTATTGTGGGGGATTAAACAGAAGCCCCTTTGCTATGATCAACTGCAAAGGAAAGAAACTAAATATGATTCAGTGATAAAAATAGCAAAGACTGATCAGGGAAATGAGAAAGAGCTATGCAAGTACAGATGATCACCAGGCCAGAGAATTTTAAGTGCTAATAGCTTTACTCCTGCATATTCCATCAGTAGAATGAGCTTTTTCTTTTAGTCTAAGTGACACTTTGAAGATCTTTGCATTCATTACGCTTTTATATACTGCTTTTCTTTTCTCTTTATTCTTTTTATTTCATCCAACACACTAAGAAAGGAAGAAGTTTATTGATATATTGCCCAATAAAACACAAATCTGTTGCAACACAATGCATATATCTTATTAGCATTCTTGTTAGTTCTAAAATTCAATTCATCCATAAACACTTATTCCCAGCCTTCAAATGGAAAGCTCTCTTTATGCAAGAGAAAAAGGTATTTAAAAGTGACCAAATTTTAGAATGAGTAATTGGTTATGCTGAATTTCTGTTCCAAAATCACTAGGTAAAATTTCCATATCTAATAATGTATTTTAGGAACAAGCCAAGGTTTGTCATTAAGACATAGTAACATTAAACTAATATTTAAAAATAGATTTAGCTATATTTAATCATGAGAAAAGGATTTCTGTGGCCAGGACAAAACCCACCTTGATCCTAAAGAGACATTAGCAGTGCCCGTGTCAGAGCCTTCTCACATTCTTGGAATAAAGTAAACCACCCCAGGGAAGGTGAGGGCACCAAATGGATCATTCTTCAAAATGAAAGGCAGTCTCTTACTTTCTCTTGAGACATTTCTTCCCTATTTGGGGATTTTATGACTGCTGTTCTGGAGGGCACACATGTTTTGCTTCCATGCAGGCCAAATCCCTCTCTTGGGTTTGGGCAAGAGAAGTTAATCCACCTAACATCATTTTGATTAGACAAGAATATCATCTGATCTTATCTAGGGACAAGCAAGTGGCATGACCAAAGTCTCCCCTTATGTCTCTTTCTCTAAATGATTTCCTAATTTTCAGAAGGGTCCTGGATAGACTAGTTTCTGATAAGGAGCTTTTTGCTGTGTTGTCTGTTCTTCCAGGTTAAAGGCACACAAAGCCTTCTGTGGTCCACTTGTGCTTGTCTTCTGAATTCACTGAAACATGGCAGAATAAGGTTAAGGGAAAATGAATTTTGACTTTACATAGTTAAATGAGTAGGAGTTACAGCAAAAAAAAAAAAAAAATAATAATAATAAATAAGTTTTGACTTAGTAAGGGCCCTTTTTAAGAGGAAAAGTCAGAAAGAGACTTTTTCAATAGCAGTTATTATAACCCTGAGCTTGAGAGCCCATGTGCTGCTGAAAAGGATTATGGCTTTTGTATCTTAAAGACATTAGTTGCTAATTGGATTAGCCATCCTTATCAGTTTTGGATTGAGAAATACCCTTGTAATGACACAGCCTTCCATAATGAAGTGCCATGTTAATGTCTATCAGGTGGTAGGTTAGAAACACAGTTTTGAAGAGTGAATAATGACAGTAGTAACGTTCTTCAATCTGAATATAAATAATTAAACTGAAAAAATACTATTTTTAAATGTATCTACAAATAAATATGTAAGATTAATGTATATTAGCAATGCATTTAATAAACCATACTCATTAAAAATAGAATTTATAAAACCAGAACATTTTGAAAAAATCTAGACATATGGTAACTTTATGGTTGATGCAGTGAGAAAATATCATCCAAATTTTTTTTATTTTTAATATCCCTTCTATAGTAGATTGAGGGCTATTGGCCTCAATTTGTTCAGGTCCTTCATTTTACACTGACTTTGAGCTTCGTCATAATACTTGCTTGGACAGTGGGATGGAAGTAGGCATGATGTCTAGAGACTTGACATGCACCTTTTCATGGTGTTTGCCATATTCCTTTTCTTGGAATTCTGCTACCAAGTGAATGAGTCCAACCTAGTCTACAGAAGAATGAGCACACACACTCACACACACACACACAATTATGTGCTCCTTGAGACATTTCTATCAATAATGGACCACATATGCAATGGTGGTCCCAGAAGATTATGAGATTATGATACTGTATTTTAATATACCTTTTCCAGGTTTAGATATGTTTGGATATACAAATAATTACCATTGTGTTACAATTGCCTACAGTATTCTGTATGGCAACATGTTGGACAGATTTATAGCCTAGGACCAATAGGTCATGCCATATGTCCTAGATATGTAGTAGGCTATGCCATCTAGGTTTGTGTAAGTACATCCTGCAATGTTTGCACGACAGTGAAATTGCCTGAGGACATATTTCTCAGAATTTATCCACATTGTTAAGTAACACATGAGTGTGTGTATGTGTGTGTGTGTATATTACATTTCCTTTTCCATTTATTTGTTGTTTAACACAGATTGATTCCATATCTTGGCTATTTTAAATAACGTTTCAATGAACATAGGAATGCAGATATATTTTTGAGATACTGATTGTATTTCCTTTAGATATATATCCAGAAGTGGAATTGTTGGATCACATGAGATGTCTATTTTAAATCTTTTTATGAACCTCCATACCGTTTTCCAAAATGACTGTATCAATTTACATTTACACCAACAGCATACAAGGGTTTCCTTTTTTAACACATCCTTGTCAACACTTACCTTCTGTATTTTTGATGATAGTCATTTTAATGACTGGAAGGTAACATTGTGGTTTTGATTTACATTTCCATGATGATTAGTAATGTCAACTTCTAAAAAATATGCCTGCTAGCCATTTGTACATCTTCTTTTGAGAAATGTCTATGCAGATTCCTTTGTTTATTTTTAAACTGGGCTATTGTTATTATTTTTTTGCTATTGAGTTGAGTTTTTACATATTTTTGGATATTACCTCCTCATCAGATGTATAAATAGTCAATATTTTTTCACATTTTGCAGGTTTTTTCCCATTTTGCAGAAACAACTCTGCTGGTTGTTTCCTTTGCTGTACAGAAAGAAGCTTTTAAATTTGGTACAATCTCATTTGTCTATTTTTGCTTTTGCTGCCTGTACTTTGGGGGCCATATCAAAAAAATTGTTGCCCAGAGCAATCTCAAGAAACTTTTTTCACTTTGTTTTCTTCTAAAAGGCAGCGATTTTTAATGAAATTCCTTATATTCTTCTCAGGGAGAAAAATGAGACTCTAAAGCGCGGTTTCTCAGTGTGTGGCCCACAGGTCCCATACATCAGTTCTATATGACTACTGAAAATTCAGATTCCTGAATACTACTCCCATAAACTGAACTAGAATTTCTGTGGAGTACATGGTGAAGGGGAGTGGGAATGAAGCCTGGGAAACTGTAGTATTCATTAAAAATCCATGTAGTTAGACTTTTGATCCAGTGCTTTAAGAGAATGAATTTTAACAAAAACTCAAGCAATTAAAATGACCAAATAAAACTAAGCTACTTGAGACCAATGAGAGAAAACTGGAGGCTCCCTCCTTAGCTGAAGCGGAAAAGAAGAGATCAGGAGACAGAGCAGGGAGAAGGGGGCAAATGTATCTTGCAAAATGGCAAGAGGCTTTGGCCTCTCTGGAGACACATAATCAGCCAGGAACCTCCAACAGGGGGACTGGCAGAACATTTAAGCACAGGACCATTTCCTCAGCAAGTTCAAGGTGGTTGTGTTGCTGAAATGGTGAATATTCCCCACCTAGTATTTCCTACCTCCATTTATTCAATAAGAGTCATCCCAGTTTTAGATGCTTTCATTATGGGTTTTTTTTTTTTTAATTGTTTTTGGTTTCGATAGTGTATGTGTTTGTGAGCAAGACCTGGCTTGGTGGGTCAGTGCTGTGGGGAACAGAGAAAGTAGGCTTGGAAGGATACACTCGAAGGCAAAAGACATCCTGAGACTCTGAACCTCGACAGAACTAGCAGAAGTCTAAAGGACAGCTTTGCATGTCCACACAGGGTGTATTAGTGTTTGTTTATAGCCAATATCATCTCAAGGACTTGGGAGGTCTGGAGGGCAACTAGGTCACATAATTAAACCATTGCCAGTAGCCATCTTCTGTTTGGTTTGTGTGGTGCCAGCCAAGGCCTCCGGGCACAGTCAGTGGATACTGTTAATTGCTACTTCTTCTACAGATGGTGAGGTTTGGCTCTGTGTCACCACCAAATCTCCTCTTGAATTGTAATCCTCACGTGTTGAGGGAGGGACCCGGTGGGAGGTGATTGGATCATGGGGTCAGTTTCCCCCATACTGTTCTCATGATAGTGACGGAGTTCTCATCAGATCTGATGGCTTAAAAGGGGCAATTTCCCCTGCACTCTGTCTCTCTATCCTTCTGCCATGTAAGATTTGCCTTGCTTCCCCTTCCCCTTCTGCCATGACTGTAAATTTCCTGAGGCCTTCCCAGTCATGCAGAACTGTGAGTCAAACCTCTTTTGCTTATAAATCACCTAGTCTCAGGTATTCTTCACAGCAGTGAGAAAACAGTCTAATACAGATGGTGTCTCTTGAATAACCTCCGGGAGCTGAGAGGCAACATGTTTGCAGCCCTGAAGATAAATGTGCCATTGTTCGTTTCCTGCATCCCAGTCATAATGCAGTATTGGCTAGTCCTAAATGTGCCATTGTTCCTTTCCTGCATCCCAGTCACAGTGCATTATTGGCTAGTCCTCTAATCTGACAGTCCCTCCACCCAGCTTTTGAATCAACAACCTCAGCAAAACACAGAGTGGCTCTCTCAGGGATGAGTTTTTTTTTAAGCAGTCCAGACATCTTAACTTCCTTCTTTCTGATTCACTAGAGGTGAAAGAGTACAGTACAAAGAGCAAGAAAGGTGAACAACTTTTTTATGCAAGCAGAGAGCAAAGTCACAGGACTGTTGATATTCTTAAAAAATCATGCTAGCATACGGATACTGCAAGAAGGTCTTGCGCCTTATTTACAACAAACATTGGAAGAAATTACTTCTATGTAGGATGTAAATAAGCATGCTATATATTTGGTAATTTGTACAGATAACTTTGTAAAGGGAACTGATTCTTGAGATTAGGTTAGTCCAATCTCCGTTAATGTTAAGAGAAACTGAGCTCCAAAGAAATTAATGACTTTTCTGGACTCATAGATTTGATTGTTGTACAGATGATCAATAAAAAAGCTCAAGTTATTTTTTTTCTCTGTTACAAATCAACTTGCAATGAGTCAACAATAAGCCTAGAGTTAAAACAATATGAACAAAGAAGTCAAGACAGTGAAAACATTTTCTTGATGTAAATACACTTAAATTTATGGCAACTCTATAAAGAAAAGATGTTTCAAGCAATTGCCTACATAATTCCAGCCACATAACAAAGGCCTCATTCTTTTGCATTTTAAAATCCTGATTTAATAGATTGTTTCCAATTTGTTTTGCTTGAGCTATATCTACACCATATTTAAAATCTGTTCTATTTTCTTAGCCATTGCCTTAGAAGAGTCTCTAATTTTCTTTTTTTCCCAACCATAGAAATTGCTTCCAGACTGGTCTGCTTGCTCAATCTGTGCTGTAGATTGTTGCCATCTTCTAAATCATTGCCTGATCATGATCATGCCCTGTTCAAAGCCCTTGATAATTTTATTTTACTGAAATATTTGTATAAAAGAAATATTAAGATTAGTCCAAACTGCTCACAATTTCAGTTTGCTGTCACAGAATCTTTTTTCTTTTCTTTTTTTTTTTTTCTGTGACTCTTTACCCTCCATTCCTTTCCAAACTTCTCTCCCAATATTTCATGCATTCTATGCTCCAGGCACAAGAAACTAGGCATCATCCTTGAATATATCAAGAGCTATTCCTTCTGTCTGTGAGACCCTTCTTCTCTTTCTCTGAATGTCTAAATCATTTCCATCCATGATCGCCAAGGTTATATGTAACTTTTCTATTACTTTGAATCCCTTCTGCTTAAATTATTTGTCCTGCATGAGTTTGCACTGCATATTTTGTTTTTCTTTTTGTGGGTGTGGAATGAAACTTACTTACAGGAATCTGATATAAAGTTAGTGTAGGGCATGTTTGTTAAGTGAAATTGCTTTCTTAGAAAAAAAAAAATAATTCTCAGACTCCAAATTTGACAAAGGAACATACGTATTCTGTAAGGAACTGGTGTGTTAATGTTAAAAGAATACTTTTACTTCTAGAACCCCAGAATTCTGATGCTGGGGTTTAAGCACTGACTTTAACACCTATCAGCTTTGTGAAAATAGTCAAGTTCTTCGTAATTTTTGCCTCTGTTTTCTCATCTAAAAAATACTAATTTCATCAGGTTTCTAGAAATATTAAATGTGTTGTAACATGTAACTCATTTACAATAATACCTAACAATAAGTGCCCCAAAATATTACATATTCTTATAATAATGGAGAGTAAGCCAAACACATGAACAAAGGTTTTGTTCTAATAGCGACCTATTTCTTGTTTCTTTCAAATATGTTTTAACCTTTAAAAATATTTTTATTCATGAGCTGAAATTAGTAACCTTGTCTTTTATCTCCTTAAGCATAGAATAAATATTATTCTAAAATCTGTACTTAAAAATTCCAATTAACTAGAGTCTTGTAGGTCTAATTCTAATTTATGTTGTTTTTATTGGGTCTCATAGATGTGGTCTTGTGTTCTAATAAAAATCTAACTTGATTTTTGTTCATTGTTTGTTTCAGACAATGCCATTTACCATATCACCAGAAATAATATAATAGCTAGAAATAAATTTGAGCGAGGAGAGAAAAGGCTTATACAATGAACATTATAAAACATTGCTGAAAGAAATGTGTCAAGAAATGTTTTAAAGAAAGATTTTTATGTTAAAATGTTTTAAAAAAGGACTAAATAAATGAAAATACATGCAGTACTCATTAATTGGAAGATTTGATATTAAGATATAATATTGTTAGGACACTATTAACCAAAACAATTTACAGATTTATTTAATGTCAACAGCATTTTTTCTTAGAAATTCAAAAGCTGATCCTCAAATTTATGTGGAACTGCAAAGGGCCACAATGAGCCAACACAATATTGAAAAGGAAAGAAAAAAACAAAGTTCGATCACTCAGTCTTCCAAATTTCACAATTTACTACTATAGTAATAAAAACAATGTGGTACTGGCATAAAAATAGAAATATCTATCAGTAGAATAAAATGGAATGTTCAGAAATCCATACATCTATGGTCAGTTGAGTTTTGGCAAGTGTTTTAAGACCATTCATTGCATAAAGAACATTTCTTTAACAAATAATGCTGGGACAACTGGTATCCACACATAAAAGAATAAAATTGAACGCATATCTCACACGGTACACAAAATTAACTAAAAAATGGATTAACAACCCAAATATAGAAGCTAAAGCTATAAAGCTACTGAAAGAAAACATAGAAGTCAACTTTTATGACCTTAGATTTGGCATTGGATTCTTAAATATGACACCCAAAGTATCATTGTTACCATGAGCAACAATGACAACAGAAACAGGAAAATTGGACATATCAGAATTAAAAACTTCTGTGTATTAAAAAAGATTAACAAGAAAGTGAAAATATAATCTACAGGATGGCAGAAAATACCAACAAATGACATAGGGTCTAACATGTAGAAAATTACAGAACTGCTACAACTAACAAGAAAAAGACAAATAACACAATTCAAAAATGGGCAAAGAATTTGAATAGGCATTCTGTGAAGAACATATACAAATGGCCAACAAACCCATTAAAAAATGCTTAACAACAGTAGTAATTAGTAAAATGCAAAACAAACTACAATGAGATACAATTTCACACCCAGTAGGATGGCACTAAAAAAAATGGGAAATAACAATTGTTGGCAAGGTAGAGAAATTAGAACACTCATATGTTGCTGGTAGAAATATAAAATGTTTTAGCCAATGTAGAAAACAGTTTGGCAGGTCCTCGAAGAGTTAAACATAGAATTATCATATGATCTAGTAGTTTCACTTCTAGATATAAACCCCAAATAATTAAAGCTGATGCTTGAACAAAGCCTTGTACACTCACATTTGGAGTATCATTGTTCACAATAGCCAAAACATGAAAACAACTCAAATATTCATAAATAAGTGAATGAATAAACAAAGTTTTGTATACATATAAAATAGCATATTATTCAGTTATAAAAAAGAGTTAATACTCATATGTACTATTACATGAATAAATCTCCAAAATATTTTGCTAAGTGAAAGATACAAAGGGTCACATATTGTGTGATTCCATTATAGAAAACAGAGAAGGCAAATTCATAGATACAGGAATTAGAGTGGTGTTTGCCAAGGACTGGAGGCAGAGGGAAATGGAGAGTTACTGTTTAATGGGTACAGTTTTTTTTTTTTTCTTTTGGGATAATGAAAATGTTTGGAAATTAAAATAGAGGTCATGGCTATATAACATTGTGAATGTCCTACTAAATTGTTAAATGCTTCAAAATGGTTCAAAATGGTTAATGATTCAAAATGGTTAAATGCTTCAAAATGCTTCAGAATGGTTAAATTTATTTTAATCTCAATAAATAAGAAAATGTATTCATATTTATTTATGAAGTTTTTTCTAGTTCTTTCCAACATAAGGTTTAGATAGATTTGCCAAGTCAGCTTTTTTCTTTTCTGTATTTTACCAAAGTGCCGTTATTTATTTAATGCAAATTATTTATGTATTCTACTTTCATTCAGGGTTCCCCAAACCTTGGCACCATTTATATTTTGGGCCAGATAGTTCATTGTTATGGGTGATTGTTCTGTGCAATGTAGAATATTTAGCAGGATTTCCAACCCTCGCCTACTAGTTGCCAGGAGTATCCTCAACCCCAATTGTAGCGATCAAAAATGTTTCCAGGTATTGTCAAATATGCCCTGAGAGGCAAATGTGCCTCTGGTTGGGAATTCTGCTCTGAATTAAGATGTTCTTTGCCTTGTTTGCATCAGCTCGTAGAGCATGCAAGGAGTGTCTATGAAACCTCTACAATTGTATACACCCAGAGGGAAAGTAGAAAAAGAATTAGCAATTTCATGTGAAGAAAGTTTTAGAAAGTTAAAAACAAATTTGAAAATTGTTCTCCTTCAGGAGTCACAATACAGTGATATGATAAATATGTCCATGGATATTTCTAATGCAATATGAAAGATAATATGATAGGAGTCTAGGACAGGAGGAAGCTCTGATTTTAAACATTTTTTTTAGTAGAGGTATAATCTAACTTTTGTTAGGTTTTTAAATTTGTTTTATCTTTAAAACCACAAATAATTGAAAAAGCAGAAGTAACTTGTGAGCTAAGATGTCTCAATCCAGCTTCAGTTAGGAAAGAAGACACCACTTTAGGCATTTCAAACAGAAAGAGGTTTACTAGATGTAGTTGAGCGCTCCGAAAATTATTACCGTCTTTGGATAGTTGATTTCCAGGCCTCACTACCTCAGCAAGGATTCCAGAAGTCAATGAGATACTGCTGCAACCACTGACACTATTTCTACCACCACAGCTGGCCCTCTTAATCACCAAGTTGTTGGTGAGGCACTGGGACACAGAGACTGGCTGTTGCAAAGATGCCCCTCACCAAATGCTACAGCAGAGGAATTAGCCTCCTCCACACATCTGCCTTTTCAGCTGATATCGAAGTGCATCAAATTAGGGGAACCTGAATCACATCCAAATCCTAGTTGAAAGTAAATCAAGGAAATGTAGGGATTTTTTTTTTTTTGCGTTTTCTAAATTTTCAACTAAAAGGAAGTTCAAATTTGAGTTTCAAGAGCCAATTCAAATAGCTACTTTGTAAAGAAATTCACTTAGATGATGGGTTGCATGACTGTCAATAATTACACGAAAAAAGTACCTAAAATGATTTTGAATTCCGCTTATATACCTTAACATTATTGAAAAATGGTCATTTTTATTAGTGTGCAAATGAATAGGATCTGGTACAATTTTGTAGTTCAAACTGAGACAGTGTAAATTTCTGAAAACTAACATATCTATCTCTTTAAACACCATCTCATAAACTACAGATGTATTTTTTTGTTATATCCCTGTGTCTCTTAACCCTGTCTATTATGTCTTATGTCAACATTTACTTGAATAATCCAAATAATTTTTACATCATTTTCCCTATTTGAAGTTGGTCATGCAGAGCTGAGTACTAAAGCTTCTTGGTGAACGTGAACTTCAGTCAAATGGCCTGTCTTTCTCCATAGATAATAAAGTGCTTTATTTGCCAATAATCCTTACTGAAGTATATTTTAAAGTGAGAGAAAGCTGGAGAATCTTTATTTTATTGGAATTCTAACATACTAATTTTCACACTGGGCAGGTGAGCTGCCACTAACCTCAGGCAAGTCAATTTTCCATTTGCCTGACTCTCACAGGTAACTAATGGTGGACAAGGGCTGACTGCATATTTGCTATGCTGACTCACTTTGAGGATTACCTGCTATGTAGAATTGACTTTAAGACACTTTATTATTATTCTCCTCTTACAGCAATATAAGAAGACCCCCCTCCTCTCCCATTAGATAACTCTTGTTTTAGTGAAGCCCATTGGTCTTCCTAAAACAGGTGAAATTAATCTTATTCACTAATTTAATTGTAAATTCTTGTAGCTTGATGTGTTCTCTTTGTGTTTATTTATTTATTTTTATTTATTTATTTTAAGGGAGGGTCTCACTGTTTTGTCTAGGCTGGAGTGCAATGTCACGATCACAGCTCACTGCAGCCTCAACTTCCCGGGCTTAGTTGATCCTCCCACTTCAGCCTCCTGAGTAGATGAGACTACAGGCATGCGCCACCACACCTGGCTGATTTTTGTACTTTTTGTAGAGGCAGGGTTTTGCAATGTTGTCCAGGATGCTCCTGGGCTCAAACCATCCACCCGCCTCGGCCTCCCAAAGTGCTGGGATTACAGCCATGAGCCACTGTGACCAGCTGGCATAATGTATTTTAAACTCTATCCAGCATTATTCAGGTGTGGTTGAGGAACATGTTTTTGGTCAGGACAACTCCTAAATCACATTTTGTAGATTGCAGTATTATCTCTGCCTGCTTTGCTACATGAACAAGAGATTTATTGACTGATATACATAAAGATCAATTGTTTGTATAGGCAACTGAGGGCTACTCATCAATATACAGATTTATACTGATTGTAGTAATATCTTGGTTATATGGAAGACATAAAATTCTTGCATTTTAAAGATACAACAGCAGAAATAGAGTATCTTTATAAGTTAACCAGATATTAAAGAATTCAAAACAAAACAATCCAGCCTATGAATCAAATGAGATAGGTGATTCTTTATATAACATATTTTTTTACTAATGTATACCTCAGATAATTTTTTTAATAGAGTATGTCTGCAGTAGTAAATCTGCTTAAATATCAGTGAAAGCATTTCAAAACACACTCAAGCATTAGTAAATTATAGTCTCATTTTTAAATGAAAAGACTTAATCTTATGTTACAAAATTATTTGTTTAACCCAATAAATATTCTGAGAACTGAGTGAGCAATATCTGCAAGTATCACTTTGTTCACATTGCATCTTTGGACAAAGTAAATGTTTGATTGTCAGAGCCCTTTTTATGAAGAAGGAGATGTCAGAAGACAACGTCCAAACATTGACCAGACATTCTTACACGGCATATAAAACATTAGTAATATGTCCTAAAATGATATACTCTCAGTATGTTCTAATCTCCAGGTAACTAACAAAGGATGAGACCACCAATCAATACCCCAAACACAAAACACAAAGAAGAAAAATAATATATTGCTTATTTAAGTGAAAAAGCCTATGCTGGTCAAACATATGCTTTTAGAGCAGAGCAGGACTTTGATCTTAAACATAAATTTTATGTGTAAGATTTTTAGGAAGGGAGGAATTCAGAGTCTGCCAGACTTTCAGAGGTGAGAGTGAGTTGTTTTTAACTACAGATGTATGCCTGATCAAGTGAGACTTCATTAGTTAACATTCAGAAGCATATTCATAAGTGTTAACCTACTTCTGATTGCCTAACTTTTAGAAGCAAAGTGCTGTCACTGATTGGTTGGCTTGCAGAAATATATTGAGTTGTCCACATTGATAAATAATGATATGGCTACATAATTATCAGATTTTTTTCCTAGAAGCAGAAAATGTTTTTTCCCTTTAGCATAATTATCTTCAATAATGTAGAGAGTATCAAACTTATGAAAAAATGCTGATCATCACTGGTCACTAGAGAAATGCAAATCAAAACCACAATGAAATACCATCTCACGCCAGTTAAAATGGCAATCATTAAAAAGTCAGGAAACGACAGATGCTGGAGAGGATGTGCAGAAATAGGAACGCTTTTACCCTGTTGATGGGAATGTAAATTAGTTCAACCATTGTGGAAGACAGTGTGGCGATTCCTCAAGGATCTAGAACTAGAAATACTATTTGACCCAGCAATCCCATTACTGGGTATATACCCCAAGAATTAGAAATCATTCTCCTATAAAGACACATGCACACGTATGTTTATTGTGGCACTGTTCACAATAGCAAAGACTTGGAACCAGCCCAAATGCCCATCCATGGTAGACTGGATAAAGAAAATGCTGCACATATATACCATGGAATACTATGCAGCCATAAAAAAGGATCAGTTCATGTCCTTTGCAGAGACATGGATGAAGCTGGAAACCATCATTCTCAGCAAACAAATACAAGGACAGAAAACCAAACACTGCATGTTCTCACTCATAAGTGGGAGTTGAACAATGAGAACACATGGACACAGGGAGGGGAACATCGCATATCAGGGCCTGTTGGGGTGTGAGGGGCTGGGGGAGGGATAGCATTAGGAGAAATAACTAATGCAGATGATGGGTTGATGGGTACAGGGAACCACCATGGCATGTGTATACCTATGTAACAAACCTGCACGTTCTGCACATGTATCCCAGAATGTAAAGTATAATTTAAAAAAATTTAAAAAAGACATTTTCCGGATGCTTTATGTTGCAAGTAATGGAGACTAAACTCAAACTAGCTAAAGCCATAAAAAATGTTTTTGGCTTACATAAGAGAAAGTACAGCAAAAAGTCAGACTTCAAGAATTGACTTAATTCATCTGTGAATCTCTTTACCTAAATTTTCGAATTCTCTCCTCTACACAATGTTGGCACCATCCTCAGGCTTTAGAGGAGAGATTAATTCCTAGAATAAGACGGCATCCAAGGAAAACAATGTTAGCTTTATTAATCAGGATGATTATTTTTCAACAAATATTGATCTTTTATTATTGATCTCAGTAGGATTACCTATAAAAATTTGAATCAATTACTGTGAAGGGAGAGGAATTATCTCTAGACCAATCAGACTCACCCCCAGATTTGTGGATGGGTTCACCCTGAGGTGCACGGGTAGGATTGATACTTGAATAAAATCATGGATCTACAAGGATAGAGGAAGAGAGAATAGACGCTGGAGGGAAACCAATGGTCCACTATATATCATAAAATGAGAAATATAATACCTAATATCTGTATTATAAAATTTACTCTATATTTTCACTTCTTATTTTATTTATTGTTCATGACCATTATTGATGTTATTTGGAACAGTTACTTATTTCTTTTAAATTTTTCAACTCCTTTAAGCCCACCCTGCATTTATCCTCATTAAAAAGAAAATCCGAACAGAAGCCCATATTCCGTTCCTGAAGACAAAACCACCTTGCTCCTGTATGCTTTTCTCTATCTTTAATGTACTTCATTTATTTATCTTGGAAGTTCTATTGATTTTTTTAAGACTTTTCTTAGCCCTTCTAAATAGAATTTGTCCCTTTATCATATTGGTCTTCTCAGTGCATTGTACATATTCCTGTAGTAGCATTTACAAGTTTGTTTTATACTTATATATTTACATACCTATTTCACAGCTACAATGTGAAACGAGGTGAATGGGCAAGGAAGAAAGGGATCAAGAACCTTATTTTAAATATCTTTGCATTTCTAGTAGCTTACTGTTCCTGGAAGACAGACATTGAATAATCACTAAATGAATAATCAAGGCAGGAGACACGTAGTTGTGTAACTTTGCTAAAATCTATATATTTTTCCTTTCTTCACTTTTCAAAAGGCAAAAGTGAAGTTAATATGGAGAGTGTATAATGAGCATTATTTTCCATGTTTATAAATTTAAAATGAGATGTGTGAGAAAACCTTTTGGAAAAGGAAACTCATGGAGGTAAAATGTAATACTATCATTATTATTATCATTCATTCACTCAATACATATTTATTGTTTATTATGCCTCAGGTGCAGCACATGGAACATATTGCAACCTGAAGGAAATGGTCGCTTACTATTTCTTTTAACATCTCTGCCCCTATTGTTAACTGGGACAAAACAACCATTTGGAGTGTTTTTGTTTTTGTTTTTGCTTTCATTCACAGATGGACCTTCTCCTAAAAATCTTATCTTCTAAGTCTCCTAAGTCTTGGACTTTTCAAGGCCAAAGACTTAAAGGCCAAGTGGACCATACGGAAGATCTAGTTTCCCATCCAGACAGCCAAGCTCATGCATCCCTGGATTTGGATGGATGGTTTCCCATGGGGCCTTGGACAGATTGGACCCAGCACTGGCACAGGGTTGACTTGGAGGAATAAGCTCCTGGAAACCTCAATTAGTGTTTGGTGTATGAACATTAAACAATACTGAATCTGGAAACAATACATCACACAGCGGGTCCAAGGAAATAAGCAGAAGGCTGGCAGCAGGCCAGGGCCAGGGGCCAAATCGCTCCTCAAGGACAATTCTTCATGGAGAAATGACAGCAGGTTTGAGGACAGCAGGTATGACCTAACAAGATAATGATATTAATTACATTTTGAAAATGGAAAGAGGACAAAATGAAAGTGGTTTTTATTTGCCTATGTAATAACAGATTTTACTTCTTTTGCCCAGCTATCTTGAGTCTGAAAGAAATGGATTTAGTTTTAAAAAATAAGGCAATATTAACTTATACTAAACATTATTGCACCCCTGACACTGTTATGTTTGTTTGTTTTAAATGTGTATTGACTTAATACACATAAATAACCTTTGGAATAGGTAGAGTTATTATCACCATTTTACAAGGAAGAAAAAGGGAGACAACAGAGGTTAGGCAACTTACGCAACTTGCTCTGGGTCACACAGCTAGCAATGATGGAACTAGAAATCAAACAAAAGTAATGTGGTCCCAGAGACCACCCTTTTAAGCATGATGTTGTACTGCCTCTATATTCTGTCATAATTTAAGAGAGGATGAAATTCACCTGGATGAACAAGTAACCCAGTGAAACATAAAATTGAATTCAGAAACAGGCTCTTGCACATACACACTCTTGCTATATGACAGAGGTGGAATACAGATCGATCAGGGAAAAGAACAGGCTCTTTAATAAAAAGTGATGAGGCAATTGGTTTTTCATTAGGGAAAATACAAATTTAGGTGCTTACCTCATGCCATGTGCAATAATTAAACCTAAGATTGAAGAGTTACATGTGAAATGCAAAACTTGAAAACTATCAGAAAAATGCATTTATTTCATTTGAGAACAGAATAATTTTTTTAAAGTATAAACTACGTAGGAATTTTAAAATGAATTCAGTTGTTATAATTTAAATTTTTAATTCAACAAGATACATATTTTAAAGTGAAAATACAAGGTATACAATTAAAGTAAATATTTGCCACACATAAAATCAACAAAAAATTGGAATCTAGAGTATATAAAGAACTCCTATGAGTCAAATAAGTAACTACATACACAACTTAAAACTAAAGCAAACATATATTTCACAGAAAAGGAAACATTAATGGCCAAAAAACATGAAGTAATTCTCAAGCTCATTATTAATCAGGCAAATTCAAACTAAGCCATAAAAGCTTTCATTTCACATTCAGCATTTTGGCAAAAGTTAAAATTTATGACAATGTCAAGAGTTGGCAAGGATGTGAGACAGAAGGGAATGTTATAGACTACCCTTGGGATAGAAGTGTATGTTTGTATAATCTCTCTATGAAGTAATTAGTCACTACTTGGTAAGCTTGAAGATGTCCAAACTCTAAATTTGAAAGGACAGTTTTCTAACCTCTCCTGTATCTCAGTGTCTTCATTTGTACATTTTACCTAACTCACAAGTCTAGTGTAATGATTCAATGAGTTATACATATAAAATGCTTTGCTTGGAGCTTGGCATGAAATTAGCAGTGTTATTTTTTTTTCTGAGATCTTACTTTACACATGTAGGTACATCTTAATTGAGATTTAGCAGTCATAGCTTTTAAAATATTCTTTATATACGGTTTCTTTGTATCACTTGATCAGGATTTCCTCATGCCTATTATATCAGATTGGGACCTTCAGGATCTAGCATATCATCTTTATAGGAGTAGCTATTCAATGGATTTTATTATTGGCTGAATTTTTAAGTATTAACTACTTAAATTTTCCTTTTGGTATTCCTGTACCTGGTTACTGTGAATGGTCTTTGTGCTAGACGATCGCTGGGTGGTTACTTTAGGTTGCATAGTTGAAAAATAGGAAAAGAGCATTCTAGATGGGGAAAGAGCTAATGTAAAGGACCTAAGGGCTCAAGTTGAACTTGTCAAAAAACAAAACAAAACAAAACAAAACAAAGCCAGTGGCTAGAGGGAAGTATATAATCAACTTGGAAAACAAGAACGGGATCATGTCACCCTATATAAGTTTATGTTTTGTTTTGTACAGGTACAAATCCACAAACAATTTACAGCAGAGGTCTATCAAAATATGATTAGCATTTCACAAATACTTTCATGACTGCTTTGTGAAGAATAAATTGCAGATGGGCAGTAGTGAAAGCAGAGTGACCAGGCAGAAAAATACAGTGATAACCTGGGCAAGAAATCAAGGTGGCTTGGACTAGTAGTCATGGAGCTGAAAGGATTGAATAGGTTTGAGATATGTATTGCTGGTAGTCAACAGATGTGCTTAAGGATTGAGATATTGGGGATAATAAAAAAAGAAGACTCAAGGATAATGCTTAGATTTTTGGTCTAAACACTGGCACCATCTAATAAGATTTGAAAGCCCATGGTTCCGTTGGGTAAGAGCAGAGGATGGGTAAGGAGATCGAGATTTTATTTTGGCATGTTAAGTTTGAGATACAAAGTAGATATTTAATTAGATATGTCAGGAGGGCAGGTAGATATATGAGTTTGGTATCCAGTGACAGGTAAGGGCTAAAGCAACAATTGAGGAGCCAGCTGATTTAAACTTATATTTTAAATATAACTTGAACTATATTTTAAATCTGTGAGTTTAAGTTTCAGTTTTCTTATTAGGTAACTTCCAAAGACATTTTTGAGAGTCAAATGAAGTAACAAATAAAGGTGTTTTGCAAATTACACTGTGTACAAAGAACAATGGATTAGGAATTAGAAGATAGGAGTTTTAGTCCTGGCACTTTCATTGGCTAATGTTAGCACTTGAGCCAAGATATGTAACTCATTTGGGCTGAGTTTCCTTAGCTATAACATGATGAAATTAGAATCAATAAACTTTTTGGTCTCTTTCTTGTCTCAAGTTTGAAAAGAAAAACTTCCCTCTATTGTTGTTAGTTTTCCTCCTTCACTGAGAAGAGCAGGGCCTACAATTATTTAGCTGCAAATTAATTAAACATGTAAACTTTATAATCACTTTATCAGAAAAACATTAAGCTCCTAAATGGAACATTACAAGAGCATCTTAACTTTAAGCCAGAGAAAGGACCCAAGAAGCAGACTGAATTCAGTGTCTGTCTATACAACTTTGTACTGAAAGTAATCTTGCTTTTCTTATCTTGATTTGCAGTGGCCAGTTAATTTAGGCAAAGTGGATCTGGGAGTGAGGATAAATAATAGTAAGAAAAAGAAAAAAAGTATTGGATAGATTTTTTTTTATGATGAACAAACAAAAGTCTTTATTTGTATAATTAAGCAAAGCTTTTATGGGTGGAACAAACATTTTAGAAAGCATAGCTAATTTTGGCTGCATTCATATTTTTCTGTGACCTTGACATTTATATAATCTGGATGCAAATTTG
This sequence comes from Gorilla gorilla gorilla, assembly GCF_029281585.2. Classification (NCBI taxonomy): domain Eukaryota; kingdom Metazoa; phylum Chordata; class Mammalia; order Primates; family Hominidae; genus Gorilla; species Gorilla gorilla. The sequence goes on from NC_073241.2 coordinate 71,814,870, forward strand.
TGATTAGCTTGGAGGACAGGTGAGGATAAACTGGCTAATGGGCAACAGTTTAGAGACCACACAAAAATATCACCAGTCTCTAAGTTCTACATGCCATGAACAGAATCACAAATTTCCAAAGACTAGTTAACTTAGAGCTCAACTTCTTTCCTTTAGGACCAATTATAGATGGCCTTGAATATTTTCAGTGCTGTCAACTGATATCTTATGAAAAAACCTATACTATTTTTGTACAATTCTAAATGATAAGTAGTCCCTTTACATTTTGAAACCAAAATGAACTGCCTCATAATTTTCTCCCTTGCATTCTATTTCTGTTCTTAGAGAAACAAATAGACAAAGAAGTAAACATGTAAACTTATTTGAATATATTGGGTCTTCTGAGAGCTATCTATTCATCTTCATGTTCTTCAAGTATTTGTTATTCAGCTTTCTGGACTGCCTCATTAATACAGTTTGTCTTTTTATGCATGAGCTCATTTTAGAATTTTACATTTTAAATGTGTTAGCCAGAAAGAACCATGATTACTTAGATATTATCTGGCAATTGCAGAACTTCATGGAATGCACCACCTTCAGGATTGACTCATAGTGAGCTTGCACAATTAGAAAGTCCCATATCTTTCTCTTAAGACTGTTGAGCCAGACATTACCAACTGTACACTTTTATAAAGTTTGAACTTTTTTTCAGAATTAAATTTAGTAAGTTTCATATATGGCATTTCTCTCAACCTGACTTGTCTCTGAAAAATTCTGTGTTCACTGGACTCTCATGATCACTAGAATGCAAATCTATTCTTCCTATTCTTTGTGTTGATGAGACTACTAATGGCCAGCACAGTATTTAAGTCAAGATATTGTCATTTCAGGGCTTGTCATCAAATACCATTGTGACATATAGTGTCTTTTAATTCTAATCAAACACAAATCAAGCTTTTAGGCTGATTATTTTAATGCATGCATGGGTCGAGTTTTAGAAAACTCTGATCCCTGACAAGTGTATTTAATTCTTATTTTTATAATGTAATAATTCCTGTAGTATTGATATCTACTCTTTTTAAAATGATAAAATTTTCACTTTCTATGTTACATTTATCCTGGTTTATTTTTGCCTAGGTTCTAGCCATTATATATATATCATTTTAATATACAATCTGACATCTGTTGTGTTAGCTTGGTCAGTTCTTAAAGTCATACTAAAATGTCTTCTGTCAATCCTTAATGAACTATAATGAAGAGAAAGGCAAGGAAGGAATTCCATTGACTGCTGAGAGACTTGTCCTTTGCTACTTGGAATCTTTGCTTATGTATTCAATCCTATTTCTGGATCTTATGGCATAAGATCCTCAACTCTATGCTTCATTTTCTGGTGTCATGATATTATTGTGCAGATACTCTGCCTGGATATGGGTAAATTTACCTGCATATCCCTGAGGTACCATAGGGTTGCGTCTCCTACGCAGACTCATTTCATAATTCTAACCACTGAGGAACATCTATCTTTAGATATTTTTAGGTAACTCCCACCCTGCTCTTTTGTTTTCTGTTCCCAGCCAGTTACCTTACATTTAAAGCCTACCTCTCCTTCTGTGACTAGTGTGCTGCTCTGTCCCCTCACATAGTTCATGCTTGATACTGCACCTTCTCTGATGATACCTGAAGAATATAGATACTATTAAATTGTTATTGTTATCAGTACTTTATTTCTAAAAGATTCAGTTTTATTATTAATATAATATTCATAATAACATGATTACCATCATCAGCTTGGTAGTAGTAATAGCATCAAAAGGCTTAATTAGAGCTATTAAGTTTGCTGTTTTAATGACCTGGAGTAGAAATCACAAATACTAAGCCATCATTATCCCATCTTCCTCAATGTCAAATGAGGCCTTTCTCAAACCAACCATGCCATGTCCTCCATTGATTAGCATCACCTCTAAAGATGGTAATTTATTTGGAATTGATCGGTCATTAATTTAACATTTTCAAATGCCAAGATTTAAATCTGAATACTAAGCCAGGAGGCCAAAAGCTGCATTCATGTATACTGGCTTCTTAAATAAGGTTTAGAGATCCCAGAAATTCTCATATTCAGATTAGTTGACCAAAACAGGCTTAATTGGCCAATTTGACTTTTTCTACTAGAGAAAAGAGAATTTACATGTAAAAACTGCTTTCATTGCTTCAGATGCTTTGTCTGTGCTTAATTCTCACTACAATTCTATTGTTATCTTCATTTGGTAGATGAGGTGACCAAAGCTAAGAAATATTAAATAGCTACACTAAGGAAATATAGAGCAGAATCAAGGTGTGCATAAATACATCTGACCTCAATGCCTGTTTTCTTTTTATATCCTGCTTTACAAGAAGAAAATTTTCCTAACACTTTACTAGGTATATTATCTTGAAAAATTTGTTTAATTCTCCTAGCTGTAGAATTTTTTCATCTATAATATGGGTATAAGAATAGTAACCAACCCTTAGAATTGCCTTGAAGATTTAATATAAAGTTCTTAGTACAATTTCTGACATGTAGGTGATTAAATATACATTATATGATAATGATAAAGATAATTCTTGCTGTAGATCAAACTATTCAGAAAAATTCAAGAGGAAGTTATATGGTGTTTTAGAAAGAACACTTTATTGGGAATGTACTCAAGAAAAGAAAGTACTACAAGGTGCTTCTAAGATTTCAAGCCTGGCTGATGGAGAGAATTAGATTCTCAGTATCAAGGAGAGAAATAATAAAAGCAATGATCTATTTGGGAGTAAAAAAAGATGTGTTTTGTTACTGGTACACAGAGTTCTATGGAGTCTCTATCAGACTGTCAAGATTGGGATAGCTAACTTGGAATTGCATAAGTGGGAATCGTGATAAGGAGAATTGTGCGAGCTAAAAAGCTATGTCTGTGAGGTCTCTGCATGCATCTCTGTTGAAGCTAATGGAGTCAATAAAATAGATCAGAACGAGAATTTAAAGTGTACAAAGAAAAGAAATGGGAACAGGAACTTCATAACATCTACACTAAGAACAGAAATAAAGAACACATTTACTAGCAATAAATGACTGAGGCCCAGGAGTTAATCTATTGCCTGAAATTTGTTGACTGTAAAACAATTAGAGGTTTTCCTGGGAGATAGGTGGGGTTGGTGGATAATTATAACTGACTTCTTGCTTGTTGTTTAACTCAATAATCAAAATACCCCTGCCCACTTGAAAGAATTTGTGAAGACACATTTGCCTCCTCAACTTTTTGTCCATAGCACAGAAATTTGAAGCTGTAAATTTAAGATAACTTGACTATTTTGTTCTCTTTTCTGCTTTTCTGTAGCATCAGGGTAATTTCTGTATATTCCCTTTAACTTTCTTCTATTCAGACACTGCAGATATTAGGATAGAAGGTATAGGGCTGGAAGACTGAGGCAGGTAGTAGATATTCTAATCTAGGGATATTCTTCTTAACTGATATTAGGTTGTAACTCTACTTGACTGTAAATTTTGAGGATAAATTTTGATTTTTATATATTAGCAATCAAATATTGTTAAGCAAATACATAAATAATCAACAAATGAACAGATAGATATGGGATTTTCCCAGATAAGTAGCCATGCTTAGAATTCTAGTTTTCACATATTTTAACCATTTAGAGAATGAGATAGGCAAGCAATGGGAAGTGAAAAGAATATTACCCCAGACTAGCAAAGCTGAACTAGATAAATGAGTGCTTGGCAGTGGGATTTATAGAGAAAGCTTTGCAAATCTAGCTGTTCTCTAGCTGTGGTTCTGGAAAGTGGATTCCTCTATTACCTAAATAGTTGGTGAAGAAAGACCAGAAAAATCCATATGCAAATTCTCTTTCTTCCCTCATTCCACTGTTGAGTGTCCTGTCATATAATCTTACTTAGATGCAGGAGAAGTTTGAAATGCAATGTTCTTGTGCACTCATAAGGTTAAATAAGATTGGTGAACATTTAGCTACTATTATGTTTTTCAGTCTCTGAAACTCAGTAATCACGTGACCTGCTTTAGCAAATATTTTGCATTTAACCAGAATCTCCCCTGAAAAATCTGCTGTATCTCTTTCCTACCAACTGATGCTAACTTCTAAGCAATATCATATGCTTTGGAATTTTGTTTCATTGGTACCTCAGTTTTGATACTAATTTTTGGATTAATTCAAACTATTCTGCAGCATCAAAACACCCCCCACCCCCAAATCTCATGACTTAACTCAGTGAAAAACTGTCATTACCTCATGTCTCAGTGTGCTATAGAGGAGGAGAAGAATTTGCCTGCTGACACTCTTCCAAGCAGGGACTCAAGGACTTTGGCTCCCTTTCTAGAGTGGTGCCATTATCTCATGCATGTAGATGAGGAAAAGTGAGTAGATGGAAAATCATGAAAGATAGGTATGATCAGTTTCTTTTTGGCTACTGTATGGACAAATAGGCTCTAAAAGGTAAAGGTTAGGAAGGAATAGACTGGTTGGGAGACTACTGCAATAATCTAGATGCGAGCTGCTGATGATCAAAGAGGGGTGTTAGAGGGGAGGTAGTGAAGAGACAGGATAGTAGATAAAAATTTAGAGTACAACCCATAAGTCCAAGTTATATAGCTAATAAGTAGCAGAACCCAGAGTCAGATCTTGTACTAATGTCTGAGTTTATTGCACTATTGCCTATGGCTTTAACTTTACTCTTCAGCTTATGTGTGGAATAAGCAAATACTTAACAGTCTTCTTTTTGTGGCTCGAGATACACAATTCTCCCTTATTATGATGGATTCTGGCTAGCAGGTTCACAATCTAGTCATTTTTGGGCATGGGGAGAAGCTCTCACCCATTGAGACTGCTCATACTTCTTGTTAATGAATAAGCTACACTATTCAATTGCTCAGTCAAGGGCTTTTTCCCCCCACAATCCTCATGGATTTGGTTGTTCCATCCATTTTCTTGTTTACCAAGAGGCAAGTCAGGTGGTCTGGGATTGCTGCTTTGCCTCTAGCTGGCTTCAAGTTGAAATGACTGAATTCAACACCATTGTTGAGACAATGTACAACCCTTGTTCTTTAATTACTCCTACTTGCTTTCACCGCATATTGTGATTCATTTGCTTAAAACCACTGCAATAGTTGCTGCCATAACAAATGCTTTCCTGAGAGTCAGATTAATGTTCCCCTTTGTTTCCAGCTTATCTGCAGCCTGCCTGCAGTAATATACTCAACCCAAACAAGCGTATTTTTCACTCACAGCCTGCCTTTTATGAGTCCCACTGACAGTTCCTTAATAAATAATACATTTCTAAATGTTCCTAAGCTTTTCTCCTTATTAATAATTCCAGTAGCTTTCCCAGGGCTGAGAGGTTTAATTTGGTCACTGACTCGATTTTATTCTTGCCTGTTTCTCTACATTTTACTTTTTAAGACTAATGTCTGGACAAGAAGGAGGTTAAAACAGTGGTCTATCATAGCAGGTGTTCAACAATTATGAGTTAGTACACACTACACATTCGGATGTGTAATGGAGACTTTCTTGGGTGTTTTCTGTTTGTTTTTTTTTTTTTGTAGCTCTGGCCCTTTTGCCATGAGAACAAAACGAAATCCTTGAATCCGATTGAAAGATAGCTTCAGGTTGATTCTCTGGAGACAAATTTGTCACTAAGTTTGCAAAATGCATTCAAATTAGCATGTTTAGGTATGAGATGTTTATTTTTGGTGTTTTCAACAAACTCTCTTTTTTGTGTTTATCTATAATAATGTGGAATTGTAACTAATGCCTAAATGAAATCTTTGATCTTTGTTACAAAAAAAGTGTTGGCTCAATGAATAAAAAAACAAAAATACTCAATTTGGGGAAAAGAAGAACAAATTCATGTAATTACTCATTCTTCACACTGTGTTTCTCTGTTCTGATTACACTAACTGGGAACGTCCGTTCCATTCTTCTTCCATAAAGCATTTTCTTCATAGCTAACATCCATGTCTCTCTATTCTGAAATCACCAGTTTATGGCTACCCGGTGGATGAAGTTTTAAGTACTCCCCCGTAGAATTCTTTACTGTTTCATCATTATTATTTCTTCCAAGTATATTGTGAATTGAAAGTGGGGGGGCAAGACTTTGGCTTAGTCACATAGCATTTTACGTGAGATTTATCAGAGAAAGGACACTCAATATATGTGTTATAATTAATTGATTTATTTACTTCTATTTACATGTTATCTTTTGTATGCTGTCAAGAATTTTCTTCTTTTGTGGAAACTACACAGCCAGCAATTATGTTTTCAGGTTTTTTGTATCTATGCTGACAACCAGATTATTCTAATATAGTAGGAGTTAATAAATGATGATGTACTATAAAGAGAGAGACAGAAAATTTCACCATGATAAGAAAGTTGTTGAGTAAATTCCTTTTTCTGGAAAAACTAAACAGTTTTAAGTACTAACTATAACATACAATTTGTTTGATGTGATTCCTCGTGCTGTTGTAAAACCAGTTTAGCTCCTACAGTACGTATACTCAGGTTTTGAAAAGAAAAGGGGTGTTACAGAAAAAGGTAAACAAGTTTGGATTCTAAGAAATTTTGATTTGGAAAACAATTCTGATAATTCTATTATGGCATGTAGAACTTCACAAAAGCATTCAGTCTTTGGAGGGAAGACACTATCAATTTCCCACTAGGATTCTCTAGCCCTAACTTTTCAATGCACACCAATCAACTTCCAACTGCTAGCACCTGTGCTTTTTACTTTAACACTTTCTCTTGTCACAGAAATCTCCAGTTCTGCACTGGTTGGGTGAAACGATTCTGAGTCGTGTGCCCTACCCTGACTCCTACAATTTCCCTGCTGGCTTAATCTCTAGTCTTCTATAGTGGTAGTTGGCTTTCTCATTTGCCTTTTATTGTTTACCTTTCCTTTGCTATGCTTCCCTTCCCTGTCCCAATTCCCCACCTCCATACCAGCATTCCCTTCACCCTCAAAATACAATACTCACACTTCAATTCTTGAATTTGTGCCTACTTCTGGGGAACTCAAACTAAGACACTGATATATATATATCTTATTTCAATGGAACTTTATTTTTTATTTCAATTATTTGAATTTATTTATGCTTTACTGGTTTTTTTAAATGGAAACCCACTCTGGACAAATATAGAATTCTTCATGTGAGGGCCCTAGGATTGAACGAATATGTACATTTCACTTGAGAAATAGGAATAAGCACCCTCTGAGGAGAGCCTGCTGAACAAGCTTAACCTAAATCCTCATTAAAACACTTAGGTCTGTATTAGTCTGTTCTCATGCTGCTAATGAAGACATACCTGAGACTGGGTAATTTATAAAAGAAAGAGGTTTAATTGACTCACATTTCAGCATGGCAGGAGAGGCCTCAGGAAACTTACTATCATGATGGAAGGGGAAACAAACATGTCCTTCTTCACATGGCAGCAGCAAGGAGAAGTGTAAAATGAAGATAGGGAAAAGCCCCTTGTAATACCATCAGATCTTGTGAGAACTAACTCACTATCACAACCACAGGATGGGGGAAACTGCCCCATAATTCACTTATCTCCACCTGGTTCCTCCCATGGTACATGGGGATTATGGGAACTACAGTTCAAGATGAGATTTAAGTGGGGACACAGCCAAACCATATTAGTGTTTTATTCGCAGGGATGTTGAGAAAGGCAAATAAAATCTTTGGTAACTAGCTCATATTTGGAAGAAACACTCACCTTGAAACACCAGGGAAAATTTTAGTTTTTATGTTTAAAGGGAGTAAAAGCAAACCAAAGTTCTAATACCACGAGCATAGCAAAACTGAGATAAAAATGCAAACCTATTGATGTACTCAAAGTCCCACATCTCGGGTAATCCTCTAAATTTCCTTCATTTCCATCTGATGGCTGATCCAAAGACACTGTTTCTCAGGAATAGCTGATTGGTTGTCTGCAAATAGTCAGTCCCTGAAACTACAGTCTGGATGTGAGGCATTGGCTCAGTGAAGTGGGGAGATGGCATGAGGTAGCCTGGAACTGATTTTCTCTTCTGACTGCATATATCAGAGCCTGATTTACCACTCATTTATAATTAGAGTATTGAACAGTGTGCCGTTTCACTAAGAATACAAGCTAACATATTATATGCTACCCAAAATGTCAATTGCAAATTATTATAGCTTGTATTTGGGGGTCAAGTGGTTTTAAGTATGACTTTGTGTGTTGGCCATACACCATTTCAATTTCTGTAGCTTTGCTAATGATGTGCCTTCTACCCCACACCCTCCTCCTGCTTTGGTGTCTACTGAACTTGATTTGCATTGCAATGCCCGAAGTCACATGGAGTCAGATTTTGTTGCCCCACAAAGGCTTGTATTACATTCCAAGTTCTTCTGCAGTTAATGTCAGAACCACTCACTGGTTTCTCTGTTGAGGTAATTACTGTTTCATGGCTGCATGCATGTCCTTTCTAACATGATAGTAAGATAGTAAACAACTTGAGGGTTTTTCTTGTTTTTATTTTATTTTATTTTCATGATGCCTACCACTGTTTGGGCACTTAGCTTCTCTCTCTTTCTTTCTCTCTCTCTCACACACACACACTTTTTTTAAAAAAAAATAAATGAACCATTCATTATTTTAAAGAAATAGGTGGATGCTTGCTAACATTCACCCTTGCTTTTTCTTTCTCTGAACATTCTCTTTAACAAGGAACAAGGATTTTTAAAGTGTTCTCAATCTCCTGAAACCCTTTCTTTAACTTCTACCCTGTTCCTGTCAGTGAGAATCTTGTCTTTAATTATTTCAGAAATGTTGCTACTAAGAGTGGTCTTCCTGCCCAACACATACAGACATACTTTCATATGCTTCCAAAGATCAGAAGTACAGCTCTTCTCTAAAATCAGAGAATGAGGTGCTCAACAGCAACCTTTCCACCTGTGCATTTGGTTTCATGACTGAGTCTCTCATGTCTTCAACTTCTCTAACTATATTGACTTCCCGTTCAATCCAGACACACTCTCTAATCTCTCACTCTATTCCAACTACATTCATTTTCTGTCTCTCATTCTCTTCACCAATTACTGGAATCTATTATTAACCCCACTTCTGGACTCATTCTATGAGGTTCTCATCAAAGATACTAAGTGCCAAATGCAGGAAGCATTTTTAGTTCATATATTACTGGACCTCCTCTGCTATATTTCATCTTGTTCACCACTTTCAATTTCATAAAAATTCCTTTTTTTACTATTCCCCTGCATAGCTCTGTTGCCTACTTCTGAAAGCTTCTTTCTCTGTGATGATCCTTTCTCCTCAGTGTCACATCCCTTGCAGATCTGCCCTCAGCTCGTTCCTCTTCTCTATGTGTGTCCTCTTCATAGATTATTTCATGTCTCTTTGTATCAATTAATAGCAATATGCTGAATCTCAATTACCACCTCTACTAGAGAGCTCTACTTTAAGCTTTAGGTTCACATATTTGATTGCATGTTAGGTACATTCACCAAATATTCTAAATCCAACAGGTCCAAAATGTATTCACTATTTTTCGCCTTAATGAATTTGCCTTTTTATCAATCAACAATTGATATAGAGTTTTTCTCCCAAATATCTTTCTAGCCCACTTTGTCTTCTCTAATTGTGTAATAATTCAAGCTTGCCATCTCTCAGTTGGACTGCTGCAGCCACTTATCAATTTGTCTACATGTCTATAGGACTTGTTCTTCGAATCCAATGTCCTCTTTCACTGAAGCAATTTTTCTAAAGCATAAATTGGTCCATTTTCTTCTGCTGAAAAATCAAACATTTGATCTCTTCCCTAATAAAGTACAGCTTACTTAGTGCAGCTTGTAATGATCCCCACAGTCTGTTGCCAGCCCATCTATATAGTCTTATTTCTCTTAACTCTTGTCCTAAACTATTATAGGAACATAGAACTCACTGTAGTTTCCCATATATCTGTCTAGTCATCTGTTATCTATCTATCTATAAATCTATCTATCATCTATCTATCTATTTATCTATCTATATCTATATCTATCTTTCTATATATCTATTTTGCCCTCACTCTGAGCTTTTACTTATTTCTGTACTCTGACGTAAAATCTTCACCTCCTCCACGTCAATTAAGCACAATTATTCTTTATTTTAAAAATAGAAATATTTTTAGAGCAGTTTCAGTTTCACAGTAAAATTTTTAAAAAGGTAGAGATTTCCCATATACTCCCTGCCCCCATATATACATAGCCTCCCCATTGTCAGTATCCTGTACCAGAGTGACACATTTGTTCCCGATGAAACTACATGGCATATCATTAGCAACAAAAAAGCATAGTTTACATTAGAGTTCACTCTTGGTATTGTATATTTTATGGGGTTGGACATACGTATAATGACATGTATTAACTGTTATAGTATTATACAGAGTGTTTCACTGCCCTAAAAATCCTCTGTGCTCTGCTAATTCGGCCCTCTCTCTCTCCCTCCCTTCCAATCCTGGCAACCACTGATATTTTTCCTGGCAACCACTGATATTTTTACTGTTTCCATAGTTTTAACTTTTTTAGAATGTCATATAGTTGGAATCATACAGTGTGCATCCCTATTAGATTGGCTTCTTTTACATAGTAATATGCATTTAAGTTTACTCCATGTCTTTTCATGGCTTGATAGCTCATCTCTTTTCAACACTGAATTATGTTACCACAGTTTGTATATCCATTCACTTCCTGGAGGACATCTTGGTTGCATCCAAGCACTGGATATTATGAATAAAGCTACTATAATCATGTAGGTACAGGTTTGTTTTTGTGGGTATATATTTTCAACTCCTTTGGATGAATACCAAAACCATGATTGCTGGATCGTATAGTAAGGCCATGTTTAGTTTTATAAGAAACGGCCAAACTGCCTACCAAAGTGTACCTTTTTTATTTCTACCAACAATGAATCCTGTTGCATCACATTCTTTCCAGCATGTCAGTGTTCTGGATTTTGGTCATTCTGACAGGTGTACAGTGCTGCCTTATCAGAGTTTTAATTTGTATTTTCCTGGTGACAAGCTATGGAGCACCTTTTCATTTCACCTTTTCACTTATTTGCCTTCTGTATGTTTTTTTATGGTGAGATATTTGTTAAGCTCTTTGGTCTTTTTCGTCTTCTTACTATTGAGTTTTCAGTGTTTTTTCTTTATTTTGGGTAAAAGTGCTTTATTAGATACGTTGTTTGCAAATATTTCTCTCAATCTGTGGCCCGTTTTTTCATTCTCTTGATGGTGTATTTAACAAAACAGAAATTTTTTATTTTAATGAATTCTAGCTTATTATTTTTTTTCTTTTATAAGTGTGTCAGCGCCATCATACCTAAACTTCATCACCAAACCCAAGGCCATCTAAATTTTCTCCTATGTTTTCTTCTAGGAGTTTTACAGTTTTGCATTTTACATTTAGGTCTGTGATCAATTTGAGTTAATTTTCATAAATGTTTGTAAGATCTGTCTAGATTGATTTTTTTTATACATGAATGTTCAGATGTTTAAGCACAATTTATTGAAAAAACTGTCTATGCTTTGTTATATTACCTTTGCCTCTTTGATAAAGATCAGCTGATTATATGGGTCTATTTCCAGGTTCTGTATTCTCTTCCATTGATTTGTCTATTGTTTCACTAACATCATACTGTCTTGATTACTGTAGCTTTATGATAAATCTTAAATTTGGGTAGTGTCAGTCCATTCACTTTGTTTTTCTCCTTCAATATAGTGTTGGCTGTTGTGGATCTTTTACCTGTTCATATAACTTTAGAATCTGTTTTATCAATATCCACAAAATAGTTGCTGAAGTTTGAATTGGGGATGCATTGAATCTGTAGAATAAATTGGAAAGAACTGGTATCCTCATGAAATTGAATCTTCCTATCCATTAACATAAACTATTTCTCCATTTATTTACTTACTTGATTTGTGTGATCAGAGTTTTGCAGCTTTCCTTATATAGTTCTTGTACATATTTTTTAAGACTTACACCTAAGAGTTTTATTTTGTGGAGTGCTAATTTAAATCACATTATGTTTTTAATTCCAAATTTAACTTGTTTATTACTGGTATATAGAAAAGTGATTGGCTTCTGTATATTAATCTTGTATTGTACAACCTTGACATAATCACGTATTTGTTATAGTAGGTTTTTCTTATTGATTCTTTTAGATTTTCCACATAAGCAGTGATGTCATCTGCAAAGTTTTATTTCTTTCTTCCCATTCAGCATATTTATATTTCCTTTTCTTATCTTATTGCATTAGGTAGAACTTTCAGTATAATGTTAAAAAGCAGGTGAGAGGAGATATCCTTGCCTTCTTCCTGATCTTACTAGAAAGGCTTCTAGTGTCTCATTAAGTGTGTTGTTAGCTGTAGGGTGTTTGTAGATTTCCTTTCGTAAGTTGAGGAAGTTTCCCTCTATTTCTAGTTTACTGAGAGTTTTACTATGAAGAAGAGTTGTATTTTGTCAAATTTATTTATTTTTTTGCGCAACAGTAAAGTGTTCATTGAATTATTATGAGTTTATTTAGACGTGTTCTTGTTTATTTCCAGCCTTTATTTTAGATTCGGGGGTACACATGCAGGTTTGTTACACGTGTATATTGTGTGATGTTGAGGTTTGAGGTATGTATGATCCCATCACCCAGGTAAGAGAGTAGTATCCAATAGTTAGTTTTTAAACCATTTTCCCCTCCCCCCACTTCTAGTTGTCCCCAGTATCTACTGCTGCTATTTTTATGTCCATGAGTACTCAATGATTAGCTCCCACTTATAAGTGAGAACACATGGTATTTGGTTTTCTGTTTGTGTGTTAATTCGCTATAGAAGATGGCTGCCTACTGCATCCATGTTGCTGCAATGGACATGATTTCATTCTTCTTTATGGCTGCATAGTATTCCATGGTATATATGTACCACATTTTCTTTAGCCAATCCAACATTGATGGGTATTTAAGTTGATTTCATGTCTTTGCTATTATGAATAGCGTTTTGATGGATGTGCTAGTGCATGAGTCTTTTTGGTAGAACAATTTGTTTCTAAGTTCTTTGAGAAATCTCCAAACTACTTTTCACAGTGGCTGAAGTAATTTACATTCCCATCAAAAGTGTATAAGAATTCTCTTTTCTTTGCAATGTCACCAACATCTGTTACTTTTTGGTTTTGATACGAATTTCTTTGATGAGTAGTGATGTGGAGCATTTATTTCATATGTCTGTTGGGTGCTTAGATGTCTTCTTTTGAGAAGTGTCTTTTCACATCCCTTTCCCATTTTTAAATGGGATTATGTTTTTTGCTTGTTCAATTGTTTATGTTCCTTATAGATTCTGAATATTAGGCCTTTGTTGGATGCATACTTTGTGAATATTTTCTCCAACTCTATTTGTTGTCTGTTTACTCTATTGATAGTGTCTTTTGCTTTGCAGAAGATGTTTAGTTTTATTAGGTTCCACTTGTCAATTTTTGCTTTTGTCACAATTGCTTTTTGAGATCTTAGTCATAATTTCTTTCCCAAGGCCAATGTTGAGAATGCTGTTTCCTAGGTTTTCTTCTAGGATTCTTACAGTTTGAGATCTTATATTTAAACCTTTAATCCAAATTGAGTTAATTCTTATATAAGGTGAAAGGTAGAGGTCCAGTTTCACTCTTCTACATATGGGTAGCTAGCTATCTCAGCACCATTTATTGATAAGGAAGTCCTTTCCCCATTGCTTATTTTTGTTGACTGTGTCAAAGATCTGATAGCTGTAGATGTGCAACTTTATTTCTGGGTTCTCTGTTCTGTTCCATTGGTCTATGTGTCTGTTTCTGTACTAATACCATGCTGTTTTGATTACTACATAGCCTTGTAGTATAGTTCAAAGTTGGATAATGTGATGCTTCTGATGACTTTGTTATTTTTGCTTGGGATTACTTTGGCTATTTGGTTTTTTTTTTATTCCATATTAATTTAGAATTGCTTTTCTTCTAGTTCTATGAAAAATGACTGGTTATTTGATAAGAATAGTGAAATCTGTAGATTGCTAAGAGCAGCATGGCTATTTTAACAATATTGATTCATCAAATCCATGAGCATGGAATGTTTTTCCATTTGTTTGTGTCATCTATGATTTGTTTTGACAGCGTTTTGTAGTTCTCTTTTTAGAGCTCTACACCTCTTTGTTTAAATACATTCCTAGGTGTGTGTGTGTGCCTATCATAAATGGGGTTGCTTTAGTTTTTTTTCCTCAAATTAATCTTTTAGTTTAATTAAAAATTCTAATAAATATTCAAGCAACATTTTTTTTTTGTAGCACAAGACACAGAAACCACATATTAGAGTAAAAAAAAAATCAAGAGCAACTAAGACAACCTTTAAAAACTGAGAAAGGAGAGGAAGTATGTCCTATAAGGAGACACGAATTATTGTATATTACAGTAATGATATCTATGTGCATTGGTACAAAGTAATACAATTTGGCTCTCAGCTTGAATGTGCTTGGTGTATAGATATGCTACTGACTTTTGTACATTGATTTTGTGTCCTGAAACTTTACTGGTATTTATCAGTTCCAGGAGCTTTTTGTGGAGTTGTTAGGGTTTTCTAAGTATAGAATCCCATCATCCCCAGAGAGCTAGTTTGACTTCTTTTCCTATTTGGATAACTGTTCTTTCTTTTGCCTGATTCCTCTGGCTAGCACTTTCAGTACTGTGTTGAATAGGAGTGGTGTCTTTTTCCAAGTCTTAAAAGGAATGCTTCTAGTTTTTGCCCATTCAGTATTATGTTGGCTATGGGTTTGTCATAGATGGCTTTTGTTATTTTGAGGTATGTTCCTTCAATGCCTACTTTCTTGAGTGTGTGTGTGTGTGTTTGTGTGTGTGTGTTTTAATCATGAACGGTTGTTGGATTTTACCAAAAGCTTTTTCCACATCTATTGAGATGATGATATGGTTTTGTTTTAAATTCTGTTTGTGGGCTGAATCATATTTATTGATTTGTGTTTGATGAACCAGCTTTGCATCCCATGAATGAAGCATCCTTGATGGTGGTGACTTAACTCTTTGATGTGCTATTGATTTCAATTTTCTAGAATTTAGTGAGGATTTTTGGGTCTATGTACATCAGGGATATTGGCCTAGAGTTTTCTTTTTTCTATTGTGTCTTTGCCACATTTTGGTATCAGAGTGGATTTTGGTTTGTATAATGAATTAGCAAGGAGTCCCTCCTCCTTGATTTTTTGGAATAGTTTCAGTAGTTTCAGATTGGTAACAGCTATTCTTGTATGTTTGGTAGAATTTGGCTGTGAATCTATCTGGCCTAGGGCGTTTCTTTCTTTCTTTCTTTTTTGGTGGGTAGACTTTTTATTATTGATTCAAATTTAGAACTCTATATTGGCCTCTTCGGGATTTCAATTTCTTTCTGATTCAAAAGTGGAAGATTATTTGCTTCCATGAATTTATTCATTTCCTCTAGATTTTCTGGTTTGTGTGCACAGAGCTATTTATAATTTTCTCTCAGGGTATTTTGTATTTCTCTGGGGTCAGCTATAATGCCACCTGTGTCATTTTTTATTCCGCTTATATGTATCTTCCCTTTTGTTCTTTGTGAATCTAATTAGTGGTCAGTTAATCTTGTTCATTTTTTTCAAAAAACCAACATTTAGTTTGTTGATTTTTTGTATGGAATATTGGGTCTCAATCTTGCTTATTTATGCTCTAATTTTAGTTATTTATTTTCTTCCGCTAGCTTTGGGCTTAGTTTGTTCTTGTTTTTCTAGTTTCTCTAGGTGTGATGTTAGATCATTAATTAGAGATTTTTCTAACTTTTGTGGTAGGTGTTGAATGCTATGAGCCTTCCTCTTAACACTGCTTTTGCTGCATCCCAGAGATTTTGGTATGTTCTGTCTCTGTCTTCATTCATTTCAGTTTTTTTTTCCTTTTGCCTTAATTTCACTGTTTACCTAAAAGTCCTTCAGGAGCAAGTCATTTAATTTCCATGTAATTGTGTGGTTTTGAGAGATCTTCTTGGTATTTATTTCTGTTTTTATTCCACTGTGGTCTGAAAGTGTGATTGCTATGGTTCTGATATTTTGGAATTTATTGAGGCTTGCCCTATGACCAAGCATGTGGTCAATCTTGGAGTATGTTCTGTGTGCAGATGAGAAAAATGTATATGGTTGATGGAAGGAGAATTCTGTAGATGTCCATTAAGTCCTATTGGTCAAGTGTCAAATTTAAAATCTTTTTATTAGTTTTCTGCCGTGATGATCTGTCTAATGCTGACAGTGGAATGAAGCCCTCCACTATTATTGTGTGGCTAAGTATTTTCATCACTCTGGAAGGTCCAGTTTTGTGAATCTGGGTACTCTTATTTTGGGTGCATATATCTTTATGGTATTTAAGTCTTACTGTTGAATTGATTCCTTTATCAGCATGTAATGCCCTTCTTTGTCTCTTTTTACTGTTGTTGGTTTAAAGTCTGTTTAATCTGAAATAAAAATAGTGATGCCTTCTTTTTTTGTTTGTTTGTTTTGTTTTCTGTTTATGTTGTAAATCCTTCTACAGCCCTTTATCTTGAACCTATAGGTGTCATGTGTGAGATGGGTCTCTTGAAGACTATAGACAGATGGGTCTTGTTTTTTTCATTCAACTTGCCACTCTGTACCTTTTAAGGGGGGCACTTAGACTATTTACATTCAAAGTTGATATATGAGGCTTTGATTCAATTGTGAAGTTGTTGGCTGGTTGCTTTGTAGTTTCTGTTATATGGTTCCCTTATAGGGTCTTTGGGCCATGCACTTAAGTGTGCTTTTGTGGTGACAGGTATTGTTCTTTAGTTTATATATTTAAAACTCTCTTAAGGATCTCTTTTAATGCTAGTCTAGTGGTAATGAATTTTCCCTTAGTGCTTGATTGTCTGGAAAATATTTTATTTCTCATTCACTTATGAAGCTTAGTTTGGCAGGATATGAAATTATTGATTAGAATTCCTTTTCTTTAAGAATGTTGAAAATAATCCCTCAATTTCTCCTGGCTATTAAGATTTCTTCTGTCAACCTAATGAGGCTTTGTACATGATCTGACCTTTTTCTCTAGCTGCCTTTAAGATTTTCTCTTTAGTGTTGACCTTGAAAAGTCTGGTGACAATATGCCTTGGTTCTCTTTGTTTTGAGTAGTATCTCACAGGTGTTCTCTGAATTTCTTGTATCTATACGTCCACCTCTCTAGCATGTTCAGGGAAATTTTCTTGAATTATTCTCTCAAATATGTTTTCCAGGCTGTTTACTTTTTCTCCCTCTTTCTCAGGAATGCCAATAATTGATAGGTTTGGTCACTTTACATAATCCCTTATTTCTTGACTTATAAACAAAGTATTTCAATTGTATTTTGAAATTCTTTAAGTGAGTTTTTCAACTCTGGAAGCTCTGATTGATTTCTTTATAAGATTTTATCTCTTCCTTCATTTTCTGCGTTGCTTTAGCATTTTCCTTGTGTTGATTTTCAACCTTGTTTTTGAGCTTGTTGAGCTTCCTTGAAATCCGTGCTTTGAGTTCTTTATCTGTCATTCCTGAGTTTCCATTTTGGTTAGGAACTGTTTCTGGAGAGCTAGTGCAATCCTTTGGTGACGGTATCTCATTCATATTTTTCATGGTGCCGGAATTCTTGTGCCGAATCTTTGTCATCTGGATACACTTGCACTTTTAATTTTTGTAATCATTTTTCTCCAGGTAGAATTTTTTTCTTTCTTTCCCAGTATTATTTTCTTTTCCCTTTGCCCCCCTTTTTAGGGGGTGTAACTGTAGAGCATACTGGGTAGGATCTTTTGGGTTACCTTCCATAAACCCATGCGTTTCTTTTGGCAGGTTTTATATAGGGTTATGCAGTTCAACCTACAAGCCAGTAGATGGCACTTACGGGTAAGAGCCGGCTGGCTGCGCCAAAGTGGCTGGGTGCATATTTGATCCATGTTTATCGGGAGAAGCTCTTTGTTGCCTGAGGCAATGAGCTGTGTGTCCCCCCTGCCCCCCCGGAGTCTCGCTCTGTCGCGCAAGCTGGAGTGCAGCAGCACCATCTCTCGGCTCCCTGCAACCTCCGCCTCCCTGGTTCAAGCGATTCTCCTGCCTCAGCCTCCCGAGTAGCTGGGATTAGAGGCATGCGCCACCATGCCTAGCTAATTTTTGTATTTTCAGTAGAGATGGGGTTTCACCATATTGGCCAGGCTGGTCTCAAACTCCTGACCTCATGATCTGCCCGCCTCGGCCTCCCAAAGTGCTGGGATTACAGGCGTGAGCCACCGCGCCCGGCCAATGAGCTGTTCTTAGAGTGCACGGTGATTTGAGCTCCCTGCTCAGCCCCGGGAGGAGATGGGGACCAAGATGGATGGAGCCAGACCTGGCAGTTCTGCCTACAGGTCCACCAATGGCAGGAAAAAGCACCAGCGCCAAGAGAAAATCCAGTGGGTAGGCACCAAGCACCCTGAGTGTGCCTAGGTGTGGAGCCAGGAAACCCTCTCAACCACAAGTTTTCTGCACAGGGATGGGAGATGGCCTAAACTCCTAATCCAGGTGAGAAGGTGCTCCAGATGCCTGGAGATCTGCCTGCGCATGCAGAAGAGAGGCCCCCACTGCACTGTGATCTACGTCCATGAAGGATGGGGCAGCTCAGGCTGTTGGTCCAGGCAAGCAGGTGCTCTAAACACCTGGACTTCCACCCGGAGGTGGAGCAGAGAGGGTCCTGCTGCACTACAACCTCAGGGGAGCAGGCTGGGGCAAACAGCAATGGCACACACAGATGGATTACAGGTTGCCAAGGTGGCCCTGGCTGCAAGTCTCACTGTCCAAGAGAAACTGTAGCTGCAGCAGATCTCCTCCTGGGTAGCGTGCAATTACAGCAACTACTGTTGAAGTGCTTTCCACAGTTCTGGCTGTGGAGGCCCTTATCTTCGCTCCAGAGCAGGTGTTCCAATCTTTTGCCTGATACTAAAATGCCTGAATGGCCCTGCTGAAAGGTTGCCAAAGGATGGCTGACTTTGTATATGCCCAGATTAAAAATGATGTCCTGCTTTTGGTACTGGGTCTGCAAAAATGTCAGCAGCTTTTCCAGTGTCTTTCCATCAGAGCATTTCTAAGCCTCTCCTCAAGTTAGTTCCAGAGCTTGGGAGAAACAAAGTTCTCTCCCTTGGCCTGGGTTGCTCAGGTTCCCAGTGGAAAGGCGAATCACAGAGGGAGGCTCTCTGCTTCTCTCATGTACAGGAGCTTCACTGTTTTATCAGCAAGACGGCATCACAGGGGCTGTTTGCCAGCATTTTCCTCCCTGGGATCATGAGGTGTCCTTCTTGATTGCAGTACATTCCCATTTTCCTTCTTGAATTAAAGCTCACAGAGTATAGCCACTTGTTATTTCCAAATGGCTGAGGCATGCTAAAAGTCTCTAATCTGCCAATTTGGAAAAAAAAAAAAAAAAAAGAAAAAGAAAAACCTAATTGCTTTTCTTTATCTATTAGCATTATTATGAATTTTTTTAATTTAGCCTGTTGTGATGGATTTATCTGGGATAAATGCCACTTGTTTTGGTTTCATTCTATACATTGTTGCATTTTATTTGCTAATATTTTGTTGAGCATTTTCTGTATCTATTGTTTATTAGAGATGCTGGTCTATAGTTCTCTGTTATTGTAATGTCATTGTCTGGTTTTGATATTTGGGTGATACTGGCCTCATGGAATGAGTTAAAAAAGTATTTTGTCTCCTTCTATCTTCTGAAAGAGATGGCAGAGAATTAGTATAATTTCTTCCTTAAGTGTTTGGTGGAATTTACAAGGGAACCCATCTGGGCCTCGTGTTTTCTTTAGTAGATATAGACATATTCAGATAGTTTTTGACTCCTGTGTAAGTTTTAGCAGATTGTGACTTTTAAGGAATTGATCCATTTCATCTAGATTTTTAAATTTGTGAACATGGATTTGCTCATAGTGTTTCTCAATACTACGGTCTGAATATTTGTGTCTCCTCCAAATTCATATGTTAAGATCAAAATGTGGTAGGCAGTGGTATTAGGAGGTGAAGGCTTTGTGAAGTGATTAGGTTATGATGACAGAACTCCCATTAATGGGATTATTGCTATCATAAAAAAAGATCTAAGGGAGCTCATTCACCCATTCCAGTACATCAGGAAGTTGGGCCACCCTTACTAGACATCAAATCTCCTGATGCCTCCATCTTGTACTTCCCAGCCTCCAAAACTTTGAGAAATAAATTTCTATTGTTTATAAGCCACCCAGTTTACGGTATTTTGTTACTGCAATCTGAATGAACTAAGACCCTTGATTATCCTTTTAATGTGCATGGGTTCTGTAGTGATTTCACTCTTTTATTTCTGATATTAACAATTTGTGCCCTCTCCCTTTTTTTTTCTTAATTAGCCCAATTAGATGCTTATTAATTTTGTCTATCATTTTTAAAAACCAGCTTTTTATTTCATTGCTTTTCTCTGTTGATTTCCTGTTTTCAATTTCGCTGATTTCTGCTCTAATTTTTTTTTCTGCTTACTCTTTATTTAATTTGCTTTTTTCTCTTATTTTCTAAAATGAGACTGTAGATTATTAATCTTAGCTCTTTCTTCTTTTCTAATATATATATTCGATTCTGTTCCTTTTAAGGAATAGCTATTTCTTTCAAATTTACTTCTGAGCATTGGTTTTGCTGCATTCCAGAAATCTTGATAAGCTATGTTTTCCTTTTTACTTAGTTCAAAAATATTTTTAAAGTTCTCTTGAGAGTTGTTTGACCCAAGTGTTATTTACACATATGTTGCTTAATTTCCATGTATTTGGGGAATTTTCCAGTTATTTTTCTGTTTTTAATTTCTAGTTCAATTCCATAGTGGTCTGCTAGTAGACACGATGTTCTTTTAAGTTTATTAAGGTGTGCTTATGACCCAGAATGTGGTCTATCTTTGTCAGTGTTCCATGTGAACTTGAGAAGAATTTGAATTCAGCTGTCATTATATGAAATAGTATACAGATCTCAGTTTTATCCCAGTTGATTGATGGTGTTGTTAAATTCAACTGTGTCTTTACAGATTTTCTGCCTGATGCTTGTGTTCATTTCTAATAAAAGGATGTTGATGTCTCCAACTATAATAGTAGATTCATTCTATTTCTTCTTTCAGTTCCATCAGTTTTTGCTTCACATATTTTGACACCCACTTATTAAGTGCATACATGTTAAAGATTGTTATGTTTTCTTGGAGAATTGATTCCTTTCTTATTATGTAATACCATTCTTTATTTCTGATAACTTCTCTTTTTTGCAGTCTGCTCTGTGTGAAATTAATATAGCTGCTCCTACATTGTTTTGATTACTGTTGATGTAGGATGTCTTTCTCCATTCATTTACATTTAATCTACATGTGTCTTTATATTTAATGTGTGTTTCTTCTAGACAATATATAGTTGAGTCTTTATTTTTTAGCTCATGCTGATAATTTCTGAGTTTTAATTGATGTATTCAGACCATTAATGTTCAAAGTGATTATTTATATAAATATTTCATATATTTTATCTTTGTTGTCTTTGTTCTTTGTTCCTGTTTTTGTCTTCTGTTCTTTTTCTGCCTTATGTGTGTGGTTTTAATTGAGCATTTTATATGATTCTATTTTCTCTCCTTTTTTAGCATATCAGGTATACTTTTTTCCCCCCACTTTTGTTAGTGGTTTCCCTAGAGTTTGCCACATGCATTTACAGCTATCGGGAACTCCCTCTCAGAAAACACTATACCGCTTTACAGGTAGTGTGAATCCTTTATAATAACTGAGTTAAATTATCAAAATACATTATTAAAATTGATTTAACTTGTTCCTCTTTAATCTTTTCCGTGTCTTCTAGACAATTTAAAATTACATGTGTGACTCACATATTTATTCTGGATAATAATAGTCTCAAGTATGCTTCCACTTGGGGAGAAAAAATTGTATGTATATATATATATATGCTAGATAAACAATGGACATTTATTTTTATTTCTAATTTTTCTGAGTTTTATTTTTGGTTCAGGGAGTACAGGTGCAGTTTTTTTACATGAGTAAATTGTGTGTTGCTGAGGTTTGGTATGTGAATAATCCCATCACCGTGGTAGTGTGCATAGTAACCAATAGTTTTTCAACCCTTGCCCCCTCCCTCTTTCCCCTTTTAGTAGTACTCAGCGTCTATTGTTCTCATCTTTGTTTCTCTATGTACCCAATATTTAGCTCCCACTTATAAGTGAGAATATGTGATATTTGCTTTTCTGTTTCTATGTTAACTTGCTTAGATAATATCCTCTAGCTGCATCCATTGTTGTGGCAATTAAAATGAATTCCTTCTTTTCTGTAGCTGTGTGGTACCCATGATGTATATGTACCACATTTGCTTTAGCACGTCCACTGTTGATGGGCATCCAGGTTGATTTCATGTTTTTCGTATTGCAAATAGTGCTGTAATGAACATACTAGTGTGTGAGACTTTTGATAGAACGATTTATTTTCCTTTGAGTACACACCCAGTAAAGGGATGGCTAGGTAGAATGGTAGTTCTGTTTTAAGTTCTTTGAGAACTCTCCAAACTGCTTTCCACAGTGGCTGAACTAATTTCAGTTTCCACTAACAGTGTATATAATGCGTTCCATTTTCTTCACAACCTCACCAACTTTTTTTTTTTTTACTTTTAAAAATAGCCATTCTGACTGATGTGAGATGATATCTCATTATAGATTTTCTTTTCTTTCTTTCTTTTTTTTTTAAATGCATGGAATATATCTGGAAGGACATGCAAAATCTAGTTAACTCCTGGAAGGGAAACTGGGAAGTTGTAAGTCAAAAGTAGAATAAAGCTTAAGTTTTAAGCTCTTCTGATTTGTACCCTTTGTATTTTTTTTCCATATACTCACAATCTATTTAAAGTGAAAATAATAAACATATGTTTTTTAAAATAAGATTCAATCCTTATGAAGAGCTTTAAGGGTTCTTCCCTGAGCTTATTCCCTAATCAGGTTGAAGTGTCCTTATTTCTTCTGTAATTCCCAATTATCACAAACATTACACTTACTGAATTATTTTATAATTTCCATTTGCATCTTTATTTCACATATACTCTGAGCTTTTGATGCACAAGAAAAAATAATTTTATTAATTGTTGCAATCTCATTACCTAAACTAATGCTATATATAATTCTTAGCAAGAATTTTCTTTTTTGCAAAAACGAGAGAAATAACAAATATTTCCTACTTTTCTCCATTGACCTTAACCCTGATATTCTATGCTTTGGAACTAATGGAGAAATAAGGCAGAATTTTAAAATGAGAGAAAAAGAGAAGTTGAAAGAGGAAAGAGAAGTGAGGCTGCAGATAGGTCATGGATGGGCCCACACCCACTGTCTGGTGGGTCTGGTGGGCATCAGGCCCTGGAAGATGCAGAGGAAATGCCAGGGGAGGACTGATTCACTCGTTCCCTGGCCGGCTACCTCACTTGCCTTTTCACCTGTAACTCTTACTATTGGTCTTTTTTCTATTCTGTTAACCATGAAGGCCCAATGCAATTTTCCATTCATAAGGTGGCCCCTTGTACCTTGACGAAGTTACTTTAGTTGAAACTGAGAGTTTGATGGGCTTCCTGAAAATCTTATCCTACGTTCACTTTCAGCCAGAATATAAACAGTCTTTTATTTAACTTCTTATAGATAGTTGACCAAAAAGAGAGTCTCGCTTTGCTTGGAAGCACTTACCTTAGATAAAATTGGAACATCTTATTAAAATATATTGACCTGTGGCAGCTAGAGGCTGTGGTGCTAAAAATATTGTTAATAAAATGAATCACATTTAATAAGAGGACTGGGGCAGCTAAAATTCTGAGAGAAATGGCAATTGTTTAAATGCAGACAATGTGTGTGTGTCTGCACACGTGTGTGAGTTTGTGTGTGTGTGTGTGTGTGTGGTGTGTGTTTCCCCCTTGAAAGCTTTTATTGTACTCTGGAAACAAATTGGCCCCAGGTCTGGAACCTGTTAACTACCCTTTCAAGCTAACACAATGCTAGAAACGTGCGTCATTCTATTTTACTGAGGCAGGGCAGTATGTATTATAGCAGGAGTTATGAGTGCAAAATGCTCTTCAAGAAGGATTGTGTTCTCATGGTAGGCTAGGATTAAAGATTGTTAGAGAGAGGTTATGGTTTGTGTCCTGTGTGGTCATTGGATGCCAGGTCTTATGTGGCATAATCCAGTACCTATAATATTCACATCTCTTCCTCTCTCTTTAACAAACTTAGAAAAAAAGGTATCAGGAAATCTATTGTATTGAAGCCAAAACCCACATTTTGTGCAATAGATTGATTCATATTACATCAAAATGCTAGTGATTCTTTTAGACTCAGAAAACTACCATGTGGGCAGAGATTAGAGAACTGTTAAATCTATAACAGACTCAGACCTTCTCTCCATCACATCTCCATTTAACGGCCATTCAACTGCTCTTGAACAACCTCACAGAGACAGCACACTATGCTTTAGACAGATCCAAATCTTAAAGCCATTTTCCTTTAATATATCTACATTCTGCTTCCCTGTAGTTTCTAAACTTAGCCTTTGTTTTATTCTTTTGAGCTAAGTAGAACAACTTTAATCTCTCTGTCTCGTGGTGTCATGGTGGTCCTTTGCACCCTAAGAAAATTACTTATGTCTCTTTTCTTCAATTTTCTCTTTTGAAAATTGCAGATTAATATTAGTATCAAGTTCTAGCTTTGTGGCTGCTACTGTTAGTAGAAGAAGAAGGTTGTTCATGCTATTAGTAAATAAGATTACATGTATAAATAGTGTTTAGTGCCGTGCCTGGAACAGAGTTAGCATTCAACAAATGTGGGCTATTTTTACTATTATTTGAAGACAACTCCATAGTTGCATTAAGTCTTCTCTTCTCTAGAATACACATTCTTATCACCCTCATCTCTGGATTAATTTTCTGGAAGGTAGGTATCCTTTTGAATACAGCAACCAGATGTGAACATACCATCTTGGTTGGGGCCTGAATGACAGTACAGACTGCTTCTGGGAATGCTCTTCCGAGTACTGTAATTCTAGCAAACTGCTTTAACCAACTTTACCCTTTTAAACAGCCACTGAATTCCATAAAGCATCCTTTGAATTGAAACTCCTAAGTCTTCTTCATATGAACTTCATGTGAACTATTGCAGAAACTGCAATTATGTTTGTGCCAACCTAATAGTTTATAATTTGTACCCTTGGCTGGTTTGTCCTTTAACTTAAGGATACAAATTTGCATTTATTTCTAATAAAGTTCATCTTATTTGATTTCATCCATTATATTTTTCAAATAGTTAGCTTTTGGTGTGTGTGTCAAAAAAGGAACAGATGAGCATGTGACTTATTTCAAGCATGTATTTCAAGTAATTTTTCATATAAACGGAACCTAAACAAAATAATTTGAATTGTTTTTGAACTGTGTTCTCCATGACTGCCCTGTTCCTGTGCTGACATCAGAATTTGTTCAGCTATCCAGAGATCTAATTCTTCGCTTCACTATTGGCAATATTTACTGGAATATTGTCAATATGAGGTGTAATAAGTTGGTCTTAATTTTGTAACTTTGATCAATCCATGCTAGGAGCTTAGAATGATGCAGAAATCAAGAACAAATTATTGATGTGTCCTCCAAGGGGCTCAATCCTGTGTATCAGGGTCTACATTTCTACTTTCTAGGTAATGTGATTTGACCCAGCACTGGGAACTAGGAACGCCTGGGTGTAGGTACCAATTTGCTGCAGACACTTTAATATCTTCCAGAGGAAAATTTGCTTTTTCTTTATATCTACTTTGTATCCTTTTTTAGCAAATAAATGTCTATATGCATGCTTGTCTCTAGTCTGTCAATTCAGCACTTAAATTGATTTGCCTTTTTTAAAAAAGAAAAATATCAGTGGGAACAAAGGAAGCGATCAATTTTACATCAATGAAAGAGCTAAGGTTTCACTTTCTAGTTGGATTACTTCTGCACATCACTTTTGAAAAGGTAGTTGGAAAATTGTGCACTTAGGTGGTTAAAGACTTGTTCAGTGAGGTGCTCAACCAAAAAGAAATATTGAATACTTTGTCTTTTATGCAAAGAATTTGCTAGAAATTCAGAGAGAGTCTGGCATTGACCATAGGGATTTAGAAGAAATGGCTTCTGAAGAAGTTAGGAGAGGAGGTAAGTCAGGCCTAGGCCCGGGATTTCTTAGTTTGTATGTAGTATCTGCTATAGCTAATTTTTCTCAATTCCTGCAATAGAAGTAAAAGCATTGTGTTTTAAGGATAAAATTTTCTTTTCATTTTGATCCTTTTCTGCTTTGAATAATTGGGACAGCATAAAGATACTACAGCTCCACACCCTGACAACTCCTCTTGTATGGATGAGCTTTGTAATATTTTCTTTCAAAAAAGTATTCACAGTTTAAAAAGTGATTTCAAACGCTAATCAATTTATCTCACTCAGCATTTTTAATTGCCTAATAGATCCCCAGACCTGGTATGCATTTAAGACATGCTAGAAGTATAATAATATTCATAGATTTTTCAGGACAGAAAATATTTGTAATAGATGTTATCTGTGTCCTGGTTGAACAACCAGTGACACCCAGCAATTGATAGACTCAGCAAGTCTTCACATTGCACTGGTAGAATTTACTCCCATCAGATGCATAAGTGAAATACATGGATTTTATTGAACAGTTGGTAGGAGAAATGGAAGAGCACCTTGCTTGCCATGCCCTGCAACATGGCCCCTGATGAATCGCCATTTGGATAGCTCTTCTTCCCAATTGCCCCCATTTCAAGCCAGTAGCCTTTAATTGCCTCTTTTTTGTCCCTCCTTCCTCTTATAACATATAATCTGTAGATTTCACTCTAACCTCTTTTTTATGCGAGACACTTAGAAAACAAAGACACTGGCAGTGACCACTCTTCTTAGAAGTCTGATGAAAACTGTTAAGAATAAAAAGGGTACTACAAGACATATTTTTTACATACAAAAATAGAAATTTATGAGATGGCTAAAAATCAAGGTGAACTTATCTAGTTAGAAAGGATTTTAAACCATATCACTGAATTACCACTTTCCCTTTGTAGCTTTTCCACTAGACTTAGTGCTTCAGGGAAAGGGAGAATAGATATCACTAGGTAAAATATGCCATTGCTCAGATATAAATTTCCAACAAAACATCTTAGATTTCCTAATAAAACAATAGTTTTGCAGGCAGGCTTTTATTTCCTGGGAATTCAATACTTAGCCTTTACAGATCAAGAGTAACTATTGGAGGCTTTACCATACCATAGCCAATGCACAGGAAGGACAAAATAATTAATCATAAATAAGTGGAGATCATTTCACACAGGGGAAGGGCAAACTTTCCTGTTGTTGGAGGAGATGCCAGGAGAAAGAGGAAGCGATGTATAAGAGACCAGAGACCTGCCAGGTGCGGTGGCTCGCGCCTGTAATCTCAGCACTTTGGGAGGCCAAGGTGGGCAGATCACTTGAGGTCTGGAGTTCAAGACCAACCTGGGCAAAATAGCAAGACTGTCTCTACAAAAAATGCAAAAATTAGGTGGACATAGTGCGTGGTGGCACACCCCTGTAGTCCCAGCTACTGAGGAAGAAGGATCGCTTGCAACCAGGAAGGTTGAGGCTGCAGTGAGCTGGGTTTGTGCCACTGCACTCCAGCCTGGGTGACAAAGTGAGACCCTGTCTCAAAAAAAAAAAAAAAAAAAAAAGGTGAAAAAATGCTGATAGTTTAGTAAGAAACAAGGACATCATGCCTGATTCTGATTCTTAGTTTCTCAGGCATAGCCAGGGAAGATTTTATACTACTAAGAAGGTCCATATTTAGTAACTTGGTATACACAAGGCTATCTTTAGCTAACTAAAGTTGAGGCAATTATTAAGTTGGAAATGAAAGACTGGTCATTGACTTTAGCAACAGCCTATATAATACCATGCTCAAAGGGCAGGTGGAGCCAGCCATATTTCAGTGATATCAGTTAAGGCTAATATGGATGGGGTGGCTCAGATGGCACCTAGTTCACACAAGAGTCTGAAGGAGAGTCCAGGATCCCTTTAGTGTGATTACCCTGAGAGACAATGATTTGAGTCTTCCTCTAACCTCTGAGCTGTAGAAGTTTCTCCTTGTTAGAAGATGGCCTTATTCTTAGAAGAGGGAGAAGAATGGAAAAGTCTTAAGAGGATGAGGGAAATCCTGAAAGGTCAAATAACTATCCAAATGAAAGCAAACTATAGATTGTAAAATGGAGATAACTTTAAGATGAGAGTGAAGATGAAAGAGATGGATGAGTTTAGATACGGAACTTAATTAGAAACTACATTTTTGCAACCTGATTCATAGTTTATTAATTTTGATCCTGCCAAAATGCTTATAGTTAAGAGTCAAAATGAATTTTGTCAAAAGAAGCTATTATATGAGCTAGGAGTAAACATCCTTTGCCAAAAGGGAGAAGTAGAGCCAAAACAAGGAGGGGAACTGTGAGCTTGAGTTGTCTGCCGAATAAACTACAAACTCAAAGCACCAGAGAAGGTCAGAGGGAAACAAATTAGAAGTCAATACAATGAAAGCAGCAACAAGAGTCAGTGGTTGATTTTGCAAAAATCTCATGAATTTTTGAGCTTTCTTTTTCTTTTGTTTTCCACGCTTGGGTTAATACTCAACAAGTCAGGAAGAAGATTTTTCATTTGTCTCGCTCTGTTACCAGGCTGCAGTGCAGTAGTGTGATCTCGGCTCACTACAACATCCACCTCCCAGGTTCAAGCTATTTTCCTGCTTCAGCCTCTAGAGTAGCTGGGATTACAGATATGCACCACCACACCCAGATAATTTTTGTATTTTTAGTAGAGACAGGGATTCACCATGTTGGCAAGGATGGTTTTGATCTCTTGACCTCATGATCCACCCGCCTTGGCCTCCTAAAGTGCTGGAATTACAGGTGTGAGCCACCGTGCTCGGCCCAGGAAGAAGATTTTTAAAGCAGCAAGGCCAAGCTTGCTGGAAAAAGATGCCCTCATATGAAAATGCCTAACAATTGTTTGTTCTCATCTGTCAAAACCTGGTTCATTTTCAAAATAAACCCTAATCAATTGAAATAGAAACTTTATGTTTCACATTTTCCTCCGTGAGAATTCTTAAATCATCAAGGCTGGCAAATTTCCTTTAGGCTAAATAGCTTACAAAATATTGAATGAGTTTCTTAACTTAACCATTCTACATAATTGTGTAAAATTATAAGTAATTTATATGTTAGAAAAGGTTCCCCAGAGTAGGGCTTGTTCAAAGTACTAAGCTGAACAAACAATGGAAAACTATATGCTTGAAAGCAAACTAAAAATTGGATTTAGTCTGCTGGCAATGGTCATATAACTATATAACAGAGTCACACCAAGTAGAAATATGACTCATTTTGTTCATTGTGTAAGTTGGTTTTTGTCACATTTTGTCATAGTAATTTCTCCTAAATCTAAGAGAGTGGGTCTTTTAAAAATGAGATTGTTGTTATATTCTTCATGTTATTTTTTTTTTTCCTAAGCTGGTGTTGATTTAGATTGCTGTTCACACTCAATTTACTCTCCAGACATAACTGGTTTTTCTAGAAGAGCTATTACTGAATGGCCTTCTATCACTGATAGCCACTGTTATCTCACTCTGAGATTAGCAATTAGTCTTTGACATCAGTAGCTTTTCAAAATTACCCATTCAGGGCCATTCCCCCAAAAAGGTTTTTATTTTACATCATGGAATTCAAACGATTTTGTGTAGATTTGCACGCCCATCTTTTTTCTTCCTTTCTCTTTCTTTCCTTCTTTCCTTCTTTCTTTCTTTCTTTCTTTCTTTCTTTCTTTCTTTCTTTCTTTCTTTCTCTCTCTCTTTCTTTCTTTCTTTCTTTCTTTCTGTCTCTCTCTTTCTTTCTTCTTTCTTTCTGGCACTAATTACTTCCTTTATCTGCTCTCAAGCTAGTTAAAGCGGGTCTTTTTACTGCAAATGAAAAATCAACTCATTTATTTTAGCCATGTCATGGTTAGTTTGGCTCAACGGTTATTCAGAATCGTTAATCAATCAATAAATTGTTGAGAGATTCAACAAATATTTATTAAACACTTCCATGTACTACAGTCTACAGTGCACCTTCCAGGGGAAACAAATCAAGATCGAAGCACAGTTTCTGCCCTCAAGGATGGAAGGCCCAAAACTTGCAGTGTTATTATTGAATGGAGACCCTCAGGAGGTAGTTCTTGAAAAATATTTAGGATATACAAATCTAGAATGGATTGATCATCACAAATTTGGTTACCAGCATGAATAAAAGATGAACTAAGCCTAATGAAGGTTAAGAGTGATGAGAGTGACCTTCAGAGAGTCAAAAATCCAAAACATTATCTGTTTAATATTGAGGTATGTTAAATATACATATACATATATGTATATATACACATACACACATATATACACATACATATATACACTATATATGTGTATATATGTATAAACACATACACACATATATACATATGTGTATATATGTATATACACATACGCACATATATACATATGTGTATATATGTATATACACATACGCACATATATACATATGTGTATATATGTATATACACATACACATGTATATACATATATATGTATGTATGTATATACACATACACACATATTTACATGTATGTATATATGTATATACACATACACACATATATACACACACATATATATATATATACAGCTCCCTAACAGATTAACTTTTCTAATTATTCAGACATTGCACCTATTAATTCCCTATTGCTACTTCAACAAATTACCAAGAACATGGTGATTTAAAATAGCACACAGTTATTCTTTACAGTTCTGAGTTCTGAAATCAGTTACACTGGGCCAAAATCAGTATGCCAGCAGAGCTGGGCTTTCTCTGGAGGCTCTCGGATGGAACTGGTTTTCTTGCCTTTTCCAGCTTCTAGAGCAGCAGGCATTCTTTGCATCACTTGGCTCATGACACCTTTCTTAATCTTCAAAGCCAACAGCACAGCATCTTGCCTCAGTAGTTACACTGCTTTCTTCTGTGTCGAATCTCCCTGTGCCTCATAAGGACACTTGTGGTTGCATTTATGGCCCATCTGGATAATCCAGGATAATCTCCCCATCTCAAGATTTTTCACATTGGCAAAGTCACTTTCACTGTGTAAAGTAACATTGTCAGGTTTCAGGGATTATGGTATCTGTGGAGAAACATCCTTGTGGGCCATTCTTCAGTCTACCACAGACTTCCATTGAAATTACTTCATATTATAGCAGAAAATACTAACTGAGAAAGAAAATGGATGGTGCCTCTGTTGGAAAGAGGTGAAGTGTGAGAAAGTGTATTCAGAACTGGAAGTAGAGGAGTGGATAGTTCAGAATGGATTGTGAGAGTGTGTGTTTGGCCTCCTGTTTATCTCACAGGCACTATTTGTTGCTACCACTGAGGTTGTACAATATTGAGCCTACATATACATATGTGGATCCCTGGGAATACCCTGAAGGCATGAGCTCAGGCCATCTGAATAGGTTTATTCAAGGAACTACATAATGTCTCTATTTGGCAACAGGAGCTACTTCCTTTGCAGTCACAACGGAATCCACGAAGTCACAGGGCCATCTTTAGCATCTGGCATGCTGCTCCTCATCTCTGTATCCAGGAGTTAGAATAATTTTAAGATCTAGAATTTCCATTTAAATGGTCATTCACTCTGTCTTCTGGACACAATTTTTTTTTTTTTTTTTTTTTTTTTTTTTGCCGTGCTACAGTCTAATTCATTCTCGAAGTGCGGTGCATCATGACTTACAATCTAATTCTTAAGCAAAGTACATCCACATGCATTTTTTTTTTTTTTTAAGATGGAGTCTCACTCGGTCGCCAGGCTGGAGTGCAGCGGCATGGTCTCGGCTCACTGTAATCTCCACCTCCTTGGGTTCAAGCAGTTCTCCTGCCTCAGCCTCCTGAGTAGCTGGGATTATAGGCCCGTACCACCACACCCAGCTAATTTTTGTATTTTTAGGAGAGATGGGGTTTTACCACATTGGCCAGTATGGTCTCTATCTCCTGACCCTGTGATCCGCCCGCCTCAGCCTCCCAAAGTGCCGGGATTACAAGCGTGAGCCACAACAGCAGCCATGCGTTTTTAATCATCCAGAGCCAGTGACCTATCCTCATTTTTCCATACATGGTATATCAACCGATGGCACCTAAACTGCCACATGCTAGTCCTATGATTTCTTATTGATCACTGCTTTCCCATTCCCAGGACTCTAAAAAGTTATAAGTTCTTCAAGTGCAAATGTTTTTACATTATCTTTTTATGTGTTTTAAGCTACTGACAACCACCTCATAACACCAAGCTGAATGTCATTCCACATCTTTGTATTTCAAATGAGCACCACTGTGAACAGAAACCCAATCTAGGACTTATGTACAAGTTCTGCTGTGTTTATACATTGCTGTGGGACCTTTGATAAATCATTTTCCAATTTCGAGTTTCAATTACATTATCTGAAAATCCCCCATTATACCTACTGTCCAGGGTTAAGGTTAGGGTCAGGGAAGGCCATGGTTGAAAAGGCATTTTGAAAGGTAATACTAGTGTAGGGTATTATTATCACAGAAATTATCACCTTTAATTAGGCTACATAAATCTTATAAAATACTTCTGTGTTAGTCCATTCTTATGCTGCCATGAAGATATACTGGAGACTGGATAATTTATTAAAAAAAGAGGTTTAATTGACTCACAGATCTGCAGGGCTGGAGAGGCATCAGGAAACGCACAATCATGGCAAAAGGAGAAGCAAACATGTATTTCTTCACATGGTGGCAGGAGGGAGAAGTGCAAGCAGGGGAAATGCCAGAAGCTTATAAAACCATCAGTTCTCCTGATACCTCACTATCATGAGAACAGCATGGAGGAAATTATCCTCATGATTCAATTACCTCCCACTGGGTCCTTCCCATGGCACATGGGTATTATGGGAACTACAATTCAAGATGAGATTTGGGTGGGGACATAGCCAAACCATATCAACTTCTTTAAGTTAAATCAAAATACTATAGCTTTTTATGAGTATTGATAAATGAATAGAATTGTTGAGTAGGAAAGGATCATAGGTATTATATGGTCGATATCCCTGAAAAAATAAGATAGTTTCAGCATGGTCACAGTCTAGTTAACGGTGAATCTGGAAATGAAGTCCAGATCTTTTTAGTTTAAAGCAGTGGTATTCCACCACTCCATAATACTTATAATAAAGGTATGAAGATTTCTTTATTTGTTATTCCTACACTCACGTGATTAATGCTTTATCTTTGCTAAGTTTATAAAATAAAAAAATCTGTTTCATGTTACACTTAAGTATTTACACAGTTATTAAGGTTTTCTTATTATTTTATTTTCAAGGCCAAATTACTATTTTGCTTTGCCTTAGCAAATTGCCATTTATAAGAATGTCTGCTTCAAAATCAGCATGTTTTTGTTGTTGTTTTAAAAGGTCAGTTTGCAATATGTGCCGACGAGAATCTTGCAAATATAGACTGTGTTACTTTTTGTTTGTTTTTATTTTTTATTTTATTCATTTAGGTTTTTGTGTTTGTTTTTCAACTTTTATTTTAGGTTCAAAAGTTACATGTGCAGGTTTGTTATATAGGTAAGTTGTGTGTCACTGGAGTTTGGTATACAAATGATTTCCTCACCCAGGTAGTGAGCATAGTATCCAATGGGTAGTTTTTCAGTCCTTACCCTCCTCCCACCCTCCACCCTCAAATAGACCCCAGTGTCTATTGTTCCCCCTTTTTATCCATGTGTATTCAGTGTTTAGCTCCCACTTACAAGTGAGAACATGTGGTATGTGGTTTTCTGTTCCTGAGTTAACTTTCCTAAGTTAATGGCCTCCAGCTGCATCCAGGTTGCTGCTCCAGACATAATTTTATTCTTTTTTATGATTGTGTAGTATTTCATGGTGTGTATGTTTCACATTTTCTTCATTCATTCCACCGTTGATGGGCATCTAGGTTGATTCCACATCTTTGTTATTGTGAATAGTGCCGTGATGAACATATGAGTGCATGTGTCTTTAGTATAGAATGATTTATATTCCTCTGGGTATACACCCAGTAATGGAATTGCTGAGTTGAATGATAGTTCTGTTTTAAGTTATCTGAGAAATCTCTAAACTACTTGCCACAGTGGCTAAACTAATTTACATTCCCACTAACAATGTAGAAGCATTCCTTTTTCTCTACAATCTTGCAAATATCTGTTATTTTCTGACTTTTTAATAATAGCCATTCTGACTGGTATGAGGTGGTATCTCATTGTGATTTTGATATGCATTTCTCTACTGATTAGTGATGTTGAGACTTTTTCATATGCTTCTTAGCCACATGTATGTCTTCTTTTGAGAAGTTTATGTCCATCACCTATTCTTTAAATGGGGTTGGTTATTACTTGTTGATTTGTTTAAGTTCCTTATAGATTCTGGATATTAGACCTTTGTCAGATTCATAGTTTGCAAATATTTTTATGCTCATGGATGAGAAAAATCAATATTGTTAAAATGGCCATACTGCTCAAAGCAATTTACAGATTCAATGCTATATCTGTCAAACTACAAATGTCATTTTTCACAGAGCTAGAAAAACTATTTTAAAAGTCATGTGGAACCAAAAAAAGAGCCTGAATAACTAAAGCAATCCTAAGCAAAAAGAACAATGCCGGAGACATCACACTACCCAACTTCAAACTATATGACTAGGCTACAGTAATGGAAACAGCATAGTACTGGTACAAAAAGAGACACATAGACCAATGAAACAGAGTAGAGAGCTCAGAAAGAATGTGACACATCTACAACCATCTGATGTTTCACAAAGTCAGCAAAAGTACACTATGGGGAAAGGACGCCTTATTCAATAAATGGTGCTTGGATAACTAGTAATATGCAGAAAATTGAAACTGGACTCCTTCTTTCCCAATATACAAAAACCAACTCAAGATAAATTAAAAACTTAAATGTAAGACTTAAAACTATAAAAACCCTAGAACAAAATCTAGGACATACCATTCTGCACATAGCCCTTGGCAAAGATTTCATGACAATGTCTCCAAAAGCAATTGCAACAAAAACAAGAATTGACAAATAGGACCTAATTAAACTAAAGAGTTCCTGCACACAAAAGAAACTATCAACAAAGTAAACAGACAGTCTACTGAATGGGCAAAAATATTTGGTCTTAGAAATGATGAAACCAAATTGTTACTCTCAGGTGACTGATTATATACATAGAGAACACCAAATAATTTGGATATAAGACACCTCATTCTCTCAAAAAACAACATTTTTATATGTCAGAAAACAAAAGAATGTAGGGGAAATATTACTCTTAGCATAGAGAAAATAGCAATAAAAAGTTGCAAGTGACAAGGAGAGCATAGTGCTTATGGTCATTATTGTAAAGGTATGAGTTCCCACCTGGAATATGATAGCAAGATAAGGGGACGGGCCTCAGCAGGCAGTGCAAACTGATCTCACTGCAGCTTAATACATAATGAGTGTCTTCATACCTCATTGATCTCATCTGAGGTCTGGTTGAAACAGTAAATTGTTCATTTTCATTGCTGACTAGAATTCCACTGGATGAATATGCATTGATGGAAGAATGGACAATAGGCTGTTTTGTTTTTGTGTTAACTTGGTTAGTAGTTAGGATTGGGAGGACACAGGTAGGTGTATAATGCCCAAAATTTGAATCTGTCTCATCTCCTCTATTGCACAGAATACATAGCCTAGGTTGAATGATTTGTTTCTGGGTCTCCATGGCTGCATCTCCTCAACTGAAGTCATGAAATCATGAATCACAGATTCTGAAATGTTTAGAGACTTAGTTAATCAATTGGGGTAATACTTCAATCCATTTGTGTATCAACATACCTAGAAATTCCTACTTATCTACCTTAAAGACTATACATTTGAAGTTATATTTGAACTAGTTAAAAGCATGAGTTCAGGTAAAAAGTCACATAATTACCAGTCTGGTTTTGCTCTAATGCAAAATTTTGTTTTCCTGCCTTTGAAAAATTGCAGTGCCAGGGAAGTGCTAAGTTGTATTATTATGTCAGAAACATATTTGGGACTGGTGTATAAATTGTGATAATCCCAGAGTCTTTCAAGGAACTGAAGGGAATGAATAGATCTATTTTTTAATTGGTTTGGGCAGCTGTCTACACAGCTGCATCCTGGCTATTTATCTTTGCCCAGTCACATGGTCCAGGACATCTGTCTGTGCTACTTTCCACCCCTGAGAAAACTAATGAGGTCGTCAGATACACACTTTAGCCAGAGCTGGAAAGGATCAGCTAACACTGGGATGACTGCTGGTCTGGCTTTTCATGACATGGTGGGCACATGTTTTGTAAAATATCTCATTATTTTTAGAGTGGCAATTCCAGAACCTGTGACACAGGACACATCTTTTGTTTGGGGTGAGCACAACATTTGTTTCTCAGTTAATCTCAGATGCTGACTAATGACATGTGAAAAGCTAAATGTTGACAATAAAGCTACGGGCTCTCCCTCTACTCCTGTTACCTCTACTACTGGCCTTTCTCCCTAAGGCTTTCCTGTCCAAATCCTGTTCATTTTTAAATAACCAGTCAAAATGTCATCTCCATTGTTAAGCCTTATTCACTCTCGAAGTTCACATTCTCTTCCTGCAGAGTTTCCATTGAGCTTTGTTTTTATCTTGATTGGTATTTGTGTTCTCCATGTCTACTTTTCTTATAAAAACAACTGAGATAATGCCATATTTATCTTTGCGTTTGGCATATTACAGTACTGATGAGTAACAAGGTCTTGATCTTTGTTGAATTATTTTGTATTTCTAGATGAGTTATGGGGAATCCACTAAAATTATTAAGGAGGTCTTTTTGTGAATATCCTGAATAAAAAGATAATTAGTGTTAGAGTATCCTTGGGCAGAAGTACACTAAATTTTACTGTCTACAAAATAATTGTATAATTATTGTAAACCTAACAAGTGAATATAATGGTACTTTATTAACACCAGGGATAAATTGCAGACTTAGACCAGGAAATAGGCTGAAAAGGCAAAACTCCAAAGAATATTAATGCAGAATTACATATTCCTAGAGACAAGTTGCAATCCAAGCAGTGTTGCAAGGGCAAGATGTTATTGAAAGGTTTCCTGTGGGTGTGTTTCTCTATTCATTTGTGAGTTTATTTGGAAAAAAGTTATTCTAATGGATCTTTTGGATCCGCACTAGTTCTCTGGAATGGAGTTGGTCTAGAAAATGAGACACTAATATGCGTTTCATAATTCTATAAAAAGCTGTCATCACTGTAGCAGGGTGACAGGTCAGTGGACTCAGCTGTAGCATAACCTTGGAGTGGGCTAAAGAAAGTATAGTGAAGTAAGGGAGATTTACCACCTTACTGGAACTAAAAGAGGTTTGAGGACCTATATTCAGAGTGGAGGAAGAGATGGTCAAACATACTTCCATCTATCAAAGATAAATTACTCCCCCGTCCCAACCTCTCATACATGCATAAAATATCAAACTATGTGGTGTTGAGCAGGAAGATAAGCAAGGAAAAGTCCAGGAGGAAGGCTTTGGTAGGGAAAACCATGGCCAATAGACTTGGGAACTATATACGCAGATGCCCAATTGGTTTCTTTTTCTTGCATTGTATTTCCCTTATTCCACCCTCAAAGCTTTAGAAAGTTTTGCTAACATTTCAGTCTTATGTTTGCTGTTTTGGGTAAAATAAAAAGAGGAGTATGTGGTTAAGTTTTCAGTCTGTTGTTTCCTGATCTGAGTAGATTAAAGGGAGGAGCTTGGAGTGAGGGGACAGGGGAGAGTCACAGCAATGTGGAGAAGGAAGGCAAGAGTGAGCCAGCAAGGGAGGCGAAGCAGAGACACCAGAGACAGATAACCACACAAAAACTCTGTTATTTAGTAGGAGTTCTATCCTGCGGTAACTGGACATACAGTGGCGGGCAATGATAGTGACTGGATGTTAAAGGTAGAATAATCTGAAGGCTGGAGGTGAACTCTGGGAACACTGAGTTCATTCACTTCTTTTCTCTTAAATAGCCAGGTCATAAGTAGGAAACATAAGACTAGCCAAGAAGGAACTAATATAACAGTATGAATTGTTGACTTCAAGAGGGCAGGTGACATCATAGTGTACGTTACTTTGAGAATGACATGGAAATAGACTGGAGTATGGAGAAAAGGGGAAAATGGGAAATATCTTTCTTTCTGGTGGGTCAAGGATAGCATTGGGTGAGCTGCATGTCAGTGAAAATGTCTCAGCCCTTTTTGTCACTACAACATGATGTGGGAAAACAAACCAAAAAGCAATTTAAAAAACATCAAATATTTAGTCATATATGAGAAGATCATTTGTTTCTTTACTGCCTTGCTTTGAAGGATTATATATTTTATTGTTTTAACTAAAGCAGCAGGATTCACTCAATGAGGTAGGAAAATCTCTAATCACAGACTTCCTCCTGACTCCTATGAAAGCTAATAAGAAGATCATTTACTCCTTTATTGTCCTGTTTTTGGGGATTACATTTTTCATTGTTTGACCTAAAGCAGTTGGATTGGCTCAAATGGAAAATCTCCAACCACAGCCTTCTTCCTGGCTCCTATAGCTCATGTGTGACCTTTGCTGTTGCATTGTGGAGCTTCCAGCACAGGCCTTGGCTGGGGCTTGTGGGCACAGATGCTGTCCCCTGAAAGGGCTTAGAAACATAAAATGAAGGTGGGCCAAAATAAAAGGCTCCTGGCTCGGCACATATGATGAGCCGGATGGAGGTGGAAAATTAGACATAATTGCCTCCATGTCATCCAAACTAAATGCCATTTAAAAAACTGCATATGGATTTTGTTTCCCTTTTGATTGTTACGGTTTTTAGAGACATCTGTGAGCACTTGTGGATATGGAAAGCAGGATGCCAAGGGTGTAGTTTTGTAAAGGTTTTGTCTTACAGAAGAGAAAGCACTGAGTTTGGAGTCTGGATTACCAAGGGCTTAAATGTTGGGTTAGAGTGCCATTTCTACTTAGGAAGTGTGTTACTGTTGGCCAATTGCCATAATTCTGAACTTCAGATTCCACACATGTAACATAAAATAGTAGTACATTTTATAAAACTAACCAGCCCTATTGCTCATGTTCTCATGATTAAAATACTTCAAGACCATCATACACCTCCCTGCCTGCAGGACAAGGTCTGATGTCCAACACCCATTAAAGGGAACTCTCTGGTCCTCCATATGTCTCTCTAATCATATTTCTCACACTTCCACTCTGACCCTTCACAATGCTTCCTTCTCTCCAGCCATCCTTGCTACTTGCATCTGACACTATTGTGCCAACCTGTCTCCTGTCTCCTTGCTTTTGTTTTCAGTGCTTTCTGTGTCTAAAATGGTACTTTGCTTCCCTAGTGAATTAACCAACTGAGTTATCCCAGGTCCTTTTTGGAGCTTCACATCTTAATTATTTTATGTAATTAGCCTCCCACCTTTAAAAGAAATTCCAAATACAATTAAGCACCTCTCTTTTGAGTTCCTTGTAACTTAAAAGTTTTTACGTTCCTAGCATGTAACATAGAACTTAATATACATAAAGTGCTTAATGCTTTTGTTGAATGGATGGGCCAGTGAATGGGAAATTAGAAGTCATGAGATTGTATATTCATGATGTGGAAAGAAGCTATACTGACCACCAGTTTATGTACCACCCTCACGCCCCAGCCTTCCACACTCGCTATAGCATTTCCATCAAGATTAGAGGTCCAGCACCATCAGGAATGCTCAGAGAAAATGTGAGGCTTGAGTCAGACTTTGAAGGGTGGTATAGGTACAGGGGAGATTTGAGGAAGAACTAGCCAGTGATGACAGCATGAGTTCAGGTAAAAAGTCACATAATTACCAGTCTGGTTTTGCTCTAAGGCAAAATTTTGTTTTACTGACCAACAGCTTTAGCTACTTGGACGTGCCCATCAGAGTTCTGGCCTTGGATAAGGGGTGCAGAGTCTATCACTCACAAAACCCTATGTCACTCAAGCTCTTGCCTTTTTCAAACAACCTCCATCTACTCTTCTCCATTGTGGGCAAGATCACTTCTGTTCCGAGCTAACTTCTCCAACACCTGCTTCTACAATCCCAGCTCACTGGTTTAAACTTTAAGGTACATAAAAGTATTTTCCTCTGCATGGGCTATGAACATAACAAAATTTTTCTCTCCTTTAATGGTGGGAGACTACAAGTCAGGCCAGAGGTAAGCACAACAATAGTAGGGGTGAGAACTAAATAATGCCTGCTACCTATGTATTTTCCCCTTGCCAGTGTATACATATGCCTCCATGTCCTGCTCACTTTAGGGTTATGTGTTGCCTTCTATGCTTTTGCTGAATGGATGGGCCAATTAATGGGGAATGAGAAGTCATGGGGTCATATATTCATGATGTGGAAAGAAGCCATACTGATCACCAGTTTAAGCACCACCCTTGGGTGCCAGCTTTCAACAGTCGCTACAGCATTTCCATCAAGATTAGAGGGCTAGCACCATCAAGAATGCTAAGAGAAAATACTTCAAGGCCCTAGAAGGCGTTGAAGAATTTGTTTCTAATTTAGAATTTAAAGGTCTGAATATTGTCCTTCCAAGGAAGGAAAGAAGGTTGGAGAGGAATAAATGATAGACAGAGAAAATGAATTTTTCATAAGAACAAAACAGAAATTGCGAATGCAATGTTCTTGTTACCTTTATACAAAGTTCAAATATATCTTTTTGAAATATAAATTGAAGTGTTGCAAAACTCCTGGTGCATTTTTTTGGAACTCTAGATTTTAGATATTAAAACTTAAAATCCAGTTATTTATACCATCCCACCAAAGTGAACTCAGCACTTCAGAAACAGACCAATGACAGTGTAAAGCCCTTTCTGCCAGTTGACAATTCCATTTTCTAGGATTTGAAGCAAGTCTTTGTAAAAACTAAGACTATATTTCCACAAAGCCAAAAAAGAAAAAGAAAAAAAAAAACTAGTCAAGGTAATTTCCAAAGAAGTCACTTAAGATATTTACCTAATGAATTAAAAAGGCAAATTTTGATGGATATATTTGAACACCTCTATCAGCCATTTGTGTGTTATATGGACACATCCTTAGGAATTGCTATGCGTGTGAGTTAAAAATTATGCCTGTAGCACCAAATTATCAGATCAAGATAACAGTGTTAGGATTCCTGACCTAAAAATGTAGCCAAACCAGAGAAACAAATGATGCATGAAGCTCAGTGAATTCTCCAAAGATCTGAAGTATTTGGAAGTATGACCTTGTGTGACCCAGGTCATACTGAATATCTCCTGAGGCAATGTACACTTCTTAGTTTTATTTCTGATATTTAGAAAAGAAGAACACAAATCCGTCTCTTCAAATGCAAAATTCAGCCATCTAAATAAGACAGACACTTCCATTACCAAAGTTTACTGTTCTGTTTAGTATGTTCATTGAAAAAATCTTGACTATATTTCAAATCACACTTGCTCTTACAGAAGTAAAGACTGACATGCTTCCATTCAGACTTGGGTTTGTTTTCACATGGTGAGAATACTTTGTTTTCCTTTTTTTAAAAAAAATGAGAAAAAAAAAAACACGTGAGCTCCAATGAATGCACACAGCAATTTATTTTGGTTAGGTTCATTTCCTTGTCATTCTTTTTCCTTAAAATGAATAATGCCAGGGATTCAGACAACATATTTCAAGCTGTAACCAGGTTTTGCTATGTGCCTTTCGGTGGCCTAACATAGGCTATGTGCATACTTCAGTTTTAAGTAACTTGTTTCAGAGTTGGAGTGCCAGCTCGAATACCATATGTTTCATAGCTATCTATTAGCCTGCTGTTGGTAGGTAACACAGATATTTTTGATTTACTTGAAGAGTAAAAACTGGCTTTGTGCAAATACTAAAATCTAAGGCTACAAGTGTGTTTCATTGATCTTTTATTAGTAAAGCAGTTAGGTGTCAGAGGTCCCCAGTCATCCTCTGAGAGGGAATTAATTTAGAGGGGAAGAGGGCATTTTATAATTCTCTAAAGCTGAGTATTCCATAAAGAATGGGAATTGCTTTAAAGAGCTGATTGGAAATCTTCATGTCAGGGGTTTAAAAAAACTTAAAAACTAGAGTTTGGTAAGAGAAACTCTATGCCTGGTGAAATGTCATCCTATTCATCTCAGCTACCACTAGGAGCCAGAGCTCTTATCTCTGAGTGGCGTCTGTGTTCTGTGTTCTTTTTTTATTTTTTTTTTATTTTTTTGTTTCCTTACTACTGTGTTTTAAAGTCTTAACATTGAATCTGATTGCCCAATAAAGCTCTGTGGGCTATCTGAGTTTTACTTCTGTGTTTAGTGGAAAAAGTACCAGGCTTGGAATCAGGACTGCAAAGCCATGTTTCACAGTTGTGTGATCTTGAGATATTGCTCAATTTTTAAAAATAGAGATGTCATAAGATTCAAATAAGCTAAAGCATATAAAAATGCAGCCTACAAAAGGGTAGAAAATATTTAACATCAATAATTTAGATCACAACACCCCATGACAGAAAATGGGTCAAGTCCAACAAGGTGACACAGAAAGGAGGCATAGTTGGTGACTTCAGCAACGTGGGATATGCTTTTTCAGGCAACCTTCAACTAAAAAGTTGCTCTTTCAATGCCAAAAGTCAAAGTTGTGAAAGTGCTTTGCAAAATATAGTCCACATCTAGTAGTATCTGGACTGGGTAGGATGGCTATCCTAAATGGATGTCAGCAGTACAACTATTTCTAT
This sequence comes from Gorilla gorilla gorilla, assembly GCF_029281585.2. Classification (NCBI taxonomy): domain Eukaryota; kingdom Metazoa; phylum Chordata; class Mammalia; order Primates; family Hominidae; genus Gorilla; species Gorilla gorilla. The sequence continues at coordinate 71,857,861 of NC_073241.2, forward strand.
CTACAGGAGTCACTTGTTATAAAAGGACATTTAACACCATACAGCTCCAAAAAAATGTACAATGAGGTTAGAATAAACATGAATGATTTCATTGAGTCATGAGCCAATGATGTTAATCTACCCCCCAACCCTTCCCTAAAATAAATACCTGCTTTTATTAAGAAGAAATGTATTATGAATACTGAAGCATTGAAAATATGATTGCATTTTTTCCTTCTTTTTTTAAATGATTCTTTTCAGCCAACAATCTTGTCATCTTTGCATTTCTCACATTGATTTGGCTTTTCTGGGAGAGGAGGTGTGCATTTGCTTCAGTGTAGGTGGAGCAATTTGCAGGTAGGGCTCCTCAAGATGGTTCATCACTTGGGCTACAGTGGGGCTGTTCCCTGTCTACCTTTGGGGTTTACCTGGACAACTGGGCAGCATCTCAGTGGTGATGGTATGTATTCTGTCATTTACTCAGAAATAAGTCTAAGAATGCTAAATTTCAGAGCTCAATACTGTAAGGATGAGGCTCAGCTGCATCAGACAACAAAAGACTGCTTTTGTGCCGGAGTGGAGCCAGGGAGTGGCCATTTTATGGTCAGGCTGCTCCATTTGTCTTAACCACTGAATTGTGGCCAACTTGCAAAGATAAGATGAATTGCTAGGAGCCTGATTTGCAAATAGTCAATTCAGTCAGCCATACAGACACAGGCGGTGTAAAATGGAGGTCAGTTATGCACACTCAGCTGGCAAGCGTTGAAGGGTTTTGCAACTTGAGGTATTTATATGAAATGAGTCCCATGCTGAAGAAAAGAAGAAAATTGCTTCTTAGGAGAACTGAAATCTGGAATTTATTCTGAAAAGAGGCTTGGAGAATATCTGGTCTAATCCCTTTCTGTTACATAAGTAAATTGAGGCAAAAGGAAATTCATAAATTGGCCAATATTACTAGAGTTAAGGAGAGAGCCAGGATTAAAATTCAGGATTCCAACCTCCAATTTAGTGCTTTTTACCGTATCCAGGGGAAATGTGTTCCGTATTTGCTTTCAAAATGCCTTTTCAAAAAGTTGCAACAGAGGGTGTCTTATATTTTACCCTACTCTAAAGCTGGTGTGAATTGATGAATGGGTACATAAAAGGAGGGAGGATATCAGACTTATTATGATATCCTTTGGATAGAAGAAGGGCAGAAGAGGGACATGAGGAAGAGTGCCCTCCTCTTTATGGTGGGGATGTTTAGTTTTTATTTTATAGTTTAGAATTAGACACTGTTGTACTTCTCTTTCCGCAATTATATACGTAGGGGTTTTCTTAAAAATAGTCGCACCCATGCTTCAAAAGTATGGATGCAACTATTTTTAATATGAGGAAAACAAGGCTTCAAAAGTATCAGGAATGTTACGCTGTTTTTATGTTAATTAAAAGCCACCTAAATGATATTTAAGTGCTAATGATATTTCTGAACAGTGGACTTCATGATATCCTGTAGGTAGGATTGGGAAGTAGCTGGTTCTGCTGTTTCACCAGGACTAATTAGAAGAAGGAACATTCTTGTCTATTACAAATCATAGTCCACGACCTCATAATGCATTTGAAAAGAAAAATTGCTTCTGCCTTTGTACATTTATTCCCATAATATTCAACTTGCCTAATCAGCAAATAAGAAATATAAACAAAATAAAGCAAACAAACAAAAGAAGTAAAAGGTACATACTATTGTCCATGTACCTTTCTTTGCTTATTATATAACATATACAAACTTCCTTAAATTTTTTAATTGAAAAAATGTATAAAACATGAAAATATTTGAAATTGCATTTATTTGTATTTACTTTTAGTTTTGCCAAATCATTGGGTGGAACAGATATGTTTTCAACTTCTAACAGCCTATGACTTTTGTAAAGCTAATTCCTCAACTATATTTATGTTTTTCACTTGCCTAAGAACCTTGATTAAACATTTGCTAAGGAATCAGAAAAAATTAATGAATATCTGTAAGAAGAAAGTTCATACTGTCACCTAATAACTACTACTCTTTACTGGGGGTTTTAAGAAGGAAAAACAAACAGAACAAAACAAAGATCAAGAATATCTTTTACAGTTGTGCTGCCGAAACTGCATTTATCGTGCCAGGATCCTATCAGTGATAACGTCTTACTGAATAAATAGGTAGTTTACCTGATTTCCATCTCCACAGCACCTAATAGATATTGTGGGAACACAGATAAACCTCATTTTATGTTCTGCTTTGTCACAAGAAAATTAGATTGTGTTCTTCTAAGGGGCGTGAGGATATATATATATATATATATATATATATATATATATATATATATATATATATATATTCATTGTAATCATCCATAAAAATTATTGTAAGTTGAGCCGCTATAAACTTTTTGGGCACACGCGAAATCTGGATGACATGTTTTGGCTCATTTCACAGTGACTTGAAAAAAAAAAAACAACTTTATACTTTTGAGTGATTTGCCACCAGACCTTTAGAAATAAGACAAATTTGTGGATTTTCTTCCTCAGAAGCATATTGCAAAAGAGAAGTATTGATTTTATTTCATTCAGGCAAAATTGGTTATTTATTTTTACTTATGACCATTATAAAATAGAGCTGAGCTGCCTTGTTATGATCAAGTAAGAATGATCTATATTGTTTTTCTGGATATTGAGTACAATCCAAACCATATTGAGGTCAGCAGTGTTAGACGATTTCCCAGCATTGAGAGGTGGCGATAGGATGAACGTAGCTTGTGGACAGCATGTCTGAGTCAGAGCAATAAACTCTGACCGTGCATGCACCTCTATTAGGAGCACAAAAGAATCAGAAGCCTCATTTCAGACATGATAATGATGTAGACTTAGATGGCCATAATAAACTTGTAATTATTTTTCAGTCAATTGGTCTATTTGATGATTCCTGGAATGAAACCCTCTAATGGCTCCACATTTAGCAGACACACGCATACAGGCACAACTAAATAAAGCAGCACGTTAGTGCCAAATGCCTTCGCCTTTGGAAGGACAACACATCTAAAACTACATAAAATTAAGTTGCATACATATTCATCAAATATTTATAGAATATCTGATTTTATAATTCAATATGCTAATATTTAGGATGGTGAAACTGAGGCCTATTATTATGTCTATTATTTTTTCCTAAGTTCTAAATCAGTACTTAAGCCACTAGGCAGCACTGGTTTGTTCGTGGTTCTATTAGAAATATTGTAGGAAATGACTTAGGGCATCTTTATCAACAGTGCTTCCTCAATCGGGTTCGGTATTACTCTACCTTGTTCTTTCACTTCAGGGCTCAGCCTGAATTATACCCCTCAGAAGGAACTGCACTGCTAATCTTGTCATCCTTCTCTCTTTTACTCTCTATTGTGGCACTCTGCCTATTTTTCTCCCAGCATTTAGAAAAAAATAATTCTAATTATGTTGCTTATATATTCATCTGCAAGTTTATTTTAATCTTCTCATCGTTATGAAAGCTACCCGAGGCAGGGTCCTCATCTGTGTTGTTCATCACTCTCTTGTTAGAACACGAACCGTGCCAGGGGCAATGTTTTGGCTCCATTCATATTTAATAGTTGCATAAAAACGAGTGAGAATGGGGAGAAAAACATTAATAATGTTTAAAGTTCACAGGGGAAGGAGTCGAGGATGTTAATTGATATAATAGTAAGTAGAATATTCGTGCACGCTGTAGAGACATTAAGAAATGCTTTGGGGGGTCAATGGGTGGTAGATTGAAGAGAGATTTAGAATGTTTGGAATAAATCAGAACAGTTTGATAAAAGGTGGTTTGTGGTAGGTGGAATAAATGGCTCCCAAAGATGTCCATAGCCTCATCTCCAGAACCCATAAATATGATGTGACTTTTCATGGCAAACGGAATTTTGCACATGTGATTAAGTTAAGGATCATGAAATAGGGATCGTATCCTGGGTTATCCAGGTGGGCCCAATGTAATCACAGAGGCTCTTGTAAGAGTAAGGCAGAGGCTGGGCACGGTGGCTCACGCCTGTAATCCCAGCACTTTGGGCGGCCGATGGGGGTGGATCACCTGAAGTCAGGAGTTCAAGACCAGCCTGACCAATGTGGTGAAACCCCATCTTTACTAAAAATACAAAAATTAGCCAGTCGTCGTGGTGTGCGCCTGTAATCCCAGCTACTCAGGAGGTGAGACCGGAGAATTGCTTGAACCTGGGAGGCGGAGGTTGCAGTGAGCGGAGATCGTGCCACTGCACTCCAGCCTGGGCAACAGAGCCAGACTGCTCAAAAATAAATACATAAATAAAAATAAGGCAGAGGACAGTGAGAGAATGAAATGTGATTATAGAGGCACAGATCAGAGAGAAGGAAAGAGAGAGACAGGGAGATTTGAAGGTGCTGCACTGCTAGCTTTGAAGAAGGAGGAAGAGGCCGTGAGTCGAGGAAAGCAGGTAGCCTATAGAAGCTGGAATAGGCAAGAAAATGAATTCTCCTTTAGAGCTTACAGAAGTAATATGACCCTGCCCATCCATTTTGGACTTTTTACCTCCAGAACTGTAAGGTAACAAGTTGCATTTTTTAAGCCACTATTTTTGTGGTAATTTCAGCAATAGGAAACTAAATAAGATTACTCTTTAATCCCAGTACCCACAGAAATAAGTTCTTCTTGATATTTAACATTATTTTCTTTTCATAAATGGACTTCTGATCAATGAAGACAGTGAAGGAGAATATTAGAGCTGACACTAAAAGCCCTTTGTCATATTTGAAATAAACAGTTTATTTCTAAATTACAAGTCATATTTAATTTAGCGTTATATCCTTAGCTCTAAACATAATAGAAGTTAGTGTGATAAAGAAAAAGTATTAGGGAAAGCCCATATCTACTTCCCTTCCACATATTTGCATAAATTTCTCTTCAGAAGGTTCAGGAACAGCAGAGATGGCATTATCCACTTTGGTCACCTCATCCTCCTGTCCAGTCTCAGGGAATGTGGTGAGTACCAGTCCAGAGTTTCAGAGTGAAGCCGCAGGCTTGGCGCCCAGCTCTGTCTCTAACAAGCTATGGGACTCACAAGTCTTTTCTCTTTCCTGGTTCTCAACTTATCCATAAAATGTGTGTTAGCTTATGCTCAAGGTCCCTTCCAGCTCTAACTTCCTAGGCCCCAATTTAAGCTCTCTAAGAACTTGTATTCTTTCCATTTTTGTTAGCCTTGTGTTGTTTTCAAGGAGCTATAACTAACATTCATCCGTTTCTCCAAATCACATGGTAGGTGGATTTAATTTCTCAAGGAGTTAGAGAAAGAAATCATAACTTTCTGGGAGACATTGAGGAGTCTCTGAAGAAAGAAGATATACCACATATATTTATCAGAGCTGACATTTTCATCTGATTATGAACGGGACACATTTTCAAGTGATCTTTCTGTTTTTATGATTTTGTTCAGAGAGTCAAACCAATGTCAGGATAAATGTTGAATTTAGTAACATTTCCCTTACTTACTATATTATTTAAGTTTACAAATCTGGGTGTGGCAAAAGAAGTGTTAACCCACAAATCATACAGCCTTCCAGTCTTATCTGCAGAGGATACGATCCAAGACCCTCAGTGGATGCTTGAAACCATGGATAATAGTGAACCCTGTATACGTTTTTTTTTTCTATCCATACATACCTTTGATAAAGTTTAATTTATAAATTAGGCACAGAAAAATATTGACAAAAATAATGGATAATAACATGGAACAATCATAACAATATGCTGTAATTAAAGTGATATAAATGGGGTCTTTCTCTCCCTCTCTCAAAATATCTTCTCATACTGTAGTCGCCCTTATTCTTGCGATAATATGAGATGATAAAATGCCTACATGATGAGATCAAGGAGGTGAATTACGTAGGCTTTGTGACATAGTGTTAGGCTACTACAGATGGTCGCCAAACATATGATAATATGCTTTATGATTGTTTGACTTTAACATAGTGCAAAAGCTATACCATTCAGTAGAAAGCACTATAATACTCCATAATGCAGAACAGCAGCAGTGAGACACAGGTCCTAGTCAACCATGCCATCATGAGGCAACCAAAACTCTACAGAGTGCTGTGTTGTCAGATGGGTTTGTAGTCTTATGCAAATGTTCTGAGCATGTTTAAGGTAGTCTAGGCTAAGCCAGTAAGTTAGACCTGTTAATCCATTTTCAACTCATGATATTTTCAATTTGCAATGGGTTTATTCAGAAGTAACCCTATCTTAGGTTGAGAAGCATTTATAGTGACCTTCTGATGATATGTCAGGAGAATTGTCTGCTTTAGGTGATCCTGGATCATCAGGCCATAGCTATGTAGATAATTGGATGTCAGGAGCAGACAGTGTTTATGGTTGGGGATCCATGGTAGTTGAAAGCTTTTTGCCAAAACCTTTTGGAAGAACACTGTAGCTGAGCATTGTTCTCTCTTTTTAACTTGTCAAAGTGCTGCTTCATAAATTGCAATCATTTGGTGATCATACAGTTGACTTTATTGCTGTGTGCCATTGGAGGATTGTATTCCAAAATTTTGTCCTTTAATGTCAGTGCAATTCGAACCACTTTGGCAAAATTTTTGTAATGTTCACTTTACTGGTTCTCCCTCAGTCTTTCTTCTTTATCTTCCTCTTCCTTTGCAGATGACTCCACAAGTTCTCCTTATTACTTATTTGTTAACTGTTTTTGATGGCCTTCAATACATTCTTCCAGTTCTTCCTCAGACATTTTGACAAATCCTTCTCTACCAACTTGTCTTGCTGCATGAATGGCTTTTCTAACTTCTTCCTTGATTCCTGGGAAGCCTTTAAAGTTATTCACAACTTTGTAAGTTCTTCCAGCAGGCACTCACAATTTCTGGTTTTATTTTATCCTTTGTCACTTTAATGAATCATATTGCATCAGCAACAGTGAATGATTTCCAGCACTACCTTATGCCAGATCAGAATCAGCACCAATTCCTGATCAAATCCAGTCAAATAGATAGGGTGGGGGTGGGGAGAGGGCATACGTGGCCTTGAGAAATTGAATGTTGCCCTGGTGAAGGAGCTAAAGTAATGCGATTGTATTTAAAGATAAAAATACAACCTTGACATTTTTATTTTCATAGCAAACAGATTGAAGATGGCCAGGTGCATTGTCTATTATTAATAGGACTTTAAATTCCAATTTTTCCCCTTCCAAGTATTTTATTTTTAACTTCTGAGATGAAACATTGGTGGAACATAAACAAGATGGCTTTTACCCACATTTTCTGATTATACTGTGAGGACACAAGGCAGATAATTTTTGTTTTTGTTTTTGAGGGCTTGTGGGTTCTTTGTTCTGTACACTACTCCAGGCTTTATTATATCTTCACAGTGTTGCCACATAATACCAGAGTTAGTTGGGGCATTCCATGGTTTATGCACTGGTGCCTCGTTTGCACTTTTATTTTTTCTTTTTAAACAACTGTAGGTTCTATTGGATATTGTCTTCCACAACAGCCTGGTTTAAGCACAGGTGAAGACACACTTTGTATGGTATTCTTTCTCCTTAATCAAATTCTTCAATTCTGCCAGAAATGTGGCAGCAGCTTCTCATTGGCAGATGCAATCTCTCCATTAATTTTTATATTTTTCTGTCCAAAGTTATTCTTGAATATGTGTAACCATCCCTTATTTGCAGTAAATGGTTTGGTGTCACTCAGTTCAGGGAATCCCTTTCTGAAGTCATTGTATAGGCACAATGCATCCTGATGCAACACAACGCCGTCAATCGGAACACATTTTTCTATTCACTTTTTTCATCCGCAAATGTAATGCCTTTTCCATCTTCACTAAGCACCTATCAGACACTGTGGCTGTAACTTTACTTTTTCAGTTTAAGGTGTGACAGTAAAACTAACACAAATTTCTTTTTTCTTCAACAATTTCATGGCTAGAAGATTTGTTCTTACTGTAGATCTTAGCAACCTCACAAAATGTTTTTTCTGACCTTATTAAGCCAAGGACTTCCACATTTTCACTTAAAGAAAGCACTTCATGGCTTCTCCTTGGTATATCTGTATCATCAGAGTCACTTCTCTTGTGTTTTGGTGCCATTATTAAGTGAAATAAAGTTTCCTTGAGCACAAATATTGCAACAGCTGATCTGATAACTTAGATGGCTACTACATGACTCACAGACAGGTAGAGTGTATAGTGTGGATACACTGGACAGAGAGAAGATTTATGTCCTTGGTGGGACAAAGCAGGGCAGTGTGAAATGTTATCACACCACTCAGAACAATACACAATTTAAAACTTACAAATTGTTTATTTCTGGAATTTTCTGTTTAATATTTTTGGACTGTGATTGACCATAGGTACCTGAAACTGCACAAAGCAAAACCATGGGTAGAGGGGTACTAGAAATACTACTCTACTTGCTTTTACCTGGGTTCCCTAATATGAGAACTCCCAATGTAGATGGCCTTAAGCTTGTAACTCACTTCAAAGTCTACAAGGATAGAGAGAAATTTGGGAAACCAAACACATTTAAGTTGTGTCTACATATACAAGCTGGTTTTGGGAGAACTAGTGATAAAACTAAGTTAAGCAATTATTTAGGATGGGATTATCAACAGTTAATTTCTTACTACTGGATCTTGTTGAATTCAACTCCTCCTTCTCCAAATTCTGTGTGCATACCATGACCTTAAAATTAGTGCTAACAGCAAAACCCCTTTACCCCTTGCAGATTTTCCTCTTAAGTCTTTCTTAGGAGAAGAATTGCTCCCATGGTGTGGCAAAAAGTAGATGAGTGTTTTGAAGAGCCATTCAGTTCATTGTTTTTAATAATAATTGAAACATTGAGTTGAATAGTTTAAAGACCTGAATGAATCATCAGATTCAAAATCAGGATCTGAACGGCAACTATTTACAATTGGAACAACCCTAAGCTTCAAAATTTCTATCTTGATTGGGTAAACCAGGGCAAGTAAAAAGTTGAAGGGGTGATAAAGCTATTGGGAGTAAAATATTTAGAAATCTGAGAGATATTCTTTGAAACACAGACCTTTATTTCATGGGTAGATAGAGAGATATGTCAAGGATATTGCTGCTTGGGAAGAAAAGAAATTTCCCTTGAAGTACAAGAAGGACTAACTTATATTAACCATCTTATTATATTGAAGGGCTTAACAGCCACAGCACTGGATCAGTACATCTATGATTGAGTTTTGATGATAATGCTATTATCTGTGTAAGATCAGAAAAAAAATGACTTATCTTCATTTTTCTTGTTTGTACAATGGGGATAATAGTAGCACATGATGGTCTATTCCTGGAAAGTTTTTGGGAGGATGAAATGAGATAATGCCTGTGGTTCCTGAAAAACACTAACGGTTCAGTGATGGTTAGCTCTTCGTATTATTGGTAGTATTTGTAAAATATGACTTAAGCGATTCTTCTGGGCAAGCAGTGAGCTAGAATTTGAGGACAGAGTGCCACTGAGCAGCTCACAGTTTAATGGAACAACAGCCACATAATAAATAAGAGCATTATAATGTGACAAGAAACAAAGACAGACATAGGTAAGGTACATTGACTGTATGGAGGAGGAGTTAAATAATGGCATCAGGTAAATTTAGAAAACACTGTATAAAGGAGGTGATATTTGAGCCCCAATTCATATGATAAATTGAAGTTTCCTAGGAGGGAAAGTATTGTGAGAATGGATTTTCTGCCTTTTAGTTTTAACAGAAGCTGAATTTGAGTGTGCTTCAATGTAATTTTATGATCAATTAATGGTGCATGATTTTATTTATCTAGTTGTTAGCATTCATGGATGTGAGAGAGGAATATAAGGGTATCCATTTGGAAAGGAAACAAGTGCCGGATTTTGAAAGGCATCATGTAGCAGTCTCAGGACTTTGGATTTAATCCTTTAGGCAATAGTCAGCCATAGAAACTTTAGAAAACTGAGGAGTAACATGATGACATATGTTCTGAAATTTTAGAAAGATCACTGTGATAACATTGTTGAGAAAGGATTTTAGGTAAAAAAGACAATATGTAAGGCTAATGCATGAGAGAGTCTTAATTTTAAGTCTGTGAGAAATGGAGGGAGTTTTATCTAAGACAGTGAAAGCAGGGATGGAAAGAAAAATGTAAATCTAAGAGGATGAAATTTAGGTTCTCAGAAACATGTGAGGTATAAAAGAGACACAGATGTCAAGAATGACCATATTGATGGTTATAAATTGAATTAACTCTTTTAATTACTGACACTATTGTTACAGGACAGGGGTCCTGATCCAGACTCCAAGAGAGGGTTCTTGGATCTTGTGCAAGAAAGAATTCAGGGAGTCCGCAGTGCAAAGTAAAACTAAGTTTATTAAGAGAGTAAAGTAGTGAAAGCTACTGCATAGACAGAGTAGGAAGTTCCCGAAAGTAAGAGGAGGAATACATCCATCCTAGGTACAACGCTTGTATATATGGGGAGATGTGCTCTGCTACAAGGGTTTGTGATAAAGGATTAATTTTCTGAATGACTATATTTTGCAAGAATCAATATTATTATCTTTAAAGCAAAATTAGGAAGCCCTTTGTTCTCCAGATAGCAGGATATTTGGACACTCCCAAGACTGTGTCTGTTTAGTAAATATTATTAATTTGTTCCCTTAACCATAAACATCTAGAGGGTAGGAATGCCTAACTTTCTGAGAATGCAACCCAGTAAGCCCCAGTCTCATTTTTCTAGCCCTTACTTAAGATGGAGTCCCTTTGGTTTGAAAGCCTCTGACACTATTAATAAAGATAGGGTATACAGATGTGGCTTGGATTAACAAGTAGAGAGAGATATTATATTCCGTTTTGGAAATGATAAATGTGAGGTGCTTAGCTTACCTAGGAGTGGAAAGTCAGATGCCAAGTGTTATAAATGAGAGACTGAGTGGAGAGGTCTTGCATGACCGTGCTTGCCTGGGGGTTGTCAGCCTGCAGGAGTTAGATGAAACCCACACAGCCACTGTACTTCCCCAGAGACAGACTTGAAAAGAAAGATTAAGGAGTGAGCATTATCTTTACTCAGAGAGAGTACCTAGATGCTCCACCTATATTTAGACAAACAAAAAAGTAAACGTGGTGAAATGTAAAACAGTTGATGAATCTCCATAAAGAGCACACAGGAGCTTCTTGTACTATCCTTACATTTTTTTTCTAAGTTTAAAATTATATCAAAATAAAAATTTTATCAAAAAAAATCTTTGCAACTGTGTCAACAGAAACACTATCAATCAAATAATTATTCTAAAAATTTGTGTAGGATGAAACAGATTGACCAGGTTGATGAGATACTTTCTTTTAATTAGATTTATTAATTGTTTTGCTAATGTTGCCAGTATAAGACTTTTACTTCAATATTAAGTTCTCTGATATGGATTAATAGGAAGTTGCCTAATTCTGTGATACTGTGATTTCCTGGTAATCCATAGTGAGGAATTAAGTGAATGTGTTATCATTCCAGTCAATGGGTAACAGCCAGACCAGAATTCTTCATGAAAATGTAGGGGGGAATGGAGGGGTCAGTTACCAGGAAGTGCAGTTATAGGAATCCAACTTCAAGGCTGTAAGTTTGACATGTGAGATGAATGTTCATATTAACAGAACTCAGATAATTTACAGTCTCTGACTTGGGGCTCTTACTTGGTAAATGCCATAAAAAATGACATAGTATGTTTTTATTTTGGTAACACCTTCCCATTTCCTTTAGCTTGAGAAAATCTATTGAAGCCCAGGGGCTTAGAAGAACACCATACTTTTATCTGTTTTCTTTGGGAGGATATGTACAGAAACAACTTATTTTAGTTCCTTGAATGTGGTCATATTGTACCAGCCAGAAGGGCTTTTTATGAGTCTTCCAATACAAGATAAAGTATATTTTGTTATTAGAATATCAGTTCCAGTAGAGATACCTCTTAAAACTGGCCATTTAACAGTGTCTTTGACATTTGGCTTTTAAATGCAAATACATATTTGAAAAAAATCCATAGAATTAATTTTTAATGATTTAAAACATCCAAAAGAATGTTTTCTTTTAAACTAAGAGTCATCAAAGAAAATTTTAATAATACAATTTTTATTTTATGTGAAAAATATTTATATAATTTACATTGGATCTTACCTTTCTTCTCAATAACTTTGCTGTTTGATAATTGTTTTGTGTATAGATTTTAGTAACATTTGAGGGTTGCATACGGTAACAGTGTTCTCTTCAGCTACATGACCTTGTGTGAGTTATGCAACCATTCTAAACCAGTTTCCCCAAAATGAAGATTGTAACAGAATATTTATCATCAGCTTATTATAAATATTAAATGAGATGATGCATGTGAAATGTTTAGCATGGTGCCTCATCTATTCCAAGTAGTCAATATATGTAAGCTATTATTACCTTAAGATGAAAACTTTAATAATTTTGCCTTTTTGGACTAATGCATCTATTAGTCTATTGGCACAGAAAATCAAAAAATTCATATTCATTAATGGTATGAATTGATCATTTATGTTTTTATTATCTGGTCAATTTAATTAAACTCACAATGTCATTTTATATGCTAATCAATGAATTATATAGTCAGTCAATATTTGTTTTTGAAAACTTACTGTATGTCCCCTGTCTTAGCCATTGTAGAGGATACATTATTTATATCTCCCAAAGGTTATTCTTTAGCTAAAAACTGAAAGCATGGCTAGTGTTTCGGTGTTTTGTGATGAACTTGTACCTCTTAGTTATTTCAATTCTCTTTAATTTAACAAATAGACATGCTCTACTTTCACAGAGGGAATATACAGATTATACAGTTAGTGAGGAATATACAGATTATAAGGCTCAGACTGTATCCTTAAGAATCAGTCTAGTGGGTAAAACAAATGATCATAGTATAGGGTTATATTCAGCACAATAAGTGTGCATAAATGATAAAATGCTAACAGACGGTAATGGAGAAAAAAATGACTGGTTATGTCTAGCAGGCTTCAGAGGACTAGATTGAGAATGGAAGCTTGAACTGGGATGTGAAGGATGAGTACACACTCAGTTCAAAATTCCAGGCAGAGTAAGGAGCCTGGAATACATGAAGAATGAAAGAGCTGGCATGTAAAAATGAATTACATGTTATTTGGTTGCAGAAGAAAAGAATTAAGTGGATGAGGGAGAGGAAATGGGAATAGATGGTACGGGCAGAATCACATGATACATCTTGTTTATTTCAATTCTTACCACATTTCTTCATGGGAAATCTAGTTTCCCCTTCTCTTTGGGCTTAAAGTAAAATTCAAATGTCTTTCCCATATGTTCTTTCCCTTTCCATGTGAGATGATAATGTATATATTTCATCATGGGTGATTTTCTTGGGTGAAGAAATGAGAAACTAGAAATCTCAAAACAATAAAACATTCTTTTCCAAATGTCTCACTGCTAATCCCTAATGGAGCTTCCTTCCATTATTCCAAGAGCTGCAGTGACTGCTGCAGGACCGTAAGGGTTTCTTAGTCCCTTCAGTGGCACCAAATCAACTCTTGATTCTTCCTGAAGGGGTCACTGAGGAGCCCCAGGTAGCTGTCACTTTTTGAGAAATTATTCAGTCTCCTATTCTTACCTCTGGGAAACAGGCCTGTGAAATAGCCCATGTTGTCACATTTCTTGTTGATTTTTAGTTTTTTTTTTTTTTTTTTTTTCTTGGCTATGTTTCAAGTTAGGTCGTTTTACTGCAGTAGCCAAGGGAAAGTTCTGAAGTTTTCTAGAAGAATCTGCTGAGCTGACTTCTTGGCAGCCAAAAATTCAGTGTTCTAGAATGCCTGGCCAAAGCACAAAGTTCACTTGTAAATAGTAATCTCCCTATTCACAGAGGGCAGAGAGACACCTGTGTAAATACCTGGAGTAATCCTCAGTTTTCCTAAATTGGACAGGGAAATAAGGGCAGATTTCTGGACCTCATTCTTCCCTGACTGAATCAACATCTCAAGTGGGGGACACGGGATCTGCCTTTTAAGGCAGTGCCTATTCCATAGCAAGTTTTTTTCCTCACTAAAGTTTTAAGAGCTCTGATATAAACTAAAACATTTGAAGACACTGAAGGATTTTGAAGGTTGTGCTTTGGGAAGATTAACGTACTAGCGTAGTACAAGATAGATTAAATCAAGGAGAAATTGGAGGCCATGATGTAGTTAGAAAGTTATTGCACTTCTAAAACAGGTCTAAGGGCATGAGGACAGATATTAATCTGGTATTTGGGTGGATGTGTGGCTGTAAATCATGGTAATAAATAGAGAAGATTGCGGTTTAAATGTTTTCTTTTGATGTGCTTAAAAGACATCTACTGGCATAACAAACTCTGCCTCATCATTAAGAAATAGTGAAGAGATGGGCATGTGCTTTAACTTAAAAGGGCCAAATGTTCCCTGTGAGTGTTGACATGAAACTGGGAATTAAATATGACCATCCAACTTCTCCAAGAAAGACATGCACTGAATTAATAAGCTCGAGAAAGCTTCATCTCGCCCTAGTTGTGAATGCAACCAGATGGCCAGTCACACATGCCACTGAGAAACACTGAAGTGGTTTTGTCTTTTTTAAAACAAACTAGGTTTTGATTATTCCAAGATGAAAGCTATTATGGAAAATGTTCATTGAGATAGGACAACAATGAAGCTGACAAAAAATAGCACAAGAAACAAATAAAAATGAGAGGTTTTGTGAGGACAGGCACAAAGCAGGTTTCCAATTCTGCTCTAGTTACCCAGGTAAATGGAATTTTATAATACAAGAGCTGGACAGGACTATTGAGGCTCCAGTCTTCTTCACTATACAAATGCGGAAACAATTCAGAGATGAAGACTTCCCTGTGTCCTTTAACCTATACCACCAAAGCATTTTTATTTATTTCAAAACTGATGCAAGTCATACCAAAATAAACACGTATATGTGTGCTATCTTACTGATTTTTAAAAATAAACTTCTTTTTAAACCAAGACATAACATAGATTCAGAAAAGTAACACTTAGCATTGTCACTATTCTAATTGATGAATATTTACAAAGTGAATTATGTAAAAATGATGCAGTAAAGAAAAAGAACATTATCAATAACTCAAAGTTCTTCTTATCCTCTTTCCCATTCACTATTTACTCTAAGCTTATGATCTCAGGTTGTTTTAAGCCTATTAAAACCAATGCTATTTTGAAATATTTTTGTGCATGTCTTTTATAAATATACATGCTTTTCTAGAAGTATTAATTTTAGATTAGAATACATGTGTGCAATTAACTTATTAGATTTTACTAGTTTCGTGGCAGATACTTGCATATGGACATTAAAATCAAATTAGCACTGTCAAGCTTGGGGAAAAGAATAGTCTGTTAATTAACTTTGCTAGTGGAATACTATGCAGCCATAAAAAATGATGAGTTCACGTCCTTTGTAGGGACATGGATGAAGCTGGAAACCATCATTCTCAGCAAACTATCGCAAGGACAAAAAACCAAACACCTCATATTCTCACTCATAGGTGGGAATTGAACAATGAGAACACATGGACACAGTAAGGGGAACATCACACACCAAGGCCTGTTGTGGGGTGGGGGGAGGGGGGAGGGATAGCATTAGGAGATATACCTAATGTAAATGACGAGTTAATGGGTGCAGCACACCAACATGGCACATGTATACATATGTAACAAACCTGCACATTGTGCACATGTACCCTAAAACTTAAAGTATAATAAAAAAAGAAAAAAATTAGATATGTATATTTTTAAATGAACCTTGATCCCTACCACACAATATAGACAAAAGTCAATGCCAGGTGAATTGTAGTAAACATTAAAATTTGAAAAATATAGCTTCAAGAAGTTATATTAAAAAATATTGTCAAGTACCGTGATGACTTTTGGGCAGAGAAAAAAAAACTTTTTATAAATTGATGAAATGTAGCCACATTAACTCTAAGACTTTCTCTTAAGAAATAAAAAGGCAAACAGAGTGAAAGATAATTGTAATACGTGCAACTGGTAAAGGGAATGAAATCAGAATATATAAAATCTGATACAACTCAAAGAAAAGACAGCCCAATAAATATTGTGCCAGTCTGGAATGGGCATTTTAGGAGTGAAAATATCCTAATGACCAATTAAAATAAGAAGCTAACATTAAACTTAGAGTTAAGTACGACCACACACACACTAAATTGGTTAAAATTCATTGGAGAGGAAGACGAGCACTGGGTTTTCTCACACCCTGCTAATGGGAGTGTTAATTGCCACACCTATTTTAAAAGCTGTTCTATATTATTTATTAAAGTTATAAAGACTCTCCTGAGTTTACACCCCACAACATATATCCCATGAGACAGGTACTAGAATGCTCACAACAGATTAATTCATAATATCCCAACATGAAAACAGCACAATATTTTATCCAAAATAGTACTGATTATTAATTTTTTATATCAAATTACAGAATACAATAATTAGTATGGTAGGGGTACGCAAACTTTTTTTTAAGAGAGAATAAGGGAGTAGTGATAAAGAAGAAACATTGTTCAGAAGGTATTGGTGCTCTGCTTTTTTCCCTGGATGATGATTATCCAGTTGTTTGCTTTGCGATTATTCATTGAACCATTCACACATTTTGTACACTTTTCTGAAATATATTTTCATTTCACAGTAAAAATAAACAGAATCAACCAAATTTGATAAAGAATTCTTATACTAGAAATAGAAGAGGAATATTGTGGGGTAAAATCTAAAAAAAGAAAAACATAGCTCCAATACTAATCAGAGTCTTTGGTTAAACTAACATGGTATTTTCACAGTGCCTTAAATAAATCATTATAGCGTCCTGATGAAATAACAAGTCAAATTAGAGCTTTGGAGGTGGGAGCTCTCTCTGTAAGAGCCCATTTCTTAGTGATAACACAGCTTGGTTTAGACAAGGGATTAGGGGCCAAAGGATCTTTTTGAAGGGAAATTCAAAAGACTAAGATTATTTGAGGTTACCTTTTCTAATGTTGACATGTTCCAAATTGTAATTCCTCTCCCTATTTCTTAAGGTGGCAGCTTAATTTAATAAAATGGGAAAATATATGATTATTATTCAGTGTTACAGAATATTCCTTCTTGTATGGAATGCTCCTCCTCCTCTTAGGTGTGCTGTATCTACTGCTAAAGGTGATTTGCATATGAGATAGTCTCATCCAAAGCTGGCTGACTAGGATTCTAGGAGGACTGCAGTTGAGACTGGGGCAGAAGAACATTCAGCATCAGGAACTATTCTTGCTGTGGACTTTTCTGGAACCATTAGTATCTCTGATTCTTTGTTTCTGGAAACATCTTTACTGATTATTTTAATAAGACTTTCTACCATTCATCTTTCTCTGTGGTTGTAGACTGTTTTCATGGACAATTGACTACTTGACTTGCTCTCTTCTCTATGTAGCCTCATCCTTATTGTTTTCATATTTGTTTACATGAACTCTGGTATGCTCATTTTGTGTGCACTCAGCTTCCTGCATTTGACTTTTCACTTGATCATTTAAACTCCTGTTTCTTCTTACTTAGCATGAGCACTGTAAATTAACATGGATATGGATGTGGTAAACATGAAGTTTGAAAATAATGATTTTATAATAAAAGCAGAGAGAGATAGGAAAGAGACAAGAAATGACTGGGGAGAAAAATAGCCAGAAAGGCATGTGAATAAATAATGAAACAAGTGAAAAGATATTTAAAAAGGAGCTTGCTTAGAGATGCAATGGAATGAAGAATACTGAAGAAGTGTTGCTCACTAGAGTAGCTACAGGAAATGAGAAGAGAAGCAAGTGTTAGAAAGGATAGGGATAGTTTGTGGAAGGGTAATACATAGAGCAAACATTTAAAGATGAATAAATTGTTGTAATATAAAGCCAGGTTCAATATCTATTAAGAGCAAATAATATGCTTTTGTCCTGAAATTCCTTGGATATGGGACCCAGAAGTAAATGGCAACGAGTCATCAAATACTAGATCAAAGCATCATCTCATTGTATGATGTGTGTTAATAAACTGATTTAAGTATATGCCATCTTGATTTTACAAACAATAATAGGAGTTGAGTGAGAAGTGCAGAGTAGCAATTTGATAGAAATTGTCCATTGGTTAGGTGGTGTGAGAAGTCCTGCTGGAGATAAAATGAAAGAACAGGTTGTGGACTGCTCATGCTGAGACAAAGCAAATAATCCAACTGAAATCAGTATGTCACCACTGATATCCCCAGACCTCATGGGGAGTAGTCTTCATTCACTTCCCTATGCCATCACCTGCATGACTCAACCTCCCCACCATTGTTGCTTTCTCTTTTTCTTCAACAAGTATAAAGCTCTGCAATTAGACACACACAATGACTAAGAGCATGGAACTTGCAGTCAGATCTAATGGTGACACAGAAAACAAATATGTAATTGGTCAGTTAATTATTTAAGTAAATGCTATAAAAGAGAACTACAGCTTGTTAAGATAGTATATAATTGGGGCGGGTATGGTGGCTCATGCCTGTAATCCCAGCACTTTGGGAGGCCGAGGTGGGCAGATCACCTGAGGTCAGGAGTTCGAGACCAGCCTGGCCAAGATGGTGAAACCCCGTCTCTACTAAAAATACAAAAATTAGCTGGGCGGGGTGGTGGTGCCTGCAATCCCAGCTACTTGGGAGGCTGAGGCGAGAGAATCGCTTAAACCCAGGAGGCAGAGGTTGCAGTGAGCTGAGATCGAGTCACTGCACTCCAGCCTAGGCGACAGAGCGAGATTCCGTCTCAAAAAAAAAAAAAAAAAAAAAAAAAAACCTAAAACAAACAAGATAGTGTATAATTGAAAAGCTAATGTGGACTGGAAATTTGAGAAAGGTGTTTATCCACAAGTAATGATATTTATGCTGAAATCAGCCTACTTTATGCTTTTAGCATACACAGAGTTACCCGCTTCTTTCACATCTCACCCAGTCCTTGCCCTTCCTGTCCTCTACGTGGAATTCTTCCCAGGGTTCCTTATGGTACATTGCCTGGTAACTGTTTTGAAATGTTTGACTATACCTAAGGCTTCGAACAGATTGGAATGGTGCACATCTAAGTGTTTGTTAATATATTCCCTAAGAACACACCATTTACTTTGTGCTCTCAAATATATCACATAACATTAGAGAAGAATGTTTTAGTCAAAAAGAAAAATAAAATATAAAAGCTTGCAACGTACAATGGAAGGCTTGAGGTAGAGAAGATTGAGTATCACCTGTTGCCATCATCAATGTGTGGTCTAAATGACTTTTAGTTTAATATAATAGATGCAGCTAATGTAACTAGCAGTGAATTTTAAATATTTTCTCATTGAAAACTACTCAGCAAAATTTTTCTGTTTTCAGCATTATAGTGATTACTCAACAAGACTAAAGAAACAGCATGTGTAAAATACAAGGTTGAGTACAACATACTCAAATGGTGCCAGGAAGACTCATTTTGGCTGACATAGGGCACTGTCTTACTGCAAGGAAAATAGAAGGCAGTATGGTATTGCAGTTGGGAGACTAGGCTTTTGATGCTGGAAACTGAGTTAAATTCTGGCTCTTTCTCCCACTGCCAACATAAATGTTCATTGGTTACTTACTCAGTCTCTGCCTCAGTTTCTTCATTTGTAAAATAGTGATACATATTATATCATCACAAGGTTGCTTTGAGGATTTAATGGAATATTGCAAGTATAACAGCTCAGAAGAGGACTGTACTAATACAGAATATTACTGCTACAAGTGATTGAAGCCCAATTTAAGTTGGCTGAAAGAAATAAACAAATAAAATATATTTTTGGCTTAGATAAAAGAGAAGGACAGGGGTGGGGTTGAACTTCAGGTCTTGTGAATCTAAGAAATCAAATTACCTGTCTCAACTTGTTCCATTGAGTCTCAGCTTCATTCTTTCCTACTGCAAATAGATCTCTTCTGCTTTTTGGAAGACATGACACAGGTTCTTTTAGACTTAATCCCATCTTTCCTTGTCAATTGTTTGTACTTGGGGCATACAGTCACATGCTGATTTTATGTTGAGTCTTGCTAATGTCCAATGCTGATGTGAGTTTGCAGAGAGACGATGCCCAGTTAAATTTGAATTTCGAATGAACAGCAGATTTGTTTGTTTGTTTGTTTGTTTGAGACAAGGCCTCACTTTGTTGCCCAGGCTGCAGTGCAGTGGTGCAGTTATGGCTCACTGCAAAGTCAACCTCCTGGGCTCAAGTGATTCTCCTGCCTTAGCTGCCCCCAAATAGCTGGGACTACAGGGTAAGCCACCACACCCAGCTAATTTTTGTATTTTTAGTAGAGACAGGTTTCTCCATATTGCCCGGGTTGGTCTCAAACTCCTGGGCTCAAGAGATCTGCCAGTCTCAGTGTCCCAAAGTGCTGGGATTACAGATGTGAACCACCAAGCCTGGCCAAACAGCAAATTTTTAAAAAATACATAATTTCTCATGCAATATTTGAGACATATTTGGACTAACAATTGTAGATAATTGTTTTACTTATCTGATTTATTTATCAATACATTTTTTATTAATGGGTTCTTTGTATTCTGACAGAAATACCTTGAATATGTTGCTGGGCTCTATCTTGCTAGCCTTTGTAGTAACTTATTGGATAAGATCTAAGACAATGCCACATTATTGTTCTGTCATGCTTAACCCACAGTCGAGCTATAAGAAATGCTTATGCAATCTTTGTCCTGGTTAATGCTGAGAGTGTAGGTCACCAATTTCCCCACCTCTTTTTGTCCCCTTAAATGTTAGATATCTCATTTGTCCCCACTATTTGTCTCTTGTCTTTAGCATTTTCAGTCTGCAGTCTGGCATGATTTCACTGCACTTTTTCTTCTACAGGTGACACATATTACATATTCAGAGAGGTCACATTGGATTTCCATTCTCCAAGCCTGAGGTAAGAAGCAGACACTCTCTACCTCTACCCTTAGGAGAAGAAATTCTCAGCAAAGAAACACCTCCTTCCATGAAAGTGTCTTCAAATTCTTTCCATCTCCAAACCAAATCCTATTCTCTATACTCCTTTGATTTTTTTTTTTTTTTTGAAATTTGCATTGTGTTGGGAAGCTCACTTTGGTGCATTTTATCTTTTCTATCTTGGTGCCTTCAACACAATTCCTAGCTTAATATCCTGTCCATATGAAATAACACATTGGAATACATAATCTCTAAAGTGTCTTCTTTCACTACTTTTCTACATTATCTGGGACAGCTTTCTGCTGTTCTGTTCTGAGTGATTTTTGTCCCCCTAAATGTTAGATATCTCATTTTTGCTATACAAATTTTTTCTGGTCTTGAAGTTTATTTGCAAATATTCTTATTGTAACATCAGGGGAGTTGTCACCTAGTGACTATAAGAGCTACAAAGAAGCAAAATTATTTTAAAAATATACAAGAGCATGTGTATCCACAGTGGATGCATCTTTCTAAAAAGCCATTTTAAAAAATATAACCTTCCTTAAAATTCTCCAAGATCCCCCATCGCTTACCAGATAAGGTATAAAATGCTAAATAGGACATTCATACATTCCATGATGTGGTCCTTGCTTATTTCTCTCATTTTTACCCTTACCCCTCCTCAGTGTGTACCTTCTTTGAGGCCATTATATTTAAATGCTTTAAGCTACTCTATGACTCCATGCCTTTGCTTACTCTGTTTCATTGTCTTAAATGCCTTTCTTGGTCTTATCCAAGTGGCAAAAAACTAGTCAGATTTTAAAATGCAAGTTGAAAAATCATCTGTCCTAAACCGTTTTTATTGAGGTTCTGTCACCCCCCTCTCTCAGAGAACTACAGTCCCCTCCTCTCTGGTCTGTGGACCTCATTGATTCTCGCAAACACTACTGGGATGACTTTACAAAAAAAAATGATTTTAATTATTACTTACTTCTATTTGATTATAAATGTCTGTCTTCCTCTATCAGACTCTTAATTCTTTGAGCCAGAATCTATATACATTTTCTCTGCAACCCCAGCAGCTAGTTCAGTATCTTGCACATGGCATATGCTCATGTAATGTTGTTCAGAGAGTAAATTAATAGTGTGTGGGATCCCCTTCCATGTGGTCACTTTGGGATGGAACATCATGCTTCTGCTAATGTGCCAGTAGCCAAACTATTTGGGGAAATTCTATTTTGAAATTCAGAGCCACTTCAGAGCCATGCAAGAAAGCAATGTTAGTCTTAGATAGCTTTTTGTTGTTGGAGAGAAAATAAAATATATTAAAATTAAAAAAAATCAAGTCCACCTAGAAGGTAAGAATTGAAAACCTTTAAGAAGATTCAAGTAGGCATTAAACAAGAATTGTGTGAAAAGGAGGAAACAGCAGAGATGAATGTATTCCTTTAAAGACAGCACTCCACATTATATACTGGACTACTGATAATGTTTTCCCAATGAAAAGTGCAATCTTTGTTTCTACAGTTATAGAGTACTGATTTAATTTTGTTTTCTACATTTTTTTGAGTAATGTTTGAGAATATCTTAAAAGGTTACATCCATTTTCTACTAAGTATTATAGGATCCGAGTCCATCTTCACATATTACCATTTGCTTCTTGTTGAAATAATAAAATCAACTATAAATTTTTTATAAAACTTAAAAATATTGTATTCTTGTTTGATAATCTCAATATATGAGAGAGACTGAATATAAAAATGGAATAATAACCAGACCACATACAAAACTAGAACTCTGACTCATTGCCTGCAGGAATCTGCCCAGGAAACCAAACCTTTATCTACAATAAACAACCAGAAAGCCAACCTGCTATAAATCAGACTTGCAGGTAGCCAGATTGCTATCACTAGCAACAACACAGAAAGCTAAACAATGATATCTATAACAATCAGCTCTGAATGGCCAGTCCTTGATTAATAACTGACAACTTTCCCGACTTTTGTCCCTGCTTCTAACTTAGGACCAATCACAGAGAACCATATATGTAGCTCCAAGCGATCACCTAGGTTGGCTCACGTGTATTTGGCCTGCATACAACTTCCCCATGCCAATAGCTCCATTGGGGCACACTGGAAGCCTTCCCCTTGTTTCACTATAAAGCTTTCTTTCCTCCTCTCCTATCTGCCTTTGAGTCTCTGCCAAAACACAAGTAATAGTGACTTACTCCCTTGCTATAGCAAGGTCTGAATAAATAGACTTTGCATTTCTTACTTGGTTGGTTTTCACTTATTTCTATATATGTGATGCTCATATTTTTTTGCTCCTTCAGAACGTGATAAATATTGGACAACTTATGATTATTCTACGTATTTTTGTCATGAAGAAATGTGTGGAAAAATGACCACAATTAATAGAATGCTTCCTTTATTTTTAGACTACAGAAAACTATATTTAGAATCCGGTTGGATTCTGATTTAACATAATAGCTCTTCTCAGTTTCTTCTTTTGTATTTTCACCGCTCCTGATTATCTACTGAAATCATTGCTAATTGCAGTTTTAATTATACTCTCATCTCCAAGGGTCAGGAACCTTTTTGAGAGAAGAAAAAAATAATAAGAGTAGTTAATATCCTGTTCACAAATAAACCCCAAATATGTTGCATTTTTTGTGAATCAGCAGTTCCCAGTTCTTTCTTTGCAGCCTATGTTTGAAAATTTACCTGACAGATGAGGAAACTACAGTGAAGAATATTTTAATATGCAAGACACTAGTGCTGATCGATGGGAAATTACTGGGTAAACTGCTGTGATTTGCAATCTGCAAGTAGCAGCAGAATAGAATGCCATTCTAGCTTAATTGTTCCCCTTGGTAGATGGTGTCCGTGGGATGCTACTCTACCTGTTTTGAAATCACCTTATTCCTGGGAATTATGATCATGAGATCTCTTCACAGCTAGTCTGCTGGCTTGTATATCATGTTAGATCAAACAAAATGCTGTAAATGCTAGCTAAGTTGGGAGCTCCAGGCTGTTTGTACTCAATTACAAATGCTATGTGAAGTTTTATTTTTCTTTCTGAGAATGTACTTAGGAGAAGATAAATACTCTTTGAACTTGAGTTGTCTAGCTAAGACCTACTATGGTGCTTAGATTATACTTCTATGTGTTTTGCCCTTGAGAATCTGATGTGGGCTATAGTCAACAGAGTTTATTTAAAAAAAGAAGCAAAAGAAGAAAAGAAAGAAAAGAAAGAAAGAAAAGAAAAGAGAGGGAAGAAGGAAGGAAGGAATTATTCATTTTAAATCAACAAGAATTTTCTAATTTTTTCTAATTCTCTCCGTCAGTGTGCCTTTTTGCTATGTCAAGTCATAAAGGAATTGAAAAAAGCTTATTCTTTGAAGAAAGACACCTGCAAATGAAACAAAGATAGAAGGCTGTATATATTTTGTCTTTTTATGCAGTCTCTCCTCTTTCATTTTGACTCTTTAGAACACCTGCACATGCCCTCCAGAAACAAGCACCTCTCTCTCTTGAGGTTTTCCCTTCACTGTTCTGGCAACTGAGTCATTCAGTACTCTGAGCACAGTGCTCCCTCTTGGGCAAGGCACCAAACGCCAACACATTTTATCCTTCTCCCCAAACCAAAACTTAACTCTATTCCTTTGGGGCATCTCCTTATGAATTTGGTTACAAATCAATTTATACTTAGGTGTTTGTTTAGAGATAATCCAAGTTTACTCACTATACATTAATATATATTTTAACAATGGACTCTTGAGAAAGGCCATGGTTCTTCATAATGGGAATTTAAAGCCCTATTGAAAGCCAGCAAGGGAGATGTAAGAGGCTATTGGCCTCCCCTGAAATGACATTATGATAGGCCTTCTAACTTACCTGTGCAAAGCCCACCCTTGACCATGATGTCATAAAGAACCAAATATGATTCCAGAAAGTTTGAAGGCTTTATTCCTCAAAACATAACCTGCCAAAAAAAATCCATAGAATACCCAGAGTGATGCTTTGATGTGGTCTTATTCTCTCTGAGTTGTTATTTCTATCTCAGGTACTCCATCTCTAGGTACTTCTTCTGAAGATAGAAAATCATTCATTCCAGAAAGGGACTCCCTGCACACCCTCAGCAGGAGCTAAAATCTTGTGTGTTCTCTGTTCCCAACACATTTGAGAGAACTGAGATCTTGTTTGTAGAATTAGGATTCGATTTACCTGTTTCTGTTTATTGGTCCATCTCTTGCTATGTTTGTAGTGTGTACTGTGCCTCTATGGGAGACTAAGAGTAGATTTCAGATACCTCCTGCTCTGGCTCTGTTCTGTTCTTTGGGCTTCCTATTCAGCATCAGCACCAGGTCTATGGGATGCAAACCTTCTTTTTAAGCTAGGGTTGCTGCCATCTGCCTTCCTATCACAAGGGGCTTTGAGTCACACAAAATTGAGATCTGCAGGTTCATGGTGTGACCTTGGCTAGTAGATTACTTAAACTTTCTCACCATTATTTTGTTTTTGTTGTTGATTTTCAAAATGGAGCTAATAATAGCTACTTTATAAATATCTTTGCAAAGATTTAGAGCATTGTAAAATGCATAGCCTGGTATATATGCTTGGTGCTCAGTAAAAATGTGGTCCTCCTGGCTCTGCTTTTCACCTTGCTAATCTCTTTGATTCTAAAGACAGATAAAAATTAACAAAGCATCTTTTTTATGAAGCAAAAAGCACATAAAGTTAAAAAGTGTTAAATTATAAAACCAGGTCAAAGAATTACTTCAATTTTTCTGAGTCATTACTGAAGGAGTTAGGATACATGAATATGCTATGATTGAATTTATAGGTGGTATCAAAAGGATACCTGATCTTGCAAAAATGACAAACTATGTGTTGAAGTTTGAGGAGTAAAAAATAAACCACTAGATGTGAAGTTTTTCCTTTACTGATTGTGAATCAGCTAGAGTCAGGAGTCGGTGGACTTCTGACTTCAAAGTTATGGAATTTGTGAAGCTTGTCTTTGGTATCCCTTCCTGATTTCTTTTCTCCTGTTACTCTTTCTGTTTTTTCACATGTACAATGACCTAATTTCTCTTCTCTTTCTCCTTAAAAACTCAAAAGAAACTGATAACAGTTATTCAAATAGCAGTCATTATAAATCGCTAGTTTCCAACACTCAAGGACCTTTACATTTTCAACATTATATATAGGAGTAGAAAGATTGATCCCTAATTGAAGGGAATTGAGCCATTTTCAAGTACAGCAAGAAAATACTTAGAGTAAAACAGAAGCCCTTTCCCAAATTCCTGAAATAAACTGCCAGTAATAATCATACTTGATTTTTCTTTTATAAAAGAATCTGTCCCATTGAAAAGATTAGAAGATTTGAATATGAGCATGGGTGCTTTAAGAGCTATGCATGCCCCTGAAAAGATCTAGAGAATAAAGTCCGGTACCTGTAAAAAGAACATACTGTTATACACAGCATGTCCAGATATAGAACAGCACAGCTATGTAACAGTTTCAGTAACTGTAAAATTAGGGTAAAATTATTAAATATAAAAACATAGGATGACAAATGTGAATATGCTTTAAAATCATTTCACATCTATGGGACTGAAGCAATGGAGATTTCATGAATCAGATATCAGCATGTCCAACTAATATATGGACTTTTCAGGACATAGGAATAGCTCTTCCATCTTTTCACTTGAAAATAAGTAAAAAGATAGTAAGCTTGTGTTTTTCTGCAGTAAATATTTACTTGGTAATTTATGTAGTAAAATTACACAGTAACAATAATTGCTCTAATGACCCACTTTCATTGTTTTGACACAAAGAAATCAATTAGAAATCAATTGTGTTCAATACAAAGAAATGTATTAAATAGAACTCAGTATTGTATTAAATAGAACTCAGTATTTCCAGATGAGCTCATTTAAATAAATTTTTAAATAAATTTGTTTACAATATTTAGAACTAAACACACACACACATCCCACATCAGTTTTTGTCCAGGATAAAGTTTGTATGACTGAAATGATAAACCCTGAAATATGATTGAATTGGATTTCCTAGTTGATTTAAGGCCTTACTGTTGGTTTAAGTACAGTCTTTTTCTTTGATTGGAATTGTGCTTATATGCTTATATAGACATATCTGGTGCATATGCTTTTAGGTATGCACACAAGTCTTAAAAAACTAATTTATATTTGAAAAATGCAGAAGTACTTTTATTTATAAATGTATGTGTGTAGCAATAAGGCAAAGTTTCTTAAATAGATAATTAGCCTAGGAAGTGGATATGTAAGAATGAATATTTATATTAAATTTCTCACTCTTTCTCTGCAATAGACAGTTGGCCACTAGCCTTAGATAGCCAAGACTATTTTTATAGTCTATATTCTATATACTAAAGAGGTGCAAATGTGGGAATCTTGAATTTAAGACAGCAGGTAAGGCTACTTACAAACCCATGAGATTTTAAAGATTTTACTCTGTAATTATACAGACTTCTCCACAAGTAATTGTTTATATAAAGAGAGAGTTTCTTAGTCCATCCCTGCTGCTATAACAACATACCACAGACGGGGTAATTTATAAGCAACAGAAGTTTATTTTCACAGTTCTTGAGGCTGGGAAATCCAAGATCAAGTCGCCGGCAGATTCAGTGTCTGGTGAAGGCTCCGTCTCAGCTTTTTAGACAGCTCCTTGTTGCTGTGTCCTCACATGGCAGAAGGCAGAAGGGCAAAAAGGCATAGCTAGTTCTCGCCAGCCCTTTTATAAGAACATTAATCCTACTCAGAAGGTCAGAGCCCTTATGACTTAATCATCTCTTAAATGTTTCACCTTCTAATACAATCACTTTGGGGCTGAAGTTCCAACATAAGAATTTGGAGGACACATACCTTCAAACAATAGGAGAGGGTTAGTTATTCAGTTACTCAGTATGTATTGAACATACTATGACCCAGGCACTGTGCCAGATATTCAGAATACAATGGTGACTAAGAATCCAATTCCCAACAATAAGGAACAGGGTTCAGGGAAAGACTGATGAGAAAGCAGTGGTTACAGAAGAGATCAGTGTTCTGTGATGATAAATAATGAAACATATAATACAGCTACTTTAGGGAGTCATTGAAGACATTCAAGAAGAAACAAAGGATAAAATGAAACAAGAAGATGGTAGGAACAATAAAGTCATGAAGAAGGCTTTAGGTAGAAGGTGAGGATATGCTAAGGCTCAGAGAATTCCAGGGGATCCCAACATACTCAATACGTTGTAAAGTAAAGGGGAAAATAAGGGCCAGGTCGTGGAAGGTCCTTACACTGACCTAAATAATTAAGATCGCATGCTGTTACAATAGAAACCATGGAAAGATTAAACAGGAAAATGATCCGACAAGGCTGGACCCTTAAAAGATTACTCAAGCTGCAGCATGAAAAATATATTATTGGGGATCAGGAGTTGGGGTGGAAGATACGCTGCTTCGAGATTTTGTAATTTTGAAAAGAGTATTGGGAGTCTGAAATCAGATATTTTACTTGTAGTGAAAGAAATGCAAACATTTCAGAGGCACTATATATGGTGGTAGAATCCAAAAGGCTTTATGAGATATTAAGTGAAGGGAATAAAAAATGGTAAAAGCGGCCGGGCGCGGGGGCTCACGCCTGTAATCCTAGCACTTTTGGAGGCCCAGGCCGGTAGATCACGAGGTCAGGTGATCAAGACCATCCTGGCTAACAGGGTGAATCCCCGTCTCTACTAAAAATACAAAAACAAAATTAGCCGGGCGTGGTGGCTGGCGCCTGTAGTCCCAGCTACTCGGGAGGCTGAGGCAGGAGAATGGCGTGAACCTGGGAGGTGGAGCTTGCAGTGAGCCGAGATCGCACCACTGCACTCCAGCCTGGGCAACAGAGCAAGACACCGTCTCAAAAAAAAAAAAAAAAAAAAGGTAAAAGGGAAAACTGCTGCCTATTTTTCTGATTTAAGTAACCGGTTTTATAGTGGCATTGTTTAAAGCAATAGGCAGGATTTTAACAGGTACTATTTATTAGTCAGGGTAATTAATGCTAGCTGCTTATATTAAAAAATCTTAAAGCCCAATGGCACAAGAAAATTGAAGACTTGGTGTTGCTCACCTCATAGTTTTGATAAAGAAGACAGAGTTTTCCTAGTGGCCACTCAGGAAACTTGGCTTCTTCCATCATTTGCTTATTCTATATCAGGAACTTTTGATTCTATTTGCACTGGGGAAAGACAGAGAAAGAGACATTTTAAAAATACTTCTATGCCACTGTTTTTTAAACAGTATATATTGTTATCCTGACTAATATAAAAGTGGGATGATACCTTTGAATAACACTTTAAAAAAATAAAAAAACACTTTAAACATATGACAAATTTTAGTGATTAGGCAGCAAGCAGGAAGAAATGTGGCATCAGATTTTGGGAAAAAAAATGCCTATACATGTTATACAGTAGCAAAAAGATTGGGGAGAAAAAAACACTGTTCCCTGCAATAAAGTGAGAAGTGAACCATATGCCACAAGTGAACTGGCAGCTTTAGGTAGAGTTTGTTATATAGAACCTTCCTTGTATATGTTTATTGTCTGTGGCTGCCTTGAACAAGAATGTACAATACAGAGGAGACCTCAGGAGACACTTGGCCATGTTTCAGGCAGAGAGAGAACAGAGAAAGACCAGTAATTTGGGGGCTTGCAGGGCTGAAGAACTTGACTTTTTATAGACCCCAAATAATAAGACATGGAGTTTTAAATGGTATTAGGAACAAAGGATTAGTTATATTTCTCAAGTGAATATTGAGGGTCTTAGAACAAAGGTAAAATTAAAGACGTGTGATCCTCACTCAAGGCTAATATACCCTCAAGGTGGTCACCATTATGCTAAGAGAAATACATGTAGTCAACAAATCAAAGATATAAAGCCAATCTTGGAACTATGTTTAAAAAAAAAATCACAAACTGAATCCAGCAGTGCATCACAAAGCTAATCCACTACAATCAAGTAGGCCTTATTCCTGAGATGCAAGTTTGATTCCACATATGCAAGTCAGTAAATATGATTCATTACATAAACAGAACTACAAACAAAAGCATATTATCATCTCAATAGCTGCAGAAAAGGCATTTGATAAAATTCAACATCCCTTCATGTTAAAAGCCCTCAACAAACTAGGCACTGAAGGAACATACTTCAAAATAATAACAGCTGTCTATGGCAAACCCACAACCAACATCATACTGAATGGACAAAAGCTAGAAGCATTCCCCTTGAAAACCAAAACAAGGATGCTCTCTCTTGCCACTACCGTTCAACGTAGCATAGGCGTCCTGGCCACAACAATCAGGGAAGAGAAAGAAATAAAGGGCATTCAAGCAGTAAGAGAGGAAGCCAAACTATCGTTACTTGCAGACAATATGATTCTACACCTAAAACTGCCAAAAAGCTCCTTAATCTGATAAACAACTTCAAGTTTCAGGATACAAAATCAATGTACAAAATCACTAGTATTCTTGTACACCAACAATATCCAAGTTGAGAACCAAATCAAGAATGCAATCTCATTTACAATAGCCACAAAAGAATAAAATACCAAGGAATATAGCTAACCAGTGATATGAAATATCTTTACAATAAGAATTAGAAACCATTGTTCATATAAATCAGACATGACACAAACAAGTGGAAAAACATTTCATACTCATGGATACGAAGAATCAATATCATTAAAATGGTCATACAGCTCAAAGCAATTTACATATTCATTGTTATTCCTATCAAAATATCAAAAACATTCTTCACAGCATTAGAAAAACTATTTGAAAATTCATATGGAACCAAAAAAGAGCTAGAATAGCCATGGCAATTCTAAGCAAAAAGAACAAAGCTGGAGGCATCATGTTTCCTGATTTTAAACTAAACTACACTACAAGGCTACAGTAGCCAAAACAGCATGGTACTGTTACAAAAGCAGATACATAGACATATGGAACAGAATAGAAAACCCAGAAATAATGCCACACACCTACAATCATCTGATCTTCCAAAAAGTCAACAACAATAAGCAATGGGGAAAGGACATCCCATTCAGTAAATGGTTCTGAGATAATTGGTTGACCATGTGCAGAAGACTGAAGCTGTACCCCTTTCTTTCACCATATACAAAAATGAACTCAAGATGGATTAAAGATTTAAATGTACCACCTAAAACTATAAAAACACTGGAAGGTAATCTAGGAAATACCATTGTGGACATAGGGGCTGGTAAAAATTTCATGACAAAGATGCCAAAAACAATCATAACAAAAACAAGAATTCACAAATGGGACCTATTTACACTAAAGAACTTTCACACAGCAAAAGAAACTATCAACAGAGTAAACAGATAAACTACAGAATGGGAGAAAATAATTGCAAACTGCACGTCTGACAAAGGTTTAATATCCAGAATCTATAGGGAACTTAAACAAATCAACAAGAAAAAATCTCATTAAAAAGTGGCCAATGAACATGAATAGACACTTTTCAAACAAAGACATACACACGGCCAACAAGCATATGAAAGAATGCTCAACATCACTAATTATTAAAGAAATGCAAATCCAAACTACATTGAGATACCATTTGAGCAGTCAGAATGGCCATAATTAAAAAGTCAAAAGATAACCGATGCTAGCAAGGTTGCAGAGAAAAGGGAATGTTTATACACTGCTGGTGGGAATGTAAATTAGTTTAGCCATTGTGGGAAGCAGGTTGGTGATTTCTCAAAGAACTCAAAGCGGAATTACTATTTGACTCAACAATCCCGTTACTGGGTTTGCTGAAGAATTAAGGATTATAAAAAGGAATAAAAATTATTCTACCATAAAGGCACATGCACGTGTATGTTAATTGCAGCACTATTCACAATAACAAAGTCATCAAATCAAAGTAAATGCCCATCGATGGTATACTGGATAAAGAAAAAATATATATCTGATTTAATGATTTTGCTACTGAGAATGGTGATGACTTTGCTTTTGTGAATATATATATATATATATATATATATATATATATAAATCACATGGTGTGTATATCTATATATAGATACATAGACATATGTATCTGTGTGTCTATATACATATACATAGACATACACACCATGGAATACTAAAGAGCCACAGAAAGGAATGAGACCATTTTTTGCAGCAACATGGATGTAACTGGAGGCCATTATCCTAAGTAAACTAACATAAAAACAGGAAACCAAATACTACATGTTCTCGCTTATAAGTGAGAGCTAAAAACTGAGTACATATGGATGTAAAGAAAGAAGGAAACAACAAATACCACGGCCCACTTGAGAGTGAAGAGACGGAGGAGGCTGAGGATCGAAAAACTACCTACCAGGTACCATGCTTATTACCTGGGTGTTAAAATAATCTGTACCCCCAAACTCATGTGGCATGTAATTTACCTAAATAACAAACCTGCACATGTATCACTGAACCTCAAAAAAAGAAAACAAAAGAAAAACCTTTGGGTATAATTAGTGGTACCTGGAACAGACATAAAGCAAATTAATCAGAAGCATAGTACATTTTTGAGATAAATATATTGACAAACCATAAAACTAATACGAAAAACAATCCACTTGATTGTTTGAAACATAAAATGATCTTTAAGCTTTCTACTTTCCGAAGAAGGCAGGCTTTAAAGTCCATACAATATCCAAGCATGTGTAAAAGGAGGAACCTTTTGGGCAGACAGAAAAAACATATTTCCCCTTCTTCATTGCATCAGAATGGAGCCACGTGACTGAGTTCTGGCTGCTGGAGTGTGGCCAGAAGTTATGTCCACCCGCTGCAGCCTAATTGCTAGAATGTGCTACATGATGTTTAATGTGTGTGCTCTGACTCAGTTGACCATGTGACAGAAACTAAAAGACCACAGGATGGATGAAGCTACACTGGGAGAGCATTGATGTACATGAGAAAAAAACTTCCAAGTGTTAAACCACGTGTATCAGAGGTTAGCTGTTACCCTAGCATCAGTCATTTTTTTCTATCAGTGTAGGCTTAAGAGAGAAAATGATGCTTTCAGTTTAAAATAGTTTGACTCGGCCACCCCTTTGGGATGTCTAGAGTCCAATATGTAGGTCTATTAGAAATTGCAGGAGTAGACGACATTACCCAGGAATTGAATATGCAGTGAGAAGAAAAGGGAGCCATGGGTCTTACCCCTGAGGAACTCTGTCATTTACAGATGGTCTGAAAAGGGTTGTCACTAAAGGAAGCTAATAAGAGTTGATCATGGATATAGAATGAAATTTAGGAGCCTGTATTGTCACTAAAATACAGAAAGCAGGTGCTTCAAAGAGGAAGCAGTTCACCATGCAATACTGTGCAGAGACATAAAAAAAGATAAGGGTTGAAACATACCCATTGGGGTCTCATTGATGATTTTCAAAACCAGCAGTTTTATAGGAGTAGTGAGTGTGGCTCCAGATTTCAGTGGGCTGGAGCCTGAGTTGAAAGTAAAGAAGAAAAAGTGTGTAAGTGATTTCCAAGAATCTTGGATGAAGGTGAAGAATAAGATAATAATGTAACTAGAGGAATATATAGGGTGAAGGCAGGATTTTAAGACATGAGAGGATAAGAAATGGGTGAACGATTGACAGACAGCTCTTCATCTCTACTGGTGATTACAGAGAATCCCATCTTACACACATTATAACTCCACTTCTAATCCCAGAACAATTTCCACACTTTTCCTACATTCCTGTGAAGTTAGATTGTAAAGTACTTCAAGTCAGGGGATGTCTTCTATCTCTATGTTTTCTCCAGGGCTAAATGGGCACTGAGCACATAAGAGTGTCATAAATATTTTATTGATATTCAACCACAATAGGTATTGTCACTGCTTGATGAGAAATCAGACTCTAAAGAAAATTCATGGTATTACATTTCAGAAATAGGAATAGAATAGAAATTAGAAGAGAAACAGGATCCAGTTTTCAAGAATTTTGATGGAATTTACTAGAGAGTTTTCAGAACATTCTTCTGTAAAGATTTTTAATATTAGTTTGCCACTAGCAATTACTATAGTATCAGATATAAAACTGCATATATGTTATAAAATACTTACATATTCCTATAATTGTAGTTTTAATGTGACCTTTTAAATTTTTATTTCATTTATTAATCATATTAATGCTAATAAACTACTACTAATAAGTGCACTTTCACTTTTATCTTATTTAACTTTCAAATTAGGTAAATCTAATCCCGATGCAATCCAGGAAGGTAGGCTAGAAGATATATTTCTTTCTACTTCGTGACAGATGGGATTCGAATTCAGTTTCTTTACTTCCCAGTCCAAGGATTTTGCACTATACAAGCTCAATACATGCATTTTTGACATTTATCTCTCAAATATTTGGCTGCATACACCTAGTCTGTTTTTCTGTCTACCTTCTTTTCCCTAGGTTCTTTGATCTTTGGTATGTTTGAAATGAAGGATAATTATTTCATCTAAATTTAAATGACTGTTTAACACATCCATCAAACCTATATTTGTTAGATGGTTTATAGATCATGAAGATTTGAGGACTAGTTCCATTTGAGAAGCCCATTCAGGCTGCCAGAAACCCTTTTCATCTTACCGGGCTGGCACTTAAGGTCTTGGCTCTGTATCCAATCTTAGGGTATTCAGGGAACAACAATATACTTGCTTGAATTCTGCAAATCTTAATAATGTTGCTCAGTGGGTAGGTAGAAACTAGTTAGTAGGGTAAGGATATTATCTGTGCCCTTGTAATAAATTGATGCTGTTTCTTATCCATAACTGTCTATATGTGACCACAGTAGAAAACTGATACCAGTAAAAGCAGTGGATCAGGAATGCAAATCACTTCAAACTACAAAAAAATTTTAATGTTTCAAGATTATCTCAAAAATACATTTAGTTTAAAAAATAGCAGCTCATGCTACTAGCTGAAGTTATAACATGGTAACTCCACTGTGATTATCTTAGCAATGGTCAATCCGCATTTTAATTGTCTCTTTGTCAAATTGCAGTTAATGACCTTTCCTTCTCATGAAGGTGGAATAAAATATGCCTTTGGAAACAGAAGGGAACATAGTCTAATGAGAAATTCAAATGAGTGATACGGAGCTGCCGAGCTTGCACCTAGTACTGTACTCTGAATGGCATGTTCTTAGTAATCAGATATTTTTGAAAATTATTTTAAAATTATGGAAAAAGATAATTAGTTGTCAGCTGGAGACATTTCGGAGTTTTGCAAGCCAATTTTGAACTAAGTTTTATACCCAACTTCCAAATACTTTGAAACTATGCTTAAATTGGAGAGTTAATCTCTCCTAGAAAATATTATCTTTAAATTTCCAAGAGAAGAATGCCCCTTAGAAATACAGACATGGTTTCAATGAAAGAGATCTGGACCGATTAACTGTGCATTTTATGATTAGGTTCACCAACAGATAGTTATATATACATATAGATATTTTGTAGACAAGCCATTTAACTTCTCCATATGTTAGTTTTTTTCACTTATAAAATGGGAAAATAATACCTGTGCTTTTTGCAGCAATTCTAAGGTATAAAATGTGTATTTCCAAAGGAATAAGTATTTAGAAAATATTTATCATTTAATGATGCAAGGTTTATCATTAATATGTCCTAAATTCTATATAATATTATAATTCACTAGCCATTGTGGACCTATAGTACTTCGAAATATGATACACTTTTCTTTTTTTTCCTTTTTTTTAGATTCTATTTTCAAAATTGGCTCACAGCTTGGATATATTTGAGTAAAGCAGCTCCTCCTTATGTCCCCAATCATATGGCTCTTGAGCATATAGGGAAGAGTGTGAAAGGAGAGGGTGGGAAACATTACATTAAAGATTCAAACTCCTAGAGTTTTTTTGATTTTTAGTATGATCTTTACAAAAAAAAAAAAGGAAGAAAAAGAAAAAAAAACAGTCTATGAAGGCATCTTCTATGGTCAGATATATCTATTTTTTTCTTTCTTTTTTTTTACTTTCATTAAGTGCCACTAAAAAATTAGGTTCAATTAAACTTTATTAATCTCTTCTGAGTTTTGATTGAGTATATATATATATGGGTATATATATATATACGGGTATATATATATATGGGTATATATATATATACGGATATATATATATATATATATATATATATACACCCAGTTTCAAGCCAGTATCTGCCTTTAAAGATACCTCCTAAATGCTTTCTTTTATTAGTTGCCCTGTTTCAGATTCAGCTTTGTATCTATATCACCTGTTAATATGTGTGGACTCACAGAAATGATCATTGAGGGAATGCACCCTGTTTGGGTATAAGTAGCTCAGGGAAACAATCCTAGCAAGTAGCATTTGGTTTCCTAGATAATGGTGCCATCTTTTTGGCACTGATGGAGACAATGAAATATTCATGAGTTTCTTAAAGCCTTTTGGAAAGAATGTGTGCTGGAATGGAACATTAATGAGCCAGTTTCTTCTGGTTTCATGCCAAGCAGGGGCTGTTAAATAATTAAGGTGTGACAAGCCAGAGTCTACACAGGAGGAGGTGGGAAGAATCAGTCGCTCAGCATTGGAAATGTTCCCCTGCCATCTTGAAATGAACACCCATCTGGTCCAAGTTATCGTACATTCCTTCGGGTATTCTCTTTAAAAACCTTATGGTATCCAATGCATTAAATTGTTTTGATAAAAACCTGCTTCAGGAACATTGAACTACTTCTAACATGCTTGGAAATCACTTAATTAGCCTTTATTGAGTGTGATCAGCATTGCGTTAGGCACTGGAGAGAGAAACGAGACAATTGTGCTTCAAGATTCCTGCCCTCTTGTATCCCCAAATTAGTTGAGAAGCTATGGAAAAAGTTACTGTGTGAGCAATTGTTTAATTTTTTAGAGGTTGAAATGCTTTAGGGAAAGATGCATTGACTGTTGAGTCAAGGAAGTTTTCACAGAAGATGAATGAGCTTGGGCCTTAGTGGAGATATTAGACATCCGTGAGCAGAGGAGAAAATAAGGTTTTATCTTAAGAGGAATAATCAAATGAACAAAAGTATAGAGGAAGAAATGCACAAAAGAGGAAGAGCAAAAATATTCTCTGATGGTATATTAATAACCCTACAGAAAATAATGTCCTTGTTTTTCACACACTAAAATAT
The DNA here is from genome assembly GCF_029281585.2 of Gorilla gorilla gorilla. Classification (NCBI taxonomy): domain Eukaryota; kingdom Metazoa; phylum Chordata; class Mammalia; order Primates; family Hominidae; genus Gorilla; species Gorilla gorilla. Next base: position 71,895,084 of record NC_073241.2, read on the forward strand.
ATAAATAGTACAAGCATATGTTCTATAGGAAATGTTGAGTTGATGGGACAAAGTGTTGACTCTTCAGGATACACAAACTCTGAAAGCGAAGGTGGGTTCCCAGCAGAGATTGCTTTAGTCTTTCAGTAAAGTAGGCAAACTGAATTCTGAGGAGTTTTTATGAGTACAGATCTTTCATATCAGGTCATGAAAACAGACATTTTCACAGTCTTGCATTAAATATGCAAAATCTCATGGTTCTTTCATAATAGAAAGTATTCATGCTGCTTCCCTTGGTCACTCATATGTTTTCCTCAGAATTGTCAGTCTGCGGCCTTCTCTGGAAGGCTGGGCTTTGCAGATCTTTAATGACTACATTTGCCTGTTTGTATTTCTGTTTTCCCTTAAGCAACTGTTACTAAGCACCCACTGTGCATAGAATAAAAGGTTTTAAAAATGGTGTCTCTCTCTCTGTCTCTCTCTCTCTGGCTTACAATCTAATTTAGAGAAAAACACAAATAAGAACATTTATAAACAGTCACCCAGAATCTTACCAAATAAATCTTATCTAATATCTTTATGAATTTTCACTTAGCCTTTTTATCCTATATGGTATGTATAGATTATTTGTTCATTTTCTAGAATTATAATTCTGTCATATATACAGTTGATGTAATTTGTCCCCTTTGTGATATGTTAAAATATATCCTATTCATTTGCAGAATATGCTTTTTAAAATTTTTTTGAGTCAGGGTCCCTCTCTGTTGTCACCCAGGCTGGAGTGCAGTGTTAACATCATAGGTAAGATCATAGCTCACTGCAGTTTCAAGCTCCTGGGCTCAGGTGATCCTCCAGCTTCAGTCTTCCAAGTGGCTATGACTATGGGTCCACGCCATCAAGCCAGCTAAGGTTTTTCTTTCTTTTTTTTTTTTTTTTTTTTTTTTGAGATAGGGTCTCACTATATTGCCCAGGCTGGTCTTGAACTCCTGGACTCAAGCAATCCTCCCACCTTGGTCTGGCCTCCCAAAATGCTGGGATTACAGATGGGAATGACTATGCTTGGCCTTTATTTGTAAAATATACTTAATTGCCACATAGCGTACTAAAATTTATTAAAGTATTTCTTATTGTTGCACATTTACATTTTATGCTTTATTACTAGCTTTATTACTACAATTAATGCTTTGATAAACATTATATCAATCTATAATTCAATCCTTTATTCTCAGGGTAATTTCCTAGATGTGAAATATTTGTTTCAAAATCTATCAGCATTGGGGTGGAGCCAAGATGGCCGAATAGGAACAGCTCCGGTCTACAGCTCCCAGCGTGAGCGACGCAGAAGACGGGTGATTTCTGCATTTCCATCTGAGGTACCGGGTTCACCTCACTAGGGAGTGCCAGACAGTGGGTGTAGCGCACCGGGCACGAGCCGAAGCAGGGTGAGGCATTGCCTCACTCGGGAAGTGCAAGGGGTCAGGGAGTTCCCTTTCCTAGTCAAAGAAAGGGGTGACAGATGGCACCTGGAAAATTGGGTCACTCCCACCCTAATACTGTGCTTTTCCAATGGGCTTAAAAAACGGCACACCAGGAGATTACATCCCACACATGGCTCGGAGGGTCCTATGCCCACGGAGTCTTGCTGATTGCTAGCACAGCAGTCTGAGATCAAACTGCAAGGTGGCAGTGAGGCTGGGGGAGGGGTGCCTGCCATTGCCCAGGCTTGATTAGGTAAACAAAGCAGCTGGGAAGCTTGAACTGGGTGGAGCCCACCACAGCTCAAGGAGGCCTACCTGCCTCTGTAGGCTCCACCTCTGGGGGCAGGGCACAGACAAACAAAAAGGCAGCAGTAACCTCTGCAGACTTAAATGTCCCTATCTGACAGCTTTGAAGAGAGCAATGGTTCTCCCAGCACGCAGCTGGAGATCTGAGAATGGGCAGATTGCCTCCTCAAGTGTGTCCCTGACCCCAGAGCAGCCTAACTGGGAGGCACCCCCCAGTAGGGGCAGACTGACACCTCACACGGCCAGGTACTCCTCTGAGACAAAACTTCCAGAGGAACGATCAGGCAGCAGCATTTGCGGATCACCAATATCCGCTGTTCTACAGCCACCGCTGTTCTGCAGCCATCGCTGCTGATACCCAGGCAAACAGGGTCTGGAGTGGACCTCTAGCAAACTCCAACAGACCTGCAGCTGAGGGTCCTGTCTGTTAGAAGGAAAACTAACAAACAGAAAGGACATCCACACCAAAAACCCATCTGTACATCACCATCATCAAAGACCAAAAGTAGATAAAACCACAAAGATAGGGAAAAAACAGAGCAGAAAAACTGGAAACTCTAAAAAGCAGAGCACCTCTCCTCCTCCAAAGCAATGTAGCTCCTCACCAGCAATGGAACAAAGCTGGATGGAGAATGACTTTGACGAGGTGAGAGAAGAAGGCTTCAGATGATCAAACTACTCTGAGCTACAGGAGGAAATTCAAACCAATGACAAAGAAGTTAAAAACTTTGAAAAAAAAATTAGACAAACGGATAACTAGAATAACCAATGCAGAGAAGGCCTTAAAGGAGCTGATGGAGCTGAAAGCCAAGGCTGGAGAACTAGGTGAAGAATGCAGAAGCCTCAGGAGCAGATGTGATGAACTGGAAGAAAGGGCATCAGTGATGGAAGATGAAACGAATGAAATGAAATGAGAAGGGAAGTTTAGAGAAAAAAGAATAAAAAGAAATGAACAAAGCCTCCAAGAAATATGGGACTATGTGAAGAGACCAAATCTAGGTCTGATTGGTTTACCTGAAAGTGACGGGGAGAATGGAACCAAGTTGGAAAACACTCTGCAGGATATTATCCAGGAGAACTTCCCCAATCTAGCAAGGCAGGCCAACATTCAGATTCAGGAAATACAGAGAATGCCACAAAGATACTCCTCGAGAAGAGCAACTCCAAGACACATAATCGTCAGATTCACCAAAGTTGAAATGAAGGAAAAAATGTTAAGGGCAGCCAGAGAGAAAGGTCAGGTTACCCACAAAGGGAAGCCCATCAGACTAACAACTGATCTCTCGGCAGAAACTCTACAAGCCAGAAGAGAGGGGGGGCCAATATTCAACATTCTTAAAGAAAAGAATTTTCAACCCAGAATTTCCTACCCAGCCAAACTAAGCTTCATAAGTGAAGGAGAAATAAAATACTTCACAGACAAGCAAATGCTGAGAGATTTTGTCACCACCAGGCCTGCCCTAAAAGAGCTCCTGAAGGAAGCACTAAACATGGAAAGGAACAACTGGTACCAGCCACTGCAAAAACATGCCACAATGTAAAGACCATCAAGGCTAGGAAGAAACTGCATCAACTAACGAGCAAAATAACCAGCTAACATCATAAAGACAGGACCAAATTCACACATAACAATATTAACTTTAAATGTAAATGGGCTAAATACTCCAATTAAAAGACACAGACTGGCAAATTGGATAAAGAGTCAAGACCCATCACTGCTGTATTCAGGAAACCCATCTCACATGCAGAGACACACATAGGCTCAAAATAAAAGGGATGGAGGAAGATCTACTCTTCCATTTGTTGTACATTGATTTTGTATCCTGAGACTTTGCTGAATTTGCTTATCAGCTTAAGGAGATTTTGGGCTGAGACAATGGGGTTTTCTAGACATACAATCATGTCATCTGCAAACAGGGACCATTTGACTTCCTCTTTTCCTGATCGAATACCCTTTATTTCCTTCTCCTGCCTAATTGCGCTGGCCAGAACTTCCAACACTATGTTGAATAGTACAATTCAATTCACTATGTTTGAATTGAATAGTACAATACAATTCACTATGTTGAATAGAACAATGTACAGCAAATGGAAAACAAAAAAAGGCAGGGGTAGCAATCCTAGTCTCTGATAAAACAGACTTTAAACCAACAAAGATCAAAAGAGAAAAAGAAGGCCATTACATAATGGTAAAGGGATCAATTCAACAAGAAGAGCTAACTATCCTAAATATATATGCACCCAATCAGGAGCACCCAGATTCATAAAGCAAGTCCTGAGTGACCTACAAAGAGACTTAGACTCAAACACATTAATAATGGGAGACTTTAACACCCTACTGTCAACATTAGACAGATCAATGAGACAGAAAGTTAACAAGGATACCAGGAATTGAACTCAGCTCTGTATCAAGTGGACCTAATGGACATCTACAGAACTCTCCATCCCAAATCAACTGAAGATACATTTTTTCAGCACCACACCACAGCTATTCCAAAATTGACCACATAGCTGGAAGTAAAGCACTCCTCAGCAAATGTAAAAGAACAGAAATTATAACAAACTGTCTCTCAGACCACAGTGCAATCAAACTAGAACTCAGGATTAAGAAACTCACTCAAAACCGCTCGACTACATGGAAACTGAACAACCTGCTCCTGAATGACTACTGGGTACATAACGAAATGGAGGCAGAAATAAAGATGTTCTTTGAAACCAACGGGAACAAAGACTCAACATACCAGAATCTCTGGGACACATTCAAAGCAGTGTGTAGAGGGAAATTTATAGCACTAAATGCCCATAAGAGAAAGCAGGAAAGATCCAAAATTGACACCCTAACATCACAATTAAAAGAACTAGAAAAGCAAGAGCAAACACATTCAAAAGCTAGCAGAAGGCAAGAAATAACTAAAATCAGAGCAGAACTGAAGGAAATAGAGACACAAAAAAACCTTCAAAAAATTAATGAATTCAGGAGCTGGTTTTTTGAAAAGATCAACAAAATTGATAGACCACTAGCAAAACTAATAAAGAAGAAAAGACAGAAGAATCAAATAGATGCAATAAAAAATGATAAAGGGGATATCACCACTGATCCCACAGAAATACAAACTACCATCAGAGAATACTACAAACACCTCTACGCAAATAAACTAGAAAATCTAGAAGAAATGGATAAATTCCTCAACACATACACTCTCCCAAGACTAAACCAGGAAGAAGTTGAATCTCTGAATAGACAAATAACAGGCTCTGAAATTGTGGCAATAATCAATAGCTTACCAACCAAAAAGAGTCCAGGACCAGATGGATTCACAGCCAAATTCTACCAGAGGTACAAGGAGGAGCTGGTACCATTCCTTCTGAAACTATTCCAATCAATAGAAAAAGAGGGAATCCTCCCTAACTCATTTTATGAGGCCAGTATCATCCTGATACCAAAGCCTGGCAGAGACACAACCAAAAGAGAGAATTTTAGACCAATATCCTTGATGAACATTGATGCAAAAATCCTCAATAAAATACTGGCAAACTGAATCCAGCAGCACATCAAAAAGCTCCTCCACCATGATCAAGTGGGCTTCATCCCTGGAATGCAAGGCTGGTTCAACATACCCAAATCAATAAATGTAATCCAGCATAGAAAGAGAACCAAAGACAAAAACCACATGATTATCTCAATAGATGCAGAAAAGGCCTTTGACAAAATTCAACCTCCCTTCATGCTAAAAACTCTCAATAAATTAGGTATTGATGGGATGTATCTCAAAATAATAAGAGCTATCTATGACAAACCCACAGCCAATATCATACTGAATGGGCAAAAACTGCAAGCATTCCCTTTGAAAACTGGCACAAGACAGGGATGCCCTCTCTCACCACTCCTATTCAACCTAGTGTTGGAAGTTCTGGCCAGCGCAATTAGGCAGGAGAAGGAAATAAAGGGTATTTGATCAGGAAAAGAGGAAGTCAAATTGTCCCTGTTTGCAGATGACATGATTGTATATCTAGAAAACCCCATTGTCTCAGCCCAAAATCTCCTTAAGCTGATAAGCAACTTCAGCAAAGTCTCAGGAGACAAAATCAATGTACAAAAATCACAAGCATTCTTATACGCCAATAACAGACAAACAGAGAGTCAAATCATGAGTGAACTCCCATTCACAATTGCTTCAAAGAGAATAAAATACCTAGGAATCCAACTTACAAGGGATGTGAAGGACCTCTTCAAGGAGAACTACAAACCACTGCTCAATGAAATAAAAGAGGATACAAACAAATGGAAGAACTTTCCATGCTTATGGGTAGGAAGAATCAATATCGTGAAAATGGCCACACTGCCCAAGGTAATTTATAGATTCAATGCCATCCCCATCAAGCTACCAATGACTTTCTTCACAGAATTGGAAAAAACTACTTTAAAGTTCATATGGAACCAAAAAAGAGCCTGCATTGCCAAGTCAATCCTAAGCCAAAAGAACAAAGCTGGAGGCATCACACTACCTGACTTCAAACTATACTACAAGGTTATAGTAACCAAAACAGCATGGTACTGGTACCAAAACAGAGATGTAGATCAATGGAACAGAACAGAGCCCTCAGAAATAATGCCGCGTATCTACAGCTATCTGATTTTTGACAAGCCTGAGAAAAACAAGCAATGGGGAAAGGATTCCCTATTTAATAAATGGTGCTGGGAATACTGGCTAGCCATATATAGTAAGCTGAAACTGGATCCCTTCCTTACACCTTATCCGAAAAGTAATTCAAGATGGATTAAAGACTTACATGTTAGACCTAAAACCATAAAAACCCTCGAAGAAAACCTAGGCAATACCATTCAGGACATAGGCATGGGCAAGGACTTCATGTCTAAAACACCAAAAGCAATGGCAACAAACGCCAAAATTGACAAATGGGATCTAATTAAACTAAAGAGCTTCTGCACAGCAAAAGAAACTACCATCAGAGTGAACAGGCAACCTACAAAATGGGAGAAAATTTTCACAACCTATTCATCTGACAAAGGGCTAATATCCAGAATCTACAATGAAGTCAAACAAATTTACAAGAAAAAAACAAACAACCCCATCAAAAAGTGGGCAAAGGATGTGAACAGACACTTCTCAAAAGAAGACATTTATTCAGCCAAAAAACACATGAAAAAATGCTCATCATCACTGGTCATCAGAGAAATGCAAATCAAAACCACAATGAGATACCATCTGACACCAGTTAGAATGGCAATCATTAAAAAGTCAGGAAACAACAGGTGCTGGAGAGGATGTGGAGAAATAGGAACACTTTTACACTGTTGGTGGGACTGTAAACTAGTTCAACCATCGTGGAAGACAGTGTGGCGATTCCTCAGGGATCTAGAACTAGAAATACCATTTGACCTAGCCATCCCATTACTGGGTATATACCCAAAGGATTATAAATCATGCTGCTATAAAGACACATGCACACATATGTTTATTGCGGCACTATTCACAATAGCAAAGACTTGGAACCAACCCAAATGTCCAACAACGATAGACTGGATTAAGAAAATGTGGCACATATACTCCATGGAATACTATGCAGCCATAAAAAATGATGAGTTCATGTCCTTTGTAGGGACATGGATGAAACTGGAAACCATCATTCTCAGCAAACTATCACAAGGACAAAAAACCAAACACTGCATGTTCTCACTCATAGGTGGGAACTGAATGATGAGAACACATGGACACAGGAAGGGGAACATCACACTCCAGGGACTGTTGTGGGGTAGGGGGAGGGGGAGGGATAGCATTAGGAGATATACCTAATGCTAAGTGACGAGTTAATGGGTGCAGCACACCAACATGGCACATATATACATATGTAACAAACTTGCACAGTGTGCACATGTACCCTAAAACTTAAAGTATAATAATAATAAAATTACAAAAAAAAAAAAACAAAAAAAACACAAAATCTATCAGCATTGTTAGTGATTTTGGCACATATTACCGAACTTTCCTAAAAATACCAATTTATTATTCATTCAATATATGAGAAGGCCCATCTGTTTCATAAACAATTCCTTGTCAATTTGTATATGATCTTTTAAAAAGATCTTTATTTCATAGATGAAAATCATGACATTGTTTTTACTTGCATTATGTAAAAAGTTGAAAATTTTCTCATTTATTTAAAGGATACTTATGTGAGATTTTTACTTGTGTGAGTTGTTTCATTATGACGTTTTCTCACTCTTTTATTTCTATAAGTAGACTTTAATAACTATTAAGTTATTTTTAAATTCTTCATAAAACTTCTAATAATTATAAATTTTATTTGAAAATTAATGAAAAATTATAGCTAAGGCTTGTTTATACCAAATGCAAGCATAGAAAGAAAATTGAAATCTTATTATTTTTTATCATATTTAAGAATAGGTTTAAATTACAAGGCATAAGCTTTAGAGCCTGGTCATTTTCTTCTAATACATAGATCTGATTTTCAAACCTAAGGTCCATTTGTTGGCCTTCATCACTTGATAACACACAACCTCCTACCTGCTACGAGTTATTGATATTCAGACATAGATTCTTAGGAGACAATGCTGTTTTTGTTTATTTGTTTTTTTTTTTGTTGTTGTTTTTAAAGAGAACAAATGGTACATTTTATTATAAAGGGGAAATTTATCTTTAAATGCATGGAAATATTTGCTAATCATCGTTCCAACTTGGGGTTTTTGAACTTGCTCATTCATCTCCCTGGTTTCTGCCAGCCAGAGATAACAGCATCATTCCTGTTAATGTATAATTTCACTCCTCTATTACATTCTTCTTGTTTTCCCATAGTCTTCCATGAACTGCAGTCTTTTTTTTTTTTTGCTAATCCTTCCATGTAAAAATCATATTATTTGTTTTTGATATATAACTTGTAGCTTTAAAAGTATTATTTCCTCAAAGAAGAGAAAAAGTACCTCTGCCCTCAAAATACTTTGCACACTTTTTAAAAATTTAAGAACAGCTAATTTGTAGAGTTAGGAAAAGGGAATCTTATTATTTTAGAATGTGCTGAATCATTCAATATAATGCAGCAAAGAAATTTCAATTTTACCCTCAGACTAATTGCCCAGAAAGAAAAATAAATATACAAGAAAGTTAGCTATGTACAAAGTGGCCAGATGATCAATAGATAAGAAAGGCATTTGGGAGATGATGTATTTATCTATTCCTATCCCATCTCATTCTATTCATTGAGGCAACTTAGAATAAGAGAATGACATCAATAGTGAAGGAAAAAAAGATAAGTAGAAAACAAGACTAGAAAAGGATGAAATTAGTACGTATAACTGCAGGCAGAGGTTGCACATGTAGCTTTAATCATCTCAATGCTAAAAGCAAAGAGGGAATACAGATCAGTTTAAGATTCACAGTGTCCATGAAAGCAAACAAGCTGATCCAAGAAGGAGGGCATTTCTTGATGCTGAGATGTACACACCCTATCTTGATGGATTTCATTGAAAATGTATTTTTAATATAATAACAAAAAGACTTGAATAAAGGGAAGAGATGTCAGGAGGACACAATGACCTCAGGCAAAATAATTGGGAATACTAGTATATGATTTTCTAGCATTCCATATTTTTCCCTATCAAAGACTTTTGACACTATAGATTCTTGCATAGTTTCCTATTTTCCCTGCCAAATGGTGTACTCAGTGATAGTTATTCAATGATTATATTCTCATTGCATGATATGTGGTATAGCAGCAATACATTTTGAGAAAAAAATATAAATACATAAATATTTTTAAAGAAAGTAAAGACATTTGGGACCTGGATTGAGACATGGTACATATTTGTGCTGGAGTTAGTGACCCAGGAAGGCCTGCACCAGGTTTTGTTTAATGATAAGTATATCTACAAGTTGCAAAGACAATAGAGGTATATTGAATGAACCTCAGTCAATCAAATGACTTTCTGCTCTGTATTGCAAGTTGGGCAAGCTCAAGGGCAGTCTAGTTCTAAAGGTCAGTACATCTACATGGGAGAACTGAGTCCAGGAGTTAAAAGTCAATAAGGATTGTTCTTAAATTATGGAATTCTTGGGCTCACTAATGTGTTCGTTTTCCTGGTTGTTGCCTATCCTCAGAAACACTGCCTTTAGACTTAGGATGGGTATCTGCACTCCAACTCTGAATTCTGTCCTCTGCCTCTCTTGAACTTTGGTTACCTTCTTTTATTATTCCTTTATTGAGAACTACCTTTTATCAAGCATTTCCTGAATGCTTGGGTTAAAGTGGAAGAGAAATCCACACCCTGCCTTCACAAAGCTTGAATTCATAGGGATATAGACATATAAGGTTGAAGAATTGAAATGTTCCTACAGTTTATGGGATAATTTCTTGGGAAACCTAGTAGTCGTCCAGCCCTTGCCACCTTACAAGGCTATTTTGTTTTCCACTTTGTGTTGCTAAGTCAAACCAGAGTCTTGCTTACTTGCAGTTAAACTCGTCACATCAGGTTCTCGAATACTCATTGTGGGAACCAACCCACTAGTCAGGTGTTCTACCAGTCCGAGAATCAGTTCATGCATTCCAACCACTGTCCTAGTCTAGGTTATTTTCCAACCTTCCTGGCCTGCTCTCTTCTATTGCTCCAGTAGACAATATGGTTTACTGCATTTGAAAGCCAGGAAGAATTCAGCAGAATTCAGCTCTGATACTCATCAGGAGTGTGACCTTGCAAAATTATTTAACCTTCTGATCCAGAGTCTGTGAATAGGAATAATAATGCCTTTCTCTAAAGGTTTCTGTGAAGGTCAAAGCAGATGAAATATTATTCTCTCCCAGTGTCAGGCATAGCAGCCCTTATTTCCTATCTCAGTTCCTGAGAACATAGGTATAGCCAGTAAACTATGCCTGAAGGAAGGAAGTAGAAGTCTAGGAAACTGAAAAATGATTCAATGAATTTATAAGTTGGGATGATTTCCCTAGGCAGTACCCTTAAATAATCCATTGAAAGCTGTAATTTATTAGTAATGTTTGGGATAAAGTGACTTATCCTTTGGGAAATGTAAATGATGATGTAGTTCTCATAATCATTGTTGCTTATTATCTTGTATTCATTTCACACTTCAAAATATGGTGAGTTAACTCTATGTAGAAACAAAATTACAATAACTAAGAACACCCAGGATTGGTAATTGTTTTGTATTCAAATCTATTAAGATGTTTATTATCTCATCTTTGCATAGAACTTTGTAAAATATTTAGTGATTAATAAAAAACTTCAGACAAAAAGGTTTGCCGTAAAGGAGAAAAATATAGTTTCTCTCATTTTTTGCAATAATGCCAATTTGTGTGTGTGTGTGTGTGTAGTTTTGAATAGCACTAAAGTTTAGAGTGTCATTGTACTTTCTAAGTGTTGATTTGTGTTTTAAATCCTCCAGCTGGTCTAGCATAAAGCAGCAATTTAGTTATATTTTTATTCAGTCACTCCCCCACACTTGCTCACACTTGCTCTTCCTAGGGCTATGAGCCTTTATTAAGGTTATAAAATGCTTCGACCTTCATCAAAGGCACAGTGACTTCCCTTGAGGTCCAAAGCATTAATGATGAGGTGAAATGCAAAATCATTATCGGAGGGCTGCATCTCTCCTACCTCAGTAGCTATTCAAATCATCCAATTGAAAGGCAAACCTATCCAAAAGCTAATAAAGAATTCTCCCCAGCAGTTGAAATATTGGACAAATTGCTTTTCAACTCATGATAGGATGTTAACTGGGTGACAGCCCAATGCTGCTGGTTCACTATATTCCACCTCTGTAAGCTGGGTAATTGATGGTCTTTAGGTCTGAAAGTCAACAGTTGTTGTTGGTGAGTTTGCAATGAGAAACTTTACCATGGAAATGGGCCAGTGGTGAGTGTTTATGACTTGTCATTGTTTCAGCGTCAAAGTCTCTATGAGGAAAGCCATACTCATTTAGGGGTAGTGTCACATTTGCATTCGACAGTTTATGAAAACTTGTAAGTGTACTGGTGGAAAATTGAATGGTGACAACATGAAAAAATGTTACTTATGTGAAAATCAGTTTATAAAGACTGGATCTCATTCCCTTTCCTTCAAAAACAAAGCAGTTTGCACCAAAGTATGTAACACTCATGGGTGATAGTGGTGACAAATAAGTGTCTCCAGTAAAATCAATCTGTTTATTTCATCACAGATTTGAAGACTATATTAAAAAGGCTCATGTATTTGAGAGCTACAATAAATCGTGAAAGTTCATCTTGACCAGTTATTGTCCCACTTTCATATATATAAAGTTACTCATTAGTTACATGGTTAAAAAATGGGGGAGTTCTTTAGGAATACATCAAAATTTGGATTCTTTATAATTATCATATTTATAGTGAGGCAGGTGTTCTTGGGCTTCGATTGCATAATGCAATAATTTGATGTATACCCTCGAAAGATAAAATACGTCCCAGTTAAAAGGGATCTAAATAAACAACTAATTTAGGGGTATCCATCTAGTTCCTGTGTCCACAGAGAACCCGGATCTATATAGGTGAAAATGTAAGTTGATAATTGTTGTCAACACATCATAATACTTTTTTGAAATAATATATTTACTGATAGATGATATAAAGATCAAATTATTTGCTTTTGACTGTTTTGACACAAACAAAGAGAAACAAGAGGGATGCTGTGATTGGGCTAAAGGAGCTAAAAACAAGAATTAGAAAGATTAGTTCCACTCTAAATCTGAACATTAAAAATGTATCCTGTTAGGTCAGAGCATACCTAAAAGTAAAGTGACTTGTGGAAAGTATATAAAATCTGAACTTTTTGTTAAGGTTAGAGAACTAAATTTAACCCCTAATGTTTGTGTAGGTCTTGGTATTGCCAAAGCATTTCCTCATATAAACTGGGCGTTAGCACGTAATACACAGAGCACTGGACTGGGAATCAGAAGACTTGGTTTCTCAGAATGACTCAGACAATATCCATAACAAACTTAAATAGTTATTCTATTTGCCAAGGTCCTTAATTTTTTATGGTACAAGATAATCTTTAAGGCTTCATGATGCATGTATGTTCATTACCGTTAAATGTGTACTGTACACAAGAAATCCATTAGGCTAGTGTGACTAGAGTTATGTACACTTGGACTTTGGGCATCTTGAAGGCAGGAGATCTGCCTCCTAAAGACTCAACCATCTGTTTCCTCACTTTTGGAGGAGCATGTATTTTTAAGGTAGCAATTGAAAAAAAAAGTCTAATAAGGAGAATTTTAAGGTAAATTTACCTTGGACCTAGTTAGCCTGTGGTGCCCTATATAGAGTTAACTTCAGACTGGCAGCATTTGGGTAATGCCTTCTAAAGGGTACCCCTCCAGACAGTGTTTGGACTCTAGTTTCTCATGGAAAAGAGGAGTGAAAGGAGAAGCTGAAGAACTAGTGGAACTTAAGTCTGTGTCTTCAATATTTCCTATAGATGAATACAGAAAAACAAGAAAGAAACAAAACTACACCAAGCAATGCATTCAACATACTTGAAGGTAGAATATGGCTTAATTTTTAAATAAATAACTGTAATCACAAAAGAAAGAAAGACAAATGAAAACAAACAAGAAAACACCAAACTCTGGGAAGTTCTTTTATGAGCCTGCCATGGCACAAGACTTCGAGATCAAACGAGAGCAATCTGAGGAAAAGTGGAGGGAAGAAACAAGAGGGAAGCTGTGATTGGGCTAACGTTGAGCTAAAAACAAGTATCAGAAAGAGTAGTTCCATTCTAAATCTGAACACTAAAAATGTATCTTGGTAGGTCAAAGCATATATGGTAGGGAAAGAATTTAACAGTGTATGTCACCTGACATGGCAGCCCCCCAGAGCTCCTGGGGAAGAAAAAGACCAAAAGTGAGAGAGAAACATCTTTTGTCAATTAAGTGGCAAGAGAAAAAGCAAAAGGGGAGATAGTAGGGCTCTGCAAGATAAAAAAGGACAAACAAACAAACTGGAGGACACCAGTTTTTCCCTCAATCATAAAAAGTAAAATGAAAATCACTAAAGATTCTAGACTTTCATACCGTGACAGAAGAATATGCCATTGTAAGTATTAATTTTATAAACCACCCCAAATCCACAGAATAAACAGAAGACAAATAAATCTAAACAAAATTACTGTAACATATCAGAAAATATGTTTTAGCACACTTCAGCTGATAAAGATTATTTTTTTCCCTGTAGAAACATAAAGCAGGACTTACAGTCTCCAGTCCAGCATGAAAGAAGCTTAGAAGTGACTGCTCAATCCTAACAAGTAAAAAGTTGAAAAAACTGAAAAATCAACTCTTCTTAAATCTGTAAGGGTGGTAAGGTCATAGGACAAACTGCTGCCCCCAAAATTGGAGAGACAGACAGGCTGGATACAGAAAATCACAACTTATTAGAAGCAGAAACCCATGAACAGAAACCTCCATTGAAACTAGAGCAGGGGTAGAAAAGCTTGAACTCTAACTGATGAATTGCTGGAGGCTGAGTGCTGAAGTAGAAAGTACAATAAACTTATTGATTGTTGTATAGGCAATAGGTAGGATTTAGAGTATACTATTAAAAATCAACAAACCAGAGAGTAAAGTGTTAAATAAGAAATCAGGGGACAAAAGAAATAAAATAATAAAAAGAAGTTAACCAATTAGATTATATAAAAACATAAGTTGCGTGTATGTGTATGCGTGTGTGTGTGTGTGTGTGTGTGTGTGTGTGTGTATTGCCCGAGAGTATATTGGGGCATACTTTTGCGGGGTGATTCAGTGAGAATGCTCTTCCTTCAGACTTGAGTAAATGCTGTTGAAAGCACAGGTATCACTAGCATAGAAAAATATATGAGTGTATGTGCACAAATATGTATATATATACACATATATAAATTTATCTCTGCAATGCATTGTTTTTCAACTTGGAATTGAGAATGTATGTGATTTTTATTACATGAACTGTTGTTGCTTTGACAGAAATGGCAAGTGGAACTAACACTGTGCAACCCTAAGCACAGTTGCTGTGTTTATCTCTGTAATAGTGATAATATGATTAAGGGAATACAAAATATGTAGGATATGGACTAGCCATAGTGCTGGTGGCAAAAGGGAAAGAAAGGACATTACTCTTGAGCAAATGAGAGATATAGTCAGTGTTGGATTTCTTCCGGTATGTTTGGGTTTTAGAATTATATTCTTATAGCTTTCTTAACAACCACTATTTATTAAAATTCTTTCAGAGGAAAAACAATAAAGAAGCTTGAAACACTTACTTTAGCCTCACACCTGCTTTTCCATGAAGTGCCTTAATAAAATGTTTTATTATCAAAACCATTGCATCTTAGCAGAATAAACATTTTAATTGGATGGGTTGACAAAAGGTGACTCATTATTTTGTAGAATATTTTCCCAACCAGAGTCTGTGACCAGTTGCTCTTAGAAAAGCTCTTAGGGTTGAGCTTTTCTCTTACATATCAGAGCCCAACATATTCCATACTTTCAAAATAATTGCAAAATAAGTATACAAAAGTGTGAACTACTTTTTAACAATTTATATAGAGATCCAGTTCTCCCTCTTTTAGACACATTACAGGTTGTCGGTTCCCTTTGTTGTTTATAGCTCCATAAAATTTCAACCCCCATGAACAAAAGAATATGCTAGTCTATAGAACTGAACTTAAATTATTTTGCTCCTACTCAGAAAGGTAGTTTAATTATTTCATAAACTTCCCTCATTTAAAACAAATTTATTCTGTCTTTGATGCTTACTATAAATTGCAACCATGCTTCATTCTAATATATTCTTTTATTATTTGGATCCTCAGAAGATTTAAAGGGTGCCAATTTCCTGTACGATTTATCAGAAAATATTTAGCAATTCTGTTCAGAGCAAACTTATAAAAATACAACTAACAAAAGATGTATTACATTGTTTTCATTTTAGCATGTTTTCAGAACTGGTAACCTAGTTCCTTCTTGCTTCCTTTTGATAAGAGTAAGTTTAAAATTAAATATTAACCCTTCTCTCCATAAAAATACACATATTTATTTAGGAGGTACCAGTTATAAAATAATTGAGAGATTTTCATATTTTTCTGCAATGGAAAATTTTTCTGCAAAGGATTATCCTTCCTTATTTGATTTGATTCTCTTTCCTCATCAATTTTATTTAGTAGCTCTGTCACCTACTCCTGTCTAAAAAGAAAATGAAAGACACTATTCCCTGGGTGGTAGAGGGAGGGATAAACTTTCTTCTAGCATTTCTTTTCTGTTTTCCAAGAAAAAGGTATCTAACTAACTGGTGGATCGAATCCCAGAGCACTGACTGGGCCATGCACACCCAAGTGTTAGGTTTCTGTGTGTAAGAAGGCCATTCATATTGTGATGGTCAATTTTATGTGGCAACTTGACTAAGCCATGGTGCCTAGTTGCTTGGTCAAACAATGGTCTACTTCTTATTGTGACTATTTTTTGGCTTTAATAACATTTAAATCAGTAGGCTTTGAGTAAAGTAGATTACTCTTGATAATGTGAATGGGTCTCAGTCAATCAGCTGAAGGCCTTTAAGAGCAAAGACTGAGATTTTCAAAAGAAGGAATTCTAGCTCAAGACTGTAACATCAATTCTTAGTTCAATCTCCAGCCTGTCAGCAGCCTGCCCTATGGATAATTTCTCTCTCTTCCTCTCTCTCTCCCCGCCCCCTCTACGGGTGTTGCCTCTCTGGAGAGCCCTGACAAATACACCTGCTAGTGGGTCTCTCATATCCATTTTCTCTTTGTATTTGTCTGGTGGAGGAAGTTTACTACACAAGGCCCACTCTTTCATTTATATTTGTTCTGTGTTGTCATGCCCCTTCCATTTCATATGAGTACTCTACAAATAAAGATAAGAATTTTTCCTCAGAGGTAAGAAATCCCCAGACTATGAGTCCAGAGACTCCTGCATGGCGTCTTCTAGGCACCTGGCTAAGACAAAGTGATCCTTCCCCTAGTGTGTGTGGCTCCCTTAGGACCACAGATAATGCCAAATATCATCCAATATAATTATAAATCTTACGTAATATGCCAACATATTCTAATGCCTAAATTTGTTGGAGATTAAGAGGGGAAGCTCTATGTTGTCTGAATCTGTCTAAATCTGGTTCTAACATAAGATGGAACCACTCTGGGCAGAAGATAGAAAAAAGTGGCAGAAAATCTCATCTATTGAGGTCTCACTTTGCTCTCAACCCAAGGCATTTGTTCTACATTATTATATTATTTAACATCATTAAACTCACGCCATAATCCTGTGAGGTAAACATTGTCATGAGAACACTCAAGATCACAGAGCCCTTAAGTGTCTGAGTTGACAGCCACTCCAATAAAGGAACACCTGCTCTCATAGCTGTCTCTGTTTGTTCGTCTGCTGGCTAAGGTGATAGGGGTCCATAAACCCACAACAGAGGTAAGGATTGGCCTTAAATGTTAATTTTCTGAAGGTATTTAAATTATATTCTTCTAGAAGTTTTATTCTTCTAACCACATAATGAAGACTGTTGTCCACCAAAATCCACGTTCTTTCAAAATTATGGAGCTGGACTAAGATTCAGCTGTGTTATTGCAGACTGCATATCTTAGCCCTCTTAGCAACAAAGCGCTGCTATGTAAATGAATTGACATGTGGCCTTTCAGATTTTGGATATCTTGCCATACTCTTTTTTCTCTCCCTGCTGGCTAAGATGACCAGGGCATGGCCAATCATGAAGTCATTTTCTGCAGATGGCAATGCCACCGTTCCCCCGTGTCTCTGAATCATGACAAAAAGGGAACAACCCACTTGCCAAGAACACCTAACCTGGACTATTACATGAGTAAGAAACAGACTAGTATATCTCTTAAGTCACTGAATAATTGTTAGGTGTCTTATTACAACAGAATACCTTAGTCTATCCCTTATATTTTTAGTTAGTTTAATTAACACATAACATTTTACTATATGAAAATATAGTACCCTAAAATAAATATTTCATTGGTGAACTTATTGTGATAATTAAATAAATATATTTATGCATGATGAAAATTAACTGTCAAGTGAATAAATTGGGGAAAAAAGATTACATCAAATTGGTTGAAGGTCAATATGTTTTAAAAAAAAGTAATTGTTAATATTTGACTGTTTTTTCCTTTCCAGTGTATTTTAAAAGCAATACGTAGATTCAATGCCATAACAGGTGTGTGCTCAGTCTATATATGCAGGAGTACTTTTATTTCTTTGCTGCTCTTCATTATAGCTATGTCCTAAGCTTATCTCAAGCAAATTATATTCAAACTCATTAATAACAAAAAATGAAGACAGTGTCTCCACCATTTGCTTGTTCATTTAAATCATATCATTGACTTCCCTGATGTCTTTTAATATGGCAGACTTTTATTACAGATGTTGGATGAAGTCTCACTGAAAATTGGGCAATGGGATGGATGAATTCTCATAAGCATTTCAAACTTCCTCTAACATGGTTATTTTTATTAAAAAATTATTACAGAAAGGCCTTTCCAAACTTACTATTTTTTACTTACTTAGATAGCAGATCAATCTACTGTCCTAACAATACACTTACATTTGTTTTCGTGATCATGGAACAGGTGGGCACATATAAGAAGTGTTAAGCTTCATCAGTCTGTCTGAATATAGATGTTCCATGTGGTGATTTTCGACATGGTAAAGGGAAGAAAAAATTGGTCTAGCAACATAGCAAAGGCAGTAACTAGATAATTTCAGTCTTCAGCTCCCACATTAGCCCACCTATAAACTTTTTTCTTTTTATTCATATCTTCTACTTTTATCTTTCTATGGCCCCTAAATTCTCATCTGTGAGATATAATTTATGAAAACATCCATTGGGTCCTATAAATATTTTTAATAAAAACCCATTTCACTTGAGGAAAAAAAATACAAAATCCTTAACTTGGCTTCCAGTGAACACATTTTTTCCCATGCTGGCATGACTTCCAGTTGTTCTATATGTTTTCAACATTCCTAAGCCACAGTCACCCTTGTGTTTTCACTGTTTTTTAAAACATTGAGTACTTTTTTCCCTTAAGGCCGTCTCACACACTGTGTCCTTGGCAGGAATACTTTTTTTTTTATCCACTCTTCTCTCTGCTTCAAGTTAAATGACACTTCCTCAAAAAGGCCCTTTCCAACCAAGCTTTTGTGTTATAACTTAGCACATACCGGAATTGTAATTTACTTTTGTGTCCGATATTAATTTTTGTCAATTTTCTGTAGTGAATACCTGTTGGTTTGCCTACTCAGTATTCCTTCCCATTTTCTATGAGTAGAAATATCTTTCTGGAAATTTCTTTCCTCACTCAGCCTTTGTGAGATATCTCCTAAAGATGTCTTTTCTGTTATAAAATTGCAACCATCAACTACAATTTTCTAGTAGAGAAATGGATGCCTAAATATAAGACTTTTCTGCTAGTCACAGTTGATAGAAAAAGGGCCAGAGTTTTTCCATAGGATTTTTAAACACAATTATCATAGTCAGTCTTCTCTCAAGAAGAACTCTCGTGCTTTTAGCAGCCTTGTTTCTACAATTTGAAGAAATACAAGATGTCTACAATAGAAGAGAATGAGGCTAACATGCAGAAATCAGATATGAGAAGGACTCTGAGAGTAGCAGCAGTGAGTAAGTTCCTGGGACTAGTTCTCCCAGAAACCAGGTTATAACACTGACCTTCTTACAGATGGACTGATTTTATGAGGTACTCCAGTGTCTAGATAGCTTAAGTTGGACTGCTGCTATTGATAATCAAGATTGCCCCAGGAGCTGTACACTTGACAAAGTCACAGTGTGTCTCTCTTAAGAGGATGCCCAATCTTTCTATTTTCTTTGAAGCAGACATATATGCATAATTTTGCAAAGGAAGCTCTATATGTTAAGGGCCTATTAAACTGCAAAGGACTCACATACTAATAATTAAGTTTCCTTATTTCTATTCAGACCTTCAATGATTATGTGAAGGGCTTTCATTTTGTTTTAGGTTGAAATCTGAAAAATGTCCAGAGTGTGGAACTTCGCTTAGTACCTTGATTAAAGCCAACCATTCTAGATTTTTTTTCCCTATTATGTTTCTTCCTATTCTCCCAAAACATAAACTCTTATTTAAAAATATGTTTAAAACTGTTTTGTTTTTTTTTTTTTTGACAGAATTTTGCTCTTGTTGCCCAGGGCTGGAGTGCAATGGTGCGATCTCGGCTCACCACAACCACTGCCTCCCAGGTTCAAGCGATTCTCCTGCCTCAGCCTCCTGAGTAGCTGGGATTACAGGTATGTGCCACCATGCTCAGCTAATTTTGTATTTTTAGTAGAGATGGGGTTCTCCATGTTGGTCAGGCTGGTCTGAAACTCCCAACCTCAGGCAATCTGTCCGCCTCGGCCTCCCAAAGTACTAGGATTACAGGTGTGAGCCACTGCACCTGGCCATAAAAATGTACTTTTAATAAAATGTATTTATCTGATTTGTAGCATTTAAGACTTCCTATATTTGGTTAGCTCAGGTATGGTTGGGGGTGGGAAGGAACTCAGCTATTTTGGTACTTTTTCCTGAGACTATTTTGCTAATGAAGGCTCCACAGATCCAACTGAGTGATGTAAAAATATAGGCTCCCTCTGTCTCTCAAAATTCCCACCCTGGGACCATACTCTTGCCACCTCACCATATGCTTAGAGTATTTCAGGGAGTAAAGTCAAGTTGAAACAACATTTCCTACTGTTTCACCATGATTGTTTGTACAACAGATGCAGGCAATCCATCAATGCCAGGAGGAACTGAAAGGAAAATGTTCTCATGACCATAGACACCAAAACACAATCTTAAAATTCTGTCTTAAAAAGCAACAAAGAGCAATATTGGGCCCCTTTTAAAAAATAAGTATCTTAATATTAAAATATTTAAATGATCCATTTGGAAGTAGATTGAACATAAGCCAAATGGAAATAAAGATTGGATAGGTGAATAATTGCAATAATGACAATGATAACACGTAACTAATTATAGATTACAAAATGCTTTCTGAGCCAGGCACACATTTAATGTGTACAGCAGTTCACATGAGGCAATGTTTTTAGAGATGAGAAAAATAAAATTTAGTTAGGGGAAGTGATAGAACTAGTGTTGTCAGATGAAATACAGGGCATCCAGTTACATTTGAATTTCAAATTTTTTTAAGTTTAAATATGTCTCAAATCTTGCGTACTTATCTGCATTCGAATTTAGCTGGGTGCCCTGCATTTTTATTTCCCGAATCTGGTAACCCTAGATATGATACAACAAGATCACACAGTTAGTGACTGGCAAAGTAGGTAATCCTTAACAACCAGTGGAAAAGGTAGTAGCGGACATGAACTTTGAAGTCTCTAGTGTACACTCAGATGGAATTATTGTCATTGGCAGGGCATTGCGTGAGACGTAACTTCACACCCCAGATTGCCAGGTGAGAAGCTAGTTTGAAATTGTCCCTGACCGGGCACATATTCTATTGAGCCTTTTTGAAATATGTGTGGTATGTTGACACTGGTGGGGATTTACATTAATTGTAAAGATTTCTTCAGTGACTACCACATCCACCAATCGTTGAGGGTTAAAGATCTCTTCAAGTACAATGTGTGCTCTGAGATATTTATGAAGAACTAGCACATAATTAAAAAAAATACTAACCAATGGGTTTCAAGTCTGAGCTTGGACTCTGTTAGGAAACAGATTCCAGAAGGGACATTTTGTGGACAATATAGAAACAAGGCCCTCTACTTTTCTGAACTTGTCAAGGGTCACTGTGGCAAGTCAGTGAAGACTTTGGTGGGCTTCTTGATTCAGTCTTCAAGGCAGACACTTATGGATCCTACTAAGTACTACATATTGTTCTACTAATCACAGTTTTTAGGTTTTTGAATCTACATATGAGTGTAAAGACAAATAGGTAAGAAACCTATAGATTTTGTCAATGGAAGTTCAAAAATCTGAGTTATTTGTTTCAGAGTGAGCAATCACAGAGAAATTTCAGAAATGTACATATGACTTTTTTTTTTCCAGATGTGGCCAAAACAAGAGTTCTATAACTTACTTTATAAAAAATAAAATTTAGTTAGGGGAAGTGATACAACTAGTGTTGTCAGATGAAATACATATCAAGCTAGACAGAAGCAGTACATATCAAGCTAGACAGAATTGGATAGTGGTAGCTGGTCATGTTGACTTGACTGTAATAAGATGTAATTTATAGGTTTGGGCTTAGCACAAATTTTTTTTCCAGTGAACATATCCATAGAACACTAAAAATAAGTTCCCCCATGGGGAGTCAGAGTCATTAAGAATCCTAAGAAATGGGATCTTCTCCCTTAGGCAGCAGAGTTGAATGCATGGTGCCGTCTCCTAGGAGGAATTCAGTTGAAAGTTATATAATAAACTAGTACTACTCTGTTACATTTTAGGTGTAATCACCCATTTGAGTATTTCTTGACTAAAGTGGCCTTCAAGTATCATTCCAGGAGTATGCCTCCAGTACCATGAGAAATGATGACATAGACTTCTACTGTGGAGTGAATGATACAAATGGGGATCCAGCAAGCCCCAATCTATATGTGCTCAAACTAGGCAAAAAAATATTAAGAGGCTTAACACTTGACCACAAGGACAACACTAAAAAGCCATAAGCCCCAGTATTGTGTTTCAGGGCAATGCTAAAATTTATAGACTCTTTAAAATAGAAACATATCTGAAAGGGAGAAAACCACTTATATCTAAAGGAAACAATCCCTATAAGTGATGGTGGAAGAGCAGATCAAATTCCAGATAGAAAGTGATGCAGATTTAATTAAGGAGAGACACAAACATCATTGTCATGAGAGTGATAGCAAAAGTTTGGGGAAAGCTCACTTGAGCCAAAACTTTAGAGATTTTGCCATGTGGGTGCTTTTCCATCTTCCTAGAACAACAAGATCAATAAATTATGACCATTTTTGGAATCAAGTTGCTGTTTATTCTCCTCAAATTGTGTACAATGCACTATGAGAGAATGAATAACATTTAAGCATTTATGCTTAAAACTTCTTCCTTTAGAAATTATCTGCCATTCAAAATGTAAGTTCCCTAAGCTATTTGAGTGGATATTTATGTCTTTGATGAGAAAATAAAAGAGACAGAAAAACAAAAGTTTTAATAGGGTTTTGCCAAAGGTGGAGGTATAACAGGAGAAGAAAGATCGTGAAATTTTAACATAGTTTCTCTACTCTTTATCCTATAGGAAGTACAAAAACATCCTTGCCATTTGCTGGAATGGTGTACTGCTGAAGGCAATGGACACTGGGGTTGTTTTCCCCTAATCACAAGTGAGCGATAACAGATCTATTATCTCAGGTTCAGAGAAGTGAGGTGTCTGACCTTCAGACAGGATTGAATGCAGAGTAAAATAATTCCAAATATGGTCTGGGCATTGCATGTAATACAGAGTAAAAGTTATTGTAAGACAATTTCACCAGTTTCTGTCACTTGGTTCCTCAAATGTTTAGTTCATTCTAATTACATAATCAGCCTTCTGATTCGATGAAGACTGATGGGATTGCTGACTTGCCACCCTGGAGTTCAGTTGGCAGCAAGTGAGGGAAAAGGTGAACTCTGTAAACAAGGTTTAGAAGCCCTTTTCTTAACTCTTTATAAAACAGAGAAGATGAGGAAGGAGAAAGGCACTGTCATTAAGCTCTTAGCCAGGGAATCACACATACACACACGTGTGTGTGTGTGTGTGTATTTCAACTCAATGTACAAGGACTTCTCAGCCCATAGCTACTTTGAACACATTGTTTATCCCTCATAGCATGAAGGACTAAAGGAACCAGAGATTTCATAATCGCTGGCCTGTAACGTTTTTGCTGAAATATCTGCTGTTATTCTAATGGGGTTTCCTTTAAAGGTGACTAGTCACTCTTCTTTTGCTAATTAATTTTTTTTTCCACTTTGACTTTAGACATTCTGAATATAATATGCTATGATGAAGCACTTTACGCAATGTATATTCCTGAGGATTGCTGGGCCTCCTGTAACTGGATGTCTGACTCTCTTGCTAGATGTGGAAAGTTTTCATCAATTATTTTCTTAAACAGGTTTTCTAAGCTTTTAAATAATCCTTCTTTCCCATCAGGAATACCAGTAATTTCTAATTTCAGTCACTTTATGTAGTCCCAGACATCTCAAAGGCTTTGTGCACCCCCTTTTATACTTTTTTGTTGTCGTTATCTTTGTCTTACTGGATTATTTCAAAAGACTTATCTTCAAGTTCTGAGATTCTTTCTTCTGCTTGAACTATTCTGTTATTGAAGCTTTCAAATACATTTTGCATTTCCTTCAATAGTTTTTTTAGGTTTAGAATTTCTGCTTTTGCTTTGTAAGATACCCATCTCCTTGATACATTTCTCATTAATATCCTGAGTTAATTTTCTAATTTCTTGAAGTTGGCCCAAGGGTGGAATGCAGCCCCATGTTAAACTCTCAAAACTGTGCCTTGGGCCTGTGACCAGAGAGAGCAGATTTCTTCTCAAGTAAGTAGCATAGAAAAGAGAGATCCAGGCAGATGCTTAATATTGTTGAGTGCCTCTCCCTCTCCCTCTCCCTCTATCTCCCATCATCTCCCATCTCCCCACGGTCTCCCTCTGATGCCGAGCCGAAGCTGGACTGTACTGCTGCCATCTGGGCTCACTGCAACCTCCCTGCCTGATTCTCCTGCCTTAGCCTGCGGAGTGCCTGTGATTGCAGGCGTGCGCCGCCACGCCTGACTGGTTTTCGCATTTTTTTGGTGGAGATGGGGTTTCGCTGTGTTGGCCGGGCTGGTCTCCAGCTCCTAACCGCGAGTGATCCGCCAGCCTCGGCCTCCCGAGGTGCCGGGATTGCAGACGAAGTCTCCTTCACTCAGTGCTCACTGGTGCCCAGGCTGGAGTGCAGTGGCGTGATCTCGGCTCACTACAACCTCCACCTCCCAGCCGCCTGCCTTGGCCTCCCAAAGTGCAGAGATTGCAGCCTCTGGCCGGCCACCACCCCGTCTGGGAAGTGAGGAGTGTCTCTGCCTGGCTGCCCATCATCTGGGATGTGAGGAGCCCCTCTGCCTGGCTGCCCAGTCTGGAAAGTGAGGAGCGTCTCTGCCCAGCCTCCATCCCATCTAGGAAGTGAGGAGCGTCTCTGCCCGGCCGCCCATCGTCTGAGATGTGGGGAGCGCCTCTGCCCCGCCACCCCGTCTGGGATGTGAGGAGTGCCTCTGCCCGGCTGCGACCCCATCTGGGAGGTGAGGAGTGTCTCTGCCCGGCCGCCCCTTCTGAGAGGTGAGGAGACCCTCCGCCCGGCAGCTGCCCCGTCTGAGAAGTGAGGAGCGTCTCCGCCCGGCAGCCACCCCATCCGGGAGGGAGGTGGGGGTCAGCCCCCGCCCTGCCAGCCACCCCGTCCGGGAGGGAGGTGGGGGCGTCAGCCCCCCGCCCGGCCAGCCGCCCCGTCGGGGAGGTGAGGGGCGCCTCTGCCCAGCTGCCCCTACTGGGAAGTGAGGAGCCCCTCTGCCCGGCCACCACCCCGTCTGGGAGGTGTACCCAACAGCTCATTGAGAACGGGCCATGATGACAATGGCGGTTTTGTGGAATAGAAAAGGGGGAAAGGTGGAGAAAAGATTGAGAAATCGGATGGTTGCTGTGTCTGTGTAGAAAGAAGCAGACATGGGAGACTTTTCATTTTGTTCTGTACTAAGAAAAATTCTTCTGCCTTGGGATCCTGTTGATCTATGACCTTACCCCCAACCCTGTGCTCTCTGAAACATGTGCTGTGTCCACTCAGGGTTAAATGGATTAAGGGCGGTGCAAGATGTGCTTTGTTAAACAGATGCTTGAAAGCAACATGCTGGTTAAGAGTCATCACCACTCCCTAATCTCAAGTACCCAGGGACACAAACACTGCGAAAGGCCGCAGGGTCCTTTGCCTAGGAAAACCAGAGACCTTTGTTCACTTGTTTATCTGCTGACCTTCCCTCCACTATTGTCCTATGACCCTGCCAAATCCCCCTCTGCGAGAAACACCCAAGAATGATCAATAAAAAAAATAAAAAAAAAAAAGAAAAGAGAGATCCAAATAAACACAATCATAAATGAAAAAGGAGACATTATAACTGATACCACAGAGGCACAAAGATCATCAGAGACTATTATAAATAACTACATGATCACAAACCGGAAAACCTAGAAGAAACCAATAAATTCCTGGAAGCATACAACCTCCCAAGATTAAACCAGAAAAAGGAGAACTCTTACACAGACCAGTAATGAAAAGTGAGATTGAAATAGAAATTTAAAACTCTCCCAACAACAACAAAGCCCAGGACCAGGAGGATTCACAGTGAAATTCTACCAAACATGCAGAAAGAACTACTACCAGTCCTCCTGAAACTTTTTCACAAAATCCAGGAGAAAGGAGCTCTCCCTATCTCATTCTACAAGGCCAGTGTCACCTTATCCCTGATAAATATAGATGCAAAGATCCTCAACAAAATACTAGCAACATCGAATCCAACAGCACATCAAAAAGATGGTACACCATAATCAAGTGGATCTTATCCCAGGGATTCAATGACGGTTCAACATACACAAATCAATAAGTGTGATGTATCACATAAGCAGATTTAAGGACAAAAATCATAGGTCATTTCAATAGATGCAGAGAAAGCATGTGATAAAATTTAGCATTAGTTTATAATAAAAATCCTTAACAAACTAGGCATAGACAGAAGATACTTCAACGTAATAAAGGCAATATATGACAAATCCTCAGTCAACGTCATCCTTAATGGAAAACAGTTGGAAGCATTCCCTCTAAAAACTGGACCGAGTCCAAGATGCCCACTTTCACCACTTCTATTGACTATAGTACTGACAGTTCTTGCCAGGGCAATCAGGCAAGAAAAAAATAAAATAAAAGTAATCCAAATTGAAAAAAAGAGGAAGTCAAATTATCCCTGTTTGCTGATTTTATGATGTTATATTTAGAAAATCCTAAAGACTCCACCATGATACTCTTAGATTTGATAAATAAATTTGTGAAGTTTCAGGGCACAAAATTAGGAAACAGGAATTTGTAGCATTTCTATACACCAATAATGTTCTAGCCTGGGATTAAATCATGAAGGCAATCCCATTCACAAAGATACAGAAAAATGTCCCCCCAAAAAAACACACACAAAAAAAACAAAAACAAAAAAACCTAGGAATATATTTAACCAAGAGTGGGAAAACATCTCAATAAGGAGCACTACAAAACACTAATGGAAAAAATTTTAGATGTCACAAACAAACAGGGAAACATCTCATGCTCACTGATTAGAAGAATCATGATCATTGTTAAAATGATCATGCTATCCAAAGCAATATACAGATTCAATGCAATTTCTATCAAATTCTAAAATTCATATGTAGAACCTAAAAAGAGCATGAATAGATAAAGTAGTCTTAAACAAAATGAACAAACCCAGACCAGAGGCACCATATTACCTGACTTCAAATTATACCATAAGGCAATAATAATCAAAACAGAATGGTACTGGTATAAAAATAGACACATAGATCAATGGAACAGAAAAAAAATAGAAATAAAACCACATACCTACAACTAACTAATCTTCAACAAAGTCAACAAAAATATACACAAAAGAAAAGCACCCTATTCAATCAATGGTGCTGAGAAAATTATATAGCCGTATGAATAAGAATGAAGCTGGATTCATACCTTTCACCATATACAGAAATCAACACAACATGAATTAAAGACCTACAAGTAAGACTTAAAACTATAAAAGTCCTAGAAGAAAATGTAGTAAAAACACTTCTGGACATTGGCGTAGGCAAAGAATTTATGATGAAGATCCCAAAAGTGAACACAACCGAAACAAAAATAGACAAGTGGGACTTAATTAAACTAAAAGGCTTCTGCACAGCAAAGCAGCAGTCAATAGAGTAAGTGACAAGCTACGGGATGGGAAAAGTATTTGCAACCTATGCATCTGACCAGAATCTACAAGGAACTCAAACAGCTCAACAAGAAACAAAAAACTAACCCCATTAAAAAGTGGGCAAAGGACATAAACAGATATTTTTAAAAAGAAAACATGTAAATGGCCAAGAAAAAAAATGTTCAACATTACTAATCATCAGAGAAATGCAAATTAAAACAACAATGAGATACCATTTTACACCAGTCAGAATGGCCATATTAAAAAGTCAAAAGCAACATATGTTGGCAAAGATGTGGAAAAAAAGGAATGCTTTTACATTGTTATAGGACTGTAAGTTAGTACAACCTCTGCAAAAATACGATATGGAGATTTTTCAAATAACTGAAAATAGAACTAGTATTCAATCCAGCAATTTCCCTACTGGGTATATACCTAAAGGGAAAGAAATCATAGCAAAAAGGTAACTGCATTTTTATGTTTGTCATAGCACTATTAACAATAGCAAAGATATGGAATCAACTTTTGTCCATCAACAGAGCACTGGATAAAAAAAGGGATGTACATATACCATGAAATACTACTCAGTTATTTTTTAAAATGGTGTATATGTACAACTTTTTTTATCCAGCTTATCTTTGTTGGGCATTTAAGTTGATTCCATACCATTGTTATTGTGAATAATGCTGCAGCGGACATACGTGTGCATGTGTCTTTCTAATAGAACAATTTATATTCCTTTAGGTATATACCCAGTAATGGGATTGCTAGGTTGAATGGTATTTCAGTTTTTAGGTCTTTGAGAAATCACCACACTCTGTTCCACAATGGATTAACTAATTTACACTCCCACCAACAGTGTATATGTGTTCCTTTTTCTCCACAAACTTGCCAGCATCTGTTATTTTTTGACTTTTTAATAATAACCATCCTAACTAGTGTAAGATGGTATCTCATGGTTTTGATTTGCATTTCTCTAATGATCAGTGATGTTGAGGTTTTCATTTGATTGTTGGTTGATGTATGTCTTTTTGAAGTGTCTGTTCATCTCCTTTGTCCACTTTTTAATGAGGTTGATGTTTTTCCTGTAAATTTGTTTAAGTTTCTTATAGATGGAATACTATGCAGCCATAAAAAAGAATGAGATGTCCTTTGCAGGAACACAGATGGAGCTGGAGGCCATTATCCTTAGCAAAGTAACACAGGAACAAAAAAACAAATACTGCATGTTCTCACTTACTAGTGGGAGCTAAGTGATGAGAACACATGGACACACAAACGGGAACAACACACACTGGGGCCTATTGAAGGGTGAAGGGTGGGAGGAAGTAAAGTATCAGGAAAAACTACTAATGGATACTAGGCTTAATACCTGGGTGACTAAATAATCTGTACAATAAGCCTGTATGATGTTTATACAAATTTACCAGTGTAATGAACCTGCACATATACATACCCCTGAACTTAAAATAAAAGTTTTTAGAAAACAAGAATGAGAAAACTTTCTCTGTACTAGCAAGGAAAGATTCCAAGACATACCGTTAAGGACAAAAAGCAAGTTACAAAACAGGTTATATAATGAGCTACCTTTCATGTACACGCTTATGAGAGGAGTAAGAACATGTATTCACATTTATTTTCATTTACGTAAAGAAACACTAGACAGATATATAAGAAACTATTAAGAAAGATATATAATAAAGAGCAGAGTTTCTACAGGGTAGACCAGCCAGAGGTGGAAAATAATACTACTCAACCTGCACCTTTCAGAATAATTTTTTCATGTTTTTAATTTACCTTTACTACCTATTTATTTGGTTCAGGACTCCATTTCCTTCACTTTGAGACCAAGTAATCAGGCTTCAGACTTCTTACCTCTGCCTGCCAAAGTCACTAACCTCATGACAGACATAATTTAGGTTAGAAGAATAGCAAAGTTCTTCCTCAACTGTTTCCTCAGAAAAGAACAAACTGATAAAACATGTGGGCCCCTAAAATATGAACATTATCTGTAAGACTGAGTTAAAATGTGTTCTAAAAACATCTTCTAAAAATGTGAAAACAGCAGAGGTATGACCATTTGCTAAAAAAAAAAAAAAAATATGTTGGGGGGACAATATGTTAAAAAATATGCATGGAAAAGCAATATAGAGAATGGTCCTCCTTCTCTACTCCTTTTAAAATTTTGATTTCATACTTGAGTTTTCATAATGGACTTTTGTAAAGAGGGGAGATTTGCATTCAGGTGTAAGATTACAAGCATTTTAAGGCCACTTTCAACACAAGTATTTTTTTTTACTAATCACTTCTGTGGTTCCGCTGCCCCAGACAAGAAAAAAAAAGAGAAATGGAAAGGGAAAGCTACGTTCAGGGCACGTAAAGGTTTTATCTAGCTTTAAGGGTAGATAAAACCCTTAAAGGGTTTTAAGGGTTTTAACCTTAAGGGTTAAAAGAATTGGCACAAAGTTTAAAAAAGTTAAGCCACTTGTCTAAAAAAATTAAATAAAATCATGTCTTTTGCAGAAACATGGATGCTGCAAAATGGAGGCCATTGTCCTAAGTGAAATAACTCAGAGACAGAAAGTCAAATATTTCATGTTTTTATAAGTCAGAGCTAAATATTGGGTATACATGGACACACAGAATGGAATAATAGACATTGGACACTATAAAAGTTGGGAGGGTGGAAGAGAGATGAGGTTTGAAAAATTACCTATTGGGTAAAATGCTGTTAGTGTGCTGGATACACTAAACATCCAGATGTCATCACTATTTAATATATACATGTAAGAATCTGCATTTGTATCCCCTAAATATATAAACATTTAAAAATAAAACACTGAAACATAAAAAAAAAATAATCTGGCATAGACAGTGAGATATTATGTCTATTAGTAGTTTAAGCTTCAGCTGCAGGACCGGTTAGCCTCACTGAGAATCCACACTGCAGGGGTGATAGCCAGCAATATATGAAAAAGTCCAAATTCTAGAAGCAGCTATGCCAAGGTATATTGAGCTACACCTCATTTTATGCAAGTTATATTGGTGAGTGTAGGAACGTTTTTATTAAATAAATTAGTTCTTCGGTAATTATGTTGGTAAATAATAAAAACAGATGTTAATTGGTAAAATTGCAAGGTATTCAAGGTATGTGGTTGACCAAAAAATATAGAATCACTTCCACTGTTTAAAAACAGAGCATAGAAATTCAGTCAGAAGAGTAGTCTCTATGTTAGGAAAGGAACTGGAGACTATTTGGTCCTGCCATTGGTTTGTGAAAAGGGATAGTTACATGATGATGATAAGAGTAACAGAATCCTACCTCTGGAAGTATGTGTGTGTTGTGTGGACCTTTCAGGCAAGCTGATAGAGTATCACAAAGAAATTGAGGAACTGCAAATTTACAGAACATGAAAAGGAAATAGTGTGTGCCCGCTTACAAATAAAGGAGTTTTTGTTTTTTAAACAAACATTGTTTATGTGGCAAAATTTGGTCTATAATTGGTTCTCAGTGTAATTCTGATTGCAAGGTTCTAAATGGAGCTAACTGTCACAGGGCATTACATAGTTCAGTAGCTCTTATTGCCTCCAAAAAGAGCCCAAGAGTTAGACACAATCAGATTGCCTTGAGTCAGTTTCCAACGCTTAGGAGTAACTTTTAGTGACTACTTTTAGCACTTTAGCTGACCAAGAAGAGAGAGATTTGAGGAAACGGACCAATTTTTGATGCTACTTAGAGTATGAAGCCAGTATCTTAAGGCATGTATCCACAATGTGTACCAGAGCCTACACTAAAAAAGTTACCTTTCTTCAACAAATATGCAGAGTTGAAGATGGGAAATTTAAGGAGGTGACTGAGAAAAAAAGAGATGCTATTCAGTGAGAATATGGATTTGAGGTGATAACAGTAAAGTGCTTTTGAAGCACTTTTGAGAAGCTCATTTTTGTAGGAGGAATATCGACACCTGGGAAAGTTGCATTAAATAAATTATGCTGCCAAAAGCACACCAGGAGCGTAGATGCGCTATGAACACAGAGACACAGAGCTGAATTAATGAGGACATCTTGTATTAAATCATTTGACAACCTGGATGCCATTTGTCATTGAAATGCAACTAAATATACATTTTATATACTATAAAATGCTCACTTTCAGATAGAGTGTATTACAATGTGAATATATCCACCCATGCGGATGGATATATTTTTCTCTGCTTAATTCCCTATGGGGATGTGTGCTGTCAGAAGGATGCACCCTTAGATGCTGGGTAGGGAGGGCAGGACAATGATAGGCCTCCTGCAAGTGGCACCTGGCAAACTGCTAAAGAATTCATATTAATGGGGAAAGCTAGAGGGCTTTTGTGGAATGTGGAAATACTTTAACCCACTCCCCCCTCTCCAGGGTCCATCTGTACACTGTTGCCATGTTCATCTTCTTCAATCTCCAAATTTTTCATATCTGTCTCCAATTTATAACCCTTCAAAAAGTTATTTATTTCTCACAGATGAAATCCAAATACCTACACTTGGCAGTTCAGACCTTGCAGGGTATAGCTATGGAAAGAAACCCTTCTTGGAATAAGCTGGGGATTTTCATGTTTGCGACACTTACCTTAAACTAGATTGGCTGCGCTTTTCTCAAGATTTTTCACTCTTTGCTTTGCCAAATTTTATTCTGAAAAGAATCAAAGGTTTTGTGTTTGGGGGGAAAAAAGGGTGTGGCTCTGTTCCCAGTTGATTCTGTAGGTAGTTCTAGGAAAAAAGAAAGCGCAAAACTATAAAACCTTCCTTTTCATGAGAAAAGATTGCTTGCCCACAAACTCTGTCGAGGCATTCATAAGCAATTTACATAATCAACATGGATTCCAAGTATCTCTGCACTCGACTGCATCAGATAAAAACAGTTTGTGCGATATAAATTAACTTGGCTCTCCCAACTTCCTATTTATAGTTAAGGAAAAGCTCTCTTACCATAAATGGAAAGAGGATGTTCTAGGATCAGAAACTTGTATCAATGTGCCAAGGAAGTAACATTGCAGCTTGCCCCTTCTGAAATTATTACTTATCCAGGCCTTCATTTTACCACTGGAGTGAGAGGCATCTAAGGAAAGTATGAAGAGAGAGAAATAAATGTCCAAAGAGTGGAGCAAAAGAGATTTGTGTAAGCCCAAGTGCAAAGGAGTCTGGTTCTGTGCCTCATGACTGGTGCCAGTCATCCCATCTGTGGCCAGGCCAAGTTAAGGTAGGATAAAAAAAATCCGTGTTCCAAAATATGTGCCTATCAATGCTTCTCTTTCTTTACTTTTCTAGTGAAAGATGAATTGCAACCTTTGACTAACATGACAACAATTTTTTCCATATCTGAGACAAGTTTAACCAGGGAACAGTCCATTTGTGGAGGCTGCCTATGGTGAGATTAGCAGAAGAGGTAACTTAGAGTCCTGGAATAAGTGTAGGAAGCAGAGGTAGAGAGAAATGAAAATAAACGGCATCTCACCCTTTACTTTCCCAACCCAGGGTTCCAATTAGTTGGAATACACACCTGGCCAGGGATACACTGAAGAGCATACCTGAGTTATATCTCTCTATTTTCATTTGGTACTTCCAATTTGTTTCCTAAAATCTTAGGTTAGCTTCACATTCCCTTTTCTTCTCTCCTACCCTCTTAGGAACCTCAGTAAACATCAGGCACTCAGTGCTCTCCAGACTGCAGTGGTGGTTGAGCTGAGAGGACTGTGTTTGGAGGAGTAAATGTCCACTCTCATGCTATTTTATTTCTCAGGCCCTTTGTCATGGCCTTCTTAGTGGTAAGATCCGGCAGGGTGCAATATGGTGATAGATGTAACTTTTGCTTTTGAGAGGTAAGGTGAAGTGAGGCCTGAGTAAAGATTCACCAGTTTAGGAAGACATTGCAGTTTGTTTCTATTTGTTCAATTCAGTTTACTAGGTTAGAGAAGAAGATAGAGACTTCAAGCAAGGCCTGGCACATAAATCTTCCCTTGGCTAGACAGTCAATCATTAAAATCTCTCTTGAGGATGTAAAACTTTTACTTTCTACTTGACCCCACCATAAAAAATTAAATAAAATAAAGAGTTGCTAATTTTGTGGGTCAGAAATTTCTAGAATATTGAGTGGATCATGTTTTCTACTGAGTGGAGTTACTCCTTCCCTCTGTTTTCCATTCTATTACACTTACTCCAGAGAGATAATGTTTTGGGCTTCCTCTCTCCCTCCCTCTCCCACCTCTTTTCCTCTCTGGGAGAAGAGGCATGACTGTGAAGAATATATAATATACAATGCCAAATAAAGTGAGTAATTGCTTTAGGACAGTGGTTCTCAGACTTTGGAAAGTCATGAATGAGTAACTTTTTCAGGGACTTACATAAGCTTGATGATATTATTTGCCAAGATCAATATATAGCTTTACATAAATAAATATAAGTATACATACTACATATCATCATAGTTTGATAAAATAGATGATACTTTATCATCAGAAATGTAATAAAATATTTTGGGTTTTAAAAATAATAAAATTGGCTTTTAAAGAAGCTGTATTATGAAATTTCTCCTGGTCAGACGAGGACTTCATCACTTGTGTAGCAGAAGATTGAAAAAGGGAAAGTTTACTATTCACTGATGTTGATCTGCTAATTTAAGTCTAACTCTGGATCATGTTTGGCTTGGAGACCTGAATGAAAGAAGAAGGGCTGATCATGGCAAAGCTCTCTATGTAATTATCATTTTTAACAGTTACATTGAAGCATAATTTTCATACAACAAACTACTCCCATTTAAAAGGTGCACTTTAGTGAGTACATTTTGACGTGTCTATACACCTGTGAAACAGCATCTCAATTAAGATAGCATCTCAATTAAGAAATTCAAAAAATTTCTTTCTGCTCTATTGCAGTCTCTTCATTTAGTGCTTCTCATATCCCTAGGCAATCACAGGTTTTTTACTATAGATTAGATTGCATCTTCAAGATATTTATATCAATAAAATTGCCCGGTATATATAGTATATACTCTTGTGGGGGGATTACTAGGCTTCTTTCACTCAGCATACTTACTTTGGATTTATTTATGTTGTAGCATATATTAATAGTTCTATTTTATGTTGTGGAATAATATTCCATTACATAGATTTACCACATCTTGTTTATACATTCATTTGTTTATGGCCCTTGGGTTGTTTCCATATTTTGGCTATCACTAATAAAGCTGCTATGAACATTCATGCACACATCTTTGTATAATGTGCTTTTTTCCTCTTGAGTAAATACCCAAGAGCAGAATGGCTGGATTGCATAGTAGCCATATGATTATTCCTACAAAGGGTTTTTACCCTTTTACACGCTGACCAGCAGCATATAAGAGTATTCCTTTACTCTTTTTATTTCCAAATTTGGTATGGTATTTTTTTCAGTTCTATCCATTCTAATAGATGTATAGTTGTATTCATTATAGTTTCAATCTTCATTTCTTATAAGTAATAATATTGAACCTTTTTTTAAAAAATTGAGATGGAGTTTCGCTTTTGTTGCCCAGGCTGGAGTGCAGTGGCGTGATCTCGGCTCACTGCAACCTCCACCTCCCAGGTTCAAGTGATTCTCCTGCCTCAGCCTCCCAAATAGCTGAGATTACAGGCATGAACCATCATGCCTGGCTAATGAACATTTTTACATATGCTTAATTGCCGTGAATGTATCATCCTTGGTAAAGTGACTGTTAAATCCTTGGCAACTTTTTCAAATTGGGTTGTTTGTGTTATTATTGAGTTTTGAGTGAACTTTATATATCCCTGACAAGAGATATTTTTTAAAATCAGATATATGCTTTGCATGTGTATTCTCCCAATCTGTAGCTCATCTTTTTATCCTTTTATGAATCTCTTTCAAAGAGAACCAATTTACAGGTTTGTTATTTTATGTCTTGTTTGCTGGTGTCTTATCTAACAACTCTTTGCTTAATCCACATCACAGAATATTGTCTTATGTTTTCTTCTATAATTTTATGATTTTACTTTTAATGTTTACATCTATGACCCATCTTATTTAATTTTTATATAGTTTTCCAGGTATAGATTGAAGTTCATTTTTTTGCATGTAATGTTTATTCTAGTATCATTTGTTGAAGAGTTTTCTTCTCTTCTAAATTTACATAGTTATTTTAAAAAATCAGTTGTATATATATATATGTGTAGGTGTGTTTCTGAATTTTCCATTCTGTTTATCTATTTGTCTATCTTAATGCCAGTATCACACAATCTTAAAAATCTTGAAATCAGGTGATGTTAGACCTCCAAGTTTGTCCTTCTGTTTTAAAGTCTTTAAGGGATATTCTAGGACCTTTGCATTTTCATATGAATTTTAGAATCATTGTGTCACAATTCGTACAGAAAATGTCTGCTAGAATCTTGATTAGGACTATGTTGACTTTACAGATCAATTTGGAGAATATTTAATATCTTAGCATTATTGAGTCTTCTGACTCATATAGAAGGTAGCTTCATTTATTTAGATTTTCTTAATTTTTGTCAGCAATGTTTTATCATCTTCAGCATGCAGGATTTTCACATATTTTGTTTTTTTTTCTAAATATTTCAAATATTTTTAATTTATTATACATTGTTTTTCTTTTAAGTTCTGATTGCTTATTGCCAGTATATAGAAATGCAATTGAATTTTTATGTAGCTACCTTGTATTCTGAAAATTTTCCAAATTTACTTATTGGTTCTGGCAGCCTTTTAATCGATTCCAAATGGATAGATATGGTCTTTGAATAGATAGATAATAGATAGATAAACAGGTTTCTAAATAGATAAATAATATTGTGTGTGAATAAAGAGAGTTTTACTTCCTTGGTTTCATTCCTGTTTCCTTCCATTTCTTTTTCCTACCTTATTGCATGGACTTGAGCCTCCAGTATATCCTTGAACAGAAGTAAGGAAAGTGAACAACCTTGTCTTGTTTCTGACCTTAGGGGGAAAGTATTTACTTTACATTATGAAGTACTGATGTTGAGTGTTGATATTTTTGTATGTGCCCTTTATCAGGTTGAGGAATTTTTCTTACATTTCTGGTTTGCTATGTGGTTTTCTCAGGAATAGAGGTTGAGATTTGTCAGATACTTTTTCTGTGTTTATTAAGACAATCATAAAGTTTTAAAATCTATTCATATGGCAAGTTGTATTGATTGATTTTCATATTTCAACCAGCCTTGAATTCCTAGGATAAACCTTACTTACTTTTAATCATAATATACTTTTTATATATTGTTATATTCAAATTATAAAATTTTCTTTGGAATTTTTTAGTTAATTTCATGGGGATCTTGGTTTATAGTTTTCATTATAATAATGGCTTTGTCCAGTTTTGGTATCAAGGTTTTGTGGGATGAAAGGTGGTCCTCAAAAGGATATATCTTCATTCTAATACCCAGACTTTGTGAATATTATCTATATGGTGAAAGAGTGAATAGCACCTTTTACGGGAAAAGATGATTAAGTTAAAGACCTTTAGAGGTGATGCTTATCTAGGATTATCTGGTTTGCTCTAAATCCAGTGATGAGTTTCTCATAACACAGAGGCAAAGGAATATTTGAGACACACAGAAAAGGTGAAGGCACAGACAAAGAAAAAACAAAAGGCAAAGTCATCACAGAGGCAGAGACTGAAGGGATGTGGTCACAAGCCAAGGAAAACTTGAGAACACCAGAATTAATATTGAGATTTCAGGAAAGACACTAAATAATGAATCAGAAAATAAAATGAAGTTGTTGCAAGAAAAATCAAGAACCTTGGATAGGGTAATGATGAGCTCGAGAACTCACCCCACTAAGAAGAGAGGCATGCTGTGGACATTAGCCCTAGGGATTGTGGAAAACCCACAGAAAAGCCTAGACCAGAAATTAGAAAAAATTATCCATAGGATTTTTCCACAATACTTTTATAATTGATTTCCTTCACCAATTATTTCTATCAACATGTTGGAGTTTGCTAAGTGGTTAACATGTGAGGTTTAAAAAACAATTAACTAAGAAAATGGAATGAATTTGACAAAGTTTTAAGTATTCTATAACGAAGTCTTTTATGAGAGTATGTGTTTCATGAAAAGAAATAAAAATTTGAAATTAACCATTTCTTCAAAAATCAATGGCAACTCTGAAATTGATTGTTTCTGGTCTTTCTTTGGTCTTATATATGCTACAGTCTATGGTTGATTAAGCCAAGACCTTGCCTTTTTCACATGTTCTTAAATATTTGTCTACCAGAATATAAAAATGTGATGACAAACTGATGTAAATGGAAAGCTTCACCTTGCCAAATGGATTCATTTCATGTAAATTGCTACCCCAGAATTCTTATAACTGGTTATAATTCCCTGAAAAAAAAAAAAAAACCTGGCTTCGTAGTTTAAAAATGATAAGCTCCTAGAAACATTAATTTTAGTTTTTTTCTCAGCTAATTGAGTCAAATGACCCAAGTGTAAAATTTGCCAGCAGCATTGGTTTTATTTAATAGAAAAAGCTTTCTTATCTACAGAGAACAGCAAAGAAAGCCTTGGGTGTGCACATTTGTCTATGAAGCAGCAGTATCTTCACAGGCCTTGGCCTTTGGGGCAAAAAAAAAAAAAAAAAACACGCAGAACAAAGAATAGTCATCTTGAATTTTGAGTAGATACACATTTAGTTTCACTTGTAGATTACCTACAGGCAATGTGTCTCTAATTTTTTCCCATTATAAATTTTAATTTGTCCTCCTGGGATTTAAATATAAAAGGATTAATGAACTTTCAGGGAAAAAGACCAGACATACCCACTTAGCATCTTTCTTTGACATCTCACATAACCTCTCAGCATCTTTCTCATATTTCCTGTTTAATTTAACCTGGTAATTTTTATTAAGGACAAAACCCACTAGAGAAAAATGTAAATAAAAGGTCAGAGCTCTATCTACTTTGTTATAAAGCCATTTTTATGATTTATTGTTTTTTTGAGGGCATTCTATTCTCTCGAAATTTAGTGTTTAAATTTTGTCTGTCTCCAAAGAGGAGTATCTTGCATTCATCTCTACAAATGTTTATTAAGTGCCTATGTGTACCAGACGTGTACAAAATTCTGCAAATATTAAGAAAAATAAGA
Organism: Gorilla gorilla gorilla; assembly: GCF_029281585.2. Taxonomy (NCBI): domain Eukaryota; kingdom Metazoa; phylum Chordata; class Mammalia; order Primates; family Hominidae; genus Gorilla; species Gorilla gorilla. Next base: position 71,934,034 of record NC_073241.2, read on the forward strand.
CGTAATTCATTTCTTCAAGAAGTGCTCATCCCAATTGAGGTGATAGATATATTTACCATTAACAAAATACAGAATAGAAAGAGCTGTGTATGGGGGGTGAAAATTGCTGTGGAATCTCAAAGAAAGAAATACTTTTCCTTTGCAATCTTTGTATTGCAGTTCACTACCACTTAACAACAACAACATGAAATCTCATGAGTAATAAACTTGAATGTAAAAGACGGCTTCAGAGACAGTGAGCTGACATTTTACAGTTTGCCCTAGGAAGGTACCCTAAGTTTGATTTATCCATATTTTGAAAATACAGCCAGCACAGCCTTGACAGATGCTATAGAGCAAGCACAGTGGGAATCCAAAGTCAGCCTCAATTCTAGGCTGAAACATTTTTTTTTTCTTCACACATCTTTGCACCTACATAACTTGATCCAACTTTAGAAAATTTATTATCTGGACATTATCAGTTTTGCTCTGAGAAGAAGTTTACTATGAGTTTTTGAGAGAAGGAGATATCGCTATTGATGACAAATGACTAAGAGAAGATTTTAATCTACTTTGTTTGTTTTTTATATATCGTTTGGAGATGGTTACAGACGTCAAAATGCAGGTGAGCCAACATAATTTTTTGGTGTTCCTTTAGTTTTATTGATTTTTAAAGAAACAGACAAGAAAGGAAAACATGGCTAGCTAATGAATTCTTTGTTTCTTAGGTATACTTCTATATACTACATTTAACCTGTTTAAATGCATCTAATTTAGATTTAAAATAACAGATAAATTTCTCCTCTATTTATATGGGATTTATTGATGAGTGGAGTTTTACATAGTTTTGGAAGGCATTAGAGTAAGGATTCAGGGTATAATGGCTTTTTATAATAACAAATGTTCAATACCTTACAATGATTGATATTTCTGTGGTTGAAACAGCAGTAACAGTAGAAGATTTTTATAAGAATTCCATTTTAGCTTCATTAGAGATCTCCAAATTATTAGAGAAAAAGTGACAACTGCTTCTGCAATTGTTATAAAACAGATTGTTCTAGCAGTACTCTTTAACTATTTATTTTAAAAGAATTTCAAATTCACAGAAAATTTGCAATAGAACTAAGAGCCTCTATATACCCTTTGCATAGTTTCCCTAATTGTTAACATCTACCAGATTTGCCTTAGTGTTTTCTCTGTATATTGCACTTTTTCTCTACCATGTGAGAGTGAGCTATATGCATGACACACTATTAGCCCTCAGTGCTTCAATGTATATTTGCAAAAAAGAGAGACATTTTCATGAGAGTACAACCATCAAAATCAAAAAATTATCAAACCCATGTTACCATCTTTTCAACTGACCCCGTTCAAAGTTTACCACTTCTCCAAATTATATTTACAGTCTACTGAATCATGTGTTGCATTTAGTTGTCATAACCTTTTAATCTCCTTTAACCTTGAATATTGCCTGCCTTTCCTTGTCTTTCATGACGTTGATGTTTTTAAAGAGTATAGGCCTGTTACTATGTAGAATTTCCTTCAATTCATATTTGAGTGGGTTTCCTCATAATTTATGCATAACTTATACATAAACAAAAAATTGGGAGAGGCAGCAATTCATTACAAGTGATGCTATGTTTTCTTCATTGCATTATATCAGAAAGCACATGATGTCAATTTGTTCCATTACAGGGATATTAACTTTTATTACTTGGTTAACATAGTGTCTGCCTTGTTTCTCCACTGTAAAGTTAATTAATAATAAGTATAATAAATTCTTAATTAATAAGTGATAAGTATTTTATGAGAAGATACTAGGACTTATGCTGTAAGGTAGACCTGTCCCTTCTCCATTTATTCATTTTTATTCGATTATTGATATCAGAATAGAATGATGGGTTCTTATGTGAAACTCATATAATAAAACCTCATACATATGAGGTTCTAGCAGTACTCATACATATGAGGTTTTTACATATATATGTACTTGAGGTTTTATTTTGAATGCTCATTTTTGTTTTAGTCAATACAATAAGAGCCCCCTTCAAGATGGCTCCTTTGTCTTTTAGATATATGCCCATCATTTTCTGAGTACTTTCCTACTATCTGGTACCATTTCTTCTAGGCTAATCTGCTATTTTTTGTGGCCTCAGTTTTGGAGTCAGCCATATCTCCAAGGACCTTTCTTTTTTTTTCTTTTATTTTTTAGTAGAGAATAGTGTTTAGAAATCAAACACACACACATAAACACATACATATATTTGTTTCTATCTATTTATCTAGTTGTCTGTCTGTCTGCCAAATATAAGTTCACTGCACTCCCCCTAATTTCAACCCAACATCACAGAGTTTATTCTAGTATTCACCTTTACATGTTTGTACAGTGAGGAGTCTAGATGAAATAATTATCAAAGTTTGTATATATTTGCTAGTTCTCCCCTGTGTATGAACAGTTTAACAGCCACAGAACAAAAAGTTCAGTGCTGGGCAAGCTTCATGACCTGCACTCTGGCACACCTTTCAAAAAACATAACCCAGAAGAGGAGGAAGGGGAAGAGAAAGGAGGAAAGAAGAAGGAAGTAGGGAAAGGTACCATACTTATTTTTGTACATTAATGTATGGTTTGTATTTATGTTATTTAGGGTGTGTGTATACACACTAAATACTATATATATATATATATATATATATATATATATATATATAGAGAGAGAGAGAGAGAGAGAGAGAGAGAGAGAGAGTCTCACTTATTCTGCCACCCAGACTGAAGTGGAGTGGCATGATCACAGCTCACTGCAGCCTTGAACTCCTGACTCCTGGGCTCAAATGAACTTCCCACCTCATCCTCCCAAGTAGCTGGTACTACAGGTGTACACCACCACACCCTGCTAGTATTTTTATTTTCATTTTTTGTAGAAATAGGGTATTTATGTTATTGAACCTATACTTGTAGTACTTAATGTCTGTAATAGTATCGAGTATGGATATTTCTTTTAAATTATACTCACTTGACCCACTTTTATAAACAAATATTGTCATCCTTGCAGCTAAAAAGAGGGTATCCATGTTATGCCATAATTCCATTTGTTTTACCCCAATATTTTATAATTTTTGTACAAATTATAGCATATATAAGAGGTAAGAACTACTACAGAGAGAGAAGTAATAATGTGGTGATGATAGTGTGTGTGTGTGTGTGTGTGTGTGTGCTTGCATTCATGAAAACTTTTTATTTTTCATCTTTTTAATTTATTTTTATGAGACAGTCTGGCTCTGTCACCCAGGCAGGAGTGCAGTGGTGCAATTTCAGCTCACTGCAACCTCTGCCTCCCAGGTTCAAGCGATTCTCCTGCCTCAGCCTCCTGAGTAGCTGGGATTGCAGGAGTGTGCCACCACTCCTGGCTAAGTTTTGTATTTTTAGTAGAGATGGGGTTTTGCCATGTTAGCCAGTCTGGTCTCGAACTCCTGACCTCAGGTGATCTGCCTGCCTTGGTCTCCCAAAGTGCTGGCATTGCAGATGTGAGCCACCGCGCCCGGCAGAAAACATTTTTTATTAATTGTTGAGGAAGGCTGACTGACCTGGCTAATTGAGTCATGAACAATAGCACAAACTTTCTGGTAAAAATAAATACTTGTAAATAGCTATACATAATCTAATAGCATACGTTTCTTAACCCACAACTATGGGGAAATGCAGCCTCACACGTATAAGCGTTTTATTAGCTCTTATTAGCTCGGAGACACAAAGTAGGCATATAACCTGTTTGTTAGGCGTGATGAAATCTCAGATCTGGTTCTCTGTGAGATCCAATGGCCCTTATTAAGAAAAGTGAACTTAGAGTAAATGTGACAACACATTAGGGGCAAGTTTCAGCTAACCACAATCGTTACCAACAGCCAGCTACTAAACACAAGATCAATTAGGAATCAAACCTAGGGAGTGGTTGTAAGTCATGAACAATGAAGAACTCAGTAGATTCTTACACTCTATGCAGGCAACAATACAGACTGTATCAGTGTTTTAGATAGTATGTAACCACCATTGATTTCACCAAGAAACTTACTAGTGCAAAGATATTTCTAGGATTCATTATTCTAACTAACTTGAGGTACAACAAATATACATTTTAGCTAAAATGCCAAATGACTAAGTGTTAAGATATATTTACCAAAAGCCAAAAGTGAAGTTGTATAGTTATTTGTGGTCAAAAATTAAATCAATTGACCACATTGCTATATAAGATCAAAATTGAGCACCAATCTTCCCTTTCCACACATACTCACTATTGCCTATGCCAAAATATTTTCAAATAAATTTTAAGCCAATTATAGTCATAATAACAATTCATCCCTAAATATTTCAGGGTGTTTTTCTAAAAATAAGTCTTTTTACATGGCTAAAATGATAGAATCAACTTAGCAACAATAGCAATAATTCTTCAACAACCTAATAACTAATAAAATACCTCCTTCTGTCCAAAGATGTCCTTTGTTGCTCACCTCTCCCAGTCATAATCCAACTCAAACTGTACATTACATTTTGCTATATACAATAAGATTTTTTTCAATCTTCAACAGTCTTTAATGCAATGTCATTCTGCTAATTGACCTGTAAATTGCTTATTTTGGATTTTTGTGATTACTTCCTTGTGGTATCATTTGATGTTCTCTTTATTCTTGTATCTTCTATAAACTGAAAGTTATTTCTAAAGATTCAATTAAATTCAACATTTTTATGTTACATAGAGAGGTAATTTTATATCTTGCATATTATTTTTCTTGAATTTGAGGATTCTTAGGAATGAATTACCTTTCATTGATTTAATACATTTCAATCAATATAATCATTCTTATCTTTTTAATGTTCACATTATCACATTATTCTGTGGAACCTCCTTCAAGCTAACACCTTTGTTCTTTTGACATGATCAAATGATGATTGAAAACTTTCCTCTTTTTTTTTTTTTGCACAAGATGTACCATGCACCCCTTCTACTATTCCTGCCTCACACATGGAAATGAGACATTTTTCCCAGGAACCCAGTATTCTTTTAGTTGAAAATTATATTAGAAACAAAAGTGTAGATTCTTAGGGTATATATCAGCTTTGGATAAGATAATAGCTCTTTGTCAATTTTATTGGATTAGTAAAGATGTATTTTTTTCAAATCATGAGTTCAAATTGCTATTTCTAGGTCAGCTGTAATATCACAGTGTGGATATGATTAGGAAGTAGAGTTCCTCAAAAAAATTGAGTTTTCAGGGAAGTCCTTCTAGAAAAAGTGACATGAAAATTGTGAATACAAGCTAATGTATTCACGTTAGCTTCCTGGGAAGGACATTCTAGTTAGATGGAGCAGTACATACAAAAACCCTAGGTAGAAGCTTGCTTAGGGTAAGGAGGAATGAGAGATCCAGTGTGGCTGGAGTAAATCCCAGTGAAAGAAGAGAGAAACAGAAGAGACAAAGTCAGCATGGGTGTGGAGAGTGGGGAGATGGAGGACAGATCCTGTACAGTATTGGAAGTATTTGAAAGGATTTGCATTTTGTACTAGGTAAGATGGATGACAATAACAGGACATTTTCTTTTGTTTTGAGATAACCAAAGATTCACTGAACCCTGGAAAATGTGAGAAGAAATACGAGCTTAAGCACTTCTTTGTACATTGGGAAGAGTGTTATTTGCTCTGTATTTCTAGATAAATTTTTGGTAACATGCATTAAAAGCTGAAATGTATATACTCTGATTTTCTAAATCAACTTGCAAGATTTTTTCTTAATAAAGTAGAACAAGTATTCAGAATAATTTACAATAAGAAAAAATGAGAAACAATCTATTAGAGAAATTATTACAACTATGCTAAATTATTTTAATAAAGTATTATACAGCCATTAAAAGGATGACATGAAGCTATATTTTTTTACATGGTGAGTGCTACGTCATGTACACTCAAGGGAAAGAACAACAATAAACTAAGAAAGATAGGAAGAAAGTCATAAACTGCTTCTTTGAAAAGATCTCTTAGTTCTTTTAATCTTAAATAGTTAAGTTTTTGACAAGAGAAATAATAAAAAAAGATGTAATTAAAACATAATTTTAAAAAACAGGTTAGGTATAATAAAATGTAAAATATAATAAAATACATGACAATGAATTTCCCAGAAAAAAATAAAAAATAATTTACAAACTACAAGCAAAAATAACTTATAAAATGACAAATTGGCTAATAACTTTTAGTGATGGTGAAATTTTATATTTAAAAAAGCTACTTTCCTTCCTTAACCAAATATAAAAATTCTTGGCCTAAATGGTTTTGACATACCTTCTACCAAGCTTTTAAAGAAATAGATATTTTATAACTTATATAATATTTTCCAGAAAAATAGAAAATGAGAAATGATTATTCAGTTGTTTTGAGGTTCGTATAAATTTTATCCTCAATCCATTATACACAGGATGAGAAAATTAACTGTAAAAATTCAAAAGACAGTATTATCTAATAAAAACATATTATGATTAAATAGGATTTTGCCAGTTTTCTAGATGGTTAACAATAAATTACCATACTAACTCTTATCATGGCCTGTAAACCTTGCATAATCTGGCACCTGCCTATGCACTTCAGCTTAACGTGTGTCTTTCTCCGTTGTTCCTAGATTCTAACCACACAGATTTCTATTTCTTTCTATGGAGCATCAAGCTCTTAGTTGTCTCACAGCCTTTTTGCTTATAATTTCCTTTTCCTGGAATTATTTTTCAAAATCTTTCCTATTGACTATATCTTCCTTCTCCCATCTCATGTTGAAGACTTGCCCTTCAGAGAGAACTTTCTTGACCACTCTCTCTCAGAGAAGCCCCTCTGTCTACCTTCCTTTCCAGCAACTATCTGAATATCTTTCATGCTATTCGTTTATTTGGGCATCAATTCCCACTTACTGAAGCACAGGCTGCCTGAAGGCAGAAACCTTCTTTGGAATATAGGGCTGGACCACAGGACTCACTACATATCTTTACATAAGCTTCACAAATCATGAAGGGGAGCATGAACAAGTTATTTGGTACCTCAGTTTCCTCATCTACTACTTGGCCTAATAATCAATGCCCTGCTTACCTCAAGGGATCTTTATGAGAATTCAGTAAGATAGAGAAATATGAAAATTTATTCTGACATGGGAATAGATATTATTTTTATTACTATTCTTGCTCTATTATCATCTTAGCTGTTATCACCATTTGAAAAATAACCAAAACTGCACAATAAATTTTTCTCCTAGTTCTTGTCAGCATCATTTATGCGAGGTGGGTCATACGGCAGCCGGGATGTTGTAATCATTTCTAATGTTCTCTCTTCAGGGATATAGACACAACATTCACTACTTGCCTGAAAAGCAAGATTATTACTGTCGTATTTTTCCACCACTGAGCTGTGCCAAGGATGTTTATGTCTGTTTTGTTGCCTTGTAAACAGATGAACAAGATCCAAAAGGAGAACCACAGTGGCTGTGCTGGGATAAAGGGCTGGCTTGCTTTTTAAAAGCCATCAATAAGAAATATGAGGATGCATGAGGACTGGTTGTAAATGGAAGACATCTATCTGAGACAGAAGAATCTGTCCATGAATACAGTGGGCTTTCCCTAAGCCAGCAATAAGAAGAAATGGGTGTAAGGCACAGGAGACACATCAAAACATTATTTTTTAAGAAAGTCGGAAAAAATCACATCTTTAAAAAGGATTCCCAAGATAGAATTGTTTTCAAAATTTTCTGTCTGGTCAATGTTGCATGAATTTCTCAAGGATTAATTATTGATTTAACTTGAAATATTAATGAGAGTACTCAGTAGGTGCCATGCCTTTTTCTGGAGGCCAAAGCATAATCAATCATGCTTCAAACTTCAAGTACAGAAAATGGCACAAACCTATTGCATATACCTTTAAGTACTTTGTAGTTTAGCAAGTGGTTTTGTGTACATTACCTTATTGGACTTCCAGAATAAATTCTGGAGGCATATAAAACAATCAAACCAAAGTTATCTAGGCAAAATGACTTCCTCAAAGTCATTCAGTTAATAGATGGTGTAGCCTAGATGTAAATCAGGTCATCTGCCTCTTAAATCAGTGCTCTTTTCAATCCATCACGCAAGTGCTTGTTATCTCAAAGTGGGTGGCATTAGTAGCTATAACACAGGCCATGATGTAGTGTTTGCTGTGTGACAGCCACACATCAAGTGCCTGGAGAAATAAGAGGTTACCTGGAGGAATGAAGTAAGAAATTACCTGGAAGGCATGGCATTTCTACAAAGACCAAATAGATGAAACAGAACTTCTGCCAAGAAGGAGCTCACGACCTTCTTGGTGCTTACGATATAGTTGGTATCTGAAATCATTGTATAGCTGGCAGCATAAACAGCACTAGGAATACAGAGAAAGTAAGATGATATCTGAGAAAGTGCCAATGAGAGATACAGTTAATAAAGAAAAATAGGCAAGAGCTATAAACAGGAAACTTTCATGGCACTGTAACTTGGAGAACTGGTCACTTGAATTGGCAGGTTGTCTGTATTATAGGACGGGCCGCAGCATCACAGGCTGTCAGATCAAAGGTCTTGGGGTTGAGCGGAGACCTCAGTGGAGTAGAAACTGGATTGAGGATTAATAATAGCTATTTCTTTAATTATCATTTGGTTTCTCCTGAAATAACCACGCTAAAAAGAATTAACCAAATAAACTTTATGATTCTCTAGTGTGAGGCTAGGTTTAATTACTACATTTTAATGGCTTTTCACATTGTCAGGTACCTCAGGCTGGTTTTAATGCAATCAAGTGGAAATTTATAGTGGATGAGGTCTTCGGATATTGTCAAGTTTTCTCTAAAGATGCTACTATCTAGGTGGCTCTGTGAATACAGACTATGGTAGTCAGTATTTAAAATATTATTTTTTTCTTCTAAATACAAAATAGATGCCAATTATAGAAAATTTAGATAGCAGTGACATTAAAATACTTTGTAATGTTAAATTTTGGATATATAACCCCACTGTTAAAATTTTAAAGTACTAAGTTTTAAATTTTTGTTATTTGTATATTGTATTTATATACTTATTTGTATTTTTGTGATTATAATTATATGACATGTCATATATACATATATAATACATATACTATTACATATATATGACATATATAAACGTGTAACTCATATGTGAGGCATATGAGACACGTGTATGATATGATTTTATGTCATATAATTATAATCATATGTATACATAATTTTATGTATAGAAAAATTACCTATTTATATATATTATATATAGTGTGTGTATGTGTACATGTATACATATAAACAGAGAGACAGCACATTTCACTTACATTGTCATTATACTATGTATACAGTTTTGTGTTCTACTTTTCTCCCCACATAACAATTGTGAAAATTGGAGTGTATTATGTAACCCTATATATTAACCTCATCTCTTTCATCAGTCACCTTCTCATAGGCATTAGTGCAAAGGAGGGTTTGCCAGACAACTGTGCCTGAGTCAGTTCACTTTGCAGATGATTTTTGCACTGCTTGCCGCCCTCTTGGTTCCACTGTTTTCTCTGTGGAGGCTCAATAACTGGGAATCCAGGGCAAATTCCCCTGATCCAATTTAGCCACCACTGTGCTGACCTCACCAAAGGGGTCATGCAGAGAAAAGTATACCCATCGATGGCCCTATCTACAAATTATACTAAACACCACACAATGAACTGTGCGTGCTTGTACAATCCACTTTCCTAAAGGATGGAGAATGATTAGAGGCGATTAAGGCTCAGGGCACAAGAGGTAGAGTGGAAAATAACCTGGATGCTGAATAAGGCAATTCCTGGAATCTAAGGAAAAGAAAGAAAAATTAAAAGCTTTCTGCATCCGCCATTGCATTGATTTGCTACACTGTCTTAAAAATATACTCTCTGACCCTGCTACTTCCTCAAAAGGGCACAATACCTTTGAAGCAGCTACCGTTGTCTGGGTAAATAACCAGGGTTCTTCTGGTGCCAGGAGAGTTTAGGACACGGACACACACGAGTTTAGGAGCGGAGGTTTAATAGACAAAAGAAAGAGAAAGAAAAACAGCTCTCTCTCTCTAGTGAGAGAGAGGGAACTTTCAAGAGGAAAAGGCTGGCTGGTGGTGAATGTGCTGGATTTTATGGTCAGGTTTGAGGAGATGGTGTCTGATTTGCATAGGGCTCACCGATTGGTTTGATGAAGTGTGACGCTTGCATAGGGCAGGGAAGGCTGGTCACCCCACCCTGATCTTATTATGGAAATGAACTTTCCCAGGCCTGTGCCATCTTGTCTGCTCCTTACTGTACAGGTGGCTGACAAAGACAAGGGAAGGTGGAGCCGCCATCTTGAACATGTCTAGTCTTTAGTTCCTGCCGTCATTCACCCGTGCAAGCTCCCAACTTGCTTGTCTATGTCTGCAGCTCAACTTTACAGGCTACTCTGTTAGAAAATGATTTGAGGCTGTTTTTCATTAAAAGGAAAACCTTACGGAGGATTTCCATACCCTCACTATCTGCCTAAGTAATTCTTAACTCCTGTATCACCTTCAGACATCATATTTCCCACAGTCTGTGCTGTGTATTTTCAGAAATACACACTTTGAAGTGGTTTTTGAAGGTTCAGATGAAGAAGGGCCAGTGTATGTTTCTCAGAAGACCAGCTCTGCCTCAGGATAGTGAGGGCCCACATCTGGAACACTGTGAGATCTTTGCCAGTGTGAAAACATAAGCCTTTGCCTTTCTCATATTTCTCCAGTCTTCATGTGGGAAAAAATTAGATGAAAGTCACCTAGATACATTTAGACACATGGACACATACACACACTCCATACAAATAATAATTCTCACATCAAGGACAAATCTAAATACATTTGGTAAGAGGCATTTTTTTCTAATGCAAATAATCCATACAGCCTTTCCTACTCATTATATAGAAAAAGCTTTACATGGTTCTGTAGAAAAGTATTAGATATCATCTCTTCTTCTACTTCAAGACATATCCAGGGCCTACTGATTCATAAGAAATGAAACCTAGTAACTATAATCGTGAAACAATCAGTGATACCTCCTGAAATTTCAGTTTTTCTTTACCTTGAGATAGAAAAATGTCTTAAGCATGATATGTTTCCTTTCTGAGTGCCATTATTTGCTTAATTACTCCACAATTGTTGACTCTTCATGTTTTCATCTCTCTTGTCTATAAACCTATCAACATTTAAGGATTCTTTCACTTGCTTCACAAACAAATAGAAATGTATAATATGCTAAATGGCAAAAACAATGAACAAACTTTCGACAAGCCTAGATTCTGATCTTTACTATTTCGTTAATGACCTGAGGATCATTGGACAAATCACCTAGACTTTATGTACTTCAGGCTCGCTCTTTTCAAAATTATGGAGAAAAGCAAAGCAGTCTTTAAAATCCCTTCAAACACTAGTCTATGGCTCCAGAAATATTTGAATCAGTAATTCCTAGCTTTGAGCCAGATTATTTCCAAATGCTTTGAACTACCTTTGATATGTAACAAATTATCAGCCATAAAGGGAATTGTTTTTGATTTTAAGTAGAATGGCATCTGCCAGGGTTATTTAAGACAAATAGCAATTGTTTAAAGTAAAGGAAGGGGAGATAATTGTGGAAAAGTTGGTTATCAGTGAGTTCCTTACTGACCTCGATCATTACATAGATGACCCTCTGTAGGCTTTCCATCACTTAACATTCATTATTGAGCTCCTGTTATAAGCTAGGCACTGTCTTAGCACAAGGGATCAAGTAGTAATCAAAACATAAAGGTCTCTATGACAGAGATGTTAAATTCAAGGCTTAATCATTACGGAATAGACCAAGAGCTTTGTCAGTGCCAAGCTAGGGAAAGTATAATGCCCTGGTGTGGGGGGAGGTGTGAGAGTTTAGTCCTTATGTGGAGCTTGAGGGAGGACAGGGTGCAGAAAAGAGGAAGAAGATTCTTTCTATTAAAACAAAGTAAAAACTTGTCTAGCCCAAGCCTGAATAGATTTTATACTGCTTGCCTCGTTTTTGTCAAGAAACCTGGCCTGAGCGATCTCACCTCTTAAAATATCTTTAAGTTACTCAACTTTTTGACTATATCCTAAAATTGTGACTAATGAACTTTGGCCTCTGTCACTATTTCTTCCTTAAAAGCCTTCTAAGTAGCTCTCAGATTTCAATCTGAGAGAAGTAATGCTAAAAGCCTTCCAACATGCTAACCTTTCATTTTCAGCAACTATCCTCTCCCTTAGAGCAAAGATTACCTAAGATATGGCACTCATGTTGAAATCCAGACTGTGAATGTATGCTCCTCCAAAGCAAAGTGTAAGTGTACTATCATTTCTATTCAATATTAAACTGTTTCCAGACCACCATTGCCTTCACCAAAAAATGACACAGTGGGAATTATAGGAGTAACAGATTAAATTTAAAATAATTTAGATTTGAGAAAGATGAGGAAAGAAATCAATAGTTAAAAAGCACATGAAATGACAATCTGATAAAAGTGAAACAGATGCAGATCCTAATATCCTAATATCTAGTCAACTACTGTTACCACAGATTGGGTAAATTGTGTTACATCTCTGCACTTTAGTATCTTCATCCATGAAATGAAACAGATCAGAAAATCTCTAGTGTCTAAATATATCTTTCTGGTATGGTTTAAGCAATCTTATTGAGAGCAGATAATCCCTTGGCTTTTCCAGAGCCACAATCCTCTAATTCTTACTTTTCCTAGGATGTTTTAATTCTAGAGATAAGAAAGCTAAGATGTGAATTAACCACTTTTTTTAAAGGACAGGAATACTTATATAGTAAATACAGGATTTTTTCAAATACCTGAGCAAGGAAAACATGGTTTAAGCTTTTGAAGCAGAAGTGTCCTGATCGCAGAGAAAAGGAAAGGGCTGCCAACAAAGATAGTTAAGAATATAATAGACAAATAAGAGTCTTAGATGTTTATTATTCATCTAATACAAAAGTATATATAGGGAGCTTCTGGTGATTTAAAAATTAATATTTAATACTCTTACCTTCAAGAATAGAATATGGCAGGTTATATGGTATGTCTCTTTTTATTATAAAAGGGGAAGTCTCTCTCTGTCTCTCTCTGTATCTCTCTCTCTCTCACTCTCACTCTCTCATCACCTGTTCTAAGGGATGCCAGCTTGTATGCTAAAACTGAGCTATAGTAAGGTCCATGTGATGAGGTGCTGAATTTGTCTCTGTCCAAAGGCCAGTGATGGACTGAAGCCCTCAGTCCAACATCCAACAAGAAACTGAAGTCTACCTACCAACAGCCTCTTGATTGAGCTTACAACTGAGCTGTTTTCCAGTCAAGCTTTCAGTTGAGATTGCAGCCCAGATGACAACTTGACTGCAACCTCATGAGAAACTTTCAGTACAAATCATCTATCTAAGCAACTTGCAGATTCCTGACCTACAGAAAATAGTAAGTAAAAGAAAATTATTTTTATGTACTAAGTTTTGAAGCAATTTGTTATGCAGGATTAATGCCAAAGTGAACCACAGTCCCTCTCGAAGGTGTCTTCCATTTCTTTGGTATCTCTATTTGCCACAAAGTAAACATACATTTCCAAGTGTGATGTCCAAAGTCCATTTTAACCTATTTCTTTCAAACATAACATGACACAACACAACATTTTAGACAACACAACATTTCTATACATATTCCCTGAGTTGCAGTCTAACTGGAACTAGACTTTTCAACGGAATTATGCTTTTAGGATGCTGAGGCTTGGTGTGTGGTTTTTCCTTGGATTAAAATAAATAAAGAAATACAAACAACCCTTCCCACCAAACTATTCAGCTTTCAAAGCACATCTCTTTTGCAGTATATCTTCAAGTTTAAATATACTAAGTCTGTCTAAAATGGAACTGCCTGAAATGGAGTTTGAGTTCTAGCTCTGCTCGTTAAAGTTGTGTGATCTCAGGCATGTAACATTCTCACTTCTAAAAAATGTGGGTCATATTTTGCTACATATAAGAATTAATATATGGATTAAATCAGACAGTATGTGTGAAAACACTTAACAGTGCTTGATGTGTAGACATTAAGTGTTTCTTATCATTATTATTGTTATTCTCTTCCTTATTCATAGAAGATCACTGTGTTTATTTAATTCAGATACAGTCTTTTCTTTTTAAAAATCTGATTGTACTTTTCTTGTTTTTCTCTAAGGGCACTTATTATATTTATTACAATTCTTTCTACATTCTAATTATTTTATGCAGGGACAGTATATTTTCTCTCTTCCCTGAAGTGCCTTACATATAGCACAAAACTGTAAGGAACACCATATGTGTTTGTTGAATCAAGTCAAACTTTAAGCTTTAAAATAGTTTTTTAAAGTAATATTGGCTTCTAAATTTTTTCCTAATATCTGCAACTGAGATGACTCCAGGTAGATGGATATTTATCATATTCTTAATATCTGAATTGAAAGATTTTCTGTTCCTACTAAGAGTAATGAGCATCTTAGGCTTTATAGTTAGATGTGATCTAACTATAGAGCACACCAAGCCAGTCCTTTAGTTGAGCAAAGTTTCTTCACCTTTATTTCAAGTCAAGATATTGAAACTCCCTTTCAATTCTAACTTCTGAAAGTCACACTTTCCTTATATATCATTTGTCTTTTGTTTAGGTTTAATCTGCAGGTAGACAAAGAGACTGACTTTTTAGTACTCCAGTCATTATGTACCTTTCTGGTCTGTATAATAAAAAGACATTTCCTTTTGGGCCAAATAAAATTGACTGTTTAAAATACTTGATTTGGTTTCTTTCCTTCGATTTTACAACTCGAGAAATCTGACATGTGAATTTAATGATTCACATAAAAGCCTAGTATATTCATACAAAAACTACTTTTATGTGTGTTCTGGTTCCTGAGAAGACTGAAAGCGTATGTGCTAGTCTGAGAAACAAAGAGAAAAAAAAAAAGACCATTTGAAAGGTAGTAAAGGTTTATTTTACATCCTAGTTGCATTTATGCCACTAGCTGGGATTACCTTAAAATCTCTCTCCCTCTCTCTCTCTCTCTCTCTCTCTCTCTCTCTCTCTATATATATATATATATATATATATATATACACACACACACACGTATGATACACATATATATGATAATAAAAAGCAAATATACACATATATAATAAAAAGCAAAGTAAAAATGTTTTTGTCTCTAGCGAATTGTGTTGTTTATTAGCCACATAGGTGTACTGATAAACTATATTAAAATCATAAATTTTTTGAGAGCTAAAAGAGAGCATGGGAATGATCTCATCTAGTCATTCCTAATCTGGGGTTTCTAAAGAGCTATTTTCAAATATTTTTAAAGCCTAATGTAAATTATCCAATGATCTATTATATAAATACACAATAAACTATTTCACAGAATATTCAGATCAAAGGAGTGAAAATAACAGTAGAAGTTGTTTGACCTGGTATTTTCTTGCCCTGTTTTTTTTTTTTTTTTTTTTTTTTAAACATACACAAGGAAAATGAGCCTTAATGGTTTATTTTCTCAGGGTAACTCAGAACGCTTGTGTCAGGACTCATAAGCCTTTTGCAGATTTCCATTTAGCACTCTTATCTTACCTTCTGACTACAAATCATCCTGAGACTGAACTAATTGTCTGTGGTCTCACTGGTAAGAGCCTTATGGCTCTATAAATGGGCCAAATAGTACCCAGGTAAAAGCTTTCAGAGAAGCAGACTCTTTCTTTAGTTGCTGGCTTCATGCTTTCATTTTTGAAAGTCTCTGTGATGGCCACTGCCATCTGTATTTTGGATCTGACTTCTTTGGATCTCTGTGTTATACCCGTGCTTTCTGTGCAATTAGAACCCGTCGAGTTTTGGTCCCACTTATTCACATTAAAGATCATTATGACAATATTATTGTAATAATAACATATTTACTGAACATCTACTATGTAATAGCTATTTTATTAAGTACATTAGACACATAC
Organism: Gorilla gorilla gorilla; assembly: GCF_029281585.2. Classification (NCBI taxonomy): domain Eukaryota; kingdom Metazoa; phylum Chordata; class Mammalia; order Primates; family Hominidae; genus Gorilla; species Gorilla gorilla. The sequence continues at coordinate 71,950,065 of NC_073241.2, forward strand.
TTCATTCAAAGCTAATAACAACTCTGTGAGGTTCCAGTAAGATTTATATAATTCAAGTATTTGACCATGCTCGCTTAACTTCTGAGTATATCATCCAGGGTTATTATTTAGGCATTATGGTTATAAAGCTGGTGTATTCTCAGTCCAGAATGCAAAAAACTTGGATGTCAAAAAATCGGGTCTTTTTTTGCCGAAGTGGGAGCTGCAAGCTAGTCCTGCCTCCTATCTGCCATCTTAATCTCATTGTCCGTTTGTGTTTATATAATCAAGATCAAGTTTCTTATAATTAAAAAATAGATAAAAATTATTCTTATCATTTTCTCACTCGGACTTTCCTCCCCTTTTACTAATTTAGTGTCCAGTATATGAAGACCTTGTTTAAGCAAAGACTTACCTTTCCACCATGGCTTATCTATTAATCACAGCTTTAGAAAGATGCTCATAGAAGCTGTCAGGTCAAAAAGGATCCAACAATTTAACAACGTTTATCAACAGTTTACCAATTAATAGCTTACAATAACTTCATGCACATTTCATGAAAGGCTATTTGTATTTTAACAAAGGTAAAATATTAACTCAAAAGCATGACTCAAAAATAATAAAATTCATGGGGGATAAAATTACAGAAAGTTATATTTCAAGTGGGGGAAAATAATTCACAGTTAACCCCAAGTCACATGGTATAGGCAGTTTTCTCATTCCTGCTTACAGTCAGATATATATGGGATACTGTGGAGACAGGTATACATGAGGTATTAACAGAGTTTCATCCCATGGTAATATGGGTCTATATTCAGATTATCTGGGCTCTGGAACTTAGGTTTTATTTTTTGTTGTTAATTCATTCAATAATCCAGCATTGGTTGAGAAGCTAATAATGCACAGAGCACATCCTTATAAGTGTATGGAGAGAAGAACGCAGTCACGACTTCTGTGCTCATAGAGTATACATGTAGTTTCAGGTGGAAAACATAGACTGACTACACATTTACATATTAAGTAACTCACAGTTACACTTGTCAAATGAGGGGCTTTGAAAAGATAGACCAAAGGAACTTATCCTAGCCTAGGGTGTCAGGGAAGACGATGGGAAACCACTGAAGGGTTTCACTGAATGAGTGACAAGAACCAGATTTGCATGTGGTTTTAGATGTATCTTCTCAACCAACACCCTATTTATCCTCTTCTCTTTGTAGCCGAACTGCCTTAAGATTTTTCATTACTTGCCTTCTGCTAGCTTTTGAATGCGTTTGCTCTCGCTTTTCTAGTTCTTTTAATTATGATGTTAGGGTGTCAATTTTGGATCTTTCCTGCTTTATTTTGTGGGCATTTAGTGTTATAAATTTCCCTCTACACACTGCTTTGAATGTGTCCCAGAGATTCTGGCATGTTGTGTCTTTGTTCTTGTTGGTTTCAAAGAACATCTTTATTTCTGTGAGCAGAACTGAAGGATATAGAGACACAAAAAACCCTTCAAAAAATTAATGAATCCAGGAGCTGGTTTTTTGAAAGGATCAACAAAATTGATAGCCCACTAGCAAGACTAATAAAGAAAAAAAGAGAGAAGAATCAAATAGATGCAATAAAAAATGATAAAGGGGATATCACCACTGATCCCACAGAAATACAAACTACCATCAGGGAATACTACAAACACCTCTACGCAAACAAACTAGAAAATCTAGAAGAAATGGATAAATTCCTCGACACATACACTCTCCCAAGACTAAACCAGGAAGAAGTTGAATCTCTGAATAGACCAATAACAGGATCGGAAATTGTGGCAATAATCAATAGCTTACCAACCAAAAAGAGTCCAGGACCAGACGGATTCACAGCTGAATTCTACCAGAGGTACAAGGAGGAGCTGGTACCATTCCTTCTGAAACTACTCCAATCAATAGAAAAAGAGGGAATCCGCCCTAACTCATTTTATGAGGCCAGCATCATCCTGATACCAAAGCCTGGCAGAGACACAACCAAAAAAGAGAATTTTAGACCAATATCCTTGATGAACATTGATGCAAAAATCCTCAATAAAATACTGGCAAACTGAATCCAGCAGCACATCAAAAAGCTTATCCACCATGATCAAGTGGGCTTCATCCCTGGGATGCAAGGCTGGTTCAATATACACAAATCAATAAATGTAATCCAGCATATAAACAGAACCAAAGACAAAAACCACATGATTATCTCAATAGATGCAGAAAAGGCCTTTGACAAAATTCAACCACCCTTCATGCTAAAAACTCTCAATAAATTAGGTATTGATGGGATGTATCTCAAAATAATAAGAGCTATCCATGACAAACCCACAGCCAATATCATACTGAATGGGCAAAAACTGGAAGCATTCCCTTTGAAAACTGGCACAAGACAGGGATGCCCTCTCTCACCACTCCTATTCAACATAGTGTTGGTAGTTCTGGCCAGGGCAATTAGGCAGGAGAAGGAAATAAAGGGTATTCAATTAGGAAAAGAGGAAGTCAAATTGTCCCTGTTTGCAGATGACATGATTGTATATCTAGAAAACCCCATTGTCTCAGCCCAAAATCTCCTTAAGCTGATAAGCAACTTCAGCAAAGTCTCAGGAGACAAAATCAATGTACAAAAATCACAAGCATTCTTATACACCAATAACAGACAAACAGAGAGCCAAATCATGAGTGAATTCCCATTCACAATTGCTTCAAAGAGAATAAAATACTTAGGAATCCAACGTACAAAGGACGTGAAGGACCTCTTCAAGGAGAACTACAAACCACTGCTCAATGAAATAAAAGAGGATACAAACAAATGGAAGAACATTCCATGCTCATGGGTAGGAAGAATCAATATCGTGAAAATGGCCATACTGCCCAAGGTAATTTATAGATTCAATGCCATCCCCATCAAGCTACCAATGACTTTCTTCACAGAATTGGAAAAAACTACTTTAAAGTTCATATGGAACCAAAAAAGAGCCCGCATCACCAAGTCAATCCTAAGCCAAAAGAACAAAGCTGGAGGCATCACACTACCTGACTTCAAACTATACTATAAGGCTACAGTAACCAAAACAGCATGGTACTGGTACCAAAACAGAGATATAGATCAATGGAACAGAACAGAGCCCTCAGAAATAACGCCGCATATCTACAACTATCTGATCTTTGACAAACCTGAGAAAAACAAGCAATGGGGAAAGGATTCCCTATTTAATAAATGGTGCTGGGAAAACTGGCTAGCCATATGTAGAAAGCTGAAACTGGATCCCTTCCTTACACCTTATACAAAAATTAACTCAAGCTAGATTAAAGACTTAAACGTTAGACCTAAAACCATAAAAACCCTAGAAGAAAACCTAGGCATTACCATTCAGGACATATGCATGGGCAAGGACTTCATGTCTAAAACACCAAAAGCAATGGCAACAAAAGCCAAAATTGACAAATGGGATCTAATTAAACTAAAGAGCTTCTGCACAGCAAAAGAAACTACCATCAGAGTGAACAGGCAACCTACAAAATGGGAGAAAATTTTTGCAACCTACTCTTGACAAAGGGCTAATATCCAGAATCTACAATGAACTCAAACAAATTTACAAGAAAAAAACAAACAACCCCATCAAAAAGTGGGCAAAGGATACGAACAGATGCTTCTCAAAAGAAGACATTTATGCGGCCAAAAGACACATGAAAAAATGCTCATCATCACTGGCCATCAGAGAAATGCAAATCAAAACCACAATGAGATACCATCTGACACCAGTTAGAATGGCAGTCATTAAAAAGTCAGGAAACAACAGGTGCTGGAGAGGATGTGGAGAAATAGGAACACTTTTACACTGTTGGTGGGACTGTAAACTAGTTCAACCATTGTGGAAGTCAGTGTGGCGATTCCTCAGGGATCTAGAACTAGAAATATCATTTGACCCAGCCATCCGATTACTGAGTATATACCCAAAGGACTATAAATCATGCTGCTATAAAGACACATGCACACGTATGTTTATTGCAGCACTATTCACAATAGCAAAGACTTGGAACCAACCCAGATGTCCAACAATGATAGATTGGATTAAGAAAATGTGGCACATATACACCATGGAATACTATGCAGCCATAAAAAGTGATGAGTTCATGTCCTTTGTAGGGACATGGATGAAACTGGAAATCATCATTCTCAGTAAACTATCGCAAGGACAAAAAAACCAAACACCGCATGTTCTCACTCATAGATGGGAATTAAACAATGAGAACACATGGACACAGGAAGGGGAACATCACACTCTGGGGACTGTTGTGGGGTGAGGGGAGGGGGGAGGGATAGCATTAGGAGATATACCTAATGCTAAGTGACGAGTTAATGGGTGCAGCACACCAGCATGGCACATGTATACATATGTAACTAACCTGCACATTGTGCACATGTACCCTAAAACTTAAAGTATAATAATAATAATAAAAAAAGTTTTTCATTACAAAATATTTTTTGATTTTCCATTTACTTTGTAAACATTTTGTACTATGAAATATATCATACACACAAAATGTATATCAAATCTATATACAATTTAAAAGTGAAGATGGTTAAGATATATTACCATACCATGAGATATATTACCAACATTACCTCCACCTTGGGATACTACAGTATTTTTTCACCTCTACTTCCTACTTATCTCCTATATGAAACAATTCTGAGTTTTATAATGAATCATTTCTTGCTTTCCTTTATTCTTTTACTACATACAAGTGCTTTCATCAGCAATATGTTGCATATTTTTGCCTATTTGCAAACTTTACAGATGTGTGTGTCTATGTGTGTATATAGACAGATGTGCACACACACACACACACACACACACACACGTATATATAGCCAGGGACAATACCACTCTAAAAGAATTTAACAATTTGAAATAATTTTGCATCCAGATTACTTTGCAAGTATCTTTAAGTTCTCATGCCAATCCATGATCTTCTTTTAGAAAAAAGATCTACAGAATACATCAAAGGTTGGTAGATGTGATACATGTGTATATTAATTAAAATATTACGCTAGGCATGTATGGCTTTTTTAATACACTGCTTTAACCAATGTTTTACCGACTATTGCATGGGATGAAATGTGCTCTATTATAAATGAATAGAACTATTAGCAGTGTGTCCGTTTACCTTAAAACTAGCTCATACATTTGTGGTTAAACTGTTTTTTTGTTGTTGTTGTTATGCTATGTAATATCATGGTATTAACATGCTCATTTTCGATCTTAGAGTTTTTCCTTCTCTATTACTTAAATTATTACCAGATTATTTTTTTAAAAAATTCTAGCTAATATCAAGCAGAGTAGAAGTTTATTTGTGTAGAACACTATAGACCAACTTCAGGATGGCCCTGAACTGCATGAAGTTGTTTATGTACATGCATAAGTCTATCTGTGCATATAGTTGTAAGTGTAGTTGTAAAAATGAATATCATTCTTGCAACTTGCTCTTTGTTCTTTATTCCATTTCTGCTCGTTCTCCTTGATCCTCGTGAACACTTTATAATCATTTCTCCTTTCTGTTCCTCCCCTCAACAAACTTGCTTATTGGGGATTATTATACATAAGAATTAGAATATCCAAATCAATTTCTCACAATCTGGTCCCTGATTGCATGTTTCTTCTGTAATAATAATCGCCTCTTTGTGTTTCTATCCATTTCTTCTCCGGTAGTGCTGTCATCTTGCTTTGGTGTCCACATAAAACTCTTGACAGGTTATATGAATCTAAAGAATGTGATGCCGAATTATCCATGAGATAACTTTTTAATTTTATTTTGTGACAGGGCCTCTCGCTCTATCACCCAGGCTGAAGTGCAGTGGCATGACCACAGCTCAGTGCAGCCTTTGACTCCTGGGCTTAAGTGATCCTCCTGCTTTAGCCTCCTAAGTAGGTAGGACTACAAGCACATACCACCACACACGGCTATTTTTAAAAATATATTTTTTATAGAGATGGAGTCTCACTATGTTTCCTAGGCTGGTTTTGAACTCCTAGGCTCAAGTGATCCTCCCACCTTGGGCTCTCAAAGTGCTGGGAGTATAGGTGTGAGCCACTGCACCCGGCATATATTATTTTTTACCTCATATTTATTCTCTTATTTGATCTTCACAACAAGGAAATTGATAAGGGTCACTATTCTTGTGTTTACAAAGAGAAAAACAAAAGCCTAGAGAAATGTCAAATGTTTTTATGATCAAAAATTCAATTACTGATATCTGAAAATATATCCACATCTCTTACTGTTAATCTAGGCCTAATTGCAGGCCTCTACTTAGCTTAGTGACTAGGTAAAACCAAGTAAATCTCTAGTACTAGAAAAGACAATATGCTTGTAATAAGATATTCTAGATTTAAGTCTTAGCATTGCTAAATACTAGATTTGTTACTTTATTCAAATAACTTCTCTCTGGATCTTATCTTCTACATTAATAAAAAGTAAAAATAAAAAAAGAAGAAGGGAGAGTGTCATGTTTGAGTTTCTCTTGTCTCTTCCTGCTCTAAAGTCTTTAATGGTTTGTTATTTATTGGTAAGAATCATGCACACTATATGAATAACTCTATCCTGCTCTCTGGCATTGCGGATAAGAGCACTTGTAGTTTCTTGCAGGAAAGAAGGAACATCTCCTACAGAATGCCTCTAGGAAGCATTATAGCCTCAGGCTCATAGGACCCCACATATGACAGCACTCAGCTTTGTAAGGAGCAAAGGGAACCAAATGACTTGGAAGAGGATTTTGACATGCCTGTCTTCGCCAATCCCTGCTAAACTGCTGATACTGTTTCTCCTTGTGAATCACTCGATACTCACTCAGTTGTGCCATCACCAACTGCTCTTCTTGGCAGGGCCCTCTGAGGGCTTCGTGGGCCACTGCCTGTGATACAGTGCCAAATGGATTGTGGGATGGATAATTGACGATCAAATAAGCATCCTGCCTTGTGGCAACAGAAAACGTAACTGTTATTATTACGTATGCAGCCTTTCAAAACACCATGTTAAATAGCCCATGTGAAAGGAAATTAACCAAATTACTATTAGGAGTTACTTTTAAAACAGATGAATTGAGGGGCCAATGATGCTCACTTCTAATCAATCACAAAGGTTTTTCTCATTTCTATATTTTTCATGCCTTGCTTAATTCAGTTACTCACCATTTAGTCATTAACTTGCTGCAAGAGCCTTCTAACTGGCCTTTTTGCTCTTAGTCTTGCCTGTTTCGACCCATTTTTCACAGTACTGCTTTTTTCAGCAAGGTTCCCTATATCATTTACCATAAAATCCAGTTTGCTTGGCATTACATAAAATACCTTTCCTGAAGTAGACCCTTCTAGGCTCTCTAGCTCCATTCTTTGTCACATACCTCTGCTCTCCTTACATGCAGCTCTGTCAGCCTATTGGTAGTTCTTTTGACAGAGGCATCCTTATTAATGATGAATACTTAAATGCAAACTTTTAATGAAATAAATCATTTACCTTGAAGAATGACAACTTAGTGATTGCTGTGAGGGTTATTTTTGGTAAAGCCTGAATGTTTGCAGTTGCTCCCAAGCATGGAGCACAACTCAGAAAGAAATAATGCATAATGAGTACTGCATTGGACCAAATGATAGCCCTGCAAAAGATATGTGCATGCCCTCATCTTCAGAACCCCTGAATATTATCTTATTGTAAGAGTAAATATTTCTGTATGTCTTCGTTTGGGCTGCTGTAACAGAATACCATAGACTGGGTGGCTTAAACAATAGAAATTCATTTCACACAAGTCTGGGGACTAGAAAGTCCCAGATCAAATTGCATGCAGAACCACGTCTGATGAGGGCACTCTTCCTGGTTTGCAGAAAGCCATCCTTTTGTTGTCTCTTCACATGGCAGAGAACAGAACAAGAAAAAGCAAGCTTTTGTGTCTCCTTTTATAAGGATACTAGTATGGTCCGAATGTTTGTGAAGCTCTCATGAATGGGATTTGTGCCCTTATTTAAAAAAAAAAAAAGCCAATAGACTTGTCTCACCTCTTCCACCATGTGAAGATGCAGCTAAAAGATACCATCTACAAAGAAACAGGCTCCCTCCCACCAGACGCTGAGTCTGCTGGAGCCCTGCTCTTGGACTTCTCATCCTCCAGAACTGTGAGATATAAATTTCTGTTGTTTAAAAGCTACCTAAGTATTTTGTTATAGCAGCTGGAACAGACTAAGCCAGGCACTAATCTCACTCATGAGGCCTCTATCCTAATGACCTAATTACCTTCTAAAGACTCTATCTTCTAATACCTTCACAATGAGTATCAGGATTTCAACAAATGACTTTTGCAGGTAGGGTGGCACAAATATCCAGTCAATAACATTGTATATAGTAAAACATGTGATTAAGATGAGCATCTTGTAAGATCTTATCTTGGATGATCTAGGTTGACCCTAACTCCAATAACACACAAACTTGTAGAAAACAGAGGCACAGGGAGTTTTGAGACGAAGAAAAGAAAGCAATTTGCCTATTGAGGCAGGGACTGGAGTAATGTGACAAGCCAAAGAATTCCTGGAGCCAGGAGAAACTGGAAGAGGCCATGAGTTCTCCCCATGAAACTTTGGAGAGAGCAAGTCTCTGTTGACACCTTAATTTCCAATTTACAGGCTCCAGAACTGTATGAGAATACATTTCTGTTATTTTAAGCCACCGAGTTTGCTGTAACTTGTTAACAGTAGCCACAGGAAACTAATACAAGCACTTTAGTGAGAAGTATAGGTAACTAGGAGTGCACAGAGTCTAGTAGGCAGAATTAACTGAAGACTTGCAAAGCATATAGATAAATGATTTGCCCAATGTCAAATCTTCATCCTTACACTAAAAGTAACTAGGAGATCATTGAGTCACAGATTTTATTTGGTAGATAGGAAAGCTGAGGACCACTGAGGTTCCACGGCTTTTTACAGCTGTACATGTGGAGAGTGACAGGGCCACGGTGAGAGTTTATGTATCCTGAGAACCCCCAAGCCTCTCTTCATCAGTCATCAATGCCTGTCTGTTGGAAATGGCAGCCTTATTCACTGTAACTCTATTTGTAATCATAAAATGTTGAAACATGACTAGGTCTCCACAACAGAAAATTGGTTTGCATAAATTATATTACATCCAAATGGTGGGATGCTGGTAAGCCATTAATATATTCCAGTTATTCAAATGCATACTATAGAAATTTAAGAATATATATTGAAACAAATTTATGATATATATCAGAGAAAACAAGGAATTCATCAAAGATAGTAGTGGGTACAATTTTCTTTTTATAAAGAAATCATTAAAAAATATACCAAATGTAGACTTGAAAGGTCATACACCAAAGTGTTAATTGTAGTTGTTTGTGATAATAAGGATTATAGATGACTGTTTTAAAAAAATTGTTTTATATTTTTTCTGTAATAAATATATATTGATTTTACAATTAAAAGGATTTTTTTTTTTTTTTGCTTAAATTTCAAAGAACAGTCATTGTGTGCCAATCCCTAAGATGCTGTTCAGGAGACCAGACATAGATATCTAGTGTATATTGTAATTGAGAATTAGGTTAGGGGTTGGGGATTCAAGGCTATCACAAGGCAGAAAGTACAGTAAGAGTGAACAACAAAGAAGCAGGAATAAATATGGATGGAGATGGTGAAAAGGGGATGCAGAAGCAGATACACTGGCCAGAAGATGGAAAGTTTACAGACAGACTTTGAATCTCTACTCTGTTAGCTAGCTTAATTTTATGATTTACATTGCCATTATTAATTCTAAGATATAGATTATTTTGAAGACTCAATGTTTTCCTCAATGTGAGATCTCAGACAAGGCAGTCTGCGGAGTATCCGGGCAGTATAACCTGAATATCATAGAGATAAACTTTCCATTAAGGTTGGAGTCAGCTGAAGCCTGACCTACTAGAGAGGGGTTGCCTGGTAATGAGAGTGAAGAGTTAGGAGAGGTTTAACCTGAGAACAGGAGAAGATTCAGGCAAAAAGCAAGGGTATGTATAAGTCTATGTGTCTATTTGTGTGAACATCAGTCCTTGAACAATGCCACTGGTCTTAGAAATTTAGGGAGATTAAGTTTTCAGTGACAGTGGACTTTTGAACAAAGAGGGAAAAGAATAAAAAACTCCCCAGTCTGACACCAGAATAAGAAAAGTAAATCTTTTAAAAAATAGTAATGTTTTATGTCTTGCCCTGTAACAAGTTCTAGCTGTAGTTACAGCTGAAATATATCATTATTTGTAGCACCTTTTGGGGAGTATAAATTACTATAAACTTCCTGGAAAATAATTTGACACTTTTAATAATTTGTCCTAAAATCTGGAGGAAATAATTTGAAAGGTAGACAAAAATCATGTATACATATGTCATTCCTGTGGTATTACTAATATTGAAAACCCAGAAACAAATTAAATGTCCAAAATTAGATGAATGATCAAGTAATATATAGTACTTACATATGATAGACTATTCTGTAGTCATTAAGAATCATATTTATAAAGAATTGAGTGAAAAAGGAAAGACATTAAATTGTAGATACATTATGTTAACTATACATAATTTATACAGATAAATGAACACTTTACACACACACAATACTTTGAAGGACATTTTTCATTCTGAAAGTTTTAAAATATAAATTTATGCATGCCAATTTTCAAGAACATATCTACTATGTAATTAGATATATCAGTACTATCATATACATCTTTCTCTTTGCAAAGTAATTAACATCTTACTTTCTTGGTATCAAAAGTTCAAATTATTGCCTTTTAAGATATAAGCCATTTTAACTGGGGTGAGATAATAACTCATTGTAGTTTTGATTTGTATTGCTTTGGTGATCAATGATGTTGACCACCTTTTCATATACCTGTTTGCCATTTGTATGTCTTTTTTTGAGAAATGTCTATTTAAATATTTAAAGCAAATCAGTATACCTAAGAGATATCTGCACTCCTATGTTTGTTGCAGCACTAATAACAATAGGTAAGCTTTGGGAGCAACCTAAGTGTCCATCAACAGATGAATAAATAAAGAAAATTTGGTACATATACACAATGGTATACTATTCAGCCATAAAATGAAGGAGATCCAGTCATTTGCAACAACATGAATGGAACTGGAGATCATTAAGTGAAGTAAACCAGGCACAGAAAGACAAACATCACATGTTCTCACTTAATTGTGGTATCTAAAAATCCAATCCATTGAACTCATGGACATAGAGAGTGCAAGAATGGCTACCAGAGGCTAGGAAGGGTAGTGAGCGGTTGACGGGGAGGTGGGTATGGTTAATGGGTACAAAAAATAGACTAAATAAGACCTCCTATTTGATGGCACAATAGAGTGACTATGGTCAATAATAACTTAATGGCATATTATAAAATAAAGAATGTTATTGGATTGTTTGTAACGCAAAAGGTAAATGCTCGAAAGATGGATACCCCATTCTCCATGATGAGCTTCTTTCACATTGCATGTCTGTATCAAGACATCTTATGTACCCCATAAATATATACACTTACTATGTACCCACATAAACTTAAAAAAAACAAAAAATTAACAACTTCAGATTACATAGAACATATAGATACAGACTAATTGGAAAATTGGCGAACAGAAAATATTAAAACACTTTTTATATATGAAAACAATGGTGTATGCAGATAGACCTCACTTGTTTCTTCTGTGTTTTAGCAGCACATTGCATATTTAGTTCATTTATAGGTAATTTTCTGAATGGTAGAGGAGTTCTTTGTTGTTCTGGATCCATAAAGAGATAAAAAATAAAGTTCATAAAGCTTATCCACCATGATCAAGTCAGCTTTATCCCTGGGATGCAAGGCTGGTTCAACATATACAAATCAATAAATGTAATCCAGCATAGAAACAGAACCAAAGACAAAAACCACATGATTATTTCAACAGATGCAGAAATGGCCTTCCATAAAATTCAACATCCTTCATGCTAAAAACTCTCAATAAACTAGATATTGATGGAACATATCTCAAAATAATAAGAGCTATTTATGACAAACGCATAGCCAATTTCATACTGAATGGGCAAAAGCGGAAAGCATTCCCTTTGAAAACTGGCACAAGACAAGGATGCCCTCTCTCACCACTCCTATTCGACATAGTATTGGAAGTTCTGGCAAGGGCAATCAGGCAAGAGAAAGAAAGAAAGAGCATTCAAATAGGAAAAGAGGAAGTCAAGTTGTCTCTGTCTGCAGTTGACATGATTGTATATTTAGAAAACCCCATTGTCTCAGCCCAAAACCTCCTTAAGCTGATAAGCAATTTCAGCAAAGTCTCAGGATACAAAATCAATGTGCAAAAATCACAAGTGTTCTTATACACCAGTAACAGACAAACAGAGAGCCAAATCATGAGTGAACTCCCATTCACAATTGCTTCAAAGAGAATAAAATACCTAGGAATCCAACTTACAAGGGATGTGAAGGACCTCTTCAAGGAGAACTACAAACCACTGCTCAAGGAAATGAGAGTACACAAACAAATGGAAACAAATTCCATCCATGCTCATGGATAGGAAGAATCAATATCATGAAAATGACCATACTGCCCAAAGTAATTTGTATTTTCAATGCTGTTCCCACAAGTTACCAGTGACTTTCTTTGCAGAATTAGAGAAAACTACTTTAAATTTCATATGGAACAAAAAAAGAGCCATATAGCCAAGACAATCCTAAGCAAAATGAACAAAGCTGGAGGCATCACACTACCTGACTTCAAAATATACTACAAGGCTACAGTAACCAAAACAGTATAGTACTGGTACCAAAACAGATATAGAGACCAATGGAACAGAAAAGAGGCCTCAGAAATAACACCACACATCTACAACCATCTGATCTTTGACAAACCTGACAAAAACAAGCAATGGGGACAGGATTCCCTATTTAATAAATGGTACTGGGAAAACTGGCTAGCTATATGCAGAAAACTGAAACTGGACCCCTTCCTTACACCTTATACAAAAATTAACTTGAGCTAGATTAAAGACTTAAATGTAAAACCCAAAACTGCAAAACCCTAGAAGAAAACCTAGGCAATACCATTCAAGACATAGGCATGGGCAAATACTTCATGACTAAAACACCAAATGCAATTGCAACAAAAGCTTAAGTTGACAAATGGGATCTAACTGAACTAAAGAGCTTTTGTACAGCAAAAGAAACTATCATCAGAGTGAACAGGCAATGTACAGAATGGGAGAAAATGTTTGCAATCTGTCCATCTGACAAAGGGCTAATATCCAGAATCTACAAGGAACTTCAACAAATTTACAAGGAAAAACAAACAACTCCATCAAAAAGTGGGTGAAGGATATAAACTGGCACTTCTTAAAAGAAGACATTTATGCAGCCACAAACTTAGGTAAAAAAACTCATCATCACTGATCATTAGAGAAATGGAAATCAAAACCACACTGAGATACCACCTCATGACAGTTAGAATGGTGATTATTAAAATGTAAGGAAACAGCAGACACTGGTAAGGCTGTGAAGAAATAGGAATGCTTTTACACTGTTGGTGGGAGTGTAAATTAGTTCAACCATTGTGGAAGACAGTATGGCGATTCCTCAAGGATCTAGAACCAGAAATACCATTTGATCCAGCAATCCCATTACTGAGTATATACCCAAAGGATCATTCTACTGTGAAGACACATGCACACATATGTTTATTGCAGCACTATTTACAATAGCAAAGACTTCGAACCAAGCCAAATGCCCATCAATGATAGACTGAATGAAGAAAATGTGGCACATATATAACATGGAATACTATGCAGCCATGAAAAGGAATGAGTTCATGTCCTTTGCAGGGACATGGATGAAGCTAGAAACCATCATTCTCAGCAAACTAACACAGGAACTGAAAATCAGACACCGCATGTTCTCACTCATCACTCATAAGTGGGAGTTGAACAATAACACATGGATGCAGGGAGGGGAACATCACACACTGAGACCTGTCACATGGTTGGGGGCAAGGAGAGGGAGAGCATTAGGACAAATACCTAATGTGTGCGGGGCTTAAAACCTAAATGACAGTTGCAGCAAACCACCATGGCACATGTATACCTGTTTAACGGACCTGCACATTCTGCTCATGTATCCCAGGACTTAAAGTAAAATTAAAAAAAAAAAAATCAAGTTTCCCCACATAAATATGTACAATTACAATGTGTCAGTAAAAAAAAAAAAAAAAAAAAAAAAAAAAAAAATTAAAAAGAAAAAAATAAAATTCAAAAACACCCTAGATGATATTCCCAAGATGCTTGCCTTAACACTCATGCACAAAATCAACTGGGAAGGTTTTGCATTTGAGATGCAATTCTCTGAAGTTCAAATGATGATTTGTGACTTTACCGTCTCATGGGGTATACCAGGCATATACCTGGCATATAGAGGGTGTTGCAGCTTGTGTCTGTGGCCTACTCCAGAGACATACTCCACACTTTTCTCCCCCAACATCTCCTTGCTAAGATAACTTTGATTTTGTCAACTAACTAGTCTCTTCCACAGGGCTCTATGCTTTTTACAAAAGTCTGAACGAGTAGACAAATCTCTATTTGTCTAAATTAATCATTGTAATAACATTCCCCAAACCAATGTCATGTAACTTAATTCTGATCAATGAGATATAAGGGTGAGTCTGCAGATATTGCTTCTGGGGAAGCTGCTTAGCTCTTAAAGTAACAAGGAAGAAATAGTCCCTTTGCTTTCTTATGGACATGGACATGGGGAGAATGTGATGCCGCAGCTGTCTTGTAACTGAGAGGAAGCTAGTCAAACATTAAGAATGGCAGAATAAAAGTTCAAAAGTATGAGTCCTTCCAGACACATTCGAGATACTGAATTAACTAACCCAGAGCCACCTTGAAGCAATCCTACCTTGTTTTACTCTTTGTTATACGCAGTAACAAGGCCCTTGTGTGGTTTAAATCCTTCTGATTTGGGTTTTCTGTTACTCAAAGCTGAAAACATCTCAATTGATAGAGAAGGTAAAGAAAATGTTTGTTGAATTCAGTTAGAAATATCATGTGAGATTCCTAAGTAGACACAAAGGGCTAGAAGACAAGGTAAGAGACTTAGTCAGGGGGCTGGTCATGTAGAAATTTAGGATCTGCATCAAAGCTTTGCAGTGATGAGAAGCTTTCAGTGATTTTGAACAAGGAACAAATAATATCTGATTCTACTATTTTAAATTCATTTTTTTGTGCCTTCAACATTGTTTCCTCTACTCTATTACAGTTAATTATTTATATAGAATAAAGCTGTTTTGCTTTCATTCTGTCTGTCTTTTCCCTTAGCCATTTGTCTTTTTATTGATCTTCTGCAATTCTTATGATTTTAACATTAGTGCTATTAATCCAGCTCTGGACTTTTGACCTTCTTTCTCTTCTGTTTTCTTCTGTTTGCCCCTTGGCTTTGTTGTATGCTTTTCAGGGCTTTTAGTCTCTCCAAAAAGAAAACTCTTTTAAAAGTGTGGGGTCAGGGCCAGGGCTACATTTACTGAAGTGGATATAAATAAAATTGAAGAATCTCTTTGCAAAGTAAATCAATGGTCTTGAATTAATATTTCAGTGTAAATTAAATTTCCATACTTAAGATGGACATTTGGAAAGGCTGACCTACAATAAATACGTTGTTTCCCATTTTCTCTTTTTAATAATGTGGAACCTTTAGATTTTTCTTTGAAGATATGAGTTTGCTAGTTTTGCAGTTGAGTGAAATTTGGGATTTGGGTAAAACATAATTTATTTAAAATTGAGATGCCCTTTCCCATCCATTTTCCTTTAATTATGCCGTGTTTTATCTCATATTCTCCAAAATATGCCTGCTTAAACATTTAAGCAGTGTTAATCAAAGACTTTCTAGACTTCATTTCCTTGATAAATTGAAATATAATTGTCTGTATCACATGAACATTTGGTTTCAAACTTGTTAGCTGTTCTATGTTTGGGAAATTATAAAATTGTGTTGTTGAATATTAGTTGAATTATAAGGCATTCAATAAGCATACAGATGTGATAATAGCAGTGGGAAAAATCCTTTTCCATGAAGACTTTGATTTACTTAAAGTTCATTGACTTGATTAAGAAATGAGACACAAGAGACAATGACCTGACTTTCAGTGGACTGGGATGTAACTTATTATCTTCAAATACTTTATTCTCCTTTTTCTGACCATGAGGTTTTAGCAGTGGTTCTTTCCTGTAGGCTGAAGTATTAGTGGGAGAACGATCCTTTTTAACTTTTTTTCTAGACTGGAAAGGCAAAAAAAGAGTTTTCTTCTCTCTTTATTTTAAGGGTCATAAATTATCTTCATTTTGAATTATCTGAGAACCCCCTGCTGATTAGCTTCTAGAAGGTAGAAGGCAAATATTTTCTAAATGAATTCATGTATTCCCTGCTAAAGTACGTATCAGTAGAGTTATAGTAAGATTGTCCCATCTTTTCCTTTTTGTTTTATTTATTTATTTAAAATGAAGTCTTGCTTTGTCATCCAGGCTGGAGTGCAGTGACACAATCTCAGCTCGCTGCAACCTCCACCTCCCATGTTCAAGCGATTCTTCTGCCTCAGCCTCCCAAGTAGCTGGGATTACAGGCACATGGCATCATGCCCAGCTATTTTTTGTATTTTTGATAGAGACAGGGTTTTGCCCTGTTGTCCAGGCTGGTCTCAAATTCCTGATCTTAAGTGATCCACCTGCTTCGGCCTCCTAAAGTGCTGAGATTACTGGCATGAGCCACCACACCTGGCCTGATTGTCCCATCTTTTCTAGGGAAAGCCTAGAAAAAGTGTTCTTTCTAGGAAAGAGCACAGTTGTGTTACTTCAGTAACACAATATGTTTATTCATTTACTTACTTACTCATTGATTATTCACTATATAAGACCCTGTGATGTATTTTAATGTGCATAATTTCATTTATATTTTATACTAATTTGTGAAATAGGCCTCACTATTATTCCCATTTTACAGATTAAGAAATGAGAAGCTCGGAGCTCAGAGAGATTGTAGCTTGCCTAACATTTTACTGCTTATTTGGTTGTTTAAAATCATTCATTCTGAAACCAGTGAGTATAAAGTGATAGGCAGTTTTGAAAGAACAAAGTGAAGGTCACCTTCGATAGTATTAAAATGATGAAGAAAACACACAAAATGGAGGAAAGAGATAAGTCCCCAGGAACATGATTTTATTATTTTGCCATGTCCTAGCTCATGAAACAGCCTTTTCCAAAAGCCATGCCCTGTGCAGTCTTGTGCTCAGAGAAAAAGGTACAACTGGGGAATCTATACACATGGTTTTTCCCCTTCACTTCCATACTATCACCCTAGACCACACTTGCCCAACTTTGAACCAAGATTATAGCTGGTACCTGTCAAATTATCATCTAGCTATCACTGTTTTCTCATCTCAATCCATCTTGCATTTAGTTGCCAAATAAATTTGCTCTACATCAAACTGCCTTTAAAGAAGTCTGAAGAACTTCTTGGCCTGAATAAGATACTCGGACTGTTTGGAGAAGGGCTTTGTAAAATTTGTTGTAAGTAGAAAGAATGGGTTGTCATTGCCGTGAAAAATGATAGCATCACATTTCTCTAAGGAGTGACCAATTCTTTTAAATTTTTATTCAGCCCTGAGTATAGGTATTAGATTACATAATTTCTCATAAATAAAATACAATCATGGCATACTCTTTTCTCCTTCCAATCAATTCTCCAGAGCAAATTACCATTTTAAAAGGCAAATAATTGTAGTTTCATCCCACTGTTTAAATTCCTTTAGCAGCCTCTGGTTTCTCTCAACCCCCCCTCAAGTGGACACACATGGTATTATTCCCAAATTTTCCCTCCTGTCTCATCATTTCACAGATTTTTTTTTTCTTTCGTTTCCTGTAATATTGCTCTCCATTACTTACCATTCACCCAATTGCCACAGGGATGATGCCCATGCTGGTCTTACTGCCAGAAACCCCTTAATACTCTTGGTCTGGATAACTGGTATTCATTCTTTACATGGCAACTGAATCCTCCTATCTTCAGGGAAGCCCTGACCTCCTCAACTAGGTCAAATTCTCCTATTAAGGACAATATTTATGTACTCAAACTCTCCTTTATTGCATTAACTGCAGTCGCAAATTTAGAATTACAAATATAACTATTTCATAGCCATCTTTCCCTGATTAGACCATAAGCTCAAAGAAAGCAAGGACCATGGCTGTTTTAGTACAGTTTTATCCGCAAGCTTAATGCAGTCCTTGACATATAATGGGTTCTCAGAAAATGTTTTCTTACTATATGGATGAATGGTTTGGCTCACTGCGTTGATTACTGAGGGGTTAATAAACAATGCTGTGTAGAGTGTGTTGCACACAAGAGTTCAAAATATTAAGTAACTGAATGAATACATGAATAAGTGAAATTGAATGATCTGTGAGCCAATTATCTACTTCTGAATTTGTGGTTCACCTATCGTTTTAGTTTGACATTTGAGACCATACATTTACTACAATAGAGGTCGTCTTTCTTTCCACTGATAACCGAAAGGATATGAGTAATTTCTATTATTAACCTATTAAATCCTAATGAATTCAGAAGATATGATATATAGCATATTATACAATGTATTCCAGAGGCTGAGCTAAAGCATTCAGGGAATGTCTATCTTTCTATATCCTAATCCCATTCCCACTTTATATAGTAATGCTTAGTTCTCAGAGAGGTGAAGGACTTGACTGACCCAAAGTCACAGAGTCTATGATTCTGGCATGATGCAAACAGAAAGCTCTTGAGTCTATAATTGATAGGGTTTTTGAGCTTACTAAACATCTGTAGGGTACTGACACATTAACGGTGCTTTTATTTCTCACTTTACCTGTTCTACATTTAAACATATAGTCTAATTGCTGTAAATACAGCATTTCTCACCAGTAATAAATTAAAAACCTTTGGCAAACTTCTCTTAATTGATGCTTTCACTCCCTTGTCTAATGTACTACCCTGAAGGGAGTGACTTTCAATTGCATTGCTTTCAGTGTCTTATTTGGCTTACCTAGAAAGGAAGGCAAACGGTCCTTATATTTTTAAAGGAATTTAGATTTTAAAGAGACACTATGGATCTGTTCCAGAAACCATATTTTAAAATGTATTTATTATATGGCTTTAATTACACCTCTGGAGAAGACTGAACAATGCAACACAGACAGTTCAAAGCATAAATTATTGTTATAATCTTAATGGCATAACAGGTGCACAAGGAAAATACATTTGTTCCTTCTTTTGAGATTAAATTTACTCAAAAATCTCCTTTTGAGATTATATTTACTAAAATTTTACTAAAATGGAAAATACAATAAAGTCATTCTAGCAAAATTTAATGTCTGAAGTTTCACTCAAGCCTAAAGTTGTCACGTCTTCTTTCCATTTTCCTCTTCCTTGAGTTTTTCATCACTGGCATTTTTACACTGGATTTTGGCATAGTAAGTCCCTAAATGGCAGTGAAGGTACTTCAAGAGGTAGACGGAGCCTGACTGACCTCACATGCCTTGGGACTTTTCCTTCCTTGGGGCCTCAGTTTCTCTCTCTATAGGGGAAGACTGTGTTGAAATAATTTATGTGGTTTCCTGAAACACTGTTTATCTGTTATGTAATTTAACTTTTTCTTTAAGATACAAGGTTAATTTCTATGGAATATTTAAAAAGTGGATGGAACACAAATGACACTGACATTATCATTAAAACTATGCACCAGTTTTTTACAGGGCTGAAATATTGATTTATAAATGTACTCTTTTGTCCATAAGAATAATTTGGACCAGTATTTTTGAAGGAATATGGAGACACCAGGTTTCATATATCGTGGGGAATTAAAGGTTGAACTAGACTGAAGCAAATGGATGAAAAAATTAGAATATGGTAAATCCAGGTGAGTTTTGCATTACATTCTTACTTCCCACCCTGCTTTGTTGTTCCTCATCCATTTATTTCTCTTAGTAATCCTTTTATCCTGTGGCCTCTGGTTACTTTGTTCTATCCCATGAATCCAAAGTCTTAGGTACAATATATGATTTATACCTATTACCCCCAAAATGATGAATGGTCTAGGTTCCCTTTCTCATCTTCAAATTTCACGTGTTCTTTGATTCTTCCACCATAGGCCCCTTTGCTCAGCTTTCAAAAATAGCAACTAGGTCATATGACAAATATATTTACGTTGTTGATATTTTAATGAGATGACTAAATTTACTACTTTCTTAACATTTACATTTAATAGTGGATGGGTGGGCTGAAAGAATGGCTGCACTTCTGCTATCTAATCCCAAATAGAAACTCTAAGAGAAAAACTTCAAGCCAAGTAGAAGGGTTTAAGCACAAGCTGAAAATAGAGGATTTAAGCCAGGTAGGTTTTAGGGCTCAGTCTTAAATCATGTAAAGACTCACATCAGAAGAGCTATGACTTTTTACACAAAGATGGTCATATGTAATGGAGATCTATCTATCTGTCATCTATCTATCTATCTATCTATCTATCTATCTATCTATCTATCTATCAATCATCTATCTGGTTTTTTTTTTTTTTTTTGACACTGAATTTAGCTCTTGTTGCTCAAGCTGAAGTGCAATGGCAAAATCTCAGCTTACTGCAACCTCCGCCTCCTGAGTTCAAGTGATTCTCATTCCTCAGCCTTCCAAGTAACTGGGATTACAGGCGCGCACCACCACGCCCAGCTAATTTTTTGTATTTTTAGTAGAAATGGGGTTTCACCATGTCAGCCAGGGTGGTCTTGAAATCCTGACCTCAGGTGATCTGCCCAACTCGGCCTCCCAAAGTGCTGGCATTACAGGCGTGAGCTACCGTGCCCTGCCTATCTATCTATCTATCTATCTATCTATCTATCTATCTATCTATCTATCTATCTATCTATCTACCTACCTACCTACCTATTTGAGATGAAGTCTCGCTCTGTTACCCAGGCTGGAGTGCAGTGGCACGATCTGGGCTCACTGCAAACTCCGCCTCCCGGGTTCAAGAGATTCTCCTGCCTCAGCCCCCCAAGTAGCTGAGATTACATATGCATGCCACCACGCCCAGCTAATTTTTGTATTTTTAGTAAAGACAGGACTTTGCCATGTTGGCCATGCTGGTCTTGAACTCCTGACCTCAGGTGATCCACCTGCCTCAGCCTCCCAAAGTGCTGGGATTACAGGTGTGAGCCACCACACCTGACCAGATCATTATATTTTTAAATTTTTAAAATATATTTCCATATCTTGAAAGTTGTATTGACCCATCATTGTCTCTCTCTCTCTCTCTCTATATATATATATATACACACACGCACACATATATATACACGTATATATACATACATATACATACACATATATATACATATATATACACACATACATATGTATGTTTTTTAAGATATAGAAATATATCTTTATATATATTTAGTGCTTCAGTGGAAGAACAGAAGCCCCCTAAAAAGGGCATCATTTCACATCTTTGACTACTAAATTCTGTTTTGTTTCTTATCAGAAGAAGAGCAATCTTGTCAGATTACTTAAAAGAAAAGTTCGAGCTTGCAGTGAGCTATGATCTCACCATTGAACTTCAGCCTGGAAAACAGAGCAAGACCCTGTCTCTAAATAAATAAATAAAGAAAGAATAAATAAAGCAAATGGGTCACTCACCACAATCTTCTTCTTAACCCCCCACCCAAAGCCCTTCGGGCTGAATATGGTGTGAGGTTGCTTTGGGAACTCTGGAGCTACTGACAAACTTCCTCATAGCCATGGGCACACTCAGTATTTTCAGTCAACCTCCATTCCCATTGGTCTGTGCTTGTATATCACTTTCGCCAAGAAATATTAGTAGTAATCTGGACTCCTTGGGGAATCCACACATGGGCTAGACAGAGGGGGTTCAGAGAACTAGAACAGCTTCACCGAAGCAGTACTCAGGAATCCCACTGCCCTCTTTGTGTCATGTCAGGGATCCAAAATGGTGGCAGAGGTGCTGGGAGAGGTGGACTAGAAGGATCTGGGCCAGAATAAAGATACTGTGTTGGAAAGGACTTTGAGACCCATGGAAAAGGGACAAGTTCATTGGCTCCAGTAGAGGCTGCCTGTTTTTCATGGCACACTTGCCAACCGCTGACATACCTCATAGTCAACCAGCCCAGTAAAGAGAGTAAGAGAAGATCTTGAGTTTAAAAGATCACAGAAGATACAGGGGATACCACAGGGAATAGAAGATAAGACAAGGAAACTACTGCTATGAGGTCACTAAAGCCACACCTTTCTCCTATACCCAGATGCAATTTGAAAGGGAGAATAAACAGAGAAGAACTTTGAATAATCAAACACTGACCCAACTGCACCCAGCAGAGGTTGGTTAGTTAAAGAAATGTCTTAAATTATTGTCTCAGATTAGCACTAAATTACTGGCATGAGCTAAAATGTAGTCGCTTCTGCCACCAGCTCCCCATTAGTCAGGAGTTCATGAAGAACAGGTAAATTATAGAGAAATAAAGCAGCTATCTGTTCCTTGTGCATCTGAGCATCATACAAATGATGTGTAGCCCAACTGCCCAAGTTTTTTCCTCACTGATGTTTTATACAGAAGTTTGCAGGTTCAACTAGTGCTTCCTGAACAAAAAGTGTAACATCTTAGGCTCCTATTTGTCTCTGATCTGAGAAATTATTTAATCATGTGTGCCTATAAGATAAATTAATAAAGAAATACCCTAACATAGGTAAATGATACTTTTCTGAGGGACAGAGATTGTATTCAGAGTTTCCTAGTACCTTTTCACCAAATACACACACACACACACACACACACACACACACACGTGCAGTATCCAGAAAAGTTTTTGGTACATAGTAGGCATTTCATTGCTATTTGATCAATTGTGTTGGGTGACTACACATTGGCCTACAACGAACATTTATGCATATTGGGCAAAAGCTTTTAGAGACTTGCTTGGCAATGAAGGCGTATGCACACTGTAGTTCTCTGAGTTTTTGGGAATTACTTAGATGTCCTAAGTCTGGTAAGAAATTTTCAGGGATATGATTAGAAACAAGATCTTGGTATTTTGTTCTTACACAAACAAGAGTGATTCAATAGCCCTTGGCATAAATATCTAGGTTTTATTATGGGACACTTTCTTTTGGTTCATTCTTTGGAAAGAAAGACTGGTTTAAAATAATGCTCAATGTCTGCCTCTGTCTTTGCTGGTGATAATTACCTTATATTCTTTTAGCATGTGGGTTATAATTTACAGAACTCCTTTCTACTATAGAATAAAATGATTGGACTTGGTATCTGTTCCCCAATCCAAGCCTCAGTGACAATTTCTAAGCTACATAAATATTTACCAGGACTCTAGAAGCATAAAGAAAAGATAGAGCAAAGGAGAAATGAGCTAGAGAACTCTAGAGCCAAAGGCAGAAGAGTTGATAATGAAAGATAAAAGTTAAAATGTATGAAGATTTGATTGTGTTAGAAAATGTGCCAAACACTATTATTTGTGTATAGGGCAATCAACAGGTTTTTGAAAATGCAGGCTCATCATTGGAAAATAGGTGCCAAGTATTATTTCCTAGATTGCATCTTTTGGCAAACAGGAGAGTGAGTCACTGATGGATGGCAGCATTCATATGGCCTTCCCAGGCTTGGAGGGTTCTGGGGCCCTGGGCTGCAAAAGGCAAAGAATGTACTGGAGGTGAGTGTGCCAGTTTAATGGGACAAAAGCAAAGCATTAAACATTCCAAGGCAAAGAAAGGAGAAAACAATGACCAGTTCTAAGACTATAAGAAAGACTCTTACTATCTTCATGCTGTCTCCATGTTTGTTCTTTTTTTTTTTTTTTTGGCTTTCCTCCTAATTATGAATCCTTTACAATTAAAAGGTGCAGTGGATCTGGTTTTAGTGGCAAAATAAGATGGGGGAAAACTGGTTAGTTTGTGCCTCACTCCATAGAAGATGTGGCTTGAGTAAAACCCTAGGGATAAAGTGGCAGTAGTTACTAGCAAAAGATAAGTACATGACAAGGTCCTTGATCCCAGGGTCTAAGAGAACAAAAGTGAAGTCTAAGAGGGTTTGAGAAACAGCTTTGGCCTCAAGCAATAAAAGGTCCCACAAGTACAATATCCTGAAAGGCTAATTTCCAGTTCAGCATCTAAAAAATGATAATCCCTAAATTCTCTTTTAGCTGTATCTGTAACACTATATAAAATGTCTTTTTCTTGTCTGAGAATTTGTAATCCCATTGTTCTTTCAGTGGAGTCAAACTCATAGGTAAAGGTTAAGCTACAGGGCCCATGTCTGAGTGATTCATTTCTGAATTCTCAGAGTTTAGCAAGTACCAGAGGCATTGTGAATAAAGAAGAATAAATGATTGAATATCGAATGATAACTATTTTCAGGCCTCTGAGCCCAAGTGAAGCCATCATATCGCCTGTGACCTGCACGTACACATCCAGATGGCCAGTTCTTGCCTTAACTGATGACATTCCACCACAAAAGAAGTGAAAATGGCCTGTTCCTGCCTTAACTGATGACATTGTCTTGTGAAATTCCTTTTCCTGGCTCATCCTGGCTCAAAAAGCTTCCCCATTGAGCACCTTGTGACCCCCACTCCTGCCTGCCAGAGAACAACCCCCCTTTTTCCTTTACCTACCCAAATCCTATAAAACGGCCCCACCCGTATCTCCCTTTGCTGACTCTCTTTTCGGACTCAGCCTGCCTGCACCCAGGTGAAATAAACAGCTTTATTGCTCACACAAAGCCTCTTTGGTGGTCTCTTCACACAAACGCGAGTGAAATTTGATGCCGTGACTCGGATCGGGGGACCTCCCTTGAGAGATCAATCCCCTGTCCTCCAGCTCTTTGCTCCATAAGAAAGGTCCACTTATACCTCAGGTCCTCAGACCTACCAGCCCAAGAAACATCTCACCAATTTCAAATCCGGTAAGCAGCCTCTTTTTATTCTCTTCTCCAACCTCCCTCACTATCCCTCAACCTCTTTCTCCTTTCAATCTTGGCGCCACACTTCAAACTCTCCCTTCTCTTAATTTCAATTCCTTTCATTTTCTGGTAGAGACGAAGGAGACACGTTTTATTAGTGGACCCAAAACTCCGGCACCGGTCACAGACTGGGAAGACAGCCTTCCCTTGGTGTTTAATCATTGCAGGGACGCCTCTCTGATTTTCACCCAAGTTTCTGAGGTGTCAGACCACGCAGGGACTCTTCTCTTTAAATTTGCCTCCTTCACTATGGGCAAACTTCCACCCTCCATTCCTCCTCCTTCTCCCTTAGCCTGTGCTCTCAAGAACTTAAAACCTCTTCAACTCACACCTGACCTAAAACCTAAATGCCATATTTTCTTCTGCAATGCCGCTTGACCCTAATACAAACTCGACAGTGGTTCCAAATAGCCAGAAAACAGAACTTTCAATTTTTCCATCCTGCAAGATCTAAATAATTCTTGTAAAATGGGCAAACGGTCTGAGGTGCCTGATGTCCAGGCATTCTTTTACACATCAGTTCCTCCCTAGTCTCTGTGCCCAATGCAACTTGTCCCAAATCTTCTTTCCCTTTCGCCTGTCCCCTCAGTCCCAACCCCAATCGTCACTGAGTCTTTCTAATCTTGCTTTTCTACAGACCCATCTGACCTCTCCCCTCCTCCCCAGGCTGCTCCTCACCAGGCCAAGCTAGGTCCCAATTCTTCCTCAGCCTCCACTCTTCCACCCTATAATCTTTTTGCCACCTCCCCCCGACACCCAGTCAGGCTTATAGTTTCATTCCGCGACTAGCCCTCCCCCACCTGCCCAGCAATTTTCTCTTAAAAAAGTGGCTGAAGCTAAAGGCATAGTCAAGGTTAATACTCCTTTTTCTTTATCCAACCTCTCCCAAATCAGTTAGCGTTTAGGCTCTTTCATCAAATATGAAAAACCCAGCCCAGTTCATGGCTCGTTCGGCAGCAACCCTGAGACGCTTTACAGCCCTAGACCCTAAAAGGTCAAAAGGCCGTCTTATTCTCAATATACATTTTATTACCCAATCCACTCCTGACATTAAATAAAACTCCAAAAATTAAATTCCGGCCCTCAAACCCCACAACAGGACTTAATTAACCTCACCTTCAAGGTGTACAATAATAGAGTAGAGTCAGCCAAGTAGCGACGTATTTCTGAGTTGCAATTCCTTGCCTCCACTGTGAGACAAACCCCAGCTACATCTCCAGCATGCAAGAACTCCAAATGCTCGAACTGCAGCTGCCAGGGGTTCCTCCAGAACCTCCTCCCCCAGGAGCTTGCTACAAGTGCCCGAAATCTGGCCACTGGGCCAAGGAATGCCCACAGCCCGGGGTTCCTCCTAAGCTGCGTCCCATCTGTGCTGGACCCCACCGAAAATCAGACTGTTCAACTCACCTGGCAGCCACTCCCAGAGCCCGTGGAACTCTGGCCCAAGGCTCTCTGACTGACTCCTTCCCAGATCTTCTCGGCTTAGCAGCTGAAGACTGACACTGCTTGATTGCCTCGGAAGCCTCCAAGACCATTATAGATGCTCTGGGTAACTCTCACTGTGGAAAGTAAGTCCATCCGCTTCTTAATCAATATGGAGCATACCCACCCCACATTACCTTATTTTTAAAGGCCTGTTTCCCTTGCTTCCATAACTGTTGTGGGTATTGACCGCCAGGCTTCTAAACCTCTTAAAACTCCCCAACTCTGGTGCCAACTTAGACAATACTCTTTTAAGCACTCCTTTTTAGTTATCCCCACCTGCCCAATTCCCTTATTAGGCCAAGACATTTTAACTAAATTATCTGCTTCCCTGACTGTTCCTGGACTACAGCCACACCTCATTGCTGCCCTTTTCCCCAGTTCAAAGCCTCCTTTGCATCCTCGTCTCATATCCCCCCACCTTAACCCACAAGTATAACATACCTCTACTCCCTCCTTGGCGACCGATCATGCACCCCTTACAATCTCATTAAAACCTAATCACCCTTACCCCCCTCAATGCCAATATCCCATCCCACAGCACGCTTTAAAAAGATTAAAGCCTGTTATCACTCACCTGCTACAGCATGGCCTTTTAAAGCCTATAAACTCCCCTTACAATTCCCCCATTTCACCTGTCCTAAAACCAGCCAAGGCCTACAGGTTAGTTCAGAATCTGCGCCTTATCAACCAAATTGTTTTGCCTATCCACCCCATGGTGCCAAACTCATATACTCTCCTATCCTCAGTACCTCCCTCTACAACCCATTATTCTGTTCTGGATCTCAAACATGCTTTCTTTACTATTCCTTTGCACCCTTCATCCCAGCCTCTCTTCTCTTTCACTTAGACTGACGCTGACATCCATTAGGCTCAGCAAATTACCTGAGCTGTACTGCTGCAAGGCTTCACAGACAGCCCCCATTACTTCAGTCAAGCCGAAATTTTATCCTCATCTGTTACCTATCTCGGCATAATTCTCATAAAAACACACGTGCTCTCCCTGCTGATTGTATCTGATTAATCTCCCAAACCTCAATCCCTTACAAAAAAACAACTCCTTTCCTTCCTAGGCATGATTAGTGTGGTCAGAATTCTTACACAAGAGCCAGGACCGCACCCTGTAGCCTTTCTGTCCAAATAACTTGACCTTACTGTTTTAGCCTAGCCCTCATGTCTGCGTGCAGCGGCTGCTGCTGCTTTAATACTTTTAGAGGCCCTAAAAAATCACAAACTATGCTCAACTCACTCTCTACATTTCTCACAACTTCCAAAATCTATTTTCTTCCTCATACCTGACGCATATACTTTCTGCTCCCCGGCTCCTTCAGCTGTAGGCACTCTTTGTTAAGTCCCACAATTACCATTGTTCCTGGCCCGGACTTCAATCCAGCCTCCCACATTATTTCTGATACCACACCTGACCCCCATAACTGTATCTCTCTGATCCACCTGACATTCACCCAATTTCCCCATATTTCCTTCTTTCCTGTTTCTCACCCTGATCACACTTGATTTATTGATGGCAGTTCCACCAGGCCTAATCGCCACACACCAGCAAAGGCAGGCTATGCTATAGTAAAAGTCACTAGCCCGCCTCTTAGAACCTCTCATTTTCTTTCCATCGTGGAAATCTGTCCTCAAGGAAATAACTTCTCAGTGTTCCATCTGCTACTGTACTACTCCTCAGGGGTTATTCAGGCCCCCTGCCTTCCCTACACATCAAGCTCGAGAATTTGCCCCCACCCAGGACTGGCAAATTAGCTTTACTCAACATGCCTCGAGTCAGATAACTAAAATACCTCTTAGTATAGGTAGACACTTTCACTGGATAGGTACAGGCCTTTCCTACAGGGTCTGAGAAGACCACTGCAGTCATTTCTTCCCTTCTGTCAGACATAATTCCTCAGTTTAGCCTTCCCACCTCTATACAGTCTGATAACAGACCAGCCTTTATTAGTCAAATCAGCCATGCAGTTTTTCAGGCTTTTGGTATTCAGTGCAACCTTTATAGCCCTTACAGTCCTCCGTCTTCAGGAAAAGTAGAACGGACTAAAGGTCTTTTAAAAACACACCTCACCAAGCTCAGCCACCAACTCAAAAAGGACTGGACAATACTTTTACCACTTTCCCTTCTCAGAAGTCAGACCTGTCCTCAGAATGCTACAGGGTACAGCCCATTTGAGCTCCTGTATAGACGCTCCTTTTTATTAGGCCCCAGTCTCATGCCAGACACCAGACCAACTTGGACTGTGCCCCAAAAACTTGTCATCCCTACTATCTTCTGTCTAGTCATACTCCTATTCACCGTTCTCAACTACTCATACATGCCCTGCTCTTATTTACACTGCCAGTTTACACTGTTTCTCCAAGCCATCACAGCTGATACCTCCTGCTGCTATCCCCAAACTGCCACTCTTAAAGTAAATAAATAATCCTTGCTGGCAAGGCTATGCTGAACCTCCTTAGGCACTCTCTAATTAGATGTCCTAGGTCCTCCCAATTCTTAGTCCTTTAATAGCTGTTTTTCTCCTCTTATTCCATTTAGTTTTTCAATTCATACAAAACTGCATCCAGGCCATCACCAAGAATTCTAAATGACAAATATTTCTTCTAACAACCCCACAATATCACCCATTACCACAAAATCTTCCTTCAGCTTAATCTCTCCCTCTTTTGGTTCCCACTCCGCCCCTAATCCCGCTCAAAGCAGCCCTGAGAAACATCGCCCATTATCTCTCCATATCACCCCCAAAAATTTTCTCTGTCCCAACACTTTACCACTATTTCATTTTATTTTTCTTATTAATATAAGAAGACAGGAATGTCAGGCCTCTGAACCCAAGCTAAGCCATCATATCCCCTGTGACTTGCACGTACACATCCAGATGGCCAGTTCCTGCCTTAACTGATGACATTCCACCACAAAAGAAGTGAAAATGGCCTGTTCCTGCCTTAACTGATGACATTGTCTTGTGAAATTCCTTTTCCTGGCTCATCCTGGCTCAAAAAGCTCCCCCATTGAGCACCTTGTGACCCCCACTCCTGCCTGCCAGAGAACAACCCCCCTTTTTCCTTTACCTACCCAAATCCTATAAAACAGCCCCACCCCTATCTCCCTTGCTGACTCTCTTTTCGGACTCAGCCTGCCTGCACCCAGGTGAAATAAACAGCTTTATTGCTCACACAAAGCCTGTTTGGTGGTCTCTTCACATGGACGCGCATGAAAAGTATGCCCCTCATCCCTCTTCTTCCCTAATTAATGATTAAAAACTGTCCTTAACCCATGAAGATAGGCTTGATGGATTCCATCTCATGCTTAGCTTTATGGTTTTCTTCTTCATGCTTGCCTATTAAACATTCAGAACTGTGCTCTCTGGTAGTGTATTTTCTGAGCTTGAATTTAATAAACCAATTCACACCAATGGGAAAAAAATAGTGAATGGGCAATTTCATTTTACATGATGAGCCATTGTAAAACCAACAAGAGAAAAGTCTCTGGTAGCATTTCATGTAAGGGAAGAGAGGAGATTTTGGCAATATAGGGAGCTCATAGTGTCTCTGGAGCCATCAAGCCTCATACCCTACAAATGGTCCTGATGCAGGTGAAGCAGCCCTAAGAAGGACTCCTCAATGAGGGGAGCAAAGCATCCTTTAATGAGCATATGAACCACCAAATTCATAGTAGCTTCTCTCTTCCCACTACAGAGACAATATCCTTTTGCCACAGCCCAGTGCCTTCACTGTGATAATTTTGCTACAGCTTAACTGGGGCAGAGCACTGTAAATACACAGATATTTTATTTCAGCTCTCCAATGACCCCAAACCAGTTCCTATTATTAATAATTCCTGTAAGGTTTATCTCTGGAGCATTCGAGAAGAAGCACCATGACTTTCTATAATTAAGAAAAGACCAGGCTGCAGATTTCTGCTCTGAATTATTTCCTGAGCTTCTTCATTATTTACTGAGATTCCTGCAATGCAAACAACCAGTGTTATCAGGCAAAGGCAGATCCCCTGAGCCTTTTATCATTCTGGCTGCAATTTTGCATATTTCCTTTATAACCAGACAGCATACCAAATGAAGCTAGACTCTTTAAAGGGAAATGAGGCAATTGGAATGTCAATTTTATTTAGTAATATATTGTAAAAACTAAACAGCATATCCAGCTGATTGACAAAATCCATCCAACTGTTAAAGGCAAAACAAAACTATGTCAAGAGGTACAGTTATGCAGAGCTTGCTTTTACCTACAGGCAGATATTTAAAGAGAGAGAGACACATAGAGAGATAATATTGAAGCAGAATGCTACATATGGAATTGTCCAACTAATAAACTTCAGAGAGCATGAGGAACTCAAAAGCAAAGATATCATGTCATATTTTCTCTCTTCTTCTTCAAAGAACCTTTTAGCTTCTTCCACAGGCTGTCTTTTCTCTTCAGTTTCTTTTCCATCAAGGATGGCATGGACTCCTTCTTGCGAATTTCCCTCACTAAGCCATGAAAAGCATCATCAATACAGAATCTGAGGGCTGCAGAGGTCTCAAAAAAACCACAATTATATTCTTGGGCAAGACTCAAGCCTTCTTCTGTAGAAACCTAAGGAAAAAACAAATAATATTAAAAAGACAGAAAGAGAAAGACTCTTCAATTAAAAATACGTTGTCTACTAGAGCTGTGTGTCAGGCCTCTGAGCCCAAGCCAAGCCATCGTATCGCCTGTGACTTGCAGGTAAAGGCCCAGATGGCCTGAAGTAACTGAAGAATCACAAAAGAAGTGAAAATGCCCTGCCCCGCCTTAACTGATTACATTCCACCACAAAAGAAGTGTAAATGGCAGGTCCTTGCCTTAACTGATGACATTCCACCAGAAAAGTGAAAATGGCCGGTCCTTGCCTTAAGTGATGACATTACCTTGTGAAAGTACTTTTCCTGGCTCATCCTGGCTCAAAAAGCTCCCCCACTGAGCACCTTGTGACCCCCACTCCGCACCTTGTGACCCCCACTCCTGTCTGCCAGAGAAAAAACCCCCTTTGACTGTAATTTTCCTTTACCTACCCAAATCTTATAAAATGGCCCCACCTATCTCCCTTTGCTGACTCTCTTTTTGGACTCAGCCCGCCTGCACCCAGGTGATTAAAAGCTTTATTGCTCACACAAAGCCTGTTTGGTGGTCTCTTCACATGGACGCACATGAAACTGTGGACCTCAGTTACATTTAAAAATATATAGCAATGTGAGAATTTGTTTTAAGAGAGAATCCTAGAATTTTAGAATTTGAAGGACAAATGAAAAATTAGAATCCTTGAAAGGACGACTGATTAAAAAATTGAACTAGAAATCAGCTCTCCACAATTCAAAAAAGCAATATAGCAAAGTGGTCAAAGAATAGCTTTATATTAAATCTGCTTTGTTTCAAATACCAGTTCAACTGCATTTTAGCTTTGCAAACTTGGATAATTTTTTTGACTTTTTTTTCCCCGAATTTCCTCAACATAAGATATTAATACCTACCTCGAAACCTCTTTGTTAGGGTTAAGTGAGATCATCTAGAAGAGGCGCATGCTGGGCACATGTTTAAAGCTCTATAAATGTTAGTTGTTATTATAGTCCAGAGCTTTCACTGAAGAATAAGTTGAAGAGATGGAGTTGTCATAAAATTAAAAAATAATAATCTATCAAAAGAAAATGAAAACCAAACACCACCATTATGGGTAAATAAGTCTCTCTCTAGCCAAGTATTCCAGAGCAGGTTTGACACTCCATAAGTCTTTGGTGGCAGTTACCCATGCTGTGGTTCATGCTATTGTAATGGATCTCTAGAAATCATAAACTGACTGAGGCCAGGGACCATGTCTGTCTCACTTATCATTCCTTTAGTATCTACTACAGCTCCTGGTGCCTACATCACCATTAGAAGTATTAGAAGAGTTTAAAGAATGATCAACAAAATTACCCAGAGTTGAATAAGTATTAACTAAAATATAAAGATAAATTATACACATATATTAGCACAGTGGATTCTATGTTCCTATAGCTGGTACTAACATTCCTACTCAAAATTTAGTGATCCCATAAAGCCCTACCAGATTATCAGTCCAGAATCCTGAGTTACCAGGACTCTGAATAATAAATAGACCTCCCAGCTCACTCATGTTGGATATGTGGCATAACTAAGAAAAAAAACCTTCATTATTTTAAGCGGTTGACATTTTGCAATTGTTTGTAATCAGGGCAGAAACCAACTTTTTAAACTGTTACAACACATCATATGGTTAATAAGTGGCTGAGCCGGGGTGTAAAAATCTATCAAGTCTATCTGATCCCAAAGACAGCAAAGACAGGTTCTTCACTTTAGTCTGACTAGATCTCACTGATCTCACTAGTAGCTGTTAAACAGAGATGAGTAACTTGTCATATTTTAACCCTATGAGATAAAACATGTCTGGATTCTCTCTCTTTTTTTATTTTATTTTTTTCATTCCTACTGGTAAACATGCCAATTTTTTTTTTTTTTTTTTTTTTTTTTTTTTTTTTTTTGAGACGGAGTCTCGTTCTGTCGCCCAGGCTGGAGTGCAGTGGCGCGATCTCGGCTCACTGCAAGCTCCACCTCCCGGGTTCACGCCATTCTCCTGCCTCAGCCTCCCGCGTAGCTGGGACTACAGGCGCCCGCCACCATGCCCGGCTAATTTTTTGTATTTTTTAGTAGAGACGGGGTTTTACTGTGTTAGCCAGGATGGTCTCAATCTCCTGACCTCGTGATCCGCCCGCCTCGGCCTCCCAAAGTGGCCAATTTTTTTTGAGCTCATTTCTATCTTAAAATAACTTAAGAAATGCAGCGAAAACAATCAACTAAAGCTAATAACATTCTGACTTGCCAGCAATTGAGCAAAGTTATGTTTATTAAGTAACTTCCCTGATTTTCAAGTTATCACAAGTGGTAATCTTACCAAATGGTATGACACTGTATAACGTGGGTTACCATTTATTTTTCAGTCACCTGTAAGAATTTTCCCCACCCAGAAGCTAATGACTCATATTTTACATTTTGTATAGCAATACAACAGTTCTGGAACTATTTTCTATATTTATTGGCTTTCATTAGGTTACACTTATATTAATACAGCCTAAAGGCCCTTGTGGCTTGCAAAATATTTTTTGTTTTGTTTTGCTTTGTTTTGTTGCTACACTGCTTTTTAGCAGCTAAGGAGTAGATTTTTGGCAGCTCTGCTCCAGGCTGTCAGGTGGGTTCTGGTGTATTCCTCTTATCCTCTTATTTTGGGACTCAGGCTAAGAGAGCCCCTCTTACCTGGGAAATGATATTCCCATAATATAGAGCAGATGCACAGGAGGCAGGAATTATTTTATCTATATCCCAAATGACACATGGAGAAACCTAAAGTCAATGAGGCAGGACATATGCTCAACTCACATTGAAGCATGGCAAGAGTGGAGAGAAAACACAGAATTTTAAAAGAATAATTCAACTGACCATAGTCAATATAAATGCATTACAGTCTCCAATTTTAAAAGACAAAGACTGTTCAACCAGATTTTACAAAAATCACTTGCAGTTGCTGTACCTTATATGTAAAGATATAGAAAGTGAAATTTGAATGGACATTTATACATGAAGAAAGCTGCTATAGTTTAAATATCAAAGTAGACAGTAAGTAAAAATAGAGCATTATTTGAGTAAAAGGGGAATATTTTATAATAATAAAGGAAGACATTATACTAATTAATTCTTATGTACTAAAAATATAGTCTCAGTTTAAATTTTAAAAGTGGACAAAATAAAATCCAAAAGTTTAGTGAGATATTTTAATGTGTCTCTCTCAGCAATTGAAAGAACTGGTAACAATCCTATTGACACTAGTACACAAGAGACAGAAAGAGGGAATCCTCTCTAAATCATTATATGAAGCCAGTATAACCCTAATACCAAATCCAGGAAAGGACATAACAAAAACAGAATTTAAAACAAAAATAACATGATAATCTCAATAAATGCAGAAAAAGCATTTGACAAAATCCAGCATCCCTTTGTGATTAAAACCCTCAGAAAAATCGGCATAGAAGGGACCTGCCTTACTGTAATAAAAGCTATCCATTACAAACTCACAGCTGATGTAGCACTGAATGGGGAAAAGTTGAAAGCATTTCCCCTGAGAACATGAACATGACAAGGATGCCCACTCTTATCCCTTCTATTCAACATAGTACTGGAAGTCCTAGGCAGAACAATCAGACAAGAGAAAGAAATAAAGGACATTCAAACTGGTGAAGAGGAAGTAAAACTGATGCAGTTTCCTGATGATATAATTGTATACCTAGAAAACCCTAAAGACTCTCCCAAAAATCTCCTAGATAAATGAATTCAGCAAATTTCAGGATACAAATTTTATATACACGAATCAGTAGCTCTACTATATACCAACAGCGACCAAGCTGAGAATCAAATCAATAAGATAACCTGTTTTACAATAGCTGCTAAATAAATAAATAAAATACTTAAGAATATACCAAACCAAGGAGGTGAAAGACCTCTACAAGGAAAACTACAGAACACTGTTCAAAGAAATCATAGATGACACAAACAAATGAAAACACATCCCATGCTCGTGGATGGGTAGAATCAATACTGTGAAAATGACCATGCTGCCAAAAGCAATCTATAAATGCAATTTCCATCAAAACACCACCGTCATTCTTCACAGAACTAGAAAAAACAATCCTAAAATTCATATGGAAGCAAAAAGGAGAGCACATAGCCAAAGAAAGACTAAGCATAAAGAAGAAATCTGGAGGCATCACATTACATTGAAACTATACTATAAGGCTGTAGTCACCAAAACAGCATGGTACTGGTATATAGGCATATAGATAAATTGAATAGAATAGAGAACCCAGAAATAAAGCCAAATACTAACAGCCAAGAGATCTTTGACAAAGCAAACAAAAACATAAAGTGGGGAAAGGACACCCTACTCAACAAATGGTGTTAGGATAACTGGCAAGCCACATGTAGAAGAATGAAACTGCATCCTCATGTCTCACCTTATACAAAAATCAACTCAAGATGGATAAAGGACTTAAATCTAAGATCTGAAAACATAAAAATTATAAAAGATGACACTGGAAAAATCCTTCTAGACATTGGCTTAGGCAAAGACTTCATAAGCAAGAACCCAAAAGCAAATGCAACAAAAACAAAGATAAATACTTGGGACTTAATTAAACTAAAAAGTTTCTGCACAACAAAATAAACAATCAGCAGAGTAAATGAACAACCCACAGAGTGGGAGAAAATCTTTGCAATCCCATAGAGTGGAAGAAAACCCGCAGAGTGGAAGAAAATCTCCAGAGTCTATGCATTTGACAAAAGACTAATATCCACAATCTACAAGAGACTGAAAGAAATCCGCAAGAAAAAAACAAACAATCCCATCAAAAAGTGGGCTAAGGACCTGAATAGACAATTCTCAAAAGAAGATACCCAAATGACCAACAAAAATATGAAAAAATACTCAACATCAGTAATGATCAGGGAAATGCAAATCAAAACCACATGCAATACCACCTTACTCCTGCACGAATGGTCATTAACAAAAAAACAAACAATAATAGATGTTAGCATGGATGTGGTTGAAAGGGAACACTTTTACACTGCTGGTGGGAATTTAAACTAGTACAAACACTATGTAAAACAGTGTGGAGATTCTGTAAAGAACTAAAAGTAGAGCTACCAGTTAATCCAGCAATGTCACTACTGGGTATCTATCCAGAGGAAAATAAGTCATTATACGAAAAAGATACTTGCACATGCATATTTATAGCAGCACAATTCACAAATGCAAAAACATGAAACCAGTGCAGAAAACAAGTGGGAGCTAAGATATGATAATGTAAAGGCATAAGAAAGATACAGTGGACTTTGGGGACTCAGGGGAAAGGGAGGTAGGTGGATAAAAGGCTACACATTGGGTCCAGTGTACACTACTTGGGTGATGAATGCACCAAAATCTCAGAAATCAACACAAGAAAACTTATTCATGCAACCAAATACCTACTGTTCCCTCAAAACCTATTGAAATAAAAATAAGTAAAGAAATAAAGAAAAAATTAATAGGCAAATATTCAGTAAGGATATAGGGGACTTGAACAAAACAAACTCAATTGATCCAATTGACATATACAACATGTCATAGCTAACAAATGAAAAAGTCAGATTCTCTTCAAGTTAACTTGGAACATTTATAAAAATTGACTTTATCCTAAAGTGAATCTCAAAACATTGCAAAGAATAAAAATTACAACATAGTCCAAAATAAATGAAATTGATCTAGAAATTTAAAAAACTCTACTAAATTCTCAAATAGTTGAGAAAAAGTATGTATCTAAATAGTCAATAGGTCAAAGAAGAAATTATAAAAGCATTTTCAAAACATTTGAAACGAAATGCTAATAAAAATGCACTGTATCAAAACTTATAGGACTATCTCTAGCTTTATTCATAATGATGCTTATAGCATTACAAGCATGTTTTTAAAAAGCATAAACACTCAAATTTAATGATCAAAATATTAACCACAAAAAGTAACCAGAAAGCTCAGCAAATTAATTTAAAGAAAGCAAAAACAAGGAAATGATAAACAGATAAATAAGTAAAATAGAAAACAATTATGCAATAGAGAAGACGAAATCAAACATGAATTCTTTTTATAAAGATGTCAAAATTTATAAAGCCCAGGAAAGACAGATTAAGGGTGATGAAGAAAAATAAGTCATAAATAAACAATATTAAGAATGAAATAGTGTATATCACTTCAGATACTACAAACATAAAAAAGATAACATGTGAACATGATGTTTGTCCCAATATATCAGGAATATTAGGTGAAGGAATAATTTCTACCAAAATATAATTTTCAAAAGCTTACACACAAAAATAGAAATTCTATATTGTCCTATACATTAGACAAAAAATTAAATTTGTGATTAAAACCTTTCCCATAATTAAGTCTCTATGACCAGAAGCCTTCTTTGATGAATATGTGTAGATGTATGCAACAAAGACATGCAAATTGTTTACAGTAACATTATTCACAGTAGCAAAAACGAGCAAACAAAAACACTGAAAGCAACACAAACCTTATTACCAGGAGACTTGATAACTAATTTGCTATATATTAATACAATGTGATGCTGTTCAATGTAAATAAATGACATACTATTATATACAACTTAGATAAATCTTACAAACATAACAATGCTGAGTGAAAGAAACCAGACCTAAGGAACATTGTTAGTAAATTTTTAATTTTAGTATAGTTTTCTATTTACAGAATATGGCAACATATAATTCCCATTTACCCCACATCCAGTTCTCTCTATTTTTACATTAACACGTTACACAATTACATTTTTCGAGAGTTTAAAAACAGAAAAACTATTGTTTAGTGTTAGGAGTCAGTATAGTGTTTCCTTGGAAGGAGATACAAGAAAGTTTTCTGGGCGCCTTTAATAATCTTCCATTATTAACCAATATGGTGATTTTTGGTGAGTTCATGTTGTTGTAATTCATGAAGCTCTATACTTATAATTTGTCTGCTTTATATGAAACTGCAATTAAACACTCAATTAAATAAACGCATTGTGAAACATGCAGCACTCCCTTTGAATTTGGAGCATAATTTTGTCCTCCAGTATAGTAATATTTCCGTAGCTAAATATTGCAACATTCACAGCAAATAGGATATGTAAGATCTCTAAATCAACTCAGATCACATCAAATCATGCTTTGTCACAAAAAGTGAGTTGAGTCTGGTTAGGTTATGCTAACAAATACATTAAGAAAAACTTTTACTTATCATATTAGTTTGGATATTTATCTAAATCTAACCAATCAGATGACAAATTGTAGACTTGTATTAGTTTTTGGTTCGAAGGTTCAATATCATAAAGATAATAAATCATTTCAAATTAGCGTATAATTTCACTGAAAATATATTCAAACCCTGAAAACTTTTGAATCATAGGATGTCATACAGGGATACTAAAATTCATAGAGAAGAATAAAGGCACAAATAGAGAAGAAATATTTGAATTCTAATAAGAAGGAGGTAGGAAGAAGAATAGTAACAATAATGTTGGTCTCACTTGATTAAGGCCATCTGTAAACCTATAATTGTTCAGGCAG
Source organism: Gorilla gorilla gorilla (assembly GCF_029281585.2). Classification (NCBI taxonomy): domain Eukaryota; kingdom Metazoa; phylum Chordata; class Mammalia; order Primates; family Hominidae; genus Gorilla; species Gorilla gorilla. Next base: position 71,988,874 of record NC_073241.2, read on the forward strand.
TGGGACATTAGTTAAGGCTTAGACAAATAATCTTACTACAATGCAATAGAGAACCTGGAAAAAGATCAACATATCTATGGAAGCTTTTTATATTATTGGGATATCATTTCCAAATCAGTGGAGAAATGAAGGTGCTGTCAGTGGTGCCCTGACATTGAGTAATCATTTTGGATTATTTTTGACCAAGATGTATAGGAGTTATTTCCACCAACATAGAAAGGTAATTTTTCTTTAAGAAGAGTAGAAGTAGAGAAGGATTGAAGTTAAGTCTTTAGCTAAATCCATAAATTCTTTAAGCGTTTGAAAAAATATGTTTAGTTGTATATCTATAGTACATATATAGATATATATATGCATATTTTATACAAACACATACATATTTATAAAATATTTCCTAATGGTTAAAATATAAGCATCACAAATCAATCATTGGGGACATCAAAATTCAGTTAAAAGTCCAATGTGATAATCAAGCTCGACCAGAAATAAAATTAGTAAACAAATCCCATGCAAATATTCTTGTTCGAATGATATACAGCAAAACAGCACCTTTAATAAATGATATAAGTGAATATTTTATTTTTTGTAGCAGCCCGAAGTATACTTAAATTGTGCCTACTCATTACTTTGATAAGTAATGTAGGAATCATCGACCATCTAATTCAAAGCATAAAATGTAGTTGCACATGATCTTAGATTTATTATCAAAATATTAATTCTGTGCTATTTAATGGAATAATAACATTAATTTTCACATTTGCTATAATATCTAAATGGAAATTATACTTAGTAAAATATTTAATCTTTTCTACATTTCCTTAAAAATTATTATTAGATCAGTGACCTAAAGTTTTTATGTTTTAAGAAAAATACCAAAAGTGAAAGCATACTTTAACAATAAAGTTTTATGTTTCAAGAAAATACATTTTCATGTTTTCAGGAAATTTCACCTCATACGAATATTGACAAACCATACATTTGTCATACCTACCTTTGAGCTTGAAATTTACATGACATAAGTTTAATGCAAGAATTTGAGTCCAAACATGTCAAAAAAACAAGCCCCAAAATATTAATTTTTATAGATTTCTGGGTTTTATGCTTACTGTTATGGTCCATTTGAAGGCCATATTGCAACAGCATCAGAGGGAGTAATTTTTAGGACCACAGCAGTCCACTAGTGGTGGTCTGACTGGTTTGGAACTAGAATGTATTACAAGAAGTAACAGCTTCCATATTAGAATTGAGAACTAATGTAATTAACATATTCTTTTAGCATAAGATATCTTGTCTATCTGAATTTTAAGTAAAATTAAATTTTAAGTAAAATTAAATATTGAATATTCATCAATATTCATCTACTTTATATAGTAACTCCTAAGAAAGAAGCACAATGGTAGAAAGGAATTAAATTTTCTTATTTTTCAAATGAGGAGTTTCAGGCTCAGAAAGGTTAAGCAGTGGTTAAGAAATGGTTCAAGGTTACACATCTAATTAAGTAAAATATCCATCAAGTTCTACTATCTTCCATTAAGCACTGCTTCCCTTCTTTCTTGCTGTCTCTCATGGGGAAACCTTTCCAGTTTCTTGTGCTAGGATTGTGTACATATTTAGTTGATTGTTCTGATGTGAGGTTTTACAACTTAAAATAATTCTTAAATAGTAAACAAATGGCACATAATATTTTATATTGCATTTACATGAAAAGTTAAATTTTAAATAAATGCAGAAACACACCAGGGGTGGGGGTGGGGAAGAAATGTTGCAGGGAGATTATTTTAGGGGTAAGAAGCAATTGATGCAGATATCATTATACCACAGTGCCCCTCAACTGCAAAGAAGGAAGGTTTTTGATTTAATGTGACACCTGGAGGCCTTAGAAAGCAATGGCAGAAAAGAAGGAATAAAGAAAAATGTTTCAGACAAGTAATAGAAAATTTCAATAACCCAGGGGTGCCATCTTTTTAATATATATGACCTTTTTCACCGAAGAAGATCACCGTGTAATATGCCAGGTACTCCCTGAAATGCTATTTCCCATCTGCCAGAGGAGGCATTAGAACACAGCCACAGCTGCATGGGGGGTTGATGAGACCAGTGGGGCAAAAAGGCAGGCAGAGCCTGTTCTAGTCCAGCCCAGCTGCTAGTGGGAAGCAGCAAGCATCCTAGCCAATTAGACTTTCAGTCCCAACAATCTGCTGACTTCAGGAGCTTTCTAGCTCTCTGCATATTTTTATCTTTTACCCGAGCTTGGTAAAAATAAAATACAATAAATTAAATTAAATTAAATTATTGTAAAGGTAGCCAGGGTAATGGTGGTTGCCTAATAAGCTATATAATTCCTAGCAACACAAAAGGAAACTCTGACACTGCTTTGCTATAATTGCTAACCTTGAGTGAGGGAGTGAGGGAGACTGGCAGAAAGATGGGTTTCGCTCTTCCAACAGAAGCTTTGCAAGCAAAAATCTTAGTGGTTATGCCTACTGGGTGCTGTTAAAATGCTTAGTGCATACAGCAAACTCTTTGGATTTATTTTATATGTTTAATATCTTCTTGTAAGTGTTTCACTCCATTATTTCCCATGGAGCTATTAATTTTCATTATGCAGTCTACATCATCAAAGTAGCAGGAATCAAAATTTCCTGGGAAATTTGTGAACAACACATCTTATTTGCTAACTTGAAGGAAAAGTGGCCCGAACTTGAATTTTTCTATTTTCATTTTGTTTAGTTGTATAATTGATTTTGATCAGTTTTAATAATATTAATGACCTTGCCAGTTTTCTTGACCAGTTCTAGTGAAAGTGCTTTTGATTTATTAAATTTGATTTATTCACTTATTTAATACCAGAGTTACTTTAAAAAAAATCATCTTCCATTTAAAGGTAAGTGCTACATGTCATCTCAAACTCCTTCCGGGAAAAGCAAAACAAAGCAAAGCACTGGCAAGATGTCCCACCCTTAGCCGCAGTCACTGACACATGGAAAACCATTCTTGACAGATCAGAGTGTGCTTATAGGGTGTTCCTTCCAAGAGTGCTCTATCTGCTCTGCTATTTTTCCCCAATTATCTTTTTTAGATGAGTGAACAAGTCTGCAAACTAAGCAAAAAACTCAACTGGTGAGGAGATGTCAGTAACTTCTTAGCACGTCCCTCTTTTAGGAAGGATTATGTTGGAGCCTCCTTCTCTTGTATTGTAAAGGAGAAGGGCAAGAGTCCTCCTTCCCTTCTTTGTGGTAGGCAAAAGGAAAAGAACTCCTGGTCTTGGTATCAAAAACTCAGATTTCCACCTGGGTTCTTAGACTGGTAACGGGTGTGGAGTGGGGAAAGGCAAGAGTAGGAGTCAACAGAGGCAGTTTGGTTGTGTGCTTGTGTGTAGGTCTCTTTAGAACGTGGAGTACATTTTAAACAGTAGAGCCCATCATTCCTCAATACATATTTTTATGCCTTTGCATATTGCTTTTTTTCCCCTATCTGGAAAGTCTTTCATCTTTCTTCTTTCTCACTTCTTCCAGACCTACTCAAGTCTTTACAGACAGTGCAGTCAGTCTATGGTGACCTTGGTGGCCTCTGCTTTGCTGTGCAACTTATCATCCTTGAGGGAAGTTCATAGGCCTTAGTTGTTTGATCTCACCAACCAAACGCAAGGCAGCTGGACAGAAATCATATTTCGTCTTATCTTGATCCTCATTGTGCCACACAATAAGCAAGCCACACACTTTGCAGTGGCAGGTGCTCATTAAATATTTAATTTGGATGATGATGAAAATGACACCAAATAAACAGTCACTGGAGACCACAGAGTCCATTATAATGAGTTCATAAAACTGAAATTTCAGAGGCCAGGATATTGCCCTCAACTGTATTTTTGCTATATTGTGGGCTTCAGCAAATGCCTACAATTGTGCTACAGTGGGTAGGTTCTGGAATCACATTACTAGGATCTAAATCCTGGCTACACCACTTTTTAGCCATGAATTCTCAGGGAGTTGCTTAGACTGTGGTTTAATTTCCTCATAAAATTCTCCTTCATAGAATCGGTAATAGGATTCAACGAGCTATTACATGAAAGGCACTTATAGAGTTCCTAGTATACTGTGTACTCCCAATAAATATGTTTTTGGTTTGTCTGTTCACTGTCTGAAAAAAAGACAGAGGAAATTTTAACTTCCTTCAGATCACATTTTAGTCCTGTTTATAATTTTTTCTACTTCTTACCATGACCTACAAATTCTACATGATGTTATCTCTGTCTGTTTCCCCAAGCCCGATTCATACCACTCTCCCTCATCGATTATATCCTATCATATTCGATACATGCTCAGTACAAAATCTTCTTGCCTTCAAGTATTTGCAGTTGTTGTTTCCTCTGCCTGAAATGTGCTCCCCTACAGGTCTCCTCCTGGCTGTTTTCTTTAAGTCCCAGCTGAAATATCACCTGCACTGAGACACCTTGCCTGACTGTCCTCTCAAAAGCATTCTCACACATCCCCACTAATGCCATCCCATTACTCTTATTTTGTTGATAGGAAGGGCACTTAATTACTATCTGAATTCATCTCACTAATTTGCCTATATGTATTTTTCATCACCCATCAGTATAAAGTAAGCTTAGTTATCGCTGAAAATGTGTGTTTTGTTCATCTCTCTACCTGATCTCCAGCAAAGTGACTGGCACTTAAGAGGGCTCATTATTTGTGGATGACATCACTGGAACCCAGGCCATGAGAATACAGCTGAGGCTGCAATAAACAGAGGAGTTGGTTGTCGATTTAGACAAATAGACAAATTAAAAGGAAATCTCAGATCAAAGACAGTGGCTAGCACAGGGTACAGCACTGTGGTGGCATTTACAAGTAATGCCCAGCCCTGTCTTAGTGGTTCTCAGCTTCCTGAGACAGGGAGCCTTAATCTTAGACCTGAATGGCAAGTAGTAATTATTTAGGTTGGTGAGGGGAGGTGGGATGTTGGGGGAACAGGAAGGAGTCTCGGTAAAGGGACTAAGAAAGGCCTAAGGCAGAAGTGATCATGGTGCTTTTGTGGGATCATCAGTAGTTAATATGGTTTAGACCAGAGCACAAGGGAGAAGAAGTGAATAAGAGCACAATCAGAGGCAATTAGTGAGTTTAGATGTCTAATTTATTCAGATCTGTATGAAATTTGTTAGGAACCCATCAAATAAGTAATTTTTAAAAAGCCTATTTCTTGAGCGCCTACTCTGGAAATGTAATAGGATTTCTCTCTCTTGCTGTTCTGGAGAGATATTGATTGAATGGAGAGAAAAGCAGGACATAATAAATTAAATGGTGTAGCCAGTCGTTCTGAGACACGGGATGGTAATGGCTCTAGGGTAAAGGGTTTTAGACTGCTTTGTACAGGAGACATTTGAAGTCTCAAAGGCCTTGTGCTTTTCATCCCAGAAGCTCTGGTGTGCAGGGGGGAAAGGTTGCCATGGCAGCCAGTAGTTGCTATGAAGGGAAAAAAGAGAAGGTTAATGCTAAATATTTTGCTAACAGCAATATCTGCCTTCTTTTTGAATTTTTCTCCTAAAGACTTTGCTTTTTAAAATACTTTGTTAAAAATATAAATCAATAAAATTGGGCAGTACGTGCAATATATATAAATGCAGGACCTTGAACGTGTAAATATACATACATGTATGTGCATGCCTAAGGATATCTTCACATATTTGCACTAATAAATAAATATGTGTGTTTGATGTATATTAAATCAATGGTCCTTCTGAACCTTCAGGGGATTGGTTATTGTGAATAGCTAAATTTTCCATTTTAACATGGCCTAAAAATGTACTCTTTGAAGACCAAAAAATTTTATTATTTAATCTATTCTGTTAACAAATATATATTAGGTAAAAATAGAAAAAAAACTTATGTATTATACTTGTAACACATAAAACAATTATAATTAAATAATAAATTATATAACTCTACAATGTCTGGATCTCCTGCAGAATATAAGATCAAGAAGACAAAGGACATTATATTGTCAGCAACACCTCAATGCTTTGCAAGTGAACCATGTTCAATAAACACCTTTCCTATCTCTTCACTGAATGGAGACTGAATAAATGGATAGGAAGTTGACCAAAGAGTAACCAACCAATTACTACAGAAGAAACCCTCCATGAATTAACTAGAGAATTGGAAGCTGAAATCTCATTTGAATTACTTAAGGTTTTAACTTATTTTCATTAACATATCTGTGCAATTCATTTAAAGTGTCAAAATGCTTGATTACATATGTTGTCAGGTTAGAACATGGCCCTGCAGAATTTCTGGACAGAAAAATAAGAAGACCGGGTCATCATGCCTTCTTGAATGGAATCTAGGGACCATAGTAGCAGATGACTTTGATGAAGCCTACAGGAAAGCTCAAGGTTCCCCAGAGGTATCTTGGGCTCCTTCAAGCTCACAATCAACCTATATATCTTTTTGGATTATATTTGGGTAAGGCTTGCCATGAAAAGAAGGATGAACTAGAACAAAATAAATTTTACAAAAGTTCTAACCCTAGTATCTACAGAAAACAAAACTGAACCAATATTCTACGTTTTCTGGCCTTACACACAGGGAGACAGGCATTTTTTGAAAATGTACGTGCCTGTGCTTATTGGTACCACTATACATTTATATTTCAATCTTAGTAGAGTCATCACTGCTCTTGTCAATTGTTCTGCTTATTATCAGCCAGTTCCCTGTCCTATTTCTCATTTAGTTCTTCAAATCCTTCATTTCTTGTCTCAGATCTCTGACCCCATCCTTATTTTAAGCAGATGCTCTCACCCTCCTATTTCACCTCAGTGAGGAAATAAAAGCATCCCAAAAGAATGATTTCAACATCCTGGACTAGCACCTAGAAACTCATCTGTATTATTAGACATCTTATCTTACTCTTTCTCCTCTCAGGCAAAGAGAGGTTACTGATTCTTGTCAAGTTTGATACCTCTATCTGGGCTGAATAACCTTTTTTTTTAAATCTATTTCAATCCTGCAGTATTAGTTGTCCCACCTTTTTCCTATATTTTTAGTCTTCTTCTATAACAGCCCCTTTGGTTTCAGAAAAATATTCAAGTCTCAACTATTTTTAGTGCCCAGTTCATTTACGCTCTTATATCTGCCCTTTTTATAAGGTTAAACAGAGAGAAGATAGGGCTGGGGAAGGAAAGGATTAGAAAAAAAAAGATGTACAATTTCAAAATAAAATACATTATAGGTTTATGTGCTAGTTTGTCTTAATCACTTCTAATTTGCACATTAATATTCACAATCTGTATTCTATTTCACCTCATTCTTCTAACATGGTTTTGCAAAGGTACCATTCTTACTGTCAAATCCAATAGATGTTTCCAGCAATTTTTACCAACTGCAATATTTGACAAATTGCCTAGTCCCTTACTTCAATTCCTCTCCTTTGAATTGATGCTTTCCTCCTTTCTTGACATTCTAATCCTTTTTTTTTTTGATAACCCTTGTTTTATTTTTATTTTTATTTTGAGAAGGAGTTTTGCTCTCATCACCCAGGCTGGAGTGCAATGGTGCAATCTTGGCTCACTGCTACCTCTGCCTCCCGGGTTCAGGCAATTCTCCTGCCTCAGCCTCTCAAGTGGCTGGGATTACAAGCATGTGCCACTGCACCCGGCTAATTTTTTTTTTTTTTTTTTTTTTAGTAGAGACAGGGTTTCACCATGTTGGCCAGGCTGGTCTTGATCTCCTGACCACAAGTGATCTGCCTGCCCAAAGTGCTGGGATTACAGGCATGAGCCACCATACCTGGCCTGATTACCCTTTCTGAATATTCTGTCTGAATATTCTGATGTTTGACTCTTTACTCAGGCTTTTCACAATTATGTGCCCATTGATTCTGTCCTTGATTCTGACCAGGACTTAAATCATCAACTCCTACAGTTCCCAAGCCTTCAGGCTTGGACTGGAGCTATACAAATGGCTTTCCTGAGCCTCCAGCTTGCAGATTGCAGATGTGGGACTTCTCAGCCTTCGTAGTAGCATGACTCAGTCCTTCATAATACATCTCTTTCACTATATCTCTGTATATCCTATTGGTTCTGTTTCTCTGGGGAACCCTGAGTGATACAATCCTAAAAGCAAAAGAATTCAGGATTGCAATAAGCTTAAGGGTCATCTTTCAGGACATTAAATCATTATGTCTCTTCCACATCTCTGTTAATGACTGTCTAGTTTCTGTAGACACGCACTTACTGCACATTCCTCCATAAAATGACCATTTCTGTCAATGTTTCTTACATGAAGAAAATTTGGATTTCTGAGCTAGAATTGTTCCTGGTCATCAGGTACTCCAAATTCCATCTTATATGAACTGAAAAAATGAAAACAGTTTGGGAATACCTAAATTTCCAAGATAATATGGTTCTTCAATATTGGAATTGGCATTAAAACCCAGGACTTTTTATTACCCTGTCTCTTTGTCTAGAACACAAAAATAATGGGTTAAAGAGATGGTGCACAAGACAAGAGCATTTTAATATACAGTAAAACGAAAGAAAAGGTTTAGGAAAGAAACTTCCTGGGGCAATCAGGCTTGCATTGAGATGGCGGAGACAGGGATTAGAGGCTGCTGCCATTTTTTCCAGTGTAGTCGGAAAGCAGCTGAAGACCTTAGACAGCTAGAGCTGGGGCTCTCACTGTGTTAAATATACACACACACACACACACACACATATACGGATATATATATATATATATATATATATATATAAATTTTTTTTTCAAGCCCGAGTTTTGCTCTTAGTTGCCCAGGCTGGAGTGCAATGGCATGATTTCGGCTCACTGCAACCTCCGCCTCCTGGGTTCCAATGATTCTCCCGCCTCAGCCTCCTGAGTAGCTGAGATTACAGGCATGTGCCATCACGCATGGCAAATTTTGTATTTTTAGTAGAGATGGGGTTTCTCCATGTTGGTCAGGCTGGTCTTGAACTCCCGACCTCAAGTGATCCACCGGACTTGGCCTCCCAAAGTGCTGGGATTATAGGCATGAGCCACCGCACCTGGCCTATATTTTTAAAATTTACATTCTCTAAGTGTCTTTGATAATACAATATATGTCTCCAAGTCTCCATCCCCTTGGATTGTGGGGATATTATATGTAGATGCAAGTGACTGCACAGATGACAGCTTTTAACTGTTGCAAGAAACCCCTCTGTGGCCTTAGAGACTCCTTTCATTTGTTGCTTCCTAAGCCTAGTTGCTTGATCATTCTTCAGGTGAACAAGATGACCTGCCTCAATGGCTGGACACACAGCATGCTGGCGTAAGGAAGGTAATCTTGACAAGTTTGTTAAGAAGCAGCAGCCTGAGACTGCATTTCTAAGTCAGTGACACCTGTTTTCTCTTCCAGATTCTGGTCATGTCAGAGCACCTGGCAAACAACACTATCACTGCAATGGCTTGTCAGCTCACTGACATTATCTGTGCTTTATCCTCCACAGAAGCAGCTGAGAACATAGTCTGTGTTAGTCAAAACAGTAGGTCTCACTGAGATATACTGGAAAAAAGCGTCCTATTTAAGAGGATGGTTGCTGAAATCAAACAGCCTGGATTCTAGTCCCAGTTCTGCCACTTACTAGTTGAATGACCTTAATTGAATTATATATATATGCTCTAATACTCAATGTCCTCATCTTAAAATGGGTTAAAAAGAAACATGATTGATATAATAAACAGAAGGCCATTTGCTTATTATGTACTAAATGTAGTGATATAGGGACCTTTTGCTTGTTTATTCATTAAATGCATGGCTTGTCTCCCTGCATGCATCATGCATCCTAATATGAGTGAGAAGTTTGAATCTTGTTTTTATGACCACCATGAGAGGGTGAGGTTGGGGACTCCTATGATTAGATATTCTAATATCGTTGACTTTATTGCCATATCTGTCCTCAGAGTGGTGGATTCTTCCTTTGGGCATATTTTATTGAATCAGACCTAAAAGCATTTTGCTAAAATCACAAGTCTTCATTTGCAAAAGCAATCACAGTTATGTTTAATCAATGCAGGCTAGAGTCACTTTTCTCTTCAATCTGTTGAGAGACATAGATATTGTTTCAGTTTCCTTGTTGTTTTCCCACGTCTCTTCTGCATATTCCTGTAAATTCCTTGTTTTCCTTCATTATCCTGTTTTATCGCTTTAGCTTTTCTCCTTGGACTTGTCTTTTTTTGTATCTTCACTAGTCAATATCCTGCTAATCCTTACAGGTTTTCTGAAGTAACTCCCAGTCTCCACTTCAAGAAGTGTTTGTTGATCTCTGAGACTAGGTATAATTTTTCTTTTTTAAATAAAGAAATCCCTAAGCATTTGCTTATCACTTTTCTATTATTACAAGTAATATTTTTCTTATTCTTTACCGAAGATAACTTTCATGGACATTAGAGCAGTGTTCCTTTTATCTCTATGTCTCTCACAAGTAGAAAAATCATCAAATTGACTTGAAAACCTGACCCCTATTTCCTAATATTAACTATTAACGAACTAATTGTTTATAAAGTCCTTCTCTTCTTCCAATTAACACAACTCTTTAAGAATTTCAATTCTGAGTTCATCCCCCTCTCATAATATGTGAGTATCAAAGCAACCTGAATTTGCTCTTATTTTTAAAAAATTATTATTATTTTTGAGACAGAGTCTAGCTCGGTTGCCCAGGCTGGAGTGCAGTGGCACGATCTTGGCTCAGTACAACCTCTGCCTCCCAGGTTCAAGTGATTTTCATGCCTCAGCCTCTCCAGAAGCTGGGATTACAGGAATGCACCTTCTTGCCCAGCTATGAATTTGCTCTTGAGATCAGCAATTAATTTTTCTCAGTGACACCTAATTCAGCAAAAGTACCAGTTCCTTTGACCAACTATAATTTGTTTAAGTGCAAACCATGCATTGAGATGGAGGAGGCAGGGATTAGAGGCTGCCTGGTAGAGATGTAAGCCAAGAAATCATGGAATCATTGTCATTAGAGACACTGCCAGAAATAAGTTTATTTACATGTGAGAGAATTCCAGGCCATTTGTATAGGTCTCACTGGGAGGAAGTTAGTAATATTAAGAGGAAAATAATTCTCTGTTAATTTTATATCTTTTAGCCTTATGCCTGGCCTTTATAAACAGATCCAGAATACCCCCCCATTTCCTTCTGTACAATAACTCTTCTAATATGAAAAATATAGATCATGCCTTCTATTCATTGTTTTATCACTGAACTGTATTCAAAAGATTGTTTTGTCTTATTTTCAGAAGACAGACTTCAACCTGCACAATCTTAAACAACAATGACACAGAGAGAAGAAAAATGAGTATATGGTTCTATCTTTCTTTGTTCTTATAGAAACCAAAAATAAGTATCCACAGAACAAATAAATACCAACAACAACAATGAAATTTTGGTTGCAAGATCATTACATTCTAACAAAAAGGATGCATAACTGCTTGACCACACCAGATATTAAAGGTTTTTTAAACTATGCTTGATACTCCCTCTGATTGGATAAGAGTAGAATTTCAAGTCTTAGTTTGTCCCCCTCTCATAATATGTGACTATCAAAGTGACCTGAATTCACTCTCAATTTTTAAAAATTATTTTTTAGTTGAACAACTGCACTTAATTTGTCATATTAGAATTTCTGCTTTCTAGGAAATAGCTTCCTTCAATGACCTACTCCAAATGCATTTTCCCTAGCTTGCAGCTTCTTAGGACCATTGGATTAGCAACATTTTTGTTGATCTCAAATCAACCAGTGCAGTATATATGTAACTAGTACACCCTCCATAAATATTTACTAAATTCAGATCATTCAAATAACATTAGCAAGATGAGTTTCATAATACAGCCATGTGTCACTTAATGATGGGGATACATTCATAAGAGATGTGCCATAAGGCAATTTCATCATTGTGCAAACATCGTAGACACAAACTTAGATGGTACAACTTACTATATACCTAAGCTATATGATATAGCCTATTCTTCTAGGCTGCAAACCTGTACATCATATTGCTGTGCTGAATACTGTGGGCAATCGTAGCACAATAGTAAGTATTGTCTATTTAAACAAAAGAAGGTACAGTAAAAAATCAATATAAAAGATTAAAAATGGTACACCGGCTGGGTGCTGTGGCTCACGCCTGTAATCCCAGCACTTTGGGAGGCCAAGGCAGGTGGATCACAAGGTCAAGAGATCGAGACCATCCTGGCTAACAAGGTGAAACCACATCTCTATTAAAAATACAAAAAATTAGCTGGGTGTAGTGGCAGGCCCCTGTAGTCCCAGCTACTCAGGAGGCTGAGGCAGGAGAATGGCTTGAACCTGGGAGATGGAGCTTGCAGGGAGCCGAGATTGCACCTTTGCACTCCAGCCTAGGTAACAGAGCGAGACTCCGTCTCAAAAAAAAAAAAAAAAAAAAGGTACACCTGTATGGGACACTTACCATGAATGAAGCTTCCAGGACTGGAAGTTGCTCCCATGAGTCAGTGAGTGATGAGTCAATGTGAAGGCCTAGGACATCTCTGTACATCATTGTGAATGTTCTAAACACTGTACACTTAGGCCACACTAATTCAATACAAAGTATATTTTTGTTTCTTTAATATTAAATTAATCTCAGCTGACTGTAACTTTGTTGATTTATAAACTTTTTATTTTTTATAACTTTTTGACTCTGGTAATAAAACTTAGGTCAAAACACAAACACATTTTATAGCTGTACAAAATATTTTCTTTTCTTCTATTTTAAGTTTTTTCTATTTTAAAAATTATTTTATTTTTGATTTTTAAACTTTTCTTTTAAAAAGTAAGACACAAACGCACACATCAGCCTAGACCTACACAGGGTCAGAATCATCAAGACATTACTAAGTGATAGGAATGTTTTGGCTTCACTATAATCTTATGGGACCACCATTGTAGATGCAGTCCATCACTGACCGAAATGTTGTTATGCAGCACATGACTGTATATCTGTTTTTCTGGGTATAAGGTGAGTGACACTAAATTGTTGAAGGATGAGGAAGATGTTCTGATCAAATAAATAATTCTGCAGAGAAGATTAAACCAACAGAACTCAGAAATGACTGTTACACATGAGTTTGATTCCAAAGGAGATAAGCTAAGTTAGTGTTCTGCAAAGCAGCATCGTGGTCACACTGTTTGGACACTAGTTTTCTGATCAGTAAGATCAATGGAGAGGTCTAGAAGATAACTGAAGTTACTTCTACTCTCAGCTTTTAATGATCTCTTAAATTTGTTTTTCTTTGCCTCCCTCCATGCCTGCCTATCCTTTCCTCTTGAATCAATCTTTTATGTCCCATTTCCAAGAGTAGAACCAACATTCACCCAGATGCTAACCACCTCCCACCTTCCATATGCTACACCCTAGCTACTTAAAAGTGCTTGCATTTTTTAGAATGTATTATTACCTCTACCTAGATGCATTTTCCAGGGACATACCCCATCTCTTGAAGGTTTAACCTCCACTGTCTTTGAAGTGAGCCATTATCTTTATCCCTTAATTACACATCTTTCCAGGTACCTTATAGATTAGATGTCCTCTTTCCCCCATAAATACCAGTTCTTGAGGAAGAAACTATCAAGTTCACCTTTTATCCTCAGAATTTAACTACAGCAGAGTTTTAATAAATATTTTTTGAATGGATTGGATTCACAAAGTCACAGCATCACATCACTAATGTTATCCTCTCATCTGCTAACCTTATTTCACTAAGCATGCACCATCTCTGAGAAAGCTATGAAGTATTAGCATAAATAATTAAAACAAAAGTTTGCTTAAAAAACTAATTGGTGATGCAGTCTTACTTACTTTGTAGTGTTTACTTGCCAGCTGATTTGACACATTTGAGAGTCCATTTATCTAAGCTATCTTGAAAAGTCACTGTGGCTGATTGAAGCCTTCATGTTTAGGCACTCAGTATATCCTTCATCACTAAGTTTCTCTGAGCCTATATTTTCTTCTCAATGGGGCTTGGAATATCCATTAATTTTACCATGTTTCTGTAGCTGATGCTTGGAATGCATAATAAATACATTTGCAAATTGGTAGGGTGAATGTTTTGCAATTATAGAAGCAATTAATATTTGGTTGTGTAAGAAAAAAATATTTTAAGAATCATGCATCCAATAACAAGAAATGTATGCCAATGCCTAAGCTTTAACTATATGCAGAGACAATAATGTCAGAACAGTAATGCAAATGACTCAATTCATGGACAATGTAAGAACAATAAACTTTAACTTGGAACATGTCATTATCTTCTCTGAGACTTGTTGACATACAGCCTGTCCTCATGAAAAAGGAAATATTTACTGTCTCCACAGGTATTTTACAACATTAAAATTCTGTTTGTGGCTTTTGTAAACCTCCCTGGAAAGTTACAAGTGAGATTAAAAGAAACTCCAACAGCCTGGGGAGGAGTTGATAGATGACCTGCCATATTTAAGACTGCCAACTTTCTGCTAAGGTCAGCCCTCACATACTGAGAGGACAAAAGCAAAACCCAAGCCCCAGGGAGAGCAGAGAGGCTGAAAGAACAAAGTGTGTTGACATCAGTGACCTCTAGCCTTAGACTAACGGGAAAGACTATTCTATTATGTATGTTTATATGCATAGATGCATAAATGTTTACTTTCATATTTTTATATGGACACATATAATACATAATATGTTTTGACTGAGACCCCACCCAAATCTCAACTTGAATTGTATCTCCCAGAATTCCGACATGTTTTGGGAGTAACCCAGTTTTCGGTAATTGAATCATGAGGGCTGGTCTTTCCCGTGCTATTCTTGTGATAGTGAACAAGTCTCATGAGATCTAGGGGGCTTATCAGGGGGTTCAATTTTTGCTTCTTCCTCATTCTCTCTTGCCACCATCATGTAAGAAGTGTCTTTCACCTCCTGCCATGATTCTGAATCCTCCCCAGCCATGTGGAACTGTAAGTCCAATTAAACCTCCTTTTGTTCCCAGTTTAGGTATGTCTTTATCAGCAGCATGAAAACGAACTAATACAGTAAATTGGTACCAGTAGAGTGGTGTGTTGCTGAAAAGACACCTGAAAATGTGGAAGCAACTTTGGAACTCGGTAACAGGCAGAGGTTGGAATAGTTTGAAGGGCTCAGAAAAAGACAGGAAAATGTGGGAAAGTTTGGAACTCCCTAGAGATTTGCTGAATGGCTTTGCCCAAAATGCTGATAGTGATACGGACAATAGAATGCAGGCTGAGGTGGTATCAGATGGAGATGAGGAACTTGTTGGGAACTGGAGTAAAGGTGACTCTTCCTATGTTTTAGCAAAAAGACTGGAGGCATTTTGCCCCTGCCTTAGGGATTTATGGAACTTTGAACTTGAGAAAGATGATTTAGGGTATCTGGTGGAAGAAATTTCTAAGCAGCAAAGCATTCAAAAGGTGTCTTGGGTGCTGTTAAAGGCATTCAGTTTTATAAGGAAAGCAGAGCATAAAAGTTTGGAAAATTAGCAGCCTGACTATGCGACAGAAAGAAAACCCCATTTTCTGGGGAGAAATTCAAGCTGGCTGTAGAAATTTGCATAAGTAGGAAGGACCCTAATGTTAATCCCCAAAACCATGGGGGAAAATGTCTCCAGGCCATGTCAGAGACCTTCAGGGCAGCCCCTCCTATCACTGGCCTGGAGGCCCAGGAGGAAAAAGTGGTTTCATGGGCAGGCCCAGAGTCACTGTGTTGTGTGCCTACTAGGGATTTGGTACCCTGTGTCCCAGCTGCCCCAGCCATGGCTGAAAGGGCCAACTTAGATCTTGGCCTGTGGCATCAGAGCATGGAAGCCCCGGGCTTTTGCAGGCTCCATGTGGTGTTGCACCTGTAGGTGCACAGAAATCAATAATTTAGGTTTGGGAGCCTCTGCCTAGATTTCAGAAGATGTATGGAAATGCCTGGATGCCCAGGCAAAAGTTTGCTGCAGGGCAGGTCCCTCATCGAGAACCTCTGCTAGGGTAGTGCAGAAGAGAAGTGTGGGGCTGCAGCCCCCACACAGAGTCCCTACTGGGGCACTGCCTAGTGGAGCTGTAAGAAGACGGCCATGGTCCTCCAGATCCCAGAATGGTATATCCACCAACATTTTGCACTGTGTGCCTGGGAAAGTCACAGACACTCAACACCAGCCCATGAAAGAAGCTGGGTGGGAGGCTGTAACCTGTAAAGCCACAGGGGCAGAGCTGCCCAAGACCATGGGAACCCATCTCTTGCATCAGCATGACATGGATGTGAGACCTGGAGTCAAAGGAGATCATTTTGGAGCTTTAAAATTTGACTGCCCTGCTGGATTTTGGACTTGCATGGGCCTGGTAACCACTTTGTTTTGGCCAGTTCCCTCCATTTGGAATGGCTGTATTTACCAATACCTGTACCCCTATTGTATCTAAGATGTAACTAGTCTGCTTTTGATTTTACAGGCTCATAGGCTGAAGGTACTTGCCTTGTCTCAGATGAGACTTCGGATAGTGGACTTTTGAGTTAATGCTGAAATGAATTAAGACTTTGGAGAACTGTTGGGAAGGCGTGATTGGTCTTGCAATGCAAGGACATGAGATTTGGAGGGGCCACGGGTGGAATGATGTGGTTTGGCTCTGACCCCACCCAAATCTCAACTTGAATTGTATCTACCAGAATTCCCACGTTTTAAGAGGGATCCAGGGAAAGGTAATTGAATCATGAAGGCCAGTCTTTCCCGTGCTATTCTTCTGATAGTGAATAAGTCTCATCTGATGGGTTTATCAGGGGTTTCCACTTTTGCTTCTTCCACATTTTCTCTTGCCACCACCATGTAAGAAGTGCCTTTCGCCTCCCACCATGATTTTGAAGCCTCCCCAGCCATGTGGAACTGTAAGTCCAATTAAACCTTTTTTTTTTTGCCCAGTTTCAAGTATGTCTTTATCAGCAGTGTGAAAACAAACTAATACAATACATATGTATATACATGTATATATGTAGTAATATATGCATATTATAGTTTATAGCATATATATATATAACCTCATGAGAATAAAAATAAGATGCAGTGATTTTTTAATATATTTTACTTATCATTATAGATTTATGCTCCTCACCCTCACTGATCTAGTTACCTTTCTGAATAATTTTGTCAGAATGATACTGGGATCAACCCAAGACAGATTTTGATGAGGAGTTACCATTAACAAAATCATCTAAATCAGGATGGCAGGCTCAAGTGCTGGCCTCAAGGTAGCCAAGCAATAAATTGCCCTCTGGGTGCCTGAGCCAGCCAACCAACAGTCAGCAGAAGTTCAAGGTTTCCATGGATACCTCATCCTGGGCGCAGGTGTAGTGATAACTCTTCAAAAGCTCTTTGCATAACTATGATGCCTGAGAGTTCAGTGGAGGTTAGCCTAATTAGTTACCAGGGTGAAATTAGTTTCTATGACAGTTTCCAGAGCCCACTTTAATCACAGGACAAATAGACATGAAGAAATGAAATTGTGAAAGAAAGTAGAGATTTAAACTTATATCTGTTTTTATTGTTCCTTTAATATTATTGAATTATTTCCTGTTGCTTAAAACAGAAATTCACAAATTTATGTTTTAGGAAAGATATCCCATTTCCTAGCTGGATACTAGATGTTTTATGAATTGCAGGATATACGACCATGCCCAGATTTCTGTTTTTCATGGATAAGGTACATTTTACAATTTGAAGTAGGTTGGGCTGGGTTCTACATACACTTCAATGAGATATTTATCACTGCCTGCCATGAAGGCCTTCTCCCACATGTTTAAAATGATATCCCAACTTCCCTTTGGACCAATACCCTTCTATTTCTCAACTCAATAGTTTTTATGGAGTTGACCCTATTTCTGGCTTCAGGGGTAGGCAAGTAACCCAGGCCAGGCTATTCAGAGAACTACATCACTCTATCCAAATGCTGGTTGTGTGATTAGCTTCTGACCTAAACAGGCTGATGTGATTCCTCTGTGGGAATTTTGCTAGCATTCTTGGGAAATCATCATGTCCTTTGATAGTAGAAGCTAAGATTGTGAAGTGTTTCTACCTAAGAAAAAAGTCAATAGAAAGGTAATAAGAAGAAAGAGAAAGATATATTCTGATAATATCATTAGGGGTTCTGAGTCCACTTATACCTGAAGCCAATGGAATTTCCCAGTTATAGGAGCTAATACATTCATTTCTGTGACTTTATTTTTTTAAACTACCACAATGGTGTTCTGTAAAGACTGAATGGGTCCTAATATAGTTATCAAGTTTTTTTTTTCAGCAAATAATTTACAATTATGTAAGCCATTGCCTGGGACTCCTTTCTAGTCATCTGGAGTTGCCAACTACTATGTAGACATTACTGTGAAAAGATCCCACAGTTGAAAACAAGATAAATTTTAAATGGCCAGGTTCAATGGGAGCCTGATACCTTTTACTAGATCTTCATATTTTGTACCAAATTTCAAGAATTGATTATGTATTGTTTAAAACATAAAAGTTTTAAAATAGACTGAAAGCAAAAACAAATTTTGTTTTGGCACACCAGAAATTGGTGAGCAGGGTACTATCACTTCCTCTTTCCATCTCATATGACTCAGAGGGCCACTCTATCTATGATTCCCTGTGAAATATGATTATATTTATAAGAAAGAAAGATGTCTTACTTCCTAGCTGGATATTGAATGATTTCTGAATTGCAAGATATACCACCATACATATGTAAGTAACCGGCACGTTGTGCACTTGTACCCTAAAACTTAAAGTATAATAATAATAATAATAATAATAATAATAATAATAATAAAGATATACCACCATGCCTAGAGCCACTGGACAATGGGAGAATGAGTGAACCTTAGGAAAAGGGCAGAGTGTCACAGTGAGTTGGAAGAATTCCAATATGAGTTTCTACAGATCTAAGACAGTCTTGGCTGAGATTCCTAGTTTTTTTTTTTTCATCCTAGGCCGGGTTTGGAAAGAAAGTGCAGTTTATGGCTGTCCACCCAGAGACTGCTTCATAGGGTCAAGAATTGGTGTTTGGGGCATACACGGAGGAAAGGAAGAATATGGAATTGTCCTGTGGGATCTCCAATGTTATAAATCATTTGGGCCACCTGGGCACTGAATGACAAGCTAACATAACACAAATAGTTTGGACCACTATCAATGCCAAAGACCAGTTGGTAGGATGGTCACACCATCCAGAGCCAGCAGAAAAGTCACAACGACCTAAAGGCATAGCTTCCTATCTGAGTAGAACATAACAATCCTCACGTGCCCCTCCATAGACTACACACATATATTCTTGCAGTTTCTGCAGTGAGAGAAAGTTGATGGAACAGGAAGGAAGAGAGTGAGAGGAAAGTGAATTAGCGTTCCATTTCCTTGGCATGAGCCTCTTTCTAATTCTGTGAAAGTTCAGTCCAAGCTCTTGAAGATGGGACTCTGAACTAGACAGTGACAAACAGTAGCATCTAGATTTTGTTAAATATTTACCAGATATGGAATAGCTGTAAACTGGAAAAGACTGAAAACAAAAAGGACACAATTAATATTTTCTTGGTAAGGGATAGAGATATTGTTATTTGGCAATATTAAATTTTCTACTTTTGCATGCCAATTCACAATGGGTTGGAACTTAAAATAGCAAAATACATTTCAGTTATGTCTGTGAGTTGAGACTGTTCAATACAATCTTTCCACAGACACTCAAAAAAAAAAAAGAATAAAGAAAGAAAGGAAAGAAGAGAAGGATGGAGAGAGGAAGGGAAAAAAAGGAAAGGACTCAATCCATTACTACCATCATTTCATGTTAAAAAGGTCATTTTCAAAGCAAAACATAAAATGAGGAGGAAAGAACTAACATGACCTCTGCTTTCTCTCTCCTTTTTCTATTTTATGGAAGAATTGTGCAAATTGTATGAATTGGCAATTGGATGCAGAATACAAACTTTCTGATAGAGCTTCTATGATTCCCACTCATTTACATTTTCAGGACCATCTCCCACTTTGACTCTTTACTCTTGGCTCAAATTACATCAAACTACGTAATTTTTTTTTATTTAAATATACATTGCTAGTTTTCCCTTCATTATTTCTGTATCTGTACTTCCCTTAGCTAGACATGTCTTTCCTTTCTCGTCAGTCTAAACAATCAATAATTATATTATCAAGACAGGTATGAAACATTAGTTTCACTGAGATGTCATTTTCTCTTATGTTTCTTGTACCTGCCTCTATAATGGTATTTATCACATTTCTCTTTAATATTTGTTTTTATGTTGATATATTTTACTTAAAATTAAGCTCTTTGAGGGAAGGGAAGAAGTATACAGTAATAGTTAAAAGCATAAATTCTTGTACTTACATATCTGTAACGAAATCTCATAATCATGAATTCAAATCCTATGGAGCATTAGGCAAACTATTTTACCTCTCTGAGCATCAGTGTAGCTGTTTTTGTATTTTTTTCTCAGAATTTGGTATTACCATACAGTATATGTAATACATGTTTGATTATTAAAATCATGAATGGGTTGATTTGAACAAATACATGGAGGGTGTTAAGACAGCCTCATCTTTCGTAAGGGGAAGAAGTCACTAAACAATTTAGATTTTTTTCTAGTTATTTTCCAGATAATTTGTGTTATATCTGTTGGGATGCAGCCTAATTAGCAGAGTTTTGTGCTTATTGACTGGTAGCAATGTTATTCAGGGTATATTTCTTTCCTCAAATATGAGCAATATAGTAGTTCAAAGAGTTACAGTGACCTTTCAAGTGAGGCAGTAATTAGAAATTTTGACACGTTGCCCTTTGCAACTTGTTTGATGGTTGTCAGTCCATGTATGACTTGCTGATAGGACATTTATCCTATGTCCACAAAGATAAAAAATCTCTCCAATAGGGTCAGGGTCATTGAATAGTGATGGTGGAAGCAACTCAGATCTGCTTCTTGAGTTGGCAAGAAGGGGGTTAGTCAAAGAATTAGAGACAAATATAAGTGAGAAGTTATCCAATGACAGAAGTTGGGATCTCCAGAAGTTAAGTGACTCACCCTAGGTCACAAAGCAAATTAATAATAAAGCTGGCATGAACCCCCAAGTCTTCTGACACCACATCAATGCTAGAATGACATGGTGAGTGCTTCCTCTTCCTTCAGAATTTCTCCTTGAAAGCCATTGTCTTTGGATGCATACAATATCTGACACTGGCACACACTTGCTCACTGTTCTCAATGGCAATATTTTGACCCTAATAGTTTTTATCTCAAAGTAAGTATCTTTCTCCTGAATTCACTTTCTTTCATTCCAAACATAAACCTCTTGCTTAGTTTTATTAAGAATTCCCTCAGCAGTGCCTTCAACCCTCCAACCTTTTGTTCTCAAGCACATAAATCCAATAAACTTCTAGGCCTTCTTGAAGTATAGGAATCCTGTTTTTTACATTGTGACATAATAAAAAATGTATATTTGGTCTCTGCTACCAGTTCCTGGCAAAGACCTACTAAAACCTCTGTAATTTCTTGAGCAATTAGGATGCTAGGTTCACCTATTGTTCTAATTTTTGCTCTTTGACCGTGGTTCCTGATGTGGAGCTCCTAATAAAATGTTCTCTGTGACAAAATTGTCTTTTGTTCTAATGAAGTGACTTTTGACTTTCTTGGGCTCCTGGATGAGAACTGATCACCAGAAAGGCCAAGCCATGATTAAAAGTTGAAATTTTCAGCCTCACCCCCAAAACTCTGGGAAGGGGAGTCCTGGGGTAGTTGGAAATGATTTTTGCCCTTACCTTTGGGAAGCTCTTTATACATGTTGCTGCTGCTGCACACCAGGTCTAGCGAGACCTTGGGAGAACCATGGGTCTGGGAGAAGGGTCAAGAGTAGAGAGCAAAGATGTGTTTATTTAAAATTCTCCTCTCATTTGAGACAACTTACCCTCCAATCAGAGCCATAAACTTAAGCCATATTAAAAAGGCCTGTTTCTTTATACACTGTATCTCTTCATCCAAGGAAAAATAAAATTGTTTTTAACCCCCTTCTGTGCAAGGCAAAGACTAAATATTGGTGTTTTCTAAATAAATATTTATGTGTATGTAAATAAAGTGAAAGTCTTTAAAACGCCTGATATTTATGAACTGATCATAAAGTTAGACGCAGAACTGACATCTCTGACTCTCTGAGAAAACAGATTGAAAGGAAATCAGTTCAAACCAAAGGTAATGGAAGGAAGCTTTTTGTATATACTTGGAATAAATAATAAAAACAGAGTGATAGCATTAAGAAACAATTTAAGGGAAGAATATCGGGAATATAAACTGATGAAAAAAACAGTTTATTTTCTAGATCATGAGTGTGGCAAACTAAGGTTATTAACATGGGTGTGGCCGACTAAGGTTTTTAACAACAGTGGACTTGAATAGTTAGCCAGTACAGAGACCAGATGACTGAAATATGCCCTCCTTTAAGCAAATTTGTTTTAAATAGTTTATTTGGTGGCAGGTCTATACTACATGCTGGGTGAGTAGTATCTAATATAGTCTCCTCAATTTTTGAGTGTATATTTTAGTACTGAAATGCATAGTAATTACTCAATTTAATACACAATAGCAATTACAATAAATGCTATGAAGGATAATTGTATGAAGAATTAATGAGTACACAAATTTGAATACATCCAATCAAGGAAGTTGAAGAAAGGATCCTCAGGAGATAATAATTGATCAGAGAGATGACAGAAGAGTTGGCATTAACTAGATATACCATGTCTATCTCTATAACACAAAAGCTGGACTCTTCCTATATTTTATTCTTTAAAATAGTAATTATTTAAAATGACTAAAAGGAAAACATTTTCCTCTTTCATCTACTTGGTTTTCCTCTAAATTCTAATTGGTACACAAAAAGGTTTGTTGAAAATGTTGAACTAAACATGAATGAGAGCAATGGAATTGACAGTTTTACCAATGCTGTGAAAAGCAATTCATCAGTGTCACCAGGAGCCAGTAGGTTAACACATCCTTTAAACAAAAAAGATATTTTCACACCTGTAAAAGTTAAGAAAAGGAAAGCAATTCAGACTATTTACAAAATGTTTTTTTTTTTCTCTTTGATGTCTCACTGCGAGACTAGTATTATTTTAATGACTACATATTTAAATGGTAGACTCAATGGTGGTTTCTTTGCTTCGCTTTGCTTTGCATTGCTTTTTCCCCCACTCTCCTCCCAACTTCATAGGCGATTTTTTCAGACAGGACCTAGTAATTTAACTATAGGGGGAAAGTCTCTAAGAAGACAGAAAACCATGAGGGGTAAATCCATTATGTGTCTTCCTTGGAGAATAGCATACTCTCTCACTGCTGCCCCACAATTTGACTGTATCAGTGTATCTATGAAAGACCTGTCCTCAGATAAAAAAAAGAAAAGGTAAAACATAGAATATTCTCACTATCATTTCCCCAGACAGTATTTATGTGACACAGAGAAATCAGGTCAATCAGGTAGACAGGGATTTTTTTTTTTTTTTGAACATTATCAATCGTTCAAATTGACTAGACTTTTTTTTTTAAATAAACCAAATGAATAATTTGACACCACGGAGAGATAGCCTTACTCAATTTGTTTATTTATTTTAAATATCAATATTATTGTGAAATATTAGGAGAGCTATATCTAAATGTCTTTTATTCTTATCTTAGTTTTCCCAAAAGTAAAACATTTTTTGAATGAGAAGCTTATACTAGATTCTGAAATTCCATTACCTTTAATAGGCAGTGATGGAAACATGAGCATGACCATGACCACATATATGTTCTTCTAGTGACACTTTATACACAACACTATGATCGCAGAGATTGAGATTTAAAATTGTATTATGCTTTTGAGCACATTACACCTTATCATCTATACTTTTCTCATTGCAAAATAAGCAAGAGGAGTAGAAAATGATATTTTGTTGAAAAACTGAACTTATGTGTTTATCAGTTTATATTGATATAACAGGGAGTCCAAGTCTTAGTGGCACAACATAACAAAAGTTTCTTACATACATTAAATTTATTTCTGACATATGCAACCTTCACCACAGTTTGGCTGAGGGTTCTGTTCATTGTAGCCACTCAGGAATCCATTGTATTGTAAGAGCTGCCATCTTTAATAAGGCTAATCACTATGCTAGAGAGAAAAAAAGACATCTCTGAAAGGCCTCGCAGTAATAATTAAATATTTTGGCCCAGAAGTGACATGGTTTCATACAATCATAAGAAAACCATGAAGGGTAAATCAACTATGTGTCCAGAAGGTAGAGACCCAGAAATATTTTAGGTACCACATTAATAAATGCCATACCCGGCCGGGCATGGTGGCTCAAGTCTGTAATGCCAGCACTTTGGGAGGCCAAGGCGGGCAGATCACAAGGTCAGGAGATCGAGACCATCTTGGCTAACACGGTGAAGCCCCGTCTCTACTAAAAATACAAAAAAATTAGCCGGTCGTGGTGGCGCGCGCCTGTAGTCCCAGCTACTCGGGAGGCTGAGGTAGGAGAATGGCGTGAACCCGGGAGGCGGAGCTTGCAGTGAGCCTAGATCGCGCCACTGCACTCCAGCCTGGGCGACAGAGCAAGACTCCATCTCAAAAATAAATAAATAAATAAATAAATAAATGCCATACCCTCTTAAGAGTAAACAGTGACGT
This sequence comes from Gorilla gorilla gorilla, assembly GCF_029281585.2. Lineage (NCBI taxonomy): Eukaryota > Metazoa > Chordata > Mammalia > Primates > Hominidae > Gorilla > Gorilla gorilla. The sequence goes on from NC_073241.2 coordinate 72,013,600, forward strand.
CAGGACCAAAATATATTCCTGATACCCATCTATGGATTTCCTCTTTGCTAGATTTTCCCAAGGCCGTTCTGAGGGCAGAAGAAACACACACACACACACACACACACACACACACACACACACACACACAGAGAGATGTAAATACACACATACACACACTTTCATACTTTCTTTTCTCCTTCCCAGTACTATTGAGTAAAAAAATAAATAAGTATCTTGCTTAAGGCAATAAATTGATGTGATGAGATCATGAGAAATGCTATAAAAGCTCGAAGATGGGTTCAACTTTATGATAAAAGTTGGCAGCTGCAAGTGGTCTGGATTTTGGCTCAAGAGTATAACAGTGTAGGAAAAGGACATAAACACAAAGGGAAGATACAGTGATAGGAAGGATAGAATCTGAAGAAAAGTATTTCCAGGTCTTGGGCAAATGCAAATATATAAACAGTTGGAAAATAGAGGATCAAAAGAGCAAAGACACCTGAGAATAAAGATAGGTGACAATTTTATTAGATTCATTCATTCACTTATTTATTCTTTCAGCAATTACTAACTGATGCCTGACACCTGTTAAACCTGTAGTTAGCTCTCGATACAGAAAGTACAAGATAAACCCAGTCATTCACTCCATGGAACTCATAGACTTACACATAAAAGGGTAATATTATTATCATAACTAATTTTTAACCTTCACTGAGAACTACTACAAACGCATGAACTCTGTGTTCATTGGAAATTATACTAAAAAAGTAAAAAATGTCAATTTTACATGCTTCTTAAATTTATCAATATCAAATATCTTATTTAATTTTCAACCTGCTTCTTACATTTATCAATATCAAATATCTTATTTAACTTAATAAAAACAAACTTATGAAGTAATACTAGTATCATGTCCATTTATGAACAAGGACACTGAGGCTCAGAGAGATTTAACAACTTACCAAAAGTTTTGCACTAGAGCCTAAATTCAAATTTAAGAATTATGACCCTGTTTCTCACACTCTCAATTATTGTTCAACAAAATTATAATAATAATAAAATAATTCACATGCAGGAGATTCAGTGTAATGAGAAGCAATGGGAAGGGCATAAAGAAGGGAAATAACATTATCAGAGTTACATTTTCAAAATGTGATGGTCAACATGTATCTAGAATAGACTTTAGAAAGTCTAGAGTAGAAGAAAAAGGAAAACAAAGAAATTTATTGAAGTATTTTAAAAGCATGAGATTGGATTAGGGTGGTGGTAGAAAAGGTGGAGGAAAATGGTCAGATTTTGCAATACTTTGAACATATTGTTCCCAGATTGCATGTGGATTTAAGAAAAGAGTGGGGAAAGTTGTTCTTAGGTTTGTGTCCTGATCATTTGGGTGAATAATGTGCTATTTACTGAGATGAGAAAAACATAAAAGTTTGGGGGCAGGAGAAATCAAAAATTCTGCTCAGAAATCTTTCAGTTTGAAATAAAATATTAAGCCTTCCAATGGAGAAGAAGAAATATCAGTCTGGCCATTGGAAACACATGTCTGGACATCAAAAAAAAAAAAAAAAAAAAGAGAAACAGGACTGGAGACATAAATTTGGGATTCAACAGCATATAAATGGCATTTAAGTCATGGTCCTGGATGTCTGAGTATAAATAAATCTCTGGGACTTTCAATATTTTCAGGTTGAGAAAAGGAAGAGGAACCAACAAAGAAGACTTAGAAGCAGTGGCCAATACAATAGGAAAATAAACGGGGGAATGTGGAATCCTGAAAGCCATGTAAGGAATGCTTCCAGTTTCAAAGGAAAAAAGTGATCAACTGTGTCAAAAGTTGCTGCTGATATGTCAAGTAAAATGGGATTTAATATGTTGGAGTTCATTGTCAGTATACATATTGTCATTTAGATCCAGGTCACCCCTCACTTCAGATTTGTTAGAGATTTTAGTAACATAGCTTTAGACCACAGTCTTATTTTTTCTTTGGAAGCTACTGTTACCAAAAACTGAATTTTCAAGGCCTACTCCATTGAAGAGGCTAGTTGTTTTCTCCTAAAAGCATGTGTTTAACTTAAATAGCTAGTATCAGATAAGCAGTGGTGTCTGGAAATTTTAGCCAGCATAAACCATATAATCTCTTGCTACATGATAAAATAATCATATATATTTAAAAACATACTTCATAAAATGATCATCAATAAGTAAAGAACACTTGCAACATAGTAACTCCAATTTGGCACACCATTTATCCTATTGATCCTCTTTGCATATTGGTTTTCAGAAAAACTTTTGTGTGTGTGTTCTGCCCTACAACTGCCATTTGGAAATTTGCTATTCAAAGCCCTCATGCTGCCTATGGCTGGCTGCTCTGCTTTTAGAGCAAAGGCACAGAGTAGGACTGATCTACACAAGTACTCTAAAATAGTATCATTAAGCCCCTTAGTTAACTAGGTCTGGACTGCTCCCTTCTGCAATCAGAACAGGAATTACATGCTCATTTCCTCTCTTATAGTGTCACCAAAAGAAAAAAAATCTTTACAGAAAATATGGCAGCTCCAGATGGTGACTCTCCATCAATTAAGAAAACAGATAATTTTAGTTAACCCTTGGAAATCTTACTGTCATCATTTTTTTCTCTTTTTTAAATCTATTAACTCTGTAAAAGATCTTAACATATGTTTGCTAATAATTAATTATCTATAAATATCTACTGGACTTCATAAACACTTATACTCCATATAAAATTGAAAATTAAGAAAGACCAATACATTTTCCTAGTGAACACATTAAATATATTTTAACAGAAAAATGATAACCCATGTACATGGGATTATCTGTCATTTTTAGAAGTCGTTCTATTGTTCACAGCACCAGGCCCCCTGACAGCACCAGGCCAGCAACTCTGCAGTCACCATTACCAGCTCTATTACCCACCACATGATGCCTGTATCCTTTCTCTTGAGTCCTAGCTGCTAAAAATTCCATTTAGATTGAAACATTCCAAATGTCTATATCTGAAGAGCTAATTTCTTATTTTACATATTTTCCTTAGCTATTTTGCAAGCATCTAAATGCTCTTGAGCACTTCCATCCCATAATGGGCAAAGATGGCACACACACAAAAAGAGGCAATCCATTTGACTGCTTGTCAGTTGCAGCTCTGAAAAATCTATTTCCCTCTGGACAAGAGATTGGTTATGATTCATTAAACTCACTGACTTACTATGAACTCTTTTCGATTTCCCTAGTAACCCCCTTCCGCAGACAAATGTTAATTGAACCAGCACATTATAAAAATCAGAAGTTTGACTGAGATCTTTTTTGATTCCAAAAAATAAATTTAGTGAAGATACCATGATTTTCATATTGACCAAGATGTCCTTAATGTTGTCCTCAGCTCAACTGAACTTTAGACTGGCTTCTTCCTGCCTAGAGACCCCTGACCTCCCTTTACTTAGAGCATTTATTTTATAAAACTTGCCCTTGTTTTTTCTCTTCTCCTTTGAGATGTAAATATTCAACGCAGGAATATTTTTTTTCAAGAACTTGTGAGCCATCCCATTGAAATGTAATTGTCAAAAAAGATAGAGCCCCTGTCTCCCTTTCTCTGTTGGAGGGTAGGAGGCTTTTCTTCAACAAGTGACAATTAACAAACACATAACCTGATCACATGGAGAAAATTCCCTCATAACATCCTACAGTGCTTTACCATTAGCTCACCCCGGTTGTTAAAAATCTCCCAGCTTTTTTTACAGGGGGATTAAATTCAAACTCTTCTATTGCAAGTCTTGACCCTTACTGCAATAGTCTTGAATGAAATCTTCCTTTCCATTTTTAATAAGTACCTGGTGCAATTAATTTTTATACTATAATAACAGGAACTGTGAAATATGTGATCACAATATAAATGTAATTCTCATCCTACAGAGCTCACAGTCTGTTCAATAAATAGAAATGAAAATGCATGAGAGAATTACTGAAAAAGTCAATGGAATAGAGGTTCTATGAGAGAAGTCAATGTGATTTGGAAATGGCCTACAAATAAGATCATAAGTTAACACCTGTGTGAACACAAAGGTAATATTGTTCAAAGAGCATCTCTGACTTTGCCACTAACTGCTCTGTGACCTTGAGCAGGTTACTTAATATCCAAGGATCTTGGATTTTTTATACATGAAATGGAGAGAATAGTCGATTTTGCTAGGTAATGAAACTTAAAAATAGCCATTGAGTAACTATGATATGATAGTTGTAAATTTCTAAATGTTTTATATCTATTAAAAATCAAATGCCTAGTCAAGTCTCAATTTAAAGGTTTTTTTTGTTTTGTTTTGTTTTTTGCCAAGGTTAGGGATCATGGCCCATGTCACAGCCTCAAGGGGTCCTGAGGACATGTACCCATGGTGTTGGGTTACAGCTTGATTTTATATATTTTAAGGAGGCAGAAGTTATAGTCAAAGACATAAATCAATACATTGGTTTGGTATAATTGGTTCAGCCCTAAAGGCAGGACATCTGGAAGCAGGGGGTTTCCAGCTCATAGGAGGATTTCAAGATTTCCTGATTGACTGTTGGTTGAAAGAGTTAAGCTCTGCCTGAAGACTTCAACTCAGCTTGAGTCAAGGTAAGGCAGGAAAGGGTTCTGGAAGCCCAAGATTCCTGTCATGTAGGTGACACCTCCAGGTAGCAGGCTTCAGAGAGAATAGATGTAAATGTCTCTTCTCAGATCTTAAAAGGTGTCAGACTCTCCGGAAAAGACCTAGTAAGAGAAGGAGATTCTCTACATAATGTAAATTTTCCCTGTAAGAGACTTTTGCAGGACCATTTCAACATATGTCAAAGAAACATATTTTGGGGTAAAATACTTTGATTTCCTTCAGGGCCCACTGTCTGTCACATGATTTTACACCAGAGACAAGTTGGAACTTGGTATCTTATTTGCTACAAAGAATTTGTTTTGTCAGTCGTAGTATCTTTCTGCGTTAATGTTGATGTTGGTCAGTCATGACTGAATTCTAAAGGGAGGAAAGTGTAATGCGCCATGTCTGACTCTCACTTTCCCTCATGGCCTGAACTAGCTTTTCAGGTTTTTTTTTTTTTTTAACCCATTGGCCAAGAAGTTGTCCAGTCAGTAGGTTGCGGGGGGCTTAGAATTTTATTTTTGGTTCACACATTCGATTTTCACAATGTTAGATGGTACTATTATCATCTCTATTTTATATCTGAGGAAACTGAGGCAAAAAGAAAGTAAATATCTTGGTAAAAATAATCATTTCCTTTGTGGTTGACCTGCAGTGAAACTTTAAGCACTATACTTTACTGCTTACTTGACTCAAATAATACCTGTGAAAGTGTTTTCAAACTGAAAAAAGAATCAAATATACTGAAAATAAGTATAAAATGAAATCCACTCTGAAAATAATGAAAACTGGTTCACTTTTAAATTTCTGATTTTATGTATTGTAGTATGTAATGAGTAATAAACAGAAACTCTATAAATGATGTTTTCCTGATATTCTTTTCAATTTATATATTCTATAAGATCAAATATTTGTCTTCCTCTTTCATACTTATTTGAAAATTCTGCTTAAATTTCTACATACCTAAATCAGCAGCATAATCCCTTGATAAATGCTTTTCTTCATAATGCTAAGAAGAACAGATTGAAATTGGTGCTTTCTCTCAACTGAAAGCAAAGGAGAGAAAACCTAAGAGCTGCGAAGCTTCCCTTTTGTTTATTCCGCCTGGCTAACCACCCAAAGCAGCCTCTCTGATCTCTCCCTGGGGGCCTCAACTGCTGCTACCCAGGTCAGGATTGTGCTCCACACATCTGTCACCATATTCCTCATGACTTTTAGGCACCAGAACCCAGAGGAATGGTAAAATTTAGCTGGGTTATTGGTAAATATTGATAGCATGTATTAAAACATACTAGTGCATATGAGCTAGTTCTGCTATTTGGGGATTTTTGTTCTGTGACTCTCCTCGGTCTTGCCCGTTGCTTTTCAATTATTTGCACACTTGCATTAATGTATTCTGAGAGATAAGCAAGAATAAGGAGAGTAATGCGAACTTAAATAAATCCCTTCCATTACAGTTGTAAGCAAAAGTCTGATGGAGTAGAGCTGAAAATGACAGGCATTTGCCATTTGACTTTTGCTCTTGGGAAAATGGGTAATTACATCCACCTTTTTGCATTGTTCTATTTCTGGCATTTTTCCTACTAAGAAAAGTTTTCTTATGCAACAGCAAATAAATATTTATAATAACTCCTTGAAAATATATTAAAGATTAGCTTCAAGTTTCAGAAAAAAATCTAACTGTTCAATATCTTTCAAAGCACAGGAAAATGTACAGTTTCTTTGTGTGTTCAGTATTGATTTTATCTGATGTAAAAATTGGATCAGCCTTAAGAGTCTGGAAGACAGCTATTTAACCATCCATTCAATTGACATTTAGTTGGGCTGCTCAAAAATTGTTCTTTGCTACTATAGCTAATTTATAAAATTAATAGTTAGAGATTAGTGCTCATGTATTTTTGAGTAAAGTATTTATTGAATAACTACTATGCTCTTATTCCTTAGTGTTATATAATATGTTATTTGGCCCTTTCTAAATTGTTACACCATATAACAGGCAGCAGGATAATTTGCTTAAGAAATAGGGATATTTATATTTACATATATCTTATAAGGTACTTATATGATGTGTTCATTTATACACATATTTGCCTGGCTAGCAAGATGATTGATAGAAAGACAGATGGATAGATTACTAGATATATAGATAAGTAGGTGGAAGGATAGGTAGATAGATGCAATATAAGACAACAGTGCTTTATAAGTGTAAGACAATTTAGACAAAGAAAAGAATAGCATACAAAACATCATGCAGGCTAGAAAATAAAAGTTCTAAAAATATTGTAAGAATTCTGCAGGTCAGTGTTCGTAAGGAGAATCATAGAAACTGAAAAGCAGATATGCTTTAGTAATTACGGTTTTAAGCCCAAGCTTAATGTGGCCTAGAATCCCCTTGGTGGGGAATCTAAATGTTTCAATGACAAGACAGAGAGCTCTAAACATGGACAACAAAAGGCAGAATCTTATATCTACTGGGAAAATTTTAAGTTAAGTGCCAGAGACAGACAAAGAACAAGCAAGATCATTACTAGGGAGTCTGGAAAGGTAATGGTCTTAAGAATGCAATAACAGAGGAAGGTGAGAAACAGGACAATCGTTGATGGGTACAGTTATACATGAGCAACCATATGCCAGTGGACCAACCAGGATATTCCAGGAGCTCAATTTGTACTACAAAGTCTATAGATGCGGCGTTTAAAATACTTTTAAGTCCAACTTATTTCATTCTGAGTATTAGTGTCTTACCAAACACATGTTTGTCCAGATTCTGATGCCACGAATGGAATTAATTGTGTAATGTGTGTGTATATCACTCAAAATAATAAGGAAACCAAGGCAAAAGTGAGGATAGTGGGGACTGGAGTGGCTACAGAAAGCCACTCCATAAAATGGCACCTAAGCTGGTCATTGATATGTGGGCAGAAATGGACAGGCAGAAAGTGGTGATGGAGAAATTAGGGCAAAGAGTAAAGCTATGGGAGAAATAATGAGAGGATTTCAAGATAAGTGGAAGGAAATAAAGATTTTACATGAAATGGTCCAAATTACATTTAGCCTGTGCAATGTTAAATGCAGTACTGAATACCAGCTTCAGGAGTAATAAAGAATTAGGTGGTTTTCAACTGAAATAACACTTAAATTCTTTTTTCTATTTTAAACAAAAATGTTGATTTTTTTAAGTTTATAGTTTTAAAACAAGTTCCAGAGGCTGGACAGAGGACACAAGGGGGCACACAGTCTAGGTGAGAGCTACATGTGAAATGTCTATATTCATAGTTACATTAAGCACTACTTAATTCTGCTTAGAGGAGTGAGTTGGGAAGAGAGAGAAAAGAACATTTCATAGCTCATTTTCCCTGAGTTTCTCAATCAGGTAAGTACCATAGAACATGACATCATATTAGTGTGGATCTCGCTTTAAAAATAATTTATTTGTAAACATTTGGTGGACATGAGAGCTGGATTATAATTCTAACAAGCTGATGGAAGGTAAAATTTATATCAACTCCATGATGGCAAGGTCATTTGTTATTCTTTATTGGGTAACGTATTACAGATATTTGTTTCTGAAACCTTCAATTAATCACCATAACTCAGCACTCGTGTACGTCTAGATATTAAGGAAAACTTTCAGGGGAAGAAATTTTCAAAGAATTAACAATGGCAAAACCATGCTTTCCTTGTTCACTAGTTATTTGGAGTGAGTGTAGTTGTATACACTTCACACTCTCCTACCATACACAGTTCTACCATAGTTCTACCATTTTATTCACATTATATTTGCCCATCTCCCTTTTGCATATCTAAATTGTGCGTATTTTTCAAGGCCAAACTCAAAATATGGTAGCTACATAAACCCCTCCTTGATGATTCTAGTCTTTGTTCATCTCTCCCTTGCGCTAAAAAAAAAAAAAAAAAAAAAAAAAAAAATTAATCTTAAAATGAAATGAAAGATAAAGGCAAGAGAATGCCATGGTTGATGAACTAAGGTGGTGGATTTGAAAATACTTGGGTTTCAACCACTGTGCTGCTATTTTCTTTTAGCTGTCAGGCAAATTACTTACTCTTCATTTTCCTCAATTTCTTCTGTTGTAGAATGGGAGCAATAGCAATGTTCAGGGCAGTTATAGGTATTGAATGAGAAGATTTTCCAACATGCTTTACATGGTACTTGATTGTAAATTCTCAGTAAATGTAAGACATTTCTGCTAGTAAAATAATAGAATTACTATTAGTCCACCAAATCAGAGAAATTTTTAGAAATGAAACAACTCCATTTTTTACATTCACACCAACTGCAATGTTTTTTCTGTCAATAAAAATCTTAACTAGCCTTCCATATTCAGTCAAATCTTTTATCTATCATTAAGACTGTCTCAAATACCTTAGTAATCATTAATCTCCTTTGAATTACCCTAGCATTCTTAGGGAGTTACATAATACTTTAACAACATGATTTATAGAACATTGAATGCACTTTGAATTCAAACAGACCGAAACTTGAATCTCTTCTCTGTCATTTCCTTGCTATGTATCATTAGACACGTAACTATAATTGATCAAAGGTAAGGGATTTTACAAGTTCCATATAAAAAGATCTAAAAGAACTGTTCTACTTTCCAACTATGAGTCACATATTTAAATGTAATATTTAATTTTAAAATTTAGTTATACATATAAAAGCATTTGTTAAATAATATATTAATTTAGATATAGCATTTTTTCATATTTTATAAAAATTATTTATCCATTCATAGTCATCTTTGGTATCAGCATCTCATAAGTAAGTCATTTCTAAGGTCATCAAACCCTATTTTCCAGAGCTAGTTGAGATACTGCATTTTTGAATTTCTAAAAGATGCTATCTATGGACATTTTACTTTAAGTCTCAAGTTTCATTTGCATAAGCTTGGCATAGTTGATTACTTTTTTCATTTGCTCTGTAGGAATAGCTGTGATCCAAATTATTCACTGCTTTTGGTTTTTAAAGGACTTTAAAGTCCTGTTTATAATCATCCCAGTACATGGAGTTGAGAGATTATATCAGGAATCATTATTAAATCCATGTTAAGTTTCTTGGCCTTTTTTTAAAATTTAAATTATATTTCTAGAATCATCCAACTCCAGCTATGACTGAGAATGTTTCAAATTAAGATGTCTCCATTTCATGCTATTTTATTGTGTAAAATAAGGTAACTGAGAGTGACCCAAATTTTGAGCAGTACTAAAGGACTCAACCATGAGGTTATTCTGTTTATGAGGGATAGTTTTGTATTTAAGCATATGTGGAACTCATCTTCCTTGTGTGTCAGCAATCTCACTTATAAAATAGTATTGCCTGTGTATACCTACAGTTATAGAATTGTGGGGATGGTGAACTAAATGAGATGGCAGGCAACACACGGGGTAGCGCGCCCAGCACACTTTGCATCTTTCATACATTTTACAGTTAGAAAGGGTCACCAAACTCATCAGAGAATACTGACGGCAGGGTAACTTGCCCAAAGCAATGCAGCTAACATGAATCTGTACACAGTTTATCCTTGAGTAGGCAGTTAAAAATACCTTTCTTAAATTGAATGTCCTATACTATATTATGCTATGACATAATTTCTTAAATTGAATGTACTATAGATGAAAGTAAACAACTTTGGAACTAGATGAGTAGAACAGTAATTCACAGCAGATGAAAAGGTTGAAAAAGTGAGGTGAATGGCTCAAATTTTTGGCACATGAGGACAGAGAAAAGAAAACAAAAACCAGTGACTGGAAAATGGTCCTAGAGATATAACTGGCAAGGAGGCTCAATGTATTGACAATTATTTTTTCCAAGTTAAGACTTTTGGTCTGGTAGTCGATTGATTCATGTTAGTGTGAGTTTTAACTTTCCTGTACACAAGGGGTCTGAATTTATTCTAGATAGCTGTCACTTTGATATCTGTCTTCTACCTTCTGTGTGTACTCTTATTTACTCGAGGCATTTAAAAAGTGACACAACACATTGTTATTCATGAAGTAAATATATTTATAGAATAATTTTATATCACTACCATTATGCCTTTAGAACTACTTGGTATATTTGTTTTTGATAGAAATTAAAATAAAATCACTTATTAAAATATATGCAACTATTAAAACACAGAGATATTGAAATACAAATGTATACTTACTTAAATGGCTTTGCCTTTATTGTTAGTTCACATAGTACAGTTTGGAGCAGTTTGGCAATTAATTGATCTTAATTCTTAGGACTGACAATCATCTCCGGTTTCATCCTATTATCCCACTGATATTTTTCACTTATCTTTTATGTGAACTCTTTGCTCCAGTCACGTAGAGCTCCTCATTTCCACCCACAGACCCTACATAATAAATCTCAATGCTATGACTTGGTGTCACATCAGAAAAACCCATCACCTTTCTTTCCATTTATCATAACTCATTTGTTCAGATCCAGTCTTTTTGCTCCAGAGAACTTCCCCGTGATCCTATGTTGTTTTATCCTCATCCTGTTCAGAATTTCTACAGCTCTGATTATCATACCAGACCATCATAGAATTTCAGAAAATACTCTAGAGGTGACAAAATTTATAGACAGGAAAAGTGGAGTCTTTCAAAGAGCAAAATGAAATTTCCAGGAAAAAGAAAATAACATCAGCATGTTTCCAGGAGGGATGAAGGGCTTCCTTACAGAAACTCTATTATGCAATCTGCCATAAAGAACATAATGCTATCCCTCCCCCCTCCCCCCACCCCATGACAGGCCCCGGTGTGTGATGTTCCCCTTCCTGTGTCCCATTGTTCTCATTGTTCAATTCCCACCTATGAATGAGAACATGCAGTGTTTGGTTTTTTGTCCTTGTGATAGTTTGCTGAGAATGATGGTTTCCAGTTTCATCCATGTTCCTACAAAGAACATGAACTCATACTTTTTTATGTAAATGACGAGTTAATGGGTGCAGCACACCAACATGGCACATGTATACATATGTAATAAACCTGCACGTTGTGCACATGTACCCTAGAACTTAAAGTATAATTTAAAAAAAGGAAAGAAAAGAATATAATAAACAATGCAGAAAGAAATATTTTTTGAGTGCTAAAGAAGCAACTGTAAAAATCTGAAGCTCAAGCTATGTTTTCCAAACATGAGTTAGCAGGTTCGGAGTCAATGCAATTGCTCATTTGTGATAAGTTCTTTGATACCATGCACTTTAGTTTAATGAACATGAATGTATCTTGTCTCTCAAATTAAATCAGCTTATAGGAGACAAGCATATGTCTTTCCTTAACTATTTTTATCAGTCTCATCTGAATACTCAGTAGAAACTTTTAGAATTAGTAAACATGAATCCTAACGGTTTAAAGCAGGAGTTTTCAAACATTTTGGATCTCAAGACTCCACTCTTAAAAATTATTGAGAATTCTATGGATCTTTTGCTTATCTTGGTTATATGTTAATATTATTTACTTATTAAAAATTAAAACTGATACATTAAAATGTATTCGTTTATTTAAAATAAATTTATTTTAATTTAGTAAAATTTAACAATTAAAAATTAATATGAACGTTGATAAAAGTTTAAAATTTAAATTATCAAATTTTAACTTGAAAATTTGATAATTTATTAATTCATGTAAAATAACATTAATATGCACTTTATATGTTAACGTAAATAACTTTTGAAAAAAGTAATTATAATTTGCAAACAAAAATATTTGTTGAGAAGAGTGTCATTGTTTTACATTTTTCCAAATGCATCTGGTTTAATACAAAACAGCTAGATTCTTATATCTACTTCTTAATGAAATATTTGCTAATATATTGTTTAGTTAAAATATATGAAGAAAATCTGAGATCACGTAGACACTAAGTTGGGAGAAGGAAAAGTATTTTAATAGCTTCTTCAGGTAGTTTTGGATATTCTCTTTTGATACTACACCAATACTTGGCAAGATGATAGTTTTCTGAAGTTCTATTGCAATGTGGAAATCCAGAACCAAGTTAATAAATGCTCCACATTTTGTTACACTTAGAATTCATTGGTCAACCTTGCAATTTGAACGAATCTTTATCCATGAATTGTTTTGAAATATCCTGCATTTGTCATTTGAAATCATGGTTTACTCTCAAGTGAATGTTGATGTGTTTTATTATGTAATTTCAAAAATGAGATTCATTAATATCACCACCAATTTTGTCAGAAAAGTTTTTAAGTGTTGGAAACCTGTCCAGCTCCATGTAGTAGATGTAAATTTCCAAAATTCTAATTACTATTTGAAAGTTTGATGATACTGTCATTTATTCTTCAAGTAACAAGCTAATTCATTCCTTTCTGAGGCAACATCTATCAAATACCCAAGTCTGAAAAACCATAGTTTGTCAGTTGGTTATTATAAATAAAAAGCAGTGCTGTAAACAAAGTGGCTAATTTTGCATGCCACTCAATTGCCCAAGTGCTTTTCCTGTGGACAACCATGTAACATCAGTATGGGGCAGAACTGGCTTATGTATATTTACCATTTCTTCATACAGAATATTATAGAGCTATGTAGTCAAGGGTAGAGATTTAATAAAATTAACAATTTCTAAGAATTACTCAAAGACATTCTTTTATTTTTATCAGTTTGTCAGTGTGAATCAAAGACATTCTTAAGTGAAACTGGCATATCTTTACCGTGTGTTGTGATCAATAATAAAATGCCCGCTAGTAGAATTGGGTGCCACTATGTTTGTTCATTCTGATGCACCAACAATTTTACCTACCATAATTTCTGTAACATCAGTACAAATGTCAACAGAGTGAAAATGTAAAAATGCTCTTAGTTGTATTGTAAAAATGGTGTTGACATTGTAGATTCTCTAAACAGGTCTTGATTATCACCGTGGTCCGTAGGCTACACTTTGAATCACTGGTCTAAGGTTATATCTATGTTGGATCACCAATGCCAATATTTAGGCTAAACTATTTTCTTCCTTTGCATTGAATCTATAGCTTGCTTTGAGCAGTATGGTCACTTTAACAATATTAATTCTTCTGGTCCATGAGCATGTGAAGTGTCTTCATTTGTTTGTGTCATCTACTATTTATTTCATTGATGTTTTGCAGTTTTCCTTGTAGAGGTCTTTCACCTCTTGGTTAAATTTATTCCCAGGTATTTTTTTAGAGATACTGTAAATGGGATTGTCTTCTTTATTTTTGTTCTCAGCAAGATCATTATTGGGGTGTAGAAAGGCTAGTGAGTTTTGCACATTAATTTTTTTATCCTAAAATTTCACTGAATTCATTTATTAAACTTAAGAATTTGTTGATGGAGTCTTTAGGGTTTCCTAGATATAAGATCACATCATCAGCAGAGATAATTTGACTTCCTCTTTTCCAATCTGGATGCTTTTGATTTAATTATCTTGCCCGATTGCTCTGGCTAGGACTTCCAGTACTATGTTGAATAGGAGTGGGGAAAGTAGGCATCCTTGTCTTGTTCCAGTTTTTAGAGGGAATGCTTTCAACTTTTCCCATTCAATATGATAATGGCTATGTGAGTTTATAATACACGACCCTTATTATTTTGATGTATATTCCTTCTATTCCTAGTTTATTGAGAGTTTTTGTCATGAAGGGATGCTGAATCTTATCAAATGCTTTTTCTGTGTCTATTGAGATGATCATATCATTTTTGTCCTTAATTTTGTTTATGTGATGTAACAGATTAACTTCAATTCTTTCACATAGAATCTTTACAAACTAATTTACAAATCCGAAATTTCATATTTCTTAGGCCCACTCCCACACATTTATAATTTCCCTGCAATTTGAAAGCCCTCAATTTAGACAATCTGAGATATAGCTAATCTTTCCTCTTGTGTTTCCTATTCAAATAACACCCGACTGAGCAGATGGATCAATATGCATCTTTGCCACTAGACACATGTACCTCCTGCCTATGTTAAGGATGTAAGGTCCTCTAATACAGAAAAAAACATTGGATGAGAAGACCTACTTACACGAAAATACCTTAATTTACTTTTATTTATTTTTATTTTTTTGAGACGGAGTCTCACTCTGTCGCCTAGGTCGGAATGCAATGGCGCCATCTCGGCTCACTGCAAGCTCCGCCTCCTGGGTTCAAGCAGCCTACCGAGTAGCTGGAATTTCAGGCGTCTGCCACCACACCCAGCAAATTTTTGTATTTTTAGTAGAGATGGGGTTTCACCATGTTGGCCAGGCTGGTCTCCCACTTCTGACCTCAGGTGTGCCGCCCGCCTCGGCCTCCCAAATTGCTGGGATTACAGGCGTGAGCCACTGAGCCCGGCCCTTTATTTTTTTAATCTCTAACTTAAAGTTTTTAAATTCTTTTTATTTTGATAACATGCCTACAGGAAGAAAAGTTTAATGATGTGTTCTCATTTTACAGATAAGCAAATTTATGCTCAAAGAAGCTGAGACATTGTTGACTCTATTCTACCTGCTCCTCTGGTCTGGCTCAACCTTCCCAGTGATAGCAAGAACAGAGACAACGCCATCAACAAGCTTCCTGGGTGATTCCATTCTTGGCTGCCCATCAAACACAGAGAAACCAAGGGAGTGATGCTCCACCCTTTCTTGGCCTAAGGGTTTCCTCCCTACATGCCTTTTGTTGTTCATAGAATAAGCAATCTAATGTGGCAATAAACTTAAAATAGATATTAAATAAATTAACTTGGGAAGCAGCAGGACTGTAGGATCCCCAAGTTATTAAATATGCATATTTGAATTAATATAGTCATAGAAGATAATCCAATTTTCTTCTTTTTTTTCTTAATTACGTAATTTTTATTCCATATGTTTGTCAGCTGTCTACACCAACCCCAGACAAATCCTAAAGTGCTGCCTTGACCAAATTAGATATGTATCTTCAGTTCTTTGCTTTGCCATTTAGTTACAATATATGGAAAATGAGTTTGTATCCCAGACTACTCTGTACGTGACTGGGTACTTAACCTTCTTTTGTCAATAACCTTAGTAACTGTTTCTGTTTTATGCTAATGAAATTATATTATGCTTTCATAATAAAACTTTTGCAAGTACCCAAATATTTACTTCATTGCAGTAGCTTGTTGAGAGCTATCTATTGGTGTCCCGCTGACCTGTTTCATTATTTTTCCACTTCCTTTATACAATTCATTGTATTTTGGTGAATAAATCTGTTTTTCTAAGATTGTTAAATCTTAATTTTAAAAAGCTAAACTAGACTTAGAAAATATGAATACATTTTGTTGACACGTTCAATTCTTATTGTTTTAATCCATTTTTGTGGTAAATGTTTGCTGATTTCTTTTAATCTATTCCTGTTTCTTTTCTTAACAAGATTTTCCTCAATGGTTCAATCTTTCTTCTGTGCTTGGCCTATGTCATTATAGTACTATTGATTCCAGCTATGATTTCAGGGGCACTTGTTTGACTCCAGCATGACCAGTCAGAGTACTGCCTTCTACTGGCCTCAGTAATTTGTTGAAAGATGGGAATGTGACCCAGTCATAGCTAATAAAACATCATAAGGATTTTGGCAGACTGCTGGAGAAGAAAAATGTGTTCTTTTTCACTGGCCATGAACTTGGAAGGATAGGACTTTGGATCTGTTGTAGTTTTCATGACATCATGATGGAAAAACTGATCCGAAGATGGAGCCATAACATAGAAAGTAGCAATGGATAGGGAAAAAATAAATCTCGTTGATATATATTTAACCTTGGTTGCAGCTATACAAAAAAATCTCATCTATGTCTTGCAATTTTTGTTTATTAACTCAATGAATTTATCTCCCCCACTTTTTTCCTCTCCTTAATTCAACTTTGGGTTCTCTTTGATTTGCAGCTGATTTAATGCACACCTGGAGCAAGAGTGCATGGTACTCATGACTTAAATGCTTAATGGCATCAGAGCTTAGTACGTGGGGGAAATAACTGAACTATAATTTAGTCAATTTAATTGACTTCTTGCTATTTACAATATCAGTCATTGCAATGTAACTAGGCTCAACTCACAATTCCATTGCTATTTTCCAATCTATTCTAGTCTATGCATATACGATATTATTTATAATAATAAGAGTAGCCAATTTTCACTTCCATTTGCCTTGTATTTTATATATATCAGAGCATTTTCATATTCATTCTCTAATTTAATCCACAGACAATTCAATGAATTAGGGCAGATGGCATTTACATTTTACAAATGAGAACGATAAGGAATGTATAGATTGCACGGTGTATCGAAGTTCATATACCAAGTCCATAGTGAAGGCAAGCAAGACCCCATTTCTAGTTGAAGAGCTTTTTCATTTACTGTCCTATTCCACAAGTTGACTTTTTTGTATAACCATAAATTCATTTGTAAAATGAATACAAATGCATCCCAAATCTATTTATTTTTAGTAATATGTCATTGAATAGTTGCCTCACTAATGTCAGCTTTAGTGAATGGTGAAATTCCACTCTTTCTGCCCTACTGTGCAAAACTGCAGTGAGTCACGTTTTGTTAACTTTATTTTTCTATCCAAAGTAATAGCTGATTTGCCAGTATTCTTATCTGGATACCAAGGGAAATATTGAAAGTTAGAAAATGCTCCCTCTTCACAAGCACTCTCACTGTTAACCTAGAGCCCTCAAAAAAAAAATGTGTGTTTCAATAATAATGTATTTATTAGTTTCTAACTACTTCTTAAAATGGTTTGAATGGACTCTAATATAAGACCTGCTAGTAGTAATACAAGTGGCTCTGTTAAATATGCATAATATGGGAGGAAGCAGCTATATGTAAAATAAAATTTCATCTTTTGAGTTTAATTTTTATCTATAAAATGATACCAGTCAAATTTTCTAAGCTTTTTCCCCTATACTGCCAGACAGAAATTCTTCATTTAAACTGTTTTACTTCTTGGCCTGTTGAACAGTACATAGGCATTTTTAATCATCCCTCATACATCTACTCTTCCTCTGTATCTAAGAACCTACACTATCATTTTAAATCAGCTCAGATTCCATATAGCTATTACATAAATCCTATTCTGACTTCTCAGCCAGTCATCTTTCTTTGTTCTTGTTTAAGGAAAAGGTCTCATTAAGGGAAATAAATCTGGGGGACTTCAACATATTAATGCCAAATAAAGTCATGAAACTGAATGAGATCACCCAATAAGTGAGTACAGTTAGAAAACAAACAAACAAACAAACAAAGAGGCCTGAGGACTGAGACCTGGGCATTCCAAATTTAGAAGTTGGACAGATAAAGAGAACCCAAAGGGAAAAAAAGACTAAGAAGGAGTAGACAGAAGCTTCAAAGTAAACATTCAAGTGAAAGCAAGAAGTATTCTAAGGAGAAAAGAGTGATCCACTGGGTCAAATACTATTTTTGAATCATGATTAATTTTTACTCCTCTACTCCTGTTATTTATTACTTGATAGAGGAAGATGGGTATCAAGATTAACCAAAAACTTTCTTGATTTTTTCTTTTCACATTTTCTGGGACACACTAATGACTTTTGGAAAAGCCTTCTCTCATATCCAAATCCCTTACAATTTCTCATTAGCACCCTACAATTAACTTTTTTTTTTTCCTGAGACTGTCGTATACTTAAATTTTCTGTGCTCCCAAGTTCACTATTTAACTAGAGTATAAGAAAGAATGCCGTTATCTCATAAGCATACATTCTATTTTCCTCCAAGAAAACAGTTCACTCTTTCTGGTGAAGGTAAGGCCAGGCACTCCTTTTCCTCCTTCCAGAGTGCCCTGCAGGGTGCTAGGCCACACATTGCCTACCAGACACAAGCAATCAGAACTTCCCCAGGCATAAAGAATGCAATGTTGTAGCAATGTTGTAGCAATGTTGTAGTCATGGTTCTTCCCTGAGTTAGTAGCATCAGACAAGACACTAATCTTTTCAATCATTGGAATCTTCATTTTTAAAGTAGGCAATATCAACCTAGCCCAAATAAAATAAGTCATTTATATGATATCATATTGAAAGGTATAGATCATTGAATAATCTAGGTTTGACTAATTAGTGAATCAGTTTTGCATTAATTACAATGCTTGCTTCCACAGTACGTCTTCCAAAATTCTCTTAACAGTTCTCTTGCAAAGCTAGAAACATAAGCAAACATGAGCTTACATTTTTTAAGGTTAATACAGATAGTTAGATCTTAGAGACACAGTTTATATCTCTGATTTCTACTTCTGATTTAAAAAAATATTTCACATGGATGTCTGTGCAAACAGCTGAAATAATTTTTTAAAACGCTCAGAGCTAATAAAAGTGATGGAATTATTGTATGGTGCAGGTTTATTATAGGAAACAGTTCATATTATGCAGTAAAAGCTGATTTATAGCATGTTATTTATCAAAAGAGGAATGAGAAATCTTTGAGGACTGCCTTGCTAATTTTTCTTTTAGCCTGATGAGAAATAATGCACAATAAAAATGATAAAAATAATTGCCAGATAAGTTGACACTGGTGAGAGGCATATACCATTTACTTATGACATTTCTTTTCCATGAAAAAAATCTTTAATATGTCAAAGACAGTAGAAAAATTGACACTAACATTTTAAATGTTTTTCTTTTTTTGAAACTAAGGAGAGAGATGGGCAAGAGGACCCATATCTGCTCCTGGTCGCACTGAGAGGTGACAGCGTGCTGGCAGTCCTCACAGCTCTCGCTGGCTCTCGGTGCCTCCTCTGCCTGGGCTCCCACTTTGGCGGCACTTGAGGAGCCCTTCAGCCCACTACTGCACTGTGGGAGCCCCTTTCTGGGCTGGCCAAGGCCGGAGCCCACTTTCTCAGCTTGCAGGGAGGTGTGGAGGGAGAGGCGCGAGCGGGAACCGGGGCTGCCGGCGGCGCTTGCGGGCCAGCTGGAGTTCCGGGTGGGCGTGGGCTTGGAGCAGACGGCCGGCCCTGCCGGCCCCGGGCAATGAGGGACTTAGCACCCGGGCCAGCGGCTGCGGAGGGTGTACTGGGTCCCCTAGCAGTGCCAGCCCACTGGCGCTGCTCTCGATTTCTCACCGGGCCTTAGCGGCCTTCCCGCAGGGCAGGGCTCAGGACCTGCAGCCCGCCATGCCTGAGCCTCCCACCCCCTCCATGGGCTTCTGTGCGCCCAAGCCTCCCCGATGAGTGCAGCCCCCTGCTCCACGGCGCCCAGTCCCATCGACCACCCAAGGGCTGAGGACTGCGGGCGCGGCACAGGACTGGCAGGCAGCTCCACCTGCAGTCCCAGTGCGGGATCCACTGGGTGAAGCCAGCTGGGGTCCTGAGTCTGGTGGGGCCTTGGAGAACCTTTACGTCTAGCTCAGGGATTGTAAATACACCAATTGGCACCCTGTATCTAGCTCAAGGTTTGTAAAGACACCAATCCACACTCTGTATCTAACTACTCTGGTGGGGCCTTGGAGAACCTTTATGTCTAGCTCAGGGATTGTAAATACACCAATGGGCACTCTGTATCTAGCTCAAGGTTTGTAAACACACCAATCAGCACCCTGTGTCTAGCTCAGGGTTTGTGAATGCACCGATCGACACTCTGTATCTAGCTACTCTGGTGGGGCCTTGGAGGACCTTTGTGTGGACACTCTGTATCTAGTTAATCTAGTGGGGACATGAAAACCTTTGTGTCTAGCCCAGGGATTGTAAAGGCACCAATCAGCGCCCTGTCAAAACAGACCCCTCGGCTCTACCAATCAGCAGGATGTGGGTGGGGCCAGATAAGAGAATAAAAGCAGGCTGCCTGAGCCAGCAGTGGCAACCCACTTGGGTCCCCTTCCACACTGTGGAAGCTTTGTTCTTTAGCTCTTTGCAATAATTCTTGCTACTGCTCACTTTTTGGGTCCACACTGCTTTTATGAGCTGTAACACTCACCGCGAAGGTCTGCAGCTTCACTCCTGAAGCCAGCAAGACCAGGAGACCACTGGGAGGAACCAACAACTCCAGACGCGCTGCCTTAAGAGCTGTTAACACTCACCGCAAAGGTCTGCGGCTTCACTCCTGAGCCAGTGAGACCACGAACACACCAGAAGGAAGAAACTCTGAACACATCCAAACATCAGAAGGAGCAAACTCCAGACGCACCACCTTAAGAGCTGTAACACTCACCGCGAGGGTCCGCGGCTTCATTGTTGAAGTCAGTGAGACCAAGAACCCACCAATTCCGGACACAGCACTATGCTGGGTGCTGTGCCCAGGGTTTTACATGGGTTTTTCTTGTGGGTCAACTCTCTTTAGGCATTCTTATGAGATGGACAGACTAATACAGTGAATTAAGCTGAAGCTCTCCCTTAGCCCTGATATTTTCTGTTAGTGATTTTCCATCCACTACCCTCCACTGCGCTTCTTGGCTACATATTTCTACCTGCCCATGCTGTATTTGGAATTGAGCCCACTTCTATACTGAGGTATGTTCCCTTCATGGAAGAGTTTCTGAATAAATCTGATTTTACCACTTTCCTGTCCAGCTCTGGTTTTCCTTTGACAGGTCTTCCAGAAGACTCAGTTACCAGAACTGCATTATAAATTCAGAATGGAATAAATTGTAAATATTACTTAATACCTAACTATAGTTCCTGCCTCCTTAAGTAAAGACAGAAGAGCTCAGGATATCAGAATAGTGAAGTAATTCACTTGGTAAAAGCAATAAAAAGAAGTTAAAAATCCCTTTTTTCCTGAATTTACCTAGAAGCTAATCTTAGATATCTCTAAATCCATATGTACCTATTTGTAACAAGGAATAAGAACTTCATAAGGTTATTAAGAGAATTAAATAAAATAAACAGTATCTACAGAGAGCATCTATACACCAGGCCCTCAGGAGATGGCCTGAGCAGAGGAGACCATAAATATTAGTCTCCTTCCCTGCTCTTTAGCTTACTTTGTAGGAGAAATGAAAAGGACTGGAAATCAGGCATATAATCTAAAAAGAAACTCAAAGTCCTAAGAAAGGTCACTTAAAAAATCAGAAAGTCCATGGTTGTGAATTGTAGTACTGAAAAGGAGGACAAGATGTGTTTACTGTTGTGGTGGTCACACTTTCATTCACCCAAAGCACATGAAGAAATCACACTTCCTGTGAAATTCTGGGCTCTACAGCCAAAATTTTATCTCTATCTTATCAGAATAAAAAAAAATCAAAAGACTCAAAAAAATCAAATTACTCAAGTAATCATATTATGCAGTTTAATTTATAGTTTTTTATTTTGTTAAAAGTAATTATTTGCAAACTTGGGCGTGTTACTATTGTTTGTTGCAAAACATGAGAAAGGGACCTCACAACTAACCTCAGCACAGGCAAATGCAAGACCCCCAAGATCTAGGACCATTTCCTGAGTCACTATGAGGCCTTGAAGCAGTACTGCTTCAGAAGTTTTCAAAATATGTTTTCCTCATTAGCTGAGTTCCACAATGATTACCTTGCTATGAGCTGAATTTACATGGATAGAAAGCATGGAAAACAACATATAGGTCACTAGTGGGAAGAACTAAGGG
This sequence comes from Gorilla gorilla gorilla, assembly GCF_029281585.2. NCBI lineage: Eukaryota > Metazoa > Chordata > Mammalia > Primates > Hominidae > Gorilla > Gorilla gorilla. The sequence goes on from NC_073241.2 coordinate 72,035,737, forward strand.
CTTAACTTATTTATAAGGCAAATTTAAATGTTTTACAAAATACTGAAATGGCAAGGCATGCAAGGGAATATAAGACATACAATGCTTACAAAAAGGTGGACAAATAAAGGGAAACGTGCCACTGTTCTTGGCTGATTCTGTATACTCTTATTTGCCAAATATCAGGGTTGTGTCATCCTCTATATTTCCTTTCAGATCTACAAATTCTGTTATTTTAGATCATGAAGCTTAACTTCCTTGAAGATATGCAGGCTATCATATAATAGCATGAAATATATAATTTTAATTTTCTGATCCTTTAAGCCATTATCCCAATAGAAATTTTGCCTGCCTTTTCAGCATATATGCATTGAGATTGTGGTGTTTTGTCTTCAGTTATTCAAAATTCATCATTAAGTAACCCCTATGTTTCAGGAACCATTCTGAATTTAGAAAGCCCTGAACAATTATCTCAAGAAGTTTTCATTCAGATCCATTTCTGTTAATTCTGGGAAAGACAAAAAGGTTTAGGATTTGTGAACCTAATGTTAGGGGAAATGGTACCCCACAGTCATGCAAAGTTAAAACTGAAAGCATTTCTGGCAAGCAACAGTCTCTCTTTGTTTTTTAAGCATTGAGATTATGTATATTTGATGAAAGCTAATTTACTTTAATTCAATTTCCAATAGTTTATAATAATATTGGCTTTTCCCTCCTAATGTCTATTGAGTTAAAATAAAGTATTACAAAAACAAATAGAATATAGCACATAACCAATAGAAATTAAATTGGAAAGATAATTACAGGTCTTCAATCAGACTGTCCCTTCTGATGGGACTATAGGGAAGCAAACTCGTCAAGGGACATTACATTGCACGTTATGTTCTATTCTGGCTTTCTTTCTCCCCAACCCCTCCTCTCCACCATTGGCACCTGGCCAGTTAATGGCTACATTGCATGTTGAAAATTGGGTTGCCACTGATTTCCAGACAATTGCTTCAGAAAAGGGTTCTGTCTTTATTCACAAGGACTTAATTGAAAATCTCTTGTCTCTCTGTTAGAGGGAGCCTGGTGATAACTCTGATGCAGATGGAGCCATAAAGAACCCTCCCCTCAGGATCTCAGCATGCTGGAGAATCATTCTGGAGGCTTTTCACAGGCCTTTAATCATAAGCAACCCAAGGAACTGCAGCCAGTCTCATTGCATAAACTGTTTATTTTAGTTTTAGTGTTTGTTTGTAATTACTTGTTATCCTCAACTACTGTCACGCTGTCAACATATTAACTTCAGCAGTTATCAGGAGGGAATTATTCTGAAAAATAAATAGGGCATCTCTGTCAGGACTTCAGAGATAGAAAATAGAAAAGTAGAAAGAGCCAAATGAAATTCTTTTCCCTACCCCAAAGCCCCCAGTGGAGTTGGAACAATGGATTAAAAGGCAATCCTTTCATGAAATTGCAATATAAGTAGCTAAAAGAGTGTTACAGAATAATAAGATTAGAGAATTTCTTGGAATGGGCTTTAGAAATAATCTAGCCAAACTCTTTACCTAAAGTAGAATTTCTTACTATTGCATTTCTCATAAATAATCATCTTTCATATCCATTTGAATGCCCAAATAAATAACTCTAAAAATATTCCAAATTAACTTACTAATCTCCACTGCTCTTCCCATAGCCCAAGCTACCAATATTTCCCAATTGAGCTATTGCAATCTCCTCCTAAATGTTAGTTACTTTTTTTCTCTCTCAGCTTCCTTAATCTATTTTCCTTTCAGCAACTGGAGTAATCTCCTTAAAGAAACAAACCCAGGCCTCTTCTTTTCTTCAATGACCACTTTCTTATAATACAATGAAGACTAAAATCTCACAGAGCCGAGCATGATCTGGATCCTGCCAAACCTTCTAGTTTCATCTAAGAACATGCTTCCCCATATTTTACATCTCCATCCATATTGGTTTTACTTTACTTTCTCATTTGCAATGAGCAACATTTGTACTTAAGTTCCCTGATCTGCACTTTCTTAGCTTTTCTCTTGACAATCAGGTCTCAGCTAGAGCTCACCTCAACACAAAGCAGCCTTCTCAGAACCTCCCAGACTAATCTAATTCTCCCACCATTATTATAGATCTTGCACTTTTCTTTCATTAATTTATTATAATTGGAATTTAAATAATTATTTGTATATGGATTTTATATCTTTCCCTCCACGAAGCTATCGGCTCCATAAGTTACAGAATGTTCCTGTCTTAGACACCACTATATCTCTGGCACTTTGAAAAGCAGTCTGGCTCAATAAACATTGGTTAATCAAAAGAATGGATAAATAAATGGCATTTATTTTTTAAAAAATCATTATTAACTATTATTTTGTGAGCCTGTTCATCCTGTGAATAGGACTACAAATTCGATCATTTCTTTCTTATGTTGCTTCTTTGGAGCTGTGCACAGCTGGTCCTATACATGTTTGAGGACAGCACATTTCCCTGAAGCATATATTGTTATTTTTTAAGATGATATTGATTTGTAACTTTATCCACTATATACGGAATCCGGTTTCAACCTTTAGCTGCCCTCCTCTAGATCTCTAGATTTCTGTGCTACTTCAGGGATTAATATTTAAACCATTATACACATTGATTTGAACCTGCTCAATTCACATATGGAAGTAAATGTCAGAGCCGATCTACTCTTATGGTAATTGTTCCTCCATTTGTTTGAAGCAGTTACATTCTTTTTTTTTTTTTTTTTTTTTTTTCTTTTAGACGGAGTCTCTCGCTCTGTTGCCCAGGCTGGAGTGCTGGAGTGGAGTGGCGCCATCTGGCTCATTGCAAGCTCCACCTCCCGGGTTCACGCCATTCTCCTGCCTCAGCCTCCTGAGTAGCTGGGACTACAGGCACCCGCCCCCACGCCCAGCTAATTTTTTGTATTTTTTTTAGTAGAGACGGGGTTTCACTGTGTTAGCCAGGATGGTCTCGATCTCCTGACCTCGTGATCCGCCCGCCTCGGCCTCCCAGAGTGCTGGGATTACAGGTGTGAGCCACCGCGTCCGGCCAGCATTCTTTCTTCTCCTCCAAACTCTCTTATGTTTTCCCATTAGTTTCCTATATTGGAATTATTACCTCTGACTGTGTCCACAATTCTGTTCTCTACTTCATTCTGTTAATTTTGCATGCATTCCCTTGGTAGTTTTGTCTTCTCCCGTAGGTTTCCATAGCACCATTTTTTTTTTTAAATTTACTATTAATCTTTAATGGAAAGTAGAAACAATAAAAAAAGCAAACAGCTTCATGTGTCATAATTTGTCAACTATAAAGCATCATACAAATGTATGTTAGTGTTGATAATGATGAAGTGGTGATGATGGCGATGGTGAAGAAAAAAAAGAAACAGTTGTTATATCCACAGAGAAGCACCAAGCTTCACTTCTAGTCTTTAATTTTTAATTACACAGACAATCAGCCTTGACTAATCCGAGTAGTTTTGAAAATGTTAGAGTATAACATGGCTGGCTGCTTGGTCTGAAAGTCTAAGCTCCTGACTAAATATAAGCTGACCACATACATGTATTCTATTGGATTAACAAGAGCTCAGTTAGGTATCTATTCTTTGATGTTGAAATTTATTGGAAGGCAGAAAGATTCAGAATGTCATGAAGTCTAACTGGAAATACCCTGGGAATAACTAGTTCTTTTTTTAAGCATAGAACACTGACAACATCGGGGTCCTTTTTAGAATCAGAATATCTAAAACCTTGCGGTGATTTTAGCCAGTTACAAAATGTGAAAAATTTGAATTCAGATTTAACTCATTAAAGATTTCCCATCTGAAATTCTGCAGCAATAATGAAAATAAGCACTAACTTATGTACCTCGGGCCTAGAGGAAGTCATACAAATAAGCTACAAATAGCTAACTCTGGTTTCTCCCTTGGTTACTAGCACCAATTACTGATGACTGTCATTCTTTCTTTCTTTCTTTCATACCCATCTCCTGAGTTACAGAGGGAATATGATGTATTTAAACAGCTATTTGAAAGTGTTTCCCATGATGCTGTTTTACAATACACAAAAATGTTAACAGGATGCTAGTGCTACCAGATGTTTCTGCGGTTTGTTGAACAATGTACTCACAGCACGGAAAACTGGGCTTCTGCTAAATGTCATTTTGGCCATCCAAATGCCAGGAGTCATGGGACTTTTTCTGTAACCACACTAATAGCCCTATTTATCTATTTTATAATTTTTACCTGACTTATTAAAAAGATTACAAAGAAGGCATGAAAACAATGCAAGAAACACAAATCATGAAGCCCAAATGCAGAAAATATAGGATATCATAGTCAGAATTAGATAGAGTTGAAAATAGGGTCAAAATTAAAAGCATGAATTTTAATTAGGATTATAATTAGGATAAACATTAAGTCTTCTACTTGGGTGCAAACAATCAGTAAAAATGCCAAGATGCTTGAGATTTTTATCTGTAAACCAGTTTATACAAAATGAGAGAGCAGTTCATTAGACTGCATGCTCAGTATGAACAAACAGTGATATGGTATAGTTACAAAAAGTAAATGCAATTTTGAGAGGCATAATATAAAAACTAAAAATAAGAAAGTCAGAAATTGCACTGTTCTTGGCCCCGATAAGATAACATCTGTAGTCTCGTGTGCAGTTTTAGGCATTGTGTTTTACGGAAAATACTTATGGAAGGATGAACTGATATGGAAGACCAATGAGCAACATTGTCTAGTATCATCATTTCCTGTTTGCACATTGACAAGATAAAAAATGAAAAACTTTGTTAAAAAGAATAATGGCTAAAAGGATGGAGGCATTATTTATTTTGTAAACAATTCCTGGGACTTGGGACATGATTTTTCTTAAAGTGGCTTTTCAAACCACATATGAAAGTTTTCCTGCTGACCATCTTTTTCTTTATTTTGTTTTCAGGATTGATTCTTCTGATACTGCTGATTACATGAATGTTTTCATACTTCCTCACTTTCTCTATATTGGGTGTCCTAGAATCTCAAAGTCATGCTATTGTCAGGCATTTTGAAATGTTATGCCCTTTTTATTTATAAAACAAAACAAAATAAAAATCTCTAACATTTTATTTCCAGCTTTTTGTGTGTGTGTGTGGCAGTATACTATATGCTTTGGAGTGAGATAGTCTTTAGAGAGTAATGGCTCTGCCCTCTACCAGAACCTGGCCCTGGGCAAAGCCTTTACCTTGCTAAATCTTAGTTTCCACTTCTGTAAGTTGGAGACAATAGTGTCACTCATTCCTTCATTCACAGATAATTTTAATTAAATATTCATTAACAACCACCATAGGCATTGTACATCTACTAAGATAAAACAAACATTAGATTATCTGCGTATTTATCGTTAGTAAATTCCAATGACTTCATCATTCCAACCTATTTTTTGTTCAAATATATTGGCTTCTTTTGTTAAATTAAACTGAATATGCCAAATTTTCTCAGTCTCATATTATCCACAGAAAGGAACTTAGATCCACCTTATTTAATACTAAAATGAATTAACAATATGAAGTAGAAGTTTGTTATTCTGACCACTTGGAGATCTTATATTGCTTTGAGATATCTGACCCGGTTTGATTTGATATTGTTTGTCACTGAATACTGTGTGTTGGTGTGAGTGTTTGATCTGATATTGTTTGTTGCTGAATACTATATGGCCACGTGAGTATGTTTGCAGTGGCTTGTAAACAATGGGAGCTCTTCATTTCCGTGCAGCTTTCCTGTTAGTTTTCTGTAAGTGGAGCAGAAATTTAGTATGCATTCTTTTGACTATTGTGGTATTATAGGATGCAGGGGTTTCCTTGGCAACTCCACCTAATTTAAGCAGTATAAAATAATACAGCATGTTTTATGGGGCAATTAATACATGCTTTGGTACATTCCAACCTGATGCTATTTGCTGTCCATGGTATTTATTAATAGTCCTATAAAGCATTTTGCAAACAACATCGCTTTGATAAAAATAAAAACATTAATTGAAAAAATTCATTTCCAGTAACAACTCTGTTTTAATTAACTTTCAAAATATGTTTCCTCTTTAAGAAACAGAAGTTGTTATATTGGCTAACATAGAACTGGATCCTGAATAGGACAAAATACAGGTAAGTATTGAGAAGTTGTGCTGCTGTTAAGAAAGCCTGTTAACATCGTAATTTTAGTTACATTCAAGCCTAAAAGGAAAACATGAGCCGAACGGACTTGACACATACTTATTAGTGAATGAATCAAGCCATTTATAAGTGAATTGAAGAATAGAGCCACATCTGGTGGATTATAAATCACAACAAAAAAATGAGAATAAGTTTTTAAAGTCAGGATGTCCCAAGGGAAGTTTTTACAAAGCATCAGCACTTTCAGGATAACAAAATACAGATCAAGCGTAAATTGTACAAGAAAGAACATTCACTCCAACATGGATTAAGGCTTATTTTCTTAAGAAATTAAAGAGGCTGGGTGTGGTGGCTCAAGCTTGTAATCTCAGCACTTTGGGAGGCTGAGGCGGGTGGATCACTTGAGGTTAGGAGTTCAAGACCAGCCTGACCAACATGGTGAAACCCCGTCTCTACTAAAAATACAAAAAATGAGCTAGGCATGTTGGTGAGCACCTGTAATCCCAGCTACCTGGGAGGCTGAGGCAGGAAAATCGCTTGAACCCAGGAGGCGGAGATTGCAGTGAGCTGAGATTGTGCCACTGCACTCCAGCCTGGGCGACAAGAGTGAAACTGTGTCTCAAAACTAAAAAAAAAAAAAAAAAAAAAAAAAAATTTGAAAAAAAAAGAAATTAAAGATAAATGCATTCTAGGTATCCCCAAGGGTTTTTCCATATTAAACACAATAAATGATTAACTCATGGCCTTGGTCCCGAAAGTAAGTGTCAACTGTCACAGCCCACTGTGACTATGACCAGAGTATGCTGACTCAACTCACTTGAGGGTCTTTACCATCATCAGCTTACCAGAACTGATAACCTCTGATTCCTGTTTTAATTTGCAGGCATAAATTTTAAAACCTGGAATTTGTAATTCTCTGTTTTCCTAGATATTCCCTAATCAGGCACACATGAGATAGTGCGCAGGGCAGTGTGAGGCCATTGGAAAGGGAACAAGGATTTTTAATGGTGAGGCTTGACGATTATTGCAATTTTCATCAGCAAAAATTATTTTAAAAAGCAAAAGCACAGCAAAAAGCAAAAGAAAACATCCACCTTTCTCTGAATACAAAAATTTAAGACTAAAGACCAAGATTCCAGACCAATGGTTCTAAATAGTTTATGTGAGTTACATCTATTGACTTTTACCATATTAAAAACTAAAATTAAGAATTTTTATCACATTTACTAATTCATGTTAAAATAACAATTATGAATCTGTTACAAGTTAACATAAATAACTTTTTATGAAAAATAAATTTTCTAAAACAGAGCAAATTTGTGAGAACAGTATTGCTTTACATTTCTTCAAATCTCATTAATATCTGGCCAAATATAAGAGAATTGGAGCCTGATTACCTATCTTTGAAATGTAATATGTTGCAAGATATTATTTAGTTGAAATACATGAAGACTCTCTGAGCTCACAAAGTTGAAAAAGAGAGTATTTCAACAGCCTTTCCAAGTGATTATGGATATTCTTTTTTGCTTTTATACCAAAACTTGACTAAAATAAGTTCTAATGTAGAATCTAAAATCACATGAGTAAATGTCATATATTCTATTACATTTCAATTTATTTTTCTAGATTGCATTTCAAATGAATCTTGTACTCATGCCTGATTTTGTAACATCACGTAGTCATCATTTGGAAAATATTGGCTCACTGAGCTATGCTTATCTTACAAATGTTAACACATTGATTATATAATATCAAAGAATCACACTTATTGATGTCACTACCCAGCTCATAAGACAAATCTTTATGTGTAGGGAGGCTGCAAAGTCAGGATGCAGATAAAAGCTTTCAAAATTTCTAACTGTCCCTTACTCAAACTTTATTGCTGACTACAAATACTGCTCATGCTTTCCTTTCAATGGACAGGCTAGCTTTAATACAATTTTGAGAAATTGTCTACCAGCCTTTCACTGAATACTCATAGTTTGTTTGTCAGTCATGCTTTCAGGTAAAAATAGTGTTTTACGAAAAAAGCCACTCACCATTTAACGACACAAGTAATTGTTCTCAAGACTACTTTGCACTTCATGTCACAAAAGTGTTTTAGGTTCATGTCTCATTTCATTGACAGGTTAAAGAGATAGGTAATCAAAAGTGGAGATTTAATAAAATTAATATATATATATATATATATATATATATATATATATATATATATTTACAAATCCATTAAAAGCATTCTTAAATTAAACTGGCTTTTTAAAGTTTATTTTGGCCGGGCACAGTGACTCATGCTTGTAATCCCAGCACTTTGGGAGGCTGAGACAGGAGGAACACTTGAGGTCAAGAGTTCGAGACCAGCCTGACCAACATGGTGAAACCTCATCTCTACTAATAATACAAAAAATAGCCAGGTGTGGTGACACACACCTGTAATCCCAGCTACTTGGGAGGATGAGGCAGGAGAATCACTTGAATCCGGGAGGCAGAGGTTGCAGTGAGCTGCGATCGTGCCATTGCACTCCACCCTGGGCAACAAGAGCGAGACTCGGTCTCAAAAAAAAGAGAAGAAAAAAAAATTTATTTTTACTTTTATTTTTTTCAGGCCTGCATGACCATGAAGAACACAATGGCAATAAATGCAACTTGTGGGACTGCGTTGATTTGTGCTAACGGGCCAGCAACTTTCACCTCATTTGCTTTTACATAATCAGTGTAAATGTCCGCACAGTAAAATAAGCTAGTAGCAACTTACTATTATGAAAATAGCTTTGACTTCATAAGATCTCAGGGGTCTGTGGACCACACTTTGAGTGTAACTATTCTAGATTAACACTTTGCAAAGCAATTAGACTAAATTTGCTTGACTTTAGAAAATAAATGATTACTGCATTTGCAAAGGCAATAGTTATAAAATTTTTAATATTTCTCTAATAGCCGAGTCCGTACTTAAGCAATACTGAGAAAATTCAGGAGAGTAAATTATAAACAGGATTTTCTAGGCTAGCAGGTTGAAAGAATTATTATTCTCTGAAGGAAATAACTTTTTATCATGGTAACTTTAAAGAATTACTGCTGTGATACATTTATGAAGGGTGCGTGGCTTTAAATTATATATTGTATTAATTGTAACTGTTCATATTTTCTTTCTTTCTTGTCTGGACTTCATTATCCCTGTGGTATTGGCCTTTCAAATTATGTATCTTTGAATCTTTCAATTTATAAATTTGTTACCTTAAATTTCAAAAAAGAAAGCCATTTTAATCTGGGTAATTTCTTCCTTTCAATATTCTTGACAAGACATGGACCTTAGACTCCTCTGTTTTCTTAGTGAATAGGTCACTCATTTCATACATTTTAAGCAGCCTTGAATAAAGTCTTGTGTTCAGAGAACACTTGTGATATTTTAAAATATAGTAGGCTGGGTGCAGTGGCTCATTCCTGTAATCCCAGCACTTTGGGAAACCAAGGCAGGCGGATCACCTGAGTTCAGGAGTTCGAGACCAGCCTGGCCAATGTGGTGAAATCCCATCTCTACTAAAAATACAAAAATTAGCTGGACATGGTGGCAGGTGCCTGTAATCCCAACTACTGAGAAGGTGAAGGGAGGAGAATTGCTTGAACCCGGGAAGCAGAGGTTGCAGTGAGCCAAGATCGCACCACTGCACTCCAGCCTGGGTGGCAAGAGCGAAACTCCGTCTCAAACAAAAACAGAACAAAACAAAACAAAAAATAGTATTTGAAACTGTTTATCCTGAGTGAGAATAAAAACATAAAACAAAACATTTATAGTGCTTGTGCTTTTGTTATTTACGAGAACCCTTGTCCCTTAGAAGCACAAAGCCCTTGTCCCTTAGGAGCACAAAGCCTAGGGGCAAGATTACTTTAACACAAAGTGAATGTGTGTGTGTGTGTGTGTGTGTGTGTGTGTGTGTGTGTAATCTGAAGGAAAATAAATTAGATGTGAGTTTCCTTGAGGACTTCAGCAGGTAATGGTGTAGGCAACAGTCAATGCTAAAGATGTTAAAGAAGGCTTTCTGATTATCCTGGCTTATAGAGAAATGAAAAGCAATTCAAAGCTGGTTCCTGGCATATGTGGATGATGTGTTCGAAAGAGCCCCGCAGATCCTAATGAGCTGTCGGTTGGCCAGCTAGTCAGAATTCTCAGTATGCCAGAATAAATACGAACAAAGGATTAATGAATTCCTGGAAGACTTAGCATGGCATCTTTCAAGGTTGTTTTGCTCAATGGAGCAAAAGCAAAATCATTTAGCATCCATTCTCTCGCCTCAGAGTTGCACAAGATAACTGAGAAGAGTGAGTTACTGCTGAGAAGAACTAAAATATTAACATGAAGGTCTGTATCACAGATGCTGGATATTTACCATACTCAGAGGTCTGCATTCTGCTAAAACACATCAAGAGGATCTGGAAAATGATGTACTTCATAGAAAAGAGAGATTATGCACTCATGCAAAAAATACACATAGAGGACATGTAAAGTCATATTTTTTTTGCAGAGATTTTATTCCCCCATCCTATTGTTAAAGGGAAGATCCACAGTTCTGTCTTTAAAGACGAAACCTGATTCTATATCTTATTTCAGTGTCGATTTCATGATAAAAATATCTAAAATTAAACATACTTAAGTAAATATCATTTGAATTAATAAGTTGGCAAAAAAGAATTCGTTTTTTTTCGTGATGAATAAGAGGGAAAGGCATAGTTAACACATTATCAGTTAAAAGTTTGATTAAACTGAAAAGTAGGCCATCTTTGTTCAGCAGAGTTTCCTCTTTAAACTACCTTTGCCCTATTTTGTAAATACCAGAAAAAATGGTAGGACATGTAATTTGTTCATGTAAATCATCAACTGTGTGGAAAAATTCATCAAAGACTGGGCTCAGTAAAAGATCTTAGCTCTAAAAACAGCTCTAAAAACATATATATAACATATATGTTATATATAACTTATACATATAAGTTATATATAACATATATGTTATACATAAGTTATATATGTTACATATATGTATATATAAGTTACATATGTTATATATGTTATATATGTTATACATAACATATATATTAAATTATCAAAACTATGTATATCTATTATGTATCAATTAAAAAAATCCCAAAATCCCAAGAATAACTGTCTAAAGAAAGAGATTATTTAAGAATTGTAAGGTAACTTTTAATGAGGTGTTTTGGGGCTGTATTAATAAATAATGGGGCTCATTGTTGTGGGCTATTACAAATACTGTCAAAACTAGTAACCCACAGAAAAGAAATCATTGCTTGCCTTTATAGTACAACTCCTCTAGTGCACTTGCAAAGTAATCTAAGAAAGACATGCTCATTAGTTGCTCATTACTTAGCTGGCTAATTGCTGTTCACACCAGCAACACAAATCACAGAAAAAACTTATTAAAGTAACCTATTTTTTTTTTTCCTGAAGAGCTTCATTATACAGTATCTTCTCCTAATTAATGTAATCAGCACCATAAAAATCCAAGATGAAAGAGAACCATTAGGTCATCTGTATTCAACTACCTGGAAATAGAGAGGCTATTCTCTGCAATGACCAGTCCATTAATCTCAAGCAAGGAATCTCACTGACCTCACTATAAATAACTGCTTGCCTTTCAAAAACCCCTACCTATGATGTTAAATTTCTTTACTCCATAGAAATTTTCTTGGCTTTCTTCAAGAGGAGAATAGGTGCTAAATTTCAGAGTAATTTCTCTACATGAACCTTCTAATGCCTTCTCACTAACTCCAATATGAAGCCCATAAACCTTCAGATACAAAATCTAAACTTTTTATTTTGCCTGGTTTTACACATTGTGACTCCAGACTGCCTTTCTAGTTTCAGCCTCCTAGCATTGTCTGCTCTCTAAATCTGAACTTGAAGCTTCAGATAAATCTTTTCAATTTTTATCTTTCCAAAAAGTGGTATAATTTTTCCCTAGCTTTGCCTTAGTTTCTGCCATTCTCTCACTTTGGGATGATAGACTCATTCCTTTCAACTTTAGAAATGTGCAGAAAATTTTAGATTTTGTCTGGAAAGTTAGAGTAGATGACCTCAAAAGCCTCTTTTAATTCTTAGATATGATTGTTTCTTATTCATCCCTGAGGGATTACCTAGCTTTAGGCTGCAGACCAAATAAAAGATCTAGAAAGAGATGATTACCACAGACTTAAAATTACTTAAATGCTATTCTTGATTCTTGAGTATTATCCATAGTTTTCCACTGAATATTAAATGCAGCACCATCTATAGCCAATAATAACATTTTTTTAAGTGTACAAAATTTCACATTGAAGTCATATTTGTAGAAGATATGTAGATGTAAGGATATGTAAAGTAGGGCCACAGCCAGAAAACAAAGGACTACACTAGTGTTGAATGGTTTTACAAATGACCAAGATGAGACAGAACCATATGTTAGTGATCCAGGAAAGTCTCTAAGATTGTAAAGATCTGACAAGAGTTCCAAAACTTACATACAGTCAAATGGTTGAACTCCATATTTAGCTTCCTTAATGATGAGATCTAAAGTTGTTTTGAAAGAAGTAAATTTAAAAATAAATAAAATGATAAATATCTAATAACTAAAAATAAATATCGCTGCATTAAAAATCCACATATTGTCATGGCTTAGTTGAAAAATATGTCATGTCAATCCAAATATTGTCATGCCTTAGTTGAAATGGAATGGAAGGATTCGTTTGCAAAGCATGACAAGGTGCTAGAATGTTGAGTATATAATTACTGATTAAAAGACATCAAAGTCAAAAGAACATACATAAAATGATGAAGAAATAAATGAGCAAATATCATGAAAACTAAGTTATTCAGAGAATGCAAAGATCTAGATCTATTTCAAGCGAGCATTGGGTAAATAAAGTAAATATGAGCTACTTATGTATGAATATTGAATCATTCTTCATAAATATGAAAGTCATGGGGCTACGGGTACATAAAGAAGATACTTGGAAGCAGAAGAAAACACAGCTACCTATAAATATGCAAGATGTATGGTAAGTGAGATAGAAGCAACTTTTCATAGTAGATTGCATTGGTACAGAAATTATTGGTGCTGTTCACTGACTATTTCTGGCTCTCTGAAACCAGGACATAATAGTATTTTACATCCTAGAGACTTTGAAAATAGCTATGACTATGTGACTCACTTTGGTCAATGACATGTGAGTCGCATTTTAAAGGCTAGTGTACATGTCTCCATATTTCCATTTTCCTGCGTTGAACATCACCGTAGTCCAGAAATGGAGCTTCCCTCAGCTTGTGTCTCTTAGTGAGGATCATGGGAAGTAGAATTGTCTGCCAACTAAAGATTGACAAGAGTATAGACAAAAAATCAAGTTTTGTTGTTTTAAGTCCTTTAAAGTCATTAGAAGAACATTTTCAGCATAAACTGGTTCATATTGAATGAGTAAAATGGCATCTTTGGCTTGGAGAATTTTGTTAGAATGTCCCCATTTCTTTACTGTACCTCTCTTACATGGTAATATAGTAAAGTGATTGATTTTAAGTGTTCTACTCCTAGGAACTTTCCTCTCTCAGAGACAGAACGCATATCTTTATTTTATATCCTTAGGGTTTAACAAAACTTCTGGCATTTAGCAAGATCTTCAATGTGTTTTGTGGAAGGGGAGAAAAGGGGAAAGAAAGGAAGAAATTAAAGAAAGGTGGATCGATGCAAGTCTCCCAGGCTATTCATGCTGATTGGATGGACTGATTTATTCAAGAGTTTGTGACTTATATTTATCCTGCCCAGAGACAAATCTACTCTTAAAAAAGCCCTTCATAAGCTTTAATGTTGTAATCATACAGAGTATTTCTCAAAAAGTAAATTTTGTAAACCTTTCAGCCTGTTGACAAGTTTTACAGAAAATTAAACTATTAAGTTTCTAATGAATGTCAATATGTGCTTTAAACCATATTCTGTTTTATTTGTACAGCCACCACAATGAATATTAGATCCTAAAGTTAGGTTCATGTTAGTATCTAGTTCAGTCCACATGAAAATGGCTTTATGGCAAAAGAAAGTATAGAAGAATAGAATTAGTTTTTGTTTGGCATATACTAACTTGCAAAAAATCATTGGCAGATAGTAGCATAGTAAGAATAAATAGAGAGTTTTTACTAAAGTTTATTTTTACATACTCAGTATTTTCTTTTGAAGGTGCCTATTTAATAGGTTCTCTTATTAAAATAAACATCATTGGTTGAATTGACTTTATCGTTAACAAAGAAGAATTAAGAAAATAATCATTGAAAGAATTCTAATAATAGGCCATGTATTTTGAAAGAAAAAGTAGTGGTGGAGTTACATCTGTAGATGGATTTTTCTAATATCAACAGCTTTAGAAAAGTATCATTGTCCATTATTCTGAATTTTTTTGGCATTGAAGTTTTATGTTTTATTCCTTTAAGTTTAATAATAATATAAAAATTACGAAAATAAAAATTCATGTCTAAACATATTTGTACATATTTTCAATATATCAAAAACAGCCATATACATCAATACTGAGCATCTACAAAGATAGTCCCTCTTTAAAAAGATGCTATGTATTATTCAAATTTGACAGAAACCATTCAGTAAAAGAAATAAATTCATTTAGTAACCTTCTGGTGAATGTTAGTACTCCAAAAATAAAAATAAAAGTCAAAGTAGTGGGGATCTAGACTAGATTGCAGCTCTGACTCAGGCGGACAGAGCAGCATGTGGAGGTTTGCGTCATGATATTTTGCTGCAGAACGACTGTAAAAATAAGTCAGGAAACCCAAGAGGACCCACAGACGCTCTGAAGGAAGCAGATTGCTCCTGCAGGACTGGAAAGACACCACAATACTGTGAGTGCCCAAACTGTGGAAGTGGGAATGGGAGATGGTCCACCCCAGAACACACATCCCCAGTGGGGAAACTGAAGGTGTAGATTATGGGAGAAGATTCTAACCCTACCTGGAGCTGAGTCAATTGAGAGAGCTGAGTGAAATACACGGGTAGAGGAAGCAGCGGGGTAAGGCCTGTGAGCTCACTGTGTCCCCTAGCAAACCATTTCTGCCTGGCCTTACAGGGGTCCTTCGGGGAGGGCAGCCAGAGGCACTGGGAAAAGGCCACAGGGAAAAGGAAATCTCCAGCTGAACTTCATAATAATTTGAACTGATCGAGAAGTCTCCTAGCCTGAACTCAAGGGAGGGCATTAATCTGGTGTGCAGACTCCACAGGCAGGGGAAGAAGGAAAGCCATACTTGCTATCGCAGCTGGGAGGCAAGCAGCGTGGGACAAGTTCTCAGCCCTACTCGCCCACTGCCTGGAAACAGACTCGGTGCTATTGGTGGGGGCACAGTGGAAGTGAGAACAGCCCTTTGGATTGTGTGGGAGCTAGGTGAAGCCTGTGACTGCCGGCTTTCCCCCACTTCCCTGACAACCTGCATGACATAGTAGAGATAGCCACAATCCTCCTGGGATCATAACTCCATTGACCTGGGAACCTCACCCCCATCCCCCACAGCAGGTGCAGCAAGACCTGCCCAAGAAGAGTCTGAGCTCAGATATGCCTAGCCCTGCCCTCCTCTGTTGGTCCTCTCTACCCACCATGGTAACTGAAGTCAAAGGGCAAATACTCCTGGGAGTTCCAGGCCACTGCCCACCGCCTGTTCCTCCCCATACTACCACAGCTGATGCTTTCTGGAAAGTGCCACCTCCTGGCAGGAGGCCAACCAGAACAAAAATAGTTCATTAAACCACCAAAGCTAAGAACCCTTACAGAGTCCATTCTCCTCTCCCACCACCACCTCCACTGGATCAGGTGCTGGTATACCACCCCCAGTACCAGCCTGGAGCCTGGTAGACTTGCTGGGTGGCTAGATCCAGAAGAGAGATAACAATTACTACGGCTCAGCTCTCAGGAAGTCACATCCATAGGAAAATGGGGAGAGTAGTACATCAGGGGAACATCCCATGGGAAAAAGAATCTGAACAACAGCCTTCAGCCCTAGACCGTTTCTCTGACACAGCCTACCCAAAATAGAAGGAACCAGAAAACCAACTCTAGTAATATGGCAAAACAAGGTATTTTACATCCCCCCAAAATCACACTAGCTCACCAGCAATGGATCCAAACCAAGAAGAAATCCCCGATTTACCTGAAAGAGAATTCAGGAGGTTACTTATTAAGCTAGTCAGGGAGGCACCAGGGATAAATATTCAATGAAACAGATAGCATCAATAAAAAACAGTCAAAACCTCAGGAAACAATGGACACACTTACAGAAATGCAAACTGCTCTGGAAAGTCTCAGCAATAGAATCGAACAAGTAGAAGAAAGAAATTCACAGCTCGAAGACAAGGTCTTCAAATTAACTCAATCCAACAAAGACAAAGGAAAAAGAATGAGAAAATATGAACAAAGCCTCTAAGAAGTCTGGGATTATGTTAAACGACCAAACTTAAGAATTATCACTGTTCCCAAGGAAAAAGAGAAGTCTCAAAGTTTGGCAAACATATTTGGGGGAATAACTGAGGAACATGTTGCTATCTATATACAATATGTATGCAGAATTGAGACAATTGACATGTTCAAAGAGTGGAGAAGAATGAAACAAAGTAGGTAATAATTTGATGAATTTTAGTAGAATAGCCCTGTACTTGCATGAATGTAGAAATTAATATAGCTGAGGGTAAGGCCTTTCTTATGAAGGGGGAAACATACTTTTTAGAAAGTTCTCCAGGGTATCCGAGGCAATCAGAAAATACAAATCACTCAAAATCCAATTATGTAGCAATCAGGGATACAACAGTAACTACATTTTATTTGACACATTAATGTATGTTTAAAAATCTAAAAATCTTCATGATAGCAGGGGACAAACATAACAACCATAGACTACACATGTTGAAAACGTCATGAATTAATGGCGAGAGACAGTTGAAAGACTTGGCTTTCAGAATCCAGTCTACACAGAAAGCATGACAGCATAATCTTTTTCCAAGAACCGCCTCAACTTTGATCTTTGAATCAGCTGATACGTCCTTTGGAAATAACAATCCAGTCAGGACAATGGTGTGCCAGTAAATATTTAATAATCAGATCTCCAAGCAAAAAAAAAAAGAAAGTCTGATTTGTCGTTTGCCAATTTCCATGGTATAAATACCCCCACTATGGCTGATTTCAAACTGCTGATTTCATGATGTCACTGAACACAGACTTGGGAAGAGACTTGTGCACAATTGGCTCTTGAGAGTTAGCAGAAGCCAGCGGGAGCCAAGTCCAACACACCATGGAATCAGGGGCACTTTCATGTCCTTCTGTATCTAGGTGAATGGATTCACCAAGTGGTTCACCTAGGAAGGCTAGATATTACCATCATGCTCAAATAGTATTGTTATTGAAGTGCGCATAGATAAGTAAAATGCAACACTGGGAAATAGAAGATTTTGAGTCAAGAGATGTATTATCTAGTCCTTTCTCTGCCAATAACTGCCTGTGATACTTAAGCAAGTCTGCTCAATTCTTGGAGCCTCAGTTTTTTAAGTGTAAATGAAAGGCTTACATAACATTGTTCCCAAGAACTCTTCCTATTCAAAAATATATAATCCCACATAATAACACAATGTAAACAGCAAGGCAAGGCCCTGTGACTACTGTATCTAAGCTAACAAGGAATGATACTACATCTGATAATTAGTTTTCAAAAGGCTGTACATTTGAATGAACTCCATTATAAGATCAAAAAAACCAACAATAAACAAACAGAAGACCCTGATTTAGCTAGGAGGAGAGGGAGAGGAAACTCTTTATTTTGGTTCCACTGCTTACTGTGCACCAGATAGTTGAAAGTATCAGCTAGAGAAGTGCCTCACATACTTTAAGGTGCATAAAAAATAACTGGGGATCTTGTTAAATGCAGATTTGGATTGAGACATTCTGGGGTAGGGTCTGAGAATCTGCATTCCCAACAAGCTTTCAGGGGGAAGCTATACTGCTTGTCTGAGAATCAGACTTCAAAGAGCAAAGACTTAGATTGAAGTAAAACTTTTTTTTTTTTGTCAGTTTCTCAGACTCCAAACTGGCTCTGGAAGAACTTCAGGGAGAAAAAAGGTATTTGAATCACATTAGCTATTTAAACAGATCTGAATTCACTTCGGTAGACAGAACATCCACGATTTAGTTGAAGCTAAATTGATTATTTGATTCACTGTGTTCTCAAAGTTGATTTTTTTAATATTTTTCATCTAGTTAAGGTTTCACAGAATGTAAGACAATGGATTAGATTTGCAGAGTTTTGTTGGCATAATTGAAAAGAAAATCCATTTTGTGACCAGTTTGATCTGTAATAATTAGTTTCACAATTATTATCCAACAATGTCTTTGAATAATTAATTGGATAATGTTCATGTTGGTTTGAAATTACTTCCATCAAAAGGTTAACATTTATTAGATGTCATAATTATGATATGTACTAAAGGAGTTTAAAATAACAGATTAGCATGGCTTTTGAAGGCAATTGCATTATAATGGAAGTAAAACTGTATTGTAATTCAGTCTATCTGCATTGAATTTTTGATGAGTGTCGCTTATCTTTAAATGGAGATTGAGAATTGGAGTTTGGTCCAGGGGAAGGAGGGAGGACTTTAGGGGCAATGAAATTTGGGCTTGAAATTTTGATTGGCCAAGTAATAATTGTGCAACCTAAGACAAACTGCATAACTTTTCTGTGCCTCAATTTCCTAATACATAAAATAGGGAAACAATATTTCTCTTTCAGGACTGTTGTTAAAATAAGTGATAACATTTATAATGTACCTAATACAGTGCATGCACAAAACAAGCATCCAATGAGTAGACATTTGGAGTAAATAATTTTCATGGTTATTATAGAAAAATTATATTATTTTGTGCTATATTTTCTGTTAATAATAATATACAGATTTATTTAAATTGCATTTATTACTAACACATATTAGAGTAGGTATTATTAGAGTAATATATTTGTCAGGTTATTTTGATTTTATAAGATGAATTTTTATTAAAAAGAGTAATCATGTCTACTAATAAAACATCTACTTAATATGCTTAATTGTTAACATAAAGTGAAATACTATAAGAGACTTCTTTGAAAACAATAAAGTATGTTATAGATATGAGTTACTAAATATTCCACCAGAAAAAATGGTCATGCATTATCTGATACACACAGTTAAAATATTGATGCCTAGAATGGGCAAAATTAGGCAAGATGGATCTGTAAAGAACTTCATAATTCCACTTTTGCCTGTTTGTGCTACATATTACAATTGGCACTATGAAAAACACTTTAAATGTATAAAGTGGGATGCTTTTCTTCTGAGAAATTGAAAGATAGGATTCACACATAAAGCAATTAGAACCTTAAATGATAGACTGTACAGTGCTAACCCTTTCTATATGTAAATATTTAGAAAAGAATGAACTCTGGATAATGGAATCATCAACTATGTCTTTGCAGAGGTCATAGATTCTAATTTTTGACCTTGTATGTTAGGTGGATTGGGAAAAGTTGCTATAAGCATTAATGGATCACGTTCACTTAGCTGAGTACATCAAGAAGCACAGAAACAGAGCAATAAGCTTTGAGCATGAAATACTGTACGCATGCTACTGACTGTACTAAAAAAATCAGTCCTCAGAAGACACAGTCAATATAGCTGGGTAAGTAGAAATGGGTAAATTATGGAGCATCTGGACTACAATACAGCAGCATTTCAGAACAATGTGGTAGGGTGAACAGCGACATAATACAGAAAGAATATCCAGTTAACAGTTAGAATTGATCTAGGTAGAAAGAATTGAAATGGAGAAACATTCAAAGTAGAAAGGATATAGTGGTCTCCAAAAGGCGCATAAATATTGAGTCTTTAAAATATGTTCCTATTCCTTTCTCTGTTACAAGTGCTAAATGTTATAAACATATTGCACAGAATTAAGGAGATGACAGATCAATGCTATATCAAAGTTTAGATCAGAAAAGTCATTTGCTCAAGAATATGAAATACAAATGAAGGCAGAGATGGTAAGAAACTCAGCTAGTGAGCAAAAGCGAGATACTCTTATCTAAAATAAATGTTTCTCTTTCTGCCTTATATAATAAGATGTTACAGTTGAAATTGGAGGAACTGATAGCATCCAAATCATTGGAGTCACCAAATTTGTATTCACCAAGTAATAGGATTATGCAAAAACAATGTAAATGCCACAGTCCTTGCATTTCTATCCTAACACTTAACGCTGAAAACTCTTAGTTCCATTTCATTAAAATCACCAGAGATTTGAAATAACATGTAAGGGATATGTCAAACATAGAAAATATTGCCATTCATAAACTGTTCATTTCCAAAGAATATCATGTTGAATCTTTATTATTTTAGGTGTGGTTTTGTTGTTGTTGTTGTTGTTTTTCCTTCTAAAGCAAGCTTGACTGTGTCTTGGTGATGTATTCTCCAGCAAAGTGGGTTTTATTGTATGTTTTTATATTTAAATAAAGTACATCTTTATGTGTATCTCATTGTACTCTACAAATATCAATTAGTTTACCCTGCTTATGTTATCCCCAGTTCTTAAAAGATGGAGTGCTCGCCTTTCATTACTTAGGAAAACAATGACTTTACAAACATGTACAACTGTTCTACCTGTATTCATTGTCCTATTTTATTCACCTGTTAAATGCATTCAAGTCAGCAGAGAATTCAGTAAAAACAGCAGTAAAAATGAAGATCAACATGTACAAAAAACAATGGATGTTTTCTATGTGATACTAATGTGGGTAGAGTACAGTAGTTACCATACCTGGTTACACACAAAGGATTCGTTTCAGGATCCCCTGTGGATACCAAAATCCACAGATCCTCAAATCCCTTATATAAAAGGCCAGAGCATTTGCATATAACCTACACATATACTTTTGCATACTTTAAGTAATCTCTAGGTTACTTATAATACCAATATAATGTCTACATATCATTTTATTCATGCGGATTCAATATAGTATTCAGCACAGAACAAATTTAAGTTTCGCTTTTTGGAACTTCTGGAAATTATTTTTTCCCCAAATATTTTGATCCACTCTTGGCTGAACCCATGGATAATGAACCCACAGATATGAAGCCAATTCCATTTTCATTTCACCACTGGCATTCACCTTTAGTTCAGCATTGACTGAAATACTCATTCATTTAATCACTACATTTAAAGCATCAGAAACTATTCTTGGAGCTATAGATATACGGATGAACATCATCAGGACCCTGACCTCGAACAGAAAATGAGTGTTTAGGTAGAAGGCAGAAACAAACCAGTTAAAAAAAAAAAAGTGAACTGAATTATCTTTCATTCATGTCTTTACATTTAGTATTCTTCTCTGGTCTCTGCCCCAGCAGTTTGACCTACAGGGGCTACATCAATAGGCTTTCTAACTCTCTGTCCTCCTGTAGGATTCAGCCAATGTGGAAGCATGGAAGGGATTGGAATGAAGAAGGGTGACATCAGACTTTATATTCCCCTGGCTTTCTTCTTAATGGTTCACCTTGGTTTGCCTTCGTCCTTGTACTGAAAGTCACCAAGCCTATTAAGGTGGGTCTCTCTACAAGACTTCTTGCCAGATTCTGCTAACCATTTCTTCTCTTTATCCTTTCAGGTCTGGAGATAGAAAAAACTATGAGATATTGAACCATCCTTTCTACACTCTGCCACCTTTGTGTATGGTCTTTTTCTCCTTATCTGATTGCCTTCTGTTTCCTGCTAGGATACTGATATAGTTTGGGTGTATGTCCCTTTCAAATCTCATGTTAAAATGTGATCTGAAATGTTGGATGTAAGGTCAGGTGGGAAGTGTTTGGATAACTGGGGTGGATCCTTCATGAATGACTCTCCCCATGGTATTGAATTCACAGGAGAGCTGCTTGTTTTAAAAGAGTCTAGCTTCTCTTTGTTCTCTTTCTATATGACACTCCTGCTGCCCCTTCATCTTCCCCCATGAATAAAAGTTTCCTGAGGCCCTCACCAGGAGCAGATGCCAGTGCCATGCTTTCTGTACAGCCTACAAAACTCTGAGCCAAAATAGGCCTTTTTATCTTAGTAAATTACCCAGTCTCAGATATTCTTTTATAGCAATGAAAAACGGACAAATACAGACCCTGATAGAGAAGACTTTATGTAACTAATGGGATTTAGAACCAGACCCTGTATAACAAAGAGGATTTGAGGAAATGATGTAGCACGATGAGAAGATTTAAAGAAGGGGTGATGAACAAAAATACTACCTTAAACTGTGGCATCAGGATGGTACAAGGTCGATTCACATGACTATAAGTAGGTTAGTTTTGATAGAGTAGACAGTTCATGCTGTGAAAATGTGGATGGTAAGGCCGTAACTGTTACTTTAAAGCAGTAGTTGTCCACCAGGGGTAACTTTGCACCCAGGGGATATTTGGCAATCAATATCTGGAGACATCTATGGTTGTCAAGACTGGAAGAGAAGAGGAGGTACCAGAGATGCTACTAACATCTAGTGAGTAGAAGGCACGGAGCCGTAGACATCCCGCAATGCACAGGTAGCCCCCTCTCAACAAAGAATTACTCAGCTTAAAATGTCAATTGTTTAGTTTGGAATATGTGTAGTGTCCTTTGACTACTTGCCCTTCCATTACAATGCAGGCAGTCAGGGAAGGTTCATGCATTCATTCAGTAAATACTTACTAATTACAGATTATCTGCATAGCACTGGGTGAAGCCCTGTGATACAAAAGCATATAAAAAGGAACACAGTTCCTAACCTCACAGAGCCTGGAACTAAATGAAGTAAAAAACACATTAGTCAAACTATTAACAGAAGTTCATGTAAAGTAGAAACTAGGTAACTGTGACCATTGAAAATACAGGAACTTAAAATGGGAGAAAGGAGAGGGAGTTGTTCTATCTAATGAGATCAGGAAAGACCTGATATAGGATCCTAAAATAGTCTGGATTCCTGCAGGAATCCAGTAGGAATTAGGTAAGGCAGGAAGGAAGCTAAATGCAGAGGAGACAGTATGTGAAGAGCTTGGAGATAAGAGACACTGGCTAACACCATTCATGCATGTAGAGTATTTTTACTTTAGTATTGCATATGTGTTTGAAACTGTTTTATTTTTTCTCCAATTAGAGAATAACTAGTTCAGAACTCAGAACTGTTTTCCATTCCTTTTAAAGCTTCTACACCTGTAGGGAATGCTTTATAAATGGCCCTAATTATAATTGGCTCAATGGCTAATCATGCATAAAACTTGGGATCCAAAATTTAGACCCTGAAGTTATTTGGCAATTTCACTCACGTTGAAGAAAACTTATGCACATGTTGTTGGCAACGGTTGATCGTGGCAGTTTAAAAAAGAGCTGCCCAGGTCTCTTTAGATTTTATACTCTAGTCAGTTTCATCTGCAATGGTTGGTTCCAATATATGGTTGTATAATATTAATAGACACCAGAAATCACTGCCCCAATCTGGCACACGGGTTGAAAGCACACTAAAAGGAGTGTCAAGAGACCTGCACCATACCTCCAGCTCTGCTCTAATTACTCCATAATAATCAGAACCTTCCTAAAACTGTGCATCCTGTTTTTTTCTGCTAAAGGTTTATCAATAATATCTTTATTTTACATATCTGAAGAAACAATGACACCATGTCTTTGAAACCACACAAAAATGCATAAAGTACTATGCAAATGTAAAGACATACATACCTATTTGAAAATAAGAATTGGGAATTCATAGCATAAAAAGCATCTGCATGAAATTCAAAATGCAAAAACACTGGCCAACATCCAAAGAGAATAACAACTACAATAAAGTTGGCAACGAAGGCGTTTGCCCTTGGAAGCAGAGTTTAGGCAGGAGAAAGAAACTAAGTGATTCCCACTGTTGAGACTGTGCCCAAGAAAACTATGGTGGAAAGCCTATCTGTGGAGGATCCCCAGAGACCCCCTAGTAAAGAAATCAGCACTGGGGGGCAAGAAAGAGGCATTAAATTCCTGATGGGGTAAATGTACTGATAGCCTCAAATCAGATAACTCTAATGCCTGCTTTGTGATAGGTAAAGACAAAAAGTACCCATTTTCATTTTTAGTCAGAAAAATTTCTCTGAGTGCTCCCTCAGCAGTGGTATTTTACAAAAATAAAGCCTCAGAGCCAGCCAATTTTACTGCAATGATATTCATCACAAAATATTTCACACATTTGTTTCAAAACTGTGGAGATGGATATGGCCAGTCCCTAACTGATTATTTAAGTTTACCTTTATACAGCTTGGATAAAAACTCAGTGAGAGGAAAATGAACTTGTTATTTCCATGCATCTGCATTCCACAAGCATTTATCAAATGCCTACATGGTGCAGAGAACTTTGATAAAAACTGTGAAAGCAAAGATTAGGTGATTAAATAACTGCTAATATAAAAAGCATATTTAGGTGTAAACAGCATTACAGGAGAATCAAAAGATCAAGTTTCTACTTTTAAGTTCTGCCTAATATGCCTGTGGCTGGCAATTTATCCCTGCACACTTTTTTTCTAATTATAAAAAGAGAATGTGGATTAGAATAAAATAATACTAGTAAGTACATGTATAATTTATTATATGTCTATTATGCACCAGTACTACACCAGAAGTTTTATATTCACCATTCTATTTAATGTTTACAGAAAATGTTTGACATAGATATACGTATTTAATGGATAAGAAAATGGGCTCAATTCACGGAGTCAATAAATGAGAAAGAGGCAGAACTGAGATTGAAGCTCATGCTCTCCCTATCATCTTATCCTTTTCCTGTTCAAGCGTGGGGAAGTTGTTTGAACAAGCATGTGTTCAACCTTACTATTATCAGGAAACACTCTTTACATGTACAGCATAATTCCGTGTAAGTCATCATCTTTTCAAATGAAGACTTTTCGTTCATCTTCAGTTTCCACTCACTTCCTTGTTTATTTAAATCAAATAGTTATTCAGTAAATGATGTTAAAAAATCATGAGAAAATATTAATTTCACTATTATTAATGGTTCTAGATGCATGAGTTTATAACTTTCTGAGAAATATTTGAACTTTCAACTCTTCTTCAAAATGTACCATATTTTTAACCTTGAATGTTATACACTGAAAGAAGTGAATGTTGAGTTGATAAATTCTCTTGGTTTAATTTCACACATTTACAATTTAAAAGCCAAAGAACAAGGGGAAGGTTGTAACTGACACAGTAAGTCAATTAGACTGTTACAAAGATTAGTCATAAACAAGGAATGACTTATGAAGATGTGTTCCACTTTCATTACCACTGTCCATTCTTTCTTGGAATTAAGTCAGTATAAGAGTGCAATATTCATAGCTATTTTTGACACTCCATTGACAATTGCAACAGTATGCACAAGATTCATTTCATTGCTACTTTTCAACCTTTTTTCTCAAAGATGCATAAAATTATATGGTAATCTAAGTATTAAGCTGAAGAGATAATAACTGACATTTCAGATCTAATAATGCATGGCTATAAATCAGATAATTTTATATCTCTGAAGATATATTAATCTAAAAATCCATTTGAAGCAGTGGGATTTTAATAAGGATATTCATATCAAATTATTCTCCTAGGCAAATCTCTAGCTATAGCTAGTTTAAAACCTGTAGGGGTTTTGTGTGTATGTGTGTGTGTGTGTGTGTGTGTGTGTGTGTGTGTGTGTGTGTTTGTGTTTAATTATGAGAGAAAAAAACTAAGGAGAAAAATTTTGATAATGAAGAAAAATGCAGAGCACATACTATCAAGACTTTATTGATAGAATTTCAGCAAGTTATTCTACGCCTGATAAAAGGTCATATTCAGAGAGCCATATTCATGAAGCTGAATTAACTTCTATTTTCAAGCTAAAAAAATATTAGATTGGACCATTCCCATCAACTCCATTAATTGCAGGAATCTGACATTTTGCACATATAACCAGTTCTACAATTTTGACTGAATTCATTAATCTATTTAGTCAAATAAATTTGATAATTTAGTCAAACTTATGTTATTTAATTTAATGAAAAATAATGGTCACCTCAGGTTTTTAAATAACTGATGAAAATTATTTCCATTAATATATATAATCTCTAAAGACAAAATAAATATTAGTATAAGTATATGGAGAATATGGGACAAAGAGTAGAAAAAATACATGAAGGCAAATTCATTCCATAATGTATTCAATATAAGCTAGAGATAGATTAAGAATTTAGTTCTAAACTTTTAACAGACAGTGTTAACCGGGAGATAGTACCAGCCACATAACTCAGTGTCTTTATGGTATAAGTTAATTGATTGCCTGATTAAAAGAAAATATTTCTAGTACTAGGACCTATAACATTTTTTCTTAAAGGAATAATGCATCCATAATGTCCCCCAAAACATCTTTAAAGTATACATTGTTTGAGTACTAAAACATATTTGATTAAAAAAATTTGTAGACTAAGTATTTTACACAAAACTATAGCACAATTTTACTTATGTACATCGATGTAAAAATGTGACATAAAATATAAGCAAATCAATTCTGATAATATATAAAATAATATCAACAAGAATAACAGTAGCAAAGATTTCATGCCTGGTACTGTTTTATGTGTTTTATGTATGTATGTATGTATGTATATTAATTTACAATAATCTCTAGGAAAAATTATAATAGGTTTTAAATGGATCAAAAAATATATTAGGTCTGTTCAATTGAAAACTAAGGTTTGGCTAGCATACCCTTTGAGCTTAAGTCTTCTGTGCAATCTCTATGCCTTTCACTCTTTTTCAGCTATTTTACAACTCTGTAAGAAACTGGTAACAATGCAAATAATTCTTGACTATATAAATGCATAATTTTCATCTGATGGAATTGCAATTAATTATTGCCCTGTGGATAGATTCATCTGACATCTCTTTGTAAATTAATTTCTCCCTTGCTTATTGTCTATATGTGGAGTACTTCTAACTTTCCTTTGAATCAGTTGTGACATCTTGCGAAATCCCTCATTAATTAGTCAATTAAAATTATTGGCAAATGTTCATTGTATATTTATTTGAGAGTGAGGATTTTACGTTTTTCACACACACACACAAAATCCTAATTGGGTTTATATATATTTAATCTCCAGTTGAAGTAGGCACTCTCTTACATCCATTTTACAGAAGAGAAAGCTGAAGCAGGTAGATGTTAAGTAACTTTCCCAAGACCATTCACGTATTAAGTGGCATGGCCAGAATATGAACATTGGGATTGTTAGGTTTATCTCAACATGATAATGTTTAATATTGTAATTGATAGAGAAACAGATTAAGAGAGAACAAAGATTTAATCATCTCAAAAGATGCAAAAAACATTTCATAAAATTTTACATTTATATATTCCCACACCAATCAACCAAACAACCGATCTCTCCCAGCAACCTGAGATAAAGAAACTGGGAGCTAGCATCATGTTTTAATGTTTCATGTTCCATGAAAGTAAGAATGTATCAAAATCCCACCATCCCGTAGGTTGACATTATACAAGAAGATACAGGCAGTAGGTTCAGATGAAAAAAATAATTTAAGGGTTGGAATAAAAATGTTATTTACTGACAATTTGATATCTACATGGACTATTCTAAGGTTTTTCAGAAATATAATGTAAGAATTAGGTGAGTTCAGCAAATGTGCCAAATACAAGGTGAATTTTCAACAATTAGTAGCATTTTTAAATATAAGTAATGAAAATTAGAAAAATAAACTACTAAAAACTAAAACCCATGTTAGCAAAATAAAATACATACTTATAAACAAATCTAATAATAACATCTGTCTCTATTGGATAAAATTACCAAATATTATTGAAAACATAAAAGAAAATAGATCCAGGTTATGGCAGTTATTTGGTTACTTAAAATATATGTCAGTTCTCTAAATTCATATGGAAAAGTCCAAAAATTCAATTCTTAAAACAAACAAGCAAACCAAGAACAAGGAGAGAAGACTTTGCCTAATGTGTTTGAGGTTTTGCGTAATGCTATTTGTCTATAGTAATGAGAACCATACAGTATTTGTGCAAGAAAGAACAGAATACAGGGTTTAGATGCTGACCAGCATAAGACTGTGTTATATTTTAGAGGAGGTATCAGAAATTGCTGAGGAAAAGAAGAATGTTAATAAACATTGTTGAAGCAATAGGTTTTCTAATTGAGAAAAATAAAATAGCATTAGATATCTTCATTGAATCACATAAAAAATAAATAAAACTGTAAATTAATTATTAGGAAATATAAAAAAGACTGACTTAAAGACCTCAGGGTAGTAAAACATTTCTTAAATCAGGCTCAAAAGGCAAAAATAATGCACAAAATATTGAAGATATTTGTACAAAAATCAAACACTTTTTTTAAAACAAAGGACTGCAAAAATAAAATTGAAATTAAAAGGTAAAAAAACTAGGGAAGATATTTCCAGCATAAAAAAGAAAAAGGGAATGGGCAAGGAACTCACACACAAATCAGTAAGAAAAATAATATGGCAAAATATAAAATAAACATAGGATATGTATAGGCAATTCAAATAAGAATAAAATGGAATGGTCAATAAACATATAAAGATGTTCAATGTCAAGTATTTAGAAAAATGTAGGCCGGGCGTGTTGGCTCATGCCTGTAATCCCAGCACTTTGGGAGGCCGAGGCGGGTGGATCACGAGGTCAGGAAATGAAGACCATCCTGGCTAACACGATGAAACCCCGTCTCTACTAAAAATACAAAAAATTAGCCGGGCATGGTGGCAGGCGCCTGTAGTCCCAGCTACTCTGGAGGCTGAGGCAGGAGAATGGTGCGAACCCGGGAGGCGGAGCTTGCAGTGAGTGAGTTCGCGCCGCTGCACTGCAGCCTGGGCAACAGAGCGAGACTCCGTCTCAAAAAAAAAAAAAAAAAAAAAAAAGGAAAAATGTAAAATAAAACAACAATGAAATGCCATTTTATTCTCTATCAGGTTGGAAAACAAAAGGAAGAAGTTTGACAATAGTAAGTGCTGACAAGGATATGCATTGACAAGAAACTCTCAGACTCTGCTGGCAAGACCATGAATTTTTACAACCACTCTAGAGAGGGCTTTGTCAATATTTTGTATGTTACACATACGCAATTATCAATTCAAAAAATAGTTATAAAATATTCAGTGAAATTATTATCAAACACTTACATTGATCATTAAAATGAAAATAAACCTCATAGTTGAGTAACAATAGAATATTTCATTGTGTCCATTACTTGAAGCATCAGCATAGATAATTTGTAAAACATCCATTTAGGTGACTACATTGTCTAAATTACCTGTAGATTTTTAAACTACCATTCATTTACATAATGCAAGGCTATTATTTAGTGATAACTTTGGTTTTAGAACAGGTGGCATGTAGCCCTTCATTTTTGCAGAAAATAATTAACGAAGTCAGTTGGCTGTTAAGCAATTAAGTTGGTTGAGTTAATATAAGAGAATCAGTTAGGTTAGGCAATGGTGACCCAAGATCTTTCATGGAATGAAAATTGAACCTTGGTGGTAACTTGACAGGAGACTCACCACTAATTCCAGGGAAAGAAATATGGAAAGTCAAGGGAACTGCCACCACGGCCTGGAGCGTAAAGATTCATAGTATATTCTATTCTCACATTGGAAGTAAACAGGCGACTGAAAAGGCTTAGACTCAGCCTTATCATGCTTCTCTTGTTGCCTAAAAACTAAATTCATGTTCTGGAAGTAAAAATTAGCATCCCTTCTCCTTAGGCTCTGATATTCAGGACAGGCATAGACTATCTTAAATAAATCTTAAAAATTAAGAGGCTCTTCGGACAGGGCACAGGTGCTGCCCTAGACTAGTTTTCTGACTAGTTCGTGCCCTTTTCTGGCAGGGCACAGGTGTTGCCTCAGTGACCTCTCACCGTTGTCTATGGGTAGTGGAACACTAAGAGAAATTCCTGGGATCCTTCCTGGATCATTGGAAGAACCATCTGGACAGATGAAAATAAGTATATTACAGATGGATTGGAGCCAGAAGCCTGACTATCCGCTTTACATGGCTCTTTTTTGTCTTATGGTTCATGAGTACAATTGGAATAATTCATCCAAAATCTGATTCTGATGCCATATATATATATATGGCATATATATATACATATATATATATATGTATATATATATATATATACACATACATGATGATCACCTTAAAGCCATATATGATTATCATGGCTTTTTCAAACATGATTTTTAGATCTAGAATTACAAAAGTAAAAGTAATATTAATGCTATAAAACACGCATCTCTTCATATAAAATCTGGATAGTATGACACACCAGAAAGTAATACTTTTACAAAAGGTTAAACTCTACTACCTACCCAGGGATAATTATTTCTAATTGGAGGGTGGCTCTGTGAGCTTCCTGTGTTTCTGGTTGAGCCTAAATTGCAGGGAGACATTCTGAGGGAGAGGAGGAGAGCCAGATGTGACTTCCAGTACTAGAGAGCATACAATGGCAATTAAAGGACAAAGAAAAGGTCCATGACCATCTGTTGTTAGATGGGACTCTCTCAAATTAACACCACCTTTCTGGCTATGTTTCTTAAAAGTCAGCATAAAGGGTAATCAAACTCAAAGAAACTTAAGGAAAACTACAGGATGACAAGGAGCAGAGAGAATATAAATAGTGTGTGAGGTTAGGAGATGCAGATTAAAAAGTAATTAAAAATAAAATAAATAAGAGTAGAAATAGCAAAAGCAAACAAAACATCATATAAAAGATATGTTATAATTTAAAGGATTAAAAGAACAGAAAATAAATCAATGGTAAAGTTGAAATGAAAAAGTTAAATATAAAAATAAGTGAATGTAAGGATCCATGGCAAGGACTAAAAAGTAATAGAAATAAAGAGGATGGAGGAAAGCTGTATTTAAATTATCATTCAAACAGTGGGAAAATGAGATACATAGATGAGGAAAATAGAGGAATAAAAAAATTACCAGAAGTAAACAAGGAGTGAGAATTTCTAAAAATTCTTGCAGCTGTCCAGTTATTTTTCTTGACATATACCCTCACCCTAATGTAATGGGCAGAATTTAGAGACCATAACTAGCCAGCTGTACACACTGAACTATCACTTCTTTCAAGGTCAGGCTCATAAAGCCACTATCAGAAGTGGTAAGGACATGTGTTTTTAATACAAAGCCACAGGTGCAGTTTCTGGGTTACAAAAGCAACCATCAACCATCAACAACTCAATCTGGTGTTGCCTGGTCTTCTGTTTCCTAGTCACAGTAATCACTTGGAATGTCAGTTTGAACTGCTCTTTACTGTAATAAGATGGTCAACATGGTCAGGATATCACATGACTCACAAATACAGACAGTAGTGAGAACTCCTTCCTGAAAGGCTTCACTCAGTTGCTGAGGAATTTTCCAGGGAGAAAAAGCTTCGATGAATAACCCAGGGGAAATTATATGCTGCCCATTCAACAGACTTGCTGGATTAAGAAGATTAAACTTTGGATCCGTAACGTGTATAGAGCCAAGCTCTACAGGAACTAAATAAAGACAGGAATTTACTAATAATCTGTAGCTGAAAACAGGGCTGCCAAATGAGACTAGAACTCAGAGGTCCTTCCACATCACTCTTTCTATATTTTCTGACTGCCTTGTAAATATAAAAACAATAGATGGTATAGGAATTTAAGGCAAGATAGGGAACAAGTTCTGCTTCAATCATAGATAGGTTTATAATAAGTGCTTTCTGGTGATAATCTGTTCCTTTCCAAGACCATTAAATGAATCAAGGCTGATCAAGGTCTCCACTTAAAAACAGAATCATGGGGTCACCAATTTTACTTTCGTCCCAAAAGTAATTGGTAGAAATGGATTCTTCCAATAGTATTTTCTAATTTACTCTTCTAAATAAGGGCACAGAACAAAGATGTAGGAACTGAAAGTGCTTTTTCTTATTGCATAATGAAATTCAAGTGTGTTGACCTCCTGACCATGATGTATAAGTCTAATGATTTTAAAATTACTTTTGCCTGCTGAGTTGTATATTCTACCCTGGGACTAACTAATTATCATTTTAAACTGAACAGATTATGTAAATGAGTGTGCTTGATAGTTTGTTCTTTTCTTTGTGTATACTATGAAAGGCAGGAATAGTTTCTCAAATAAAATGAATTAAACATCTGTGTTTAGGATTGTCTCAGTGTTAAAACACTTGTTTTCTCATAAAGATAGTTTTATATCTAGACAAGCAAATACGTCAGAGGAAGAGTAATTTGAAGGACGGTAGGAAACTCCCATTCTCCATAAAATTAATTTTGTTTTTTATTGCTTTCTTTTCTACCAGATTTGTCCTTTGTGGCTAAGAATCTTTTTCTTTATTATTATTATGATTATTTTTAGTTTAAATCCATTGTTAATTTGGGCACATTTGCCTTGGTAGTGTGGTCAGATCCTTTAATCAAAACACAGATAGGGGTGTAGTGTGTGTGGGGTTGGACACAGGGCTTGTTTGAGGTCTTAAAGGAGAGTTCCAAAGAACAGGAAATGTGCTGGAGGGTCTAGGAAGAAGAGAGAACTGGAGGCAGGAAGAACTGTAATGAGGCTGACATTTGTGAATAGTTAAGTTCTACATTTGATCTAATTCTTGCAGGTATGGAAACGCAGGTAGATAAAACATACACTTAACTAGGAAATGGATGTTCAAGTAAGATGACTATTGTCTCTCCCCCACTCCCTAGTATCAGATATACATGAAGGTCAGGGAAACCACCTGAGTGATTAACCCTGCTCCTAGCCCTCCAGGCCTTGCCCCTTCCCTGCAATGGCTGTGACCCTACATTAATCCTGTAGCTTCTAGAGCAGTTACTTGGAAGATCAAACTTGATATCCACTCAATTTTCTTCTGATCCTACAAACATCCACACAAACCCAAGCCACAGATGATCATGTCTACTATTTTTATACTTGACTTGCTATTCCTAGGTTAAAGGCACACTCACAGGAGAAAGCTTCAGGGCAGGCAACAACCAAAGGAAAAATTTTACAAAATAGGCTGAAAATGGGAAACAAATGAAGCAGCAAGGAGGAAATCGATAGAGACGCAGCTTATGGTCCAGGGCGTGTCACTAGATTTGGCATTTAATCATTTAGTATTTGGTCAGAGTTAAAATGAAACCAACCATTACATTTAATCTTGAGTCTGTAGCAGTAGTAAATAGCTAAGTGATGTAATAAATATGTGATTAATTTCCAAATAATGTAAATACCAAGTGAAAAATGTTGATGAAATAAACTTATAGGCCAGTCACTAGATCCCACCCACAATGATGAAACCAGGAATTTTTCTTCTTAGATTATTTCACACAAAACCTGATTTCCAAGCAATTCCCACTGTCAGAATACACCTAGTAAATAATTCTGTAAAAAGACCCTGAATGCAAATCTTATTTTTATTCCTATTGATGTACAATTTTTGTACATATTTATGGGGTACACATATTTTGACACATGCATGGACTATTTAATGACCAAATCAGAGTAGGATATCTGCTACCTCAAACATTTATCATGTATTTGTTTGAAAACATTTCAAATTTTCTCTTCTAGTTAATTTGAAATATACAATATATTGTACTTAATTATAGTCACCCTCCTGTGTTATCAAATATTAGAATTTATTCTTTCTGGCTGGGTGCAGTGGCTCAGTCCTGTAATCCCAGCACTTTGGGAGACTGAGGTGGGCAGATCATTTGAGGTCAGGAGTTCGAGACCAGCCTGGCCAACAAGGCGAAACCCCATCTCTATTAAAAATACAAAAAAGTAGCTGGGCATGGTGTTGCATGCCTGTAATCCCAGCTACTAGGGAGGCTGAGGCAGGAGAATCACTTGAACCCCAGAGACAGAGGTTGCAATGAGCTGAGATCCTACCACTGCACTCCAGCCTGGGTGACTGAGTGAGACTTCATCTCAAAAAAAAAAAAAAAAAAAAGACAGCTTACTTGTTTTATCTAATTGTATGTTTGTACCTATTAACATACATTTATTCATCTCTCCTCCCCCAACACACACCCTTCTCAGCCTCTAGTATCTATTATTCTACTGTTTACCTCTATGAAATCAATCTTTTCAGCTCCTGCATATGAGTGAGAACATGTGATATTTGTCTATTTCTGACTTATTTCACTTAGCATAATAACCTCTAGCTCCATATTGCTGCAAATTATAGGATTTCATTTATTTTTATGGCTAAATTGTATTCCATTCTGTATATATACTACATTTTCTTAATCCATTCCTTTGTTGATGAACATTTAGGTTGATTCCATACCATTGCTGTTGTGAATAGTCTTCCAATAAACATGGGAGTGCAGATATCCC
This sequence comes from Gorilla gorilla gorilla, assembly GCF_029281585.2. Lineage (NCBI taxonomy): Eukaryota > Metazoa > Chordata > Mammalia > Primates > Hominidae > Gorilla > Gorilla gorilla. The sequence goes on from NC_073241.2 coordinate 72,070,373, forward strand.
TTTGATATACTGAAGACCTTGTCTTTTTGAAAGAGAGGATAAACTCTATGGGCACAAAAGCTACTTTAATCTGTACAGCATTTTGCATTACAAATACATTTATATATACTACCTCATGTAATTAAATAAGTAAAATAACTTGCACCAAAGATCAAGTAACTTCAAAGTTACAGATAGACTCAAACTAATTCTCTTGAGTCAAAATCCAAAGTTATCTCAATTTCTTATTCAATTAGAGAAGTGACTTGTTCAATACATTTGTATTTGTTGATTCAAATCAAATTGGACAATATAATATAACAAGTATTTATTGAGCACCAACTCTGTGCTCAGCCTTTGGTATGTATGGATAGGAAGAAAAACAAAGAAAAATAAAATAAAATAAAATAAAAACACAGTATTGTTCTCAGGGTACACTCTTCCTGTGGTGAAAAGGATTAGCTTTGTGAAGAGGGGAAGGGAGAAGAAACATTATGTTGTTATTATTGTTTGCTAGGTATGGTGCTATTGATTTTAGACTTTTCAATAACCACTAAAAATACATATTGCTTCCGTTTTACACAGAGGAGTTCAAACAAAGAGACGTAAAATAACCTGCCCTCTCCGCAAGCTGATGTGGAGTGGACTCCATCAGACTGAAGTCTTTCCCTACCTTGCTTTCCTCCTTCCCAGGGATTATAATAAGCAAACAAAAGGCAAACACTCATTTACCATGAAGCTCACAAGGAGAGCAGCGTAGGACTGACTGTTTTGTCCAAGATTCTTACCTGGTTTGTTCATGGTATAGTTGCAAGTTTTGTAGACTGAGAATCCAAAAGTCTGCAGTCTAGATTTGTACTTGCTTTAAACTCATTCTGGGGACATGGACAATTCGTATAAACTCCAAGAGCCTTTATTTTCTTACCTGTAACTTAATGGAATAAGACAAGCCCAAAGGTTTGTCTTATTTCCAAAATGATGCTTTAACTGAGTTTGATCTACATTAATTATATGACTAGATATTTGAAACTCCATTATTTATACCTGCAATGATGGGGGTGGGGTAGAATTTTGTTATCATACTCTCTGTCTCTCTCTAAAACACACACACACATACACACATACACACATACTTCTATGATAGCTTTGAGTAGTTTTCAAAATGTTTTGCAGAAGTAAAATAATATTATCTATATAAAAATTAATTTTTACTGAGTAGTTAGGGAAATGAATTAGAATTACATGAATAAATGTTTTAAACCAGTTGAAAAACATTTAAACATGCAAGTATACAGTGAGGCACTATACTATTTTTTCAAACAATATCACAGTCCAATAAATACATTTAATATTTTGCACACTTAAATATTTACCTACAAATTAAGCTAAAAGTAGTTCATGCCAGAGTGAATTCATTGCATCCTTTAGGATGTTTTTGGCATGCTTGACATAAATTAGTCTCATAACAGACATGATTGTTAAACCATGCAAGCACAGAACAAAATTCATTTAATTTTGCTGAATGAGCTGGTCAAGCAGGAGTCCTCAAACTGTCCTCACATTACCCTTTGACATAAGGAGTCAAATGTTTCCACTTGAAGAATCATACAGTTATAATCTGTGAAGCTTCCAGTTACAATCTTTCACTTTTAACTATTTCTAACTAGAGTAAGATTTCAGGTCAAAATGTTTCAGACAAGTCAAAACATGTATTGAACAATATGAGGACTATAGTTAATAACAGTATATTGTATTCAGGATTTTTGCTAAATGTGTAGATTATGGCTGCTCTTGACCCAGGAGGAAAAAATGTGTAGCTATGTAAGACAACATATATATTAATTTGTTCCACTAATCATTTACACACACACACTCACACACACACACACCTTATAACATCATGTTCTATACCTTAAATATACACAATAAAATTTATTGTAAAAAATATTTCTGGAAACCTACGTTCTATATTGGCCTCACTCAATGCCCTTGTAAGAAGATTTCTCCAAAGCTTATATTAGTCCATTCTATTTATATAATATTATCTTTCAAAAACGTCTCCTGCTACTTGTTTATTAAAAGATTTATTGACTCAATATTTAATAGATATTATAGCAGGATATGTACAAATGATGTGCAGAGAAGCACACATAAAGTTGAAATTGTACTTCAGAATGATGATCTTTAAAGATAACGTTTTCAATGTAAAGAAATTAATGCATGTGAAGGCAGGAATCAGTTTTAGATACCATGGGCACCAGATACTTTCAGAATAACTGGAGATTAAATAAGAGTTATAAATAAATAGGTATAAATTAAACTCTTTAAAGAGTTATACATTTAATTTTATTAAATAAAATAAAAGTTATAAATTAAAGTCAGACTGTTGTTTGCTCAATATAGTATCATTTAAAGAAAAATAGTAAATTGATATTTGCCAAATATAAAATTGTTTATCTCATTATCAATAACAATGCATTTATTTGTAGTAAAGTATCCAAATCATTTCACTTCTTTGGGCTTCAGTTTTCTACTTTGGAAAGTGGGAAATGAGGTAATCTTTAAGTTTCCTTTCTAGGTGTGAATCTTATTTCTTATTTAAGAACTTATTTCTTACACACTTCCTACTCCCATTTCAAAGTTGTGGGAAGAAAGAAAATTTGGACAGTAATAATCCATAAGGGCAAATGTGACACAAACTTTAATCAAATCAAACCAACCAATATTAAATAAGAAATCTTTCATCTCATACTTGACTTTCTTTTTTTTTCTCTCAAGTAAGTGTCCTTCCTTTCTTGTCTTGGAGGTCACAGTGGGTTTAACCTGGAAGTAAGGATCTACAATAGATTCCGTATCTATTTTAGATATAGTATCATCAGCGGCTGAGCTAGGCTGAAGGAAATGACACAGAGTGGGATGGGGAGAGTAAAGCTGAAGTCCTCCAATCTGCCTCCACTTAGGAGCCCATGTGTGTGGAATAGTCAACATACTAGAGAGCAGCATGAAAGCCTTGGACATTGAAGACCAGAAGGCAAGAAAACAGCAGAAAAAAAGGAAGTCAACCAGCAAAGCAACCAAATTTTACTTCTTCAGAGCTTTATCTCAAAATGACAGAGGAGAAGCTTCGTTTAGGGATACTAACAAAAGTTTTCCTCATTGTAGGTTAATAAAAACAAAGAAAAGGAAGGTTAATCCCCATAGAAACAGTATGAACAGTAATAGTGAAGAAAAATGCCACCAGCTCTTTTAGCCTCTGCTGAGTAAAGTAATGTTCACTTTACTTCGAGATTACCAAAATATTCAGAAATGATATATCATCCTGTTTCCCATCTCCCTTCAGAAGGAAAAGAGCTATGAGTTAAGTACATCACAGTTTTTAAGAGGCTTTCTGATTTGCATAAGAATTTAATCAAACCTTTCACCAATACAAAGACTCTCGAGAATACTGCTCCTGATTGATAAGATGGGAGGGACTCTAGTTGTCGTTACCAATGTCAGACAGACACACTGGGTTCACTAATGCATCATTTTTCAAACTATCTATGGAGACAGCTGTTGTTTTCTTCTTCCAACTGTCATACCTGGATACACAGTCCTAATGCACACCCACATCACATCAAGTGCTCTTTAATAAAACAATTCAACTGATTATGCCCTTGAATATCATAGTAATGTTAAAGTGCTATAAAAATTTCTTTTTTTTCTCTTTTTTTTTTTTTTTTTTTTTTTTGAGACGGAGTCTCGCTTTATCTCCCAGGCTGCAGTGCAGTGGCATGATCTCAGCTCACTGCAAACTCCACCTCCCGGGCTCACGCCATTCTTCTGCCTCAGCATCCAGAGTAGCTGGGACTACAGGTGCCTGCCACCAAGCCCGGCTAACTTTTGGTATTTTTAGTAGAGATGAGGTTTCACCTTGTTAGCCAGGATGGTCTCGATCTCCTGACCTCATGATCCGCCCAACTTGGCCTCCCAAAGTGCTGGGATTACAGGCGTGAGCCACCACACCTGGCCTCTTTTTTTTAAAAAAAAAATTTACTTTCACATTCTATACTTATTTCATGCTGATCATATGCAGTTTATGGGCTGGCACCTGTTTAGGGAACTACTTTGAGCAAAAATGCTATTAAAAGCTGTTAGGAGACTCGCAAAAGAATTTAGCCAAAGCTTTCTCCAATAACACAGTTCTTTAGATAAGGGAAGCAAAACTACATGACAGGAAGATGAGCAAAGAAAGTATTCAGATTTGGGGTAAAACCTGGTCTTTCTGTAGTCCCAGTTTGAGCCATTAAGCCAATTTCCCCAGATTGTGTTGTTTATTTTTGTTGCTTTGTTTTTATTTACATGTAATTAAAAAAATCTTTTAATTGATATTAAACCAGGCATTTTGGAAGCAGAACACTCTCGGTTTCTGTCTACACAGTACCAATGAAAATAGGTAAATATAGGACTATAGCAGTAAAACATGAAGTAGAAAAATAAACGAAGCATATCAATTAACATTTTCCAGGAAGGAAAATACCTGAGTGACTTTTTGGGGAGAAAAAGATGTCATGGCAATATAAAAACTTGACCAACTCAACACTGATTAACCCCATCTCTAAAGTGCTGAAATTCCCAGATCCCACTACAAAATCGGATTCTTCATTACACATTCCGCTGCACTACTCTTTAATTGCTTTATATATTTTATTGCTTTTTCATTTCTCCAAGCAGATTAAATAAGCTCACCAAAGGCAGAGTTTGTGCATATGTTTTTTTTTTCTTTATATAACTGCATAGGATTTATGTGAAGTTCTTCTCCGCAAGAAAGAGTAAGGTTTCAAGAAATAGCCCTTCTAGTTTTTCAGGCTTTTTGTAAATACTTCCCCAAAACTTTATTCTGCAATATCATTTTTGGTTAAAAAACATGATGGACTGGAATCCTGATGGATTTTTAAAATAACTTCTAGAAGTTCTTCTTCATTTTCTAATAATAATTATAACAATAAAAATTACTATTATTATTAGTGTATGTTTATGCCAAGATCTCTGGCTGTATGTCATGTAATACTACCTCTAATCTTCCATTGCAATTAAGGGGCATGAGGCTTAAATTTATAGGTGAGAAAACTGAAATTCAAGGAGGTCAAATGACTCGTCCCTGGTCACATAGCTACTAAGTGGCAGCATTAGTACAAAGCATCAAAACAGCTTTGTCTCAGTCCAAAGCCCATTTTCTTCATATTGCTTTGTTTTTCCTATAGACATGTTGCCTTTTTAGCCTTGCAATGTCTTCTCGATTACACGCCTCAGAATTTGAAAACCAAAATCTGTGGGTTTACTTTGATACCCTAAAGCCCATGAGTCCGGATTAGGCACTAGAAAGTTTGCTTCAGCTGTTATTTACAACAAAAAAGAACAAGCATTAGAAACAGCTACATATGGTATTGAAACTGGCATGCACAATTTTCTCTCACTTGAGAAGAAGGAGCTTGCCAGAGCTAGTGCAAGCCTCACCTTGCAGAGCAACTTCCGACAACAAGACGTTCAAGCCAGATGGGTCCTGGCAATAGGCATCACAACACCCAGCCCATAATGACAAGAGAAATGCTAACATGACAGAAAGCTAGTAAACATATTAAAAATCTTCCCTCATCCTAAACCAATCCTTTGCACACTGGAAAATGAGAAGAGCAAAATCCCAATGAAACAAATTAACAAAAATCAAGAGAGGGAGTGGCTCCATGTCTGACTTCAGCTGACCTCCATTAGAGGGCCATTTTTTAGGATCAATACCCCTAATGCATAACTATAGACACCCACCAATCAATGGGAAGTGATAAAAGAAGCAGAATCAATAAACATTAGAAGAGCTAGAGAAAGTGAAGAAAGAAAAAAATACAATGAGAATACTGGACTTTGCTGAAATGAGAGGTATGGGAATTTCTTGAGAGCCATGTGTTTTCTCACTAATCTAAACTATTTCCCTCAACTGAAAAAGCTTATATCTTGGCCTGGGTTGACTTTATGTGCAGATGGTTAATATCACAGTGTGACTTGAGGGCTTGATTGACTTAAATGATTTCCTCAATAAAATTCCATAGTATGAATCATATGAAAGTATAATGTGATACTATAATGTAACAAAGTCCTGTCTTCATGGTCTTCTTATAAAATTTAAGTGCTCCTAGGAGGCTAATACATCATGTCATTATCACTGTAACATCAATTATGTAGCATCTACCATTTAGCAAGTACTTAATATTACTGTGGCCAGATAAAATTCAGAACACCATGCAATATTTAAGACTGAGAGAATGAACATACGAATGGACAGTGGTCAGACCACACCTAAAAATAAAATGCTGACCCACAACCTTCGACAGCTTCCCCAGGAAACCAACTTCATATCTATAATAACCAGTCCAGGAAGCCATTCCACTCTATGTCAGACTTGTAGGAAGCCAGATTGCTGTCTACAGAAACAATCCAGGAAGCCAAACAATAACTTCTTTAAAAATCAAAATGGCTAGGTTTGGATTAACGACTGAAAGTTTCCCTAATTTTTGTGTCTGCTTTCAACTAAGGGTCAACCAAAAAAGGTTGAATGTACACTCTTAATCTATCACATAGGATGTCCCATTCAGGTTAGCCCACCTTAAAGCTTCTGTATTGCAAAAAACTCCAATTAGGGCAGAACTAAATCTTTTGCTTGTTTCCACTATAAAGCTTTCTCACTTCTCTGCCCGCCTTTCAGTCTCTGCCAAAATACAAGCGATGGTAGCTGACTCTCTTGCTATGAATAAATAGCCTTTGCTTATTCTCATTTGTTTCTTTCATTTATTCCCACAGGACATACAATATTAGAAAATTATTTACTGTTTATCTAAAATTTAAATCCAACTGGGCATCTAGTGTTTTCATTTGCTATTTCTGGCAACAAATGCCATATTTACTATATGCCAAGAACTTACTATATGGCAATACTTACTGTATGCCAAGAACTTACTGTATGGCAATAGTTAGAGTATGCCAAGAACTGCCGTAAGAGTTTGACACACATTGCTTTTAACTTTTTTATTTTTTCAAAGACGGAGTTTCGCTCTCGATGCCCAAGCTGGAGTGCAACCGCTCAATCTCGGCTCACTGCATCCTCCGCCTCCCAGGCTCAAGCGATTCTCTTGCCTCAGCCTCCCGAGTAGCTGGGATTACAGTCATGTGCCACCATGCCTGGCTAATTTTGTATTTTTAATAGAGACAGAGTTTCTCCATGTTGGTCAGGCTGGTCTCGAACTTTCAACCTCAGGTGATCCACCCTCCTTGGCCTCCCAAAGTGCTGGGGTTACAGGCGTGAGCCACCACGCCCAGCTGCTTTTAACTTTCACAATATTCTGAAGTAGATATCATTCCTAAATGGGGCATCTATGGCTTAAAGACATTCAGCAGTTTGCTTGAATCCTAAAACAAAGGACTCAAAACCGCATCTGTCATATGGTAAATCCCATGCCTTTACCACTAGACTACCTTCCGAAGTTAGGACTGGCATTTCCACAGTGGAATTTGCACAAAATTCCTGTTTGTCAAGACCTGAATGCTAACCTATAAGCTAGTGAGCAGGCAGAAATTGGTACCTAAGGATACTAAGTAGAGGGAACACAGAAGATGTGCTGGATTAGGGAAAGAAAGAAAATGAGAAAGAATGAATGATGTGAATGATGTTTCATTAAATGCTTTTATGAAAACCTCATCTTAAAAAATGCAAACATGCATGATCATTATAATAGGTATATCAGACAAGCTAACAGATATTTTCCTTTCTCTCCAATCCCTTGTATGCCACAAAACTGGTAGAAAAACAGCCTTCAGTTTGCATAATAGCAGCTTTTCATCCATAAAGCTTAAACTAAATAAAATTTGAGTCTCCTTTTTGAAAATGTGTAGTTTCAAAGTTATAAAATCATAAAATGTTACTGCTTTCTAATTTTCCTTCTATAAAGAGCTATGATAAATTTAGGTGAAATTCAATTTCTAGAAAACAGTATTTCCTACTCTTGATGGTTTGCTTCTTTCATCTAACAATGAAAATATATCACCCATAATTTTTCACTGTTATATCCTGGAGACCTGAAATTAGAGTCAATAGTAAGACATTTAAACTGTTGCTTTCAGTTTGCATACCCTAAGCTTACATCAAGATCTGAACTTCTCTGTATACTTCCATAGCTACCATTCAATAACTATATTATACCAGTGAAATAAGTTTATTAATTTAGATTGTGTCATGCTTCCTATTTGTGGATGTTAATTTTTACTTTTAATATTATAAATATGTATATGCTTCCATGATTGTACAAGGGAATCATCTCACTATTATTTATTAATCCAGCCCAAAATTGTCCAAGCTCTGAAGCAGGTGACTTATACTATAGTTTATATTGATCTCTCTTCTCACTCAGCACTCAAGAGCTTTGTCATAAAGCTTATGCCACCCATGTCTGGCACATTCTGCATCCTGCATTCACATAATGGATTCTTTTAACCATAAGTTGAAGATATCACATTATTTTTCACAAAAGTTCCTTTGTGGTATTTTCCTATTGTTCCAGACAACTTCCAGCCAGTTGAGGGAGGTAAAAAATGTTTATTTGCTGTGGGCTGATATGCAACTAATTTGCCTATTAATGATATTTCTCCCCAGGGGAAAACATTCCTTTAATGTCTTTGCCAGGTTCACCTTCTGTGTTGATGCAGGTCTGATTACCATTTGTTAATCTTATTTGCATTCATTGATCCATTTATATATCACTCACAATTTGACTTAATTTCCATTTGGTGGAAAGTATACATGGATGTTATCAAAGTGTCTAGGAAATAAAATAGGCTTGAGCCTCGTATTATCCAATGTCTGTCATTTTTTAACAAAATGTATAAATTACCTGGTCAGAAATAGATGGTGCAAATGTAAATTACTAATGTAAAATATTTTATTTCCCCAAACTATCATTTTATTGAATATAATAAATACATTCAATGTATTTTTCTCAGTATAAGAAAGTGTATCAATGTAAATATACATTATAGGAGATGGTGGGACTAGAATTCTTATAAATATGCTTCTCAGATATTTATCAACCACCATAAGCAGAGCTAAGACTTTAATAGGACACTAATCTATGTCTTCCTGCCTCAAACTAAGATAAAGTTTATTACAGATTGAGCAACCCATATCCAAAAATCTGAAATTCAAAATGCTCCAAAATTTGAAACATTTTGATGTACCAACACGATGCCACAAGTGGAAAATTCCATACCTGACCTCATATAATGGGTTGCAGTCAAAACACAAAAAATTCAGTCATCCCAGAGAAAGTGTGATTCAGAAATAGAGTAAAGCAGGTCCTGATGACTTCAGCTGAGCCTCTTAGCCTTATAATTTGTCAAATCTGAAATAAAATTAGAAAATAATCTCTTCCAAAATTCTTCTACAGAATAGAAAGCTGAGGCCCAAAATTGTTTAGTGATTTTATCAGATTCCTATTGATTTCTAAAGCCAGTAATATTTCTATTATTATGTTTTTGTTAGAATCAACTAAAGTCAACATTTTTACCTAACATCTGCCTTGCACTAGATATTCTTCTAAGCATTGGGAATATAATGGGGAAGAATGTGAAGTCTTTATAATTAAATAGCCATGACTAGCAGACAAAGCAGTAGGTAAACACTCACCTCACATAGAATGTGATGAGTGCTACAGTTAGAGTGAAAAATGGCTATAGTGATTCCAAGTAGGGACACCATACTTGTCTTGTGGAGCATTATTCGAAAAAATTCCATATATTAATGAGCATATAGTTCAAACCCATGAGTTTTAAAACCTGCTATGTCAGCCGTTGAAAAATCTCCAGCTGCCTCTAGGTATCTCTTACAATTTTCTCCTGTTTCCCTACTAAGATATCAAAAGAAAGCAATGAAATATTGATCTCAGGATCATAATTTAGATATCATGAAATACATACTTATAAAACTCTTTGATGCTTTGGCCAAGATCCCTTCCAGGGTGTGACCAGCTGTCTGGAAACTTGGTGCACAGGACTCAGACACATAGAGCCACAAAAGGTAAAAGCTGAAGTAGGAGATTTTATACCTCTCTCCAGAACTCCGGATTCAAAGCACAAGTCTGTTCACTTATCATTTTATTAGCCTCAGTGACGTTGGAATAAAGCAAGAAAGCTCAGGGGGGTTCTCAATTTAGAAAGTTATTGTGACCTATTTCTATAGAACTTTGGCAAGTATATAACAGACTTGGATATCAGAAAAATGTTGATGTTTGTAGCAATGACTGTAGAGATAGTGATGAAACAGGGTCTGTCAGCTCAAGAGAAGTCTCAGAACACAGATTGATTTTCCCAGAGAAACTGATATCTAAGGAAGTATCTGAAATACAATTAAAGGTTATTTTGGTGAAGACAAAAAATAAAAACATTTGAGTAAGAGAAAATATGTTACCTATTACAGGAATAAAAGGAAAGACGGACTTAAGAAATATAAAAGAGATAGAGTCTAATTGATAATTAAAGTGATGCAGGATTTTCTCAGACCATTTGTTGGACTCATAACAGGCGTATATGTTTTCTCAGCCTACCATGCTCAACCCCTTGTGAGAGGGAGAATGTGAGCAAGTGAGTGTGGGACTTGGCCATCCTCTCTGGGCACTGACATAAGAGCAAGCTCTGTGTGACAGTCCCCAGATGGGGGTGCCTGCAACCCCAAAGCCCTTGGGGCATGTTATAATGCTCTCTTAGCTCCACCATCCATGGATAGCAGTGTATCAGCTCAGTTGGCCACTTGCCTTGTCACATGGGGCAGCTGCCCTCCACTGGTGAGGGCAAAGGGACAATGTGACAGCCTTTTCTGGGTACCTGAACTTGGTGGGTCCAGAGCTCTTGTCCAGCATCCAAGAAGAATGAGGTCACATAGACACTTGAAGGATGATGAAGACAGATAATTTTATTAAGTGATGGAAGTGGTTCTCAGTGTAGAAGGAAGCTGGAGAGGGGATGGGATGGGCAGGTAATCTTTCCTGAACTCTGGCCAGGTCCTTCATGAAGTCCAGCAGGTTCTTCCCTGAAGTCATGCTGTCTTGCTGAAGTCAGGATGCCTCTCTGAAAGCAAGCTGCCTCTCTCTCCCCTACTGACTGAGTCTGGGGTTTTTATAGGCACAGGATAGGCAGGGCAGGGTGGGGCGGGCAGTATGTAGTTTTGGAAAAGGCAACATTGATTGGTAAAAAGACATTATTCAGAAAGAACCAATCAGGAGAGAGTGGGCAAACAGGAATAGAAGTTCTCACTTTGGGCCTCAGGTTTCAGGCTACCTTGGCTTGAAGGTGGGGTTTTACAGGGGACCTGCCCCTATCTGCCTAGAATTTCTCTGCCTCCACCCTCTATCAAAAGTAGTGACAGATACATAACAGGTATTCAAGAAATATGTGATTATTAATTGTACAAGTGGACAATGAAGTAATCAAGGGTAATATTTAAGTTTTGGGGCAGGGAGTTTTATTAGTGGACATTGCTGTCCATTATTGCCATAAAAATCTAAGAATGAGGGCAAATGATGTGTTCAATTTTGAACACCTTAGAATATTAAAATTAAGAAATTGAGTATATGGGATTGTAACTCAGCAAAAAAAAACTTGATGACAGTACAGATTTAGTAGTAATTGGCATATTGAAGACAACTGGAAAAAATAAAATGGAAGAGATTTTTCAGGGATCATGAGTAGAGAAAAACAAATGAGGAAACTCAATGGGGTAGTAAAAATTAAAGGCCAAAGTGAAGAGATTACAGATACTAGACAGTAGTTAAACTTTTCAAACAGTGTGAAGAGGTCAAATATGTTTCCAAATGAAGACAGTCCAAATATATAGATTTGAGGAAAAAATATATAGATTTATATGTTCTTATATATGTATAAATTTTCTATATATTTATGTACTATATAATTTTATTTTTTTAAGGGAAAAATATAGATTTATATAGACAGTATAAATAAGGATTTGAGGAACATTATTGACAAACTTGACCTAATTAATATACATTGCACCCAATAACTGTAGAATGTACATATTTTTCCAGTACGTGAAACAATTATAAATATTGGTAATATATTTGCATAATGCAAATTTCCTTACATTCCAAATAATTTAAATTATAATAGAAATATTACATAAATATTAAATAAATATTGTAGAAACTATACAGTATATTGTCTCACAAATGTGCAATTAAGCTAGAAATCATTAAATACAAAAGGTGATTAGGAAATACTTTTCTATGCAGAGACTAATAAACACTTCTATAAAAAAGTATCAAAGAAGAAATCACAATTAAACTTAAAAAATACTTTCAAATATTTAGAATTAGAAAGAAATATTATATCTTCAAACATGTGGGTTGCAACCTAGAGGGAAATTCAAAACTTTTTTAACGCATATATGATAAATAAAGTTTTAAAATCAGTATGCTACATATCAATGTTAAGAAATTAGCCAAACAACAAAAAATTCAAACTAAAAATGTAGTAGGTAATAGGAAGAAAATAACAAACATAAGAGCAGGAATTAATCTAATAAAAAGCAAAGCAAAACAGAAGCTCTTAAAAAACAGCAATTTAGTTGTATTAATTCCTGGACATACTGAGCAAAAAAGAGAGATAGCAGAGAGTAACTAAAATCAGGAAGAAAAAAGTGGGTGTTAAGTAACTTCATCAGACACTGAAAATATCATAAGCAAGTAGGATTAATTATAACTCAGCAAAATTTACATTAAATAAACAAATTCCCAGAGAAATAATACATAAAAGCCACATACAAAGAGAAAATCAGAATAATTTTATAATTATAAAATAAATCTGTAACTAAAAACCTTTGTAAAAACAAGCTTTTCAAACCATGAATTTGAGTATGTATTTATTAAAAACATAATCTTACATAAATTATTCTTGCTTGGTATGGCATCAGCTTTGATAATAAAATTTAACAAGAGAGTTATCACAGTGGAAAATTAGAGTCCAATCTCACAAACATAGATGCCAAAATCTTAAATAAAATAGTGGCAAACCAAATCCATCAATATATAAATGAACATTAAATCACAAATTGAGGTTATTCTGAGAATTAAAATTTGGTTTAATATTCAACAAAAGACCAATGTAATTATTTTTGTGAACAGAAGAAGGAAGAAAAAGTACACAATTATATCAATAGATGCAAAATACTTCAATGTTATTATTCATTAATGTAAAAATATTTAATTAACAAAGGATAAAAGGGAACTCTTCAAATTTATAAGAAGTATTTATAAAAATTCCAGAGCAAACATCATACTTCAATTTTAATGTTAAAACTTTATTTTTGAGGTTAGGAAAATGTCATGAATAGCCACTGATAACACTATTTAACATTTTACCAGAATGTTAGAACACTTGGTATCTTGAACTGGAGTATAATTTCACGAGTTTTCACTCTGGTATAACCTATTGAGTTGTGCATTTATGTTTTGCACTTTGCTGTATGTAGGTTACATACGCCTCCCTCCTCCAAATTCGAGTGTTGACAACAAATTACTATCATTTGCCATGCGGTAAAAAGTCTTCAAAAAACATACATTGGACTATTCCTCACCAAGGAAAATGGTCCGTACTTGTTAAATTCAGTTGAACAAACCTGAACTTAAGCATACACATTTTAACTTGGGTATTAAACAAAGAAAAATGTGGTATAAAAAGGTGTTGCCTTAGAGAAGCAACTTATTGGACTACAGGAAATAAAGAACTAAAGAGAAACAAAGATATCCTGACAACCATAATCATTCATGTCCTGGGGCTCTATTTAATGCTCTTCCTGACTATGCTATCTCCATGCCAGGAACACTGTAGAACTAAGTTGTCTTACTGTAACCAATATTCTCTATCATTGGATCAACACTCAGACTCCAAGGGAAGTCATTTTAATTAAAAAAAAAAATAAAAGTAGCAAAATTACCTTCACTTTAAAGATCCTTTTTTGCCCTAAAAAAATTGTAGGTAGTTCATTTAATAAATCTTCATGCACCCCAAGATGGTTGCATCATCTGTCATTCTTCATGTCTCCAGTCCATATAACCATAATTTCTAATCTTTAAAAACAGATATATTTTATTAAAGAGATTTAAGTCTTTTAAATTATATTTTTTACTGCTGGAGAGATAGTTGGAATTATTTGTAGCTATGTTCTAGGTAGGCCTTTGGGGAATAACAATTATAGTCTGCAGTATAATTTTCAGTGTTTCAAGAAGGAAGATGCAATGTACATGTATTTTTAAAGTATAAGTTAAATGAAGGATAAGAGCATTAGAATTTGAATTAACAAAGTGCTGTATTTTTTGAGTAGTCAGTTAGCAGGATCAAGGTAAGATAACTAGACATGTTACCAGGCTGGCTACTAGATGATAAATCTAATTTATAATGAATTTAGTAAGTATTATGATAGACACTGTGATAGGCCTCCTAGATCCCCCTATAATGAGAGACATTACCCAGCTGCTGGAAATGTAGTAGGCAGATAGTGTTCAGTTGTCAACTCGTTTGGTCATTGCCTGTCTTCTGGGAGCTGTCTAGCCAAGCTCATTCCAAGGGTGGTTTTCGTCAGAAACTCTTCAATGTTTGCCATGTTGACACGTTGACCCAATACAGAACAATGCTGAAAGGTAATTTGCTCCAAAACCCTTCCCCTAATAGGTTTGGCTGAGACTGTAATTGGGTTTGCATTGCAGAGGTGAACTTCTTTTTAGAGTCTACTTCCTACAAAACACAACCTATTACAAGGCTCACAGACTTAAAAGGACTATAGCAGTATAACATGTTCAAGACTATGAAGCCTAAGTGGTCTTTCTCAATACAAGTTAAGTGAGTACATATATCAGTGTATACCTATTTTCCTGTAGTCACAGGCTTCAGAAGTCCTAACTGAAACTTGGCAGTTAGCATGGAACAATAATGTAGCTACAACTTATACAACACTTATTCTGTGGCAAATTTCTGCAGGTTTGTATATGTATTTATTCCATAAAAAATGTTATGAAGTAGGAATTATTATTATCATAATTTAATTTACAGAGAAGAAAATGGATACCATACATACTGATGAACTAGCCCAGGTTATAAAGACAGAGAATGACTGACTCAGGTTCAAGCTGCTGCTTGACTACAGAGTTCTCTCTCGTTAGCATAAATGGCAAGCCATTTACAGAAAGCACATTGTGAAGTTTTTTTTTAGAGAAAATATTTTTGAAGTACTGTTCTGAAATGGTTATTCAACTTTAGGAGTTATTTATTAGAATAGTTTGATGATTGAAGCAATGTTTTGGTGCTTGAAATTAATTTTAAGGAAATGTCATTGATTATTACAGTTTATCTGAGATAGGTCTGTAAACATATTGATCACTATTTCTAGGCCTTCTATCCACTTGTACTTATGAAACTAGATGACAAGAAACCAAAAGGAATACTTTTAAAAAACCATTTTATATGCGTTAGCTTATTTAATCTTCCCAATACTCTTTGAGTTACCTGCTATTTTTAGATGAGGAAACAGACCTAGTGAAGTAAGCCGACCTGTCTACAGTCACATAGCCACAGGACATCAGTGTAGAGCTGAGATGTGAACCCAGGCAATCTGGGCCCACACCTGAGTGCCTAACTACTCTATATACTGCCTTTGAATATGATCCAGTCTAAAATTCAATATTTATAGGCCAAATAGACATTCTCCATCCAGACCATAACAATCTATTATATAGCCCTTAAATCTCGTCATACATATTGTGTGCCAATAGGAATATTTTTGATTTAGTGTCTGTGTTTGCAAGTGCGTCTAAATTTATTTTAGAGTCAGATGACCTGGGTTCAAATTTCAGTAGTGCCACTCATGTACTGTAAATGGCTCAACTTGTGGAATCTCGGTTTTCTCGTAGGTAAAAGTCAACTCATGGTCTTTTTCAGGATAAGTGTGAAGATTAGCTGACATGATGCAAATAAAGTGTGCAGTACAGTGCATGGCATATAGTGAGCACCCAATATAGTCATTGATTATTATTAACATCTGTATTAGTACAACTGAAGCACCAAGTTATCTTCAAGTTTGAGAGTGGACTTTAACAATAAGAAAAAATGTGAAAAACCTTCTATTCAGAACCTTCTAAATCATGTAGTGAATCATGGAACATTTATTCTTCATCACCTCATATAAATCTAAACAGAACAATAATGTATGAATTAACTGTTTCTAACCCAATCCAGCTTGACGAGCTAGAAAACCCTAGGAAGGCAGGAAAACCCTAGGGAGCTGTGCTCTCAGCTCAATCAATAAGAGCTGTCTAACAAGGGAAAAGCCATTTCACCCTCTAGGTCCTCAATTTTCTCATCTATATAATTAGGACTACATTAGATAAACTCTAAGTTTCCCTTAAACAATAATAGTCCACAATTCTTATGCTAAGTATTCTGACACTAAGGTCCAAAGTTCATGTCCCTCCAATTTTTAAATATACTAGAAAGTATAATTTTAAGAAAAAAATACACCCGTGTGTGTGTGTGTGTGTGTGTGTGTATGAATATACATAATGAGATTAATAAAATGTTAATGAATCCATTCTGGGGCCACACAGGACATTTAGGGAAGAAAAATATCTGGCAATGATAATTCTTTGGAATGCTCCGTACCTCTCTGTTTAATTTATTAACAAAACAATCAACATCTGGAGAGAAAATGCAAAATGCCACCAGTTTTGAATCATTTTACCCTAGGGCATGGCTATCACTCAGTTTCACCATTACCCACATTATCTAAATTGCTTGAACATGTTTATGCACGGTTAATGGATTGTATTGTAAAGAGTAAAGTTGGCCTGGACATAAATCTGGTGGCAGACCACATTTGATGATGACTGCGTTAATAGCGTTTACGCAAGAATTCCTTTTACACATCAAGCCGACTCACTGGCAAAGATATTCCTGAAAGATGGAGTTTTCAAAGGCTTGGGGAAGATTATTGAGAATGAATGAAAAACACTTATATTTGATTTTCTAGTGAGAAAATTCAATGTTTATAGAAAATGTTGAAGATATGTAAATAAAGAAAAAATATTCCATGAAAGCAATATGTAGAAGATACAATATCTACCTTATTAGTTTTCTTTGGTTTTCATGCAAAGCCACATAAAGTTTTCTTAACAGTGGGGTTTTCAGGGCCCAGACCTATTCTTTAGTGTTGGCTGCAAGTCCTACTTTGTCCAAGGTGCTTCCTTAACTCCTGGTTCTTATACCTAGTGATCTCATCCATCTCTGAAATTACTGTCACAACACATTAGGCATTCTCTTTATGACTTTGTTCTGTCACCATAACATACATTGTTTTCTCAGCCTACTCTATAATTCCCAGAGGCCGGGAACCAGATGTTGTATATTTTTCATATCTTCCACATTGCCTTTTACAGTGATGTATACATAAGAGGTGCTCATGAGTGAGAAAATAAAGAAAATAAATGAATTATAATGAATTAATTGGCAGTGCCAATGACCAAACTTTACCTAATCTTGTCAAATTGGTGCCACTTTTTCATTCAGATGATGCCAAAAGTCTAGCCAAAGGAAATTGCTATTACTCCAAAAACCCTATTTTGAGGTGGCTTTTTCTCTTTTCTACCTCTGCAGAGCTACTTGATACTTTACATTTGTGGTGTGCTTATCATTTTAAATGTAACTTTTCACACAGAATCTTGTCTAATTTTGACAATAAGCCAGTTGTGTATTCAATAATTTAATTTTGCTGATTGTTTTAGAATCAATTACTGAATATAACATCTAGAGATATGTGTTTGGGAAGCAAAACAAGACAAAAGCAACAAACACAGAAAAATGTGGAGGATTCTCAAAACATGTGCTCAATGTTGCCTATCACATCTTATTTCTAGAAGCAGTCATAGGCATAGGAGCAAAAATTGAAAGGCAATGGTTTTCAATTATTTTTAACCCTTGAACTCTTAAACGATAGGTAAAGGGCTGGGCGCATGGCTCACGCCTGCAATCCTAGGACTTTGGGAGGTCGAGTCAGGTGGATCCCGAGGTCAGGAGATCGAGACCATCCTGGCCAACATGGTGAAACCCCGTCTCCACTAAAATACAAACAATTAGCCAGGCGTGGTGGCACGCATGTATAGTCCCAGCTACTCCAGAGGCTGAGGCAGGGGAATTGCTTGAACCTGGGAGGCGGGGGTTGCGTTGAGCTGAGATCGCTCCAGCCTGGTGACAGACCAAGACTCTGTCTCATAAAAATAAAAAATAAAATAAAATAAAAGACAGGTAAGGGTCTCACAGCAGTGCACTGTAACTCCCATGGGTAATACTTGCTCTCTCAGGTATCTGAAGAGGCGACAGGTTGCAGGATACATGGGATCCCACAGATGCCTACAAAGTCCTCCCTGATTTTTGTCTGCTTCCAGACACCAGGGTAGTGAATCTGATCTCCAGTTCAAAGTGCACCACAAGGATATAAAAGTGCTGGTCACCATCTACTATCACCCTCAAGACTCGACCATAAAATTCTGTTCTCTAAATTAAGCCATTAAGTCCTGAAGACAGCTATTAAAATACAAAGTGTGCCTTAACACATAAAATGATAGCAGATTATGATATAATTCTCTCTCATTTTTAGTTGAATACATTTAGATGAATTAATCAGGTTCTTTGCTGTTGCTTTAAAATCTATGATTACAGCTTTAAAACTTAGGAAAGGTCAGTTTTGAAACAAATTGAAGGTAGTAAGAAAGGCAATAATGAATTTAGCATATAGGGAATCACAGATAAATGTCCTATTGACTTACGATACATAACAAAATATTAATAAGGCTCTGTACAGTTGAACTGATGTGTCTAAATATGAGATTTAGGATGGGTTAATTAATTGGAATCTTACTTCATGGTGTTCAGGCTCTGGGACTTTTTCCTCACTTTCACCATTTATTTGTTACTCGGAGATGTTGTTGAGAGACAGGGAGTAGAGTCAAAACTAAATGGAAGTGGAAGTCCATTTCCAGATGTTCTACTTTGAACAGATTTGTCCTATTCTATGATCACATGCCCTTTATAACTTTGTCACCTCTGCCTTTATAATTTACATGTCCATAAAATTAAGTGAACTCAATTAATTCTCTTTTGAGACTTTGTTTTCAGAATTTCTTCTTCCCTCCCTCCCTCCCTCTCTCCCTCCCTCCCTCCCTCCCTCCCTCCCTTCCTTCCTTCCTTCCTTCCTTCCTTCCTTCCTTCCTTCCTTTCTTTTCTTTCTTTTTTAGACAGAGCCTTTCTCTGTCTCCCAGGCTGGAATGCAGTGGTGTAATCTTGGCTCACTGCAACCTCTGCCTCCCATGGCCAAGCAATTCTCCTGCCTCAGCCTCCCAAATAGCTGAGATCACAGATGTCCACCACCATGCCTAGCTAATTTTTATGTTTTTAGTAGAGACAGGGTTTCACCATGTCAACCAGTCTGGCCTTGAACTCCTGACTTCAGGCGATCCGCCGACCTTGGCCTCCCAAAGTGCTGGGATTACAGGCATGAGCCACCATGCCTGGCCTCTTTTCAGAATTTTGTAATGACTTGAAATAAATCTGTGATACCTGTCTTGTATGCATGTTTACAATTAGTTATGCCTTCAATTGATATAAAAATGATCAAAAAGTAGATCTATCTGCTAAGCCATTTGGGGTATTTAATGAGATGATGTTGAGTTGTCACAATTGACACTGCACAATTTTAATAACAAGCTACACTATACTTTTAAATTCTGACTATGTATAAGTTAAAATCCCATCCAGGTCATTGGCATAAACTCAGACTACGTTGAAACATAGCAACTGAATCCATCATTTGGAATAAATTAATAAAATATTCCTTGCAGAATTTCTAATATTTTATCATGTGTATTTATTTTCTAGCCTTTGCATGTTAAAAGCACGAAACTTGAAATAAAGACTCATAGAATATTATACAGGTTGCAAGTATTGGAGGATTCATTTCTCACATATACATTTATATTTTTGGCTTCTTTACTCGTATTTTAAGCTATTATTATAATTTTAATTTGGTCTCTACAGCAGAATATCTCAGAATCTGAGGATTTGCCCTTTTAGATCTGTATCTCTCATTCAGCCTAGTAAAGTCCTGTGTACATGTTCAATAATTTTCAGTAATTATATGGATTTTCCAGCTATTTTAGGTTCTACAAAAAGGCAGTTCAAATATTTGTTCTCCTAAATCTCTGAGCTGTGTCAAACCTAAAAATAGGTCGTAATGCATGTTTAGAAAAAAACTCTGGGTTTATGTTCCAATTAAATGATTAAATTTATTCTATTCAAATAAAACTTATTTTCAACTTGTAAGTTCTATGTAAACTAGATTCAAAGGAGATAATCTATTCCTTCTCTGCCTTCTCTTATTTCTTATTACTGGTAGCTTAGTACATGGCTTGATCCTTTAACTGTATCATGAAATTAGTAATTCATTATTTAACTTTATTATTATTCTTTAAACATTAGCTCTAACTCTATAAATATGATGTAAACTCCTTGAGGACAAGGACCATGTCTTACGCTACTTTGGTTCCCCACATTCTATAACTAAGATTAGTACAAAGTGGTGTAGTACATCTACCTTTATAGTTGTATTACTTAATATGTTTCCCAATTCTCCAATCAATAGGTCAGAGAAGAAGATGATATAACCTTAGTTTGATTGTCAGGGGCCTATATATTATTCACATTATATTTCCATAACTCTTTGCCTAGGATCTTTAAGATAGTAAGCTTATAATAAGTAACTAGCAAGTGGGAGATCTTGCATGATTATGCAGGAAGGCAAGTGAGAGGCAAAATTCCACCTCACTTTTCCAATCAGCAGAGGGTGAAACATTTTTGTGTGGGGAGGTTTTAAGCCTTCTTTCATACCCAGAATGCTCTGTCATTAATTGAGCCCCTACCTTTCTTTTAGGGTCTTAAGAGTAACTGTGAACTTAACTTGGCCTTTGGAACCGAAACAAACATAGTTTTATTTCTCTGCATATTTCTCTGTCTATGAGACCAGGCATACAGTTGAACAATACTGAGAATTAAAAACAAACAGTTAAAGTACTTGTTCTAGAAAATATTTGCTCCAAGAAGATAAGACTATGATTAAATAGTCTTATAGATAAGACTATAATTAAAATAGCTTTATATCTAGATTAACAACTTGATCATAAAAATTTACATTAAGACCTTGGCCTTACTGTATCCATCAATCCAATACTAGTATGACATAAATACTGAGTAATCCCAACTATTTGCCCTTCCTGCAGGACCTAACTTAAAATCACACAACTACTACCCAGACCCCAAATCCTACAACTACTCTTCTCTGATCTCTTTTTCAGATGCTACTAACAGGCTATAAAGGTGGTATTCTCCCTTACTGGAGTAGGTGTAAAAAACTTGGATTTACTTTATTAATACATTTCTATGATAAAATTTAGGGAGAGTCAACATCCAACAATTTTCTAAATCAGGCGGGAAATCAGTCATCAGAATTATATATTATAAGTGTCCTCATTTCTAAAAAAACAGCAAAATATTTTGCACAGCTAAGACATATCTCTATCAAATGTTATTTTATGAGATTTCAACACAGTTTTTACATTCTTGAGATAACAAGGCCTGGTGGGATCTTGCTTTTTTTGAGGTTAGATTATTGCATAGAAAGTTTTCATCAGGGAAATACTCTCTACCCTTCTAATGATTTTACTTAAGCATTACCATTGTGAAATTTATAAGAGATTAAGAGGTAAATTTTCATTCCAGAAGCATTTTGAAAGGGCAGAATAGTCATTCAAGATATACAATTATAAGAGAGGTTAACCATCTCTGCTCACTGCTATAATTCACCAAATGTATCACACAATAAAATTCTGTGATAACTCACTTTTCCTGACAAAACCTGTAATGAGAACAGAAAATGGAATAAATTCATCTATTCACTTGACCCAACCTGTAAGTAGAAAGGGGGTAAATGCCACAGAATTATACCTTCTAGAAGTCACCATCCAGCTGTAGTCTCATGGTTTTCCTTAGATTACTTAGCTATATATCTTTTATAAATCTTACCTCTCATTTCAAAAAGTTCACAAAGTCTAGTCAGCATTTTAGATAATAGTTATAGAATGTAACCTAGAAAAACATTTTGAATCCTGTTTTTTCTATTTTATATAGCATATAGCTTTCTAGCTTGCCTCAGAGTTACTAATTACATCACATGCTACAAAAGGATGATGATATGCAAACATTTGATAAACATCTACTATACATAGATAACTCTGCTAGCTGAATCATTAGTGAAATTTTAGTATTTTTTTAAAAGGCACTATGTCCATTCTGTCTTTATTGAGAGTGATGTTGGGGCTCAAAAAATACCCCAAAATGAAATCCTCAGAAGCAGCCTCAGAAGTAAAAGTTTTTATTTGACTTTCTTCTGCCCTCCTGTTTCTCAGGCCCATTCGAAAGTGCCTAGCCATAGAAACTAGAATCCTTCTTTCCAAAGGTAGATCATAGAGACCAGAATCCCTTTTCCTTAAACCATCCATAAAGCCTAAAGATAATATTTTAACTTTCCCTCACCTTTCTATGTAAAAACTATCCAAAAAGAAATTGTATGTGATCTACTTTGACTGTAGGTCATAAGACCTTTGTTCAGGAGAGAGTCCTATCTCATACCTAGAAGGAAAGAATTGCATACTCAGAGAGGCCAAGAACAATCTAGGCAGACATGCCATGCTGGGTTACCCTACTCCATCTAGCCGCATTAGATCACACCCTTTTTGCCCAATCATATTTCCGTACAGCTATCTATACTTTGTTGAGCCTACACATAAAACTAGACAATTTCTCTTGAACCTTTTTCATTCTATGAAGCCTTCTGTGTATACACATTAAATTCATTTGTATGCCTTTTCTCCAACTAATCTGCCTTAGGGGGATTGATTTTTCAGCAAAACTTCAGAAGGCCAAGGGGAACTATGACCCCTATAGTGATATCAAGAGGAACACAAGACAAACAGTCACAGTACTGTTCTAACTGGATTCTGCCTTCAATTCTTCCAAGAGCAAGCTCCTTAAAATCATCCATGTTCAGTTTTTCTTCTGAATATTAGATTAAACTAAAAGATTAGATTCATATCAATGTATGCAAAAACATCCAGGGCATAGCCACTTCATTGCACAATTCTTACTTTGTGATTTATGCAGGCCCTTTTCAGGGGCTGGCTATGATGTTTGTGGAATGTAGTTGTAAATGACACCAGCAGGATTAAGCTCTTTTACCTAAAATGTCTTGACTTGTCTTGTTCTATAATAAGGTATTTTTAGTAATTTATTAAACTACTAGACTAAAAGAGTGGTTCTCAAATAGTAGGAGAGGGGAATTTTTCCCATCTTTCCCAAGAAGACATTTGGCAATTCCTTGAGAAGTTTTTTTCTTTTCTCTCTCTTTTTTTTTTTTTTTTTTTTTTTTTTGAGAGGGAGTCTTGCTCTGTCGCCCAGGCTGGAGTGCAGTGGTGGGATCTCCGCTCACTGAAAGCTCCACCTCCCGGTTCATGCTGTTCTCCTGCCTCAGCCTCCGGAGCAGCTGGGACCACAGGCACCCGCCACCACGCCCGGCTAATTTTTTGTATTTTTAGTAGAGACGGGGGTTTCACCATGTTAGCCAGGATGGTCTCGATCTCCTGATCCGCCCACCTCGGCCTTCCAAAGTGCTCGGATTACTGGCGTGAGCCAGCGGGCCCGGCCGAGACGTTTTTAATTATCACAACTAGGGTTAGTTGTGATACTAGCATCTAGTCAGGAGAGGCCAGGGATATTGTGAAACATCCCACAAACTACAAGGTCACGTTCCACAGCAAAACATTATGTGTCCTAAAATATCTGTAGCTTTATAGTTGAGAAATACTGAAGTAAAACATCTCTAAGATCCCACTTCAAATTCTATAAATCTTCATCTAACTCTTTTTTCTCTATGTGATTCTTTTCAGCTCATTTTTATATCAAATCACACATTTATGGACAACAGCATTGAGTTATTTGTTGGAAGATAAAAGTTTTAATTACCCTGGTATAATTTTTTTCCTGACCTAGTCTAACAGATCCCTAGCATAAGAGCTTATAATTGGATACACAAACAATTATACAAATAAATTACTAAAAATACCTTATTATAGAACAAGACAAGTCAAGACATTTTAGGTTAAAGAGCTTAATCCTGCTGGTGTCATTTACAACTACATCCCACACACATCATAGCCAGCCCCTGAAAAGGGCCTGCATAAATCACAAAGTAAGAATTGTGCAATGAAATGGCTATGCCCTGGATGTTTTTGCATACATTGATATGAAAGGGATCTTTATTTCTGCAATTGGAGTGTACTGGACAATTTGATTTGGGACAGGTTGCAGGCCAAAAGTGATTCACGGAGGGAATTACATGGTATTTGGTAATGCTCAAGACCTAGGTACTGGGAACCAGTCTTGGGCTACATAGATAAGACCAAATGTGATTTAATAACATTTGCAGGCTGTGCACGGTGGCTCATGCCTGTAATCCCAGCACTTTGGGAGGCCAAGGCGGGTGGATCACCTGAGGTCAGGAGTTCAAGACCAGCCTGGCCACCATGGCGAAACCCCGTCTCTACTAAAAATACTAAAATTAGCTGGGCATGGTGGCGCGTGCCTGTAATCCGAGCTACTCAGGAGACTGAGGCAGGAGAATTGCTTGAACCCAGGAGGCGGAGGTTGCAGTGAGCCAAGATTGAGCCATTGCACTCCAGCCAGAGCGAAAGAGTGAGACTCTGTCTCAAAAAACAAACATTTGCAAAGACTTTAAAAGTTTGAGTTCAAGCAGAGTTGCTCTTAACATCAGGTGATAATATATGAAAGCTATGGAAAGAGGACCATCTCTGCACCTCTGTATGAATACCTGTTCTGCTCTGGAATCTAAGAGCTCTCAGGAGTAGAGGCACTTTGGACTCTCCCAGTGAGCCCCAATAGCGTGTGCTATTTTCAGAAGCTTCACTAGAAGAGGGACAAAAATGTATGACTAGGCACAAGAACAGGAGAGGAGAAACCCACAGAAGTAGACAGTGCAGCATGAATGCCACAAAGGAGTCTCCTGAATGGAAACTTGCCCCATTAGAATTTTTTATAAAAGATGTACTGGAATGTAATTAGCATACCATAAAATTGACCCACTTAAAGTATAAAGCTCAGTGGTTTTTATTATATTTAAAAAATTGTGCAAACCTCAACACTATGTAATTTTAGAACATCATTATCGCATTCAAAAGAAACTTCATAGACATTTGCAGTTGATTCCAATTCCCCATTCTCTGGTCCCTGAGGCTGTGGCAACCACGAATCTACTTTCTGTTCTTGTAGACTTCCCAATTCTGGAATTTTCATATAACTGGAATCATAATATGTGGTCTTTTACGTCTGTATTGTTTCATGTAGCATAATGTTTGCAAGATTCATCCATGTTGTATACCATTTATCAGTACTTCATTTCTTTGCATTGCTAAATAATATTCCACTGTATGGATATATTACATTTTGTTTATTATTTCATCAATTGATGGCATTTTGGTTGTGTTCATTTTTGGGGTATTATAAATTGTACTGCTATGAACATTCATGTATAAGTTTTTAGGTGGACATATGGTTTTATTTCTTTTGGGTGTATACTTTTGAGTGGAACTGACAAGTCATTTGGTAACTCTATGTTTAATATTTTGAGGAACTGCTGAACTTTGTTCCACAGAGGCCACACCATTTTAAAATCTCACCAGCAATGTGTGAGAGTTCTGATTTCTCCATATCTTTGTCAATTATTGTTGGGCTATGCCTTGTTTATTTTTGACATTAGTGGGTGTGAACTGATGTCTCGTGGTTTTGATTTATATTTCCTCAATGACTAATAATGTTAAGCACATTTTCCTGTGCATATTGACCATTTAAAAAGATCATCCTTGGCGAAATGATTATTCAAATTCTCGGCTGATTTTTAGATTAGACTATTTGTCCCTATATTGTTGAGTTGTAAGTGTTCTAAAAGTCTCTTAAAAGATATGTGATTTTTCCAATATTTTCTTTTATTATGCAGGTTTTTATACATTTGATAATGTCTTTAAAGCTGAAGAGTTTTTGATCTGGTATGTCCAATTTAATTTGATAAATCCTAGTTTTTTTCTTTGTTGCTTGTGCTTTTTGTGTTGTATCTATGAGTTCATTGCTTAATCCATTATGAAAATGTGCTGCTATGTGTTCTTTCAAGAATTTTACAATTTTACCTTCTACATTTGGATTTATGATCTATTTTTAAATCTCTGATTTATTTGACTTTGTATATGGTATGAGATATTTAACAGTAGTTCAAGTTAATTTTTTTTTTGAGACAGGATGTCGCCCTGTCTCCCAGGCTGGAGTGCAGTCATGCCATCTCTGCTCACTGCGACCTCCACCTTCCAGGTTCAAGAGATTCTCATGCCTCAGCCTCCCAAGTAGCTGGGACTACAGGTGCTATGTGACTATGAATATGTCAGAAATTTTCAGAGCCCCTCTACACATTTCATTTCCTTGATTTAAAAAAAAAAATTTAGAAAGCCTCTTGTTTATACCATCTTGTGTTACCACCTCAGACAGCTGCACAGTTAAACAATTGTCACTGATTATTTTTGATGAATATCCTGGGGACAAGTCTTTTCTCACTAAGGAGCTCCAACTCCAACCCAGGACAAATAAAGACAAACCATGTGAGTGAGACTTTTCTTGGGAAATTTCATGTGAGTCATGCAGTGCTGTAGAGATTAAGTTTCTAGGGAGCTCAAAACCTGTTTCCCTCTCTGGTGGCTGCTAGGCTACAGTTTTTAACAGATACCGTGTTTCTAAGACAGTTGTTTTAAGACCATGGAACTGAGAAGAAGGAGATGGGAATGGGGCAAGTGAAAAATGCCACAAAACTTGTTGTTCTTACAGAGATTCAGACATTTTTCTTTAATAAGTACTCATAGAATTGTTGCAAGCATTTGGTTAATTTTCAGAGTTTTGAAAAAGTTGATTTTAATAATTTTTTCCAGTGTTCTCATTGCTTTTATGGAGAAGCAGATTTTTAGACATCCTTACTTCAACATTCTGGAAGTACTCTTCTGTTCCTTTAGAACTTGAACAAAAATTATGCCATTTCTTTTGATCTCCAATTAGGAAGAGGATGGGGAGAATAGACTGAGAATACCCTCTCTAGGAGGAGTGCTACCTATTTTAAGAAACATAAAAATTTCCATCAGTTTCTATGTAGTCTCTACTAGGCTGCAGAGAGCTCAGTAATGAACCCTGGTTTTTATGCATTCTTTATGCCAGCAGACAAGAGTTAAGGCAGGGCCTGAAAGAAAGCAGATGAACCAAAGAGAAAAAATGACCTCATTCTGCACAGCCATGTTCCTATATTCCCAGGATGGAAGCACCTGTGCAGGTTACCCTTTGTATGAGAGAAAAAAAATCTTTCTTAAAACCTATCTATCTCTGAGAATTAGGCTTTGTGTTTATAAAGGATGCATGCATGTGTATGGGTGTGTGTGTTTTTGTGTGTTTCTGTATCACACATTAATTTACATTGTACACAAATGTATGGACAAGATGCAGCTTCTTTACTTTGTTTATAACAGACCTGATCTTTCTCATAAGATTTACACCTGAGTATAGTGAGAAAATAAAATAAAACAACTATATTTGGTCAATCTGCTTTAAAACTTGTTAGGACTCAATAGCTTAAATAGACTATTTAGGTTTACATTGAACTGTTTACTCAATATTCCATATTTATCTCCTCCACTTACAGCTACTCTCAGATAATATATGAGTAATGAGGAAAGAGTTTGACTAACCTAATGGCAGTTAGGGAAAGGACATTCTTCATCCCTTGCCTGGGTGACATTCTCTGAAATATGCTTGACCTTAGTTCCATCTCTGGCATCTCCTGAATGATTTGAGCAGCAGCAGCAATCTGTATTTTTGCACTCAATCAGGGACTGCCAGATGACTCAACTTCCCCTTTTCTCTCTTGCCTTTTAGTCTCATTGGGTACTTATTTCAGACTCTCTAATCCACATCTCTGTCATGGCATCACCAACTACTCCACCACTCTATGCCCCATGGGAGGCAAGCTGGTTATCAATGGAACATTCACATGGCAGCATAGACTAAGGCTCAGAAATATAACAGAGACCCCCATCTCTTTCTGACCATGCTGTTCCACTAGATTAACAAATTGATACTCTTCTTATTTTGGGTTGGGGTCACCCATTTTGTTAAGAGATTCTGCAGACCAATCTTCTTCTAGAGTTTCCAAAAATAAATACATCCAGAGTCTCTCTGTCCTCTATTTTCATCAAATTATCCAATACACCTCCTCTTCTCCCTTTCAGTAGGCTTGTGCTAAACAGGGGCTAAACAAACTTAGAACACCTTACCTCCTTTAAATGTGACTGGCTTTTATTCGTATTATTTCCAAGCATACTATTTTGAATGCCAGAAAATTTTTTAGATCTCTCTGTATTGCAACTACCACAATCCTAATCCTATCTTCTACCCTGGATGTTTGATATTTAAGCATGACAGAAGAGAGGATCTGGTATGTTGAAAAACAAGAGAAAAGCATTTTACTTTTTTCTACTTTTTAAAAATTAATAATTGATATGGTTTGACTCTGTGTCCCTACCCAAAATTCATCTCAAATTGCAATCCCCATGTACCAAGGGAGGGACCTGGTGAGAGATGATTGGATCATGGGGGCTGGTTCCCCTATGCTGTTCTTATGATAGAGAGTGAGTTCTCATGAGATCTGATGGTTTAAAAGTGGCACTTCTCCCTTCACTCACTCTCTCTCCTGCCACCACGTGAAGAAGGTCATTGCCTCCCCCTTGCCTTCCGCCATGATTGTAAGTTTCCTGAGGCCTCCCCAGCCATGTGGAACTGTGAGTCAATTAAACCCTTTTCATCATAAATTACTCACTCTCGGGTAGTTCTTTATAGCATGTGAAAATAAGCTACAATAAAATGCAATAATATTACACACATCTGTAATATGATCCAGAGAGACAAAAAGATGCTTTGACTGATGAAGCCAAACATATTGCATTGTGGTAAATATTATTTGATACAACCACCTTTATCCAAAAGCAGAAATCAATAATTCGAGGTTCCTGGTTTTAAATTGTAGTGCCAATTTCATATTTGTGAGTCCATTAAAACTTGATCTAATTCTCACAGGCTCTCCCTTTATACATTTATTACTAATGTATTTTATTGTGTGCTACGCATCATGCATTACACTTCACAACTCAACATACAAACTGCCTGAACTGAAATACATGTTGGTTAACATTAGTGTTTCAGCCTCCTGAGGAAGTGTCATTTTTCACTGCAATTCAACTCTCTATTCTGGGTTTATATAACTCTCCTAACAAGATTATGAAACTCCTGAGAACAAAGAACAAATCTCCTAACTTTTTATATTTTCACTGTTGCCTATGATTAGGTAGAGGCTACTGTTGGGGAGCATAAAACACATACTGAATAATCTATTGATACTTAGAAACTTTGACTTCCCACAGATACCAATTTGGGATTCACATGCCTCCTGTTTTTTTTTTTTTTTCCTCTGTCTTCACTGTTGTACCTCCAACAACAAGATGAGGCATTTTATCCAATGAATAGAGCAGAAGCCTCAAATCTGGAAACTGTAGACCAATGTTTATAAATTGTGACCATCCTCTGGGCACACATTATAGAATTTACTGTGTTATGCCAGCAAAATAAACTATCCATCCTTACTGAAGACTTTTAGACAAGCATATCTAATTTGGCAGAGTCTTCCTTTTGTTGGCTTTTGGAATTCAAGGGTATGTAGGTGTGTATATGCATTTATCTTAGACTTCTCATCATTCGAAAGGACACTTTGAAAAAGCTTGACAAAATCAGAGGACCCTTAACCTTAATTATCAAAGTTTACCTCTACCATTATTCTTCCGTTAAATATACCAATATTTAACTCTCCCTGATTTTCTTTGTGGTATTTTTACCAGTGAAGAAGAAAATTCTC
Source organism: Gorilla gorilla gorilla (assembly GCF_029281585.2). Classification (NCBI taxonomy): domain Eukaryota; kingdom Metazoa; phylum Chordata; class Mammalia; order Primates; family Hominidae; genus Gorilla; species Gorilla gorilla. The sequence continues at coordinate 72,100,593 of NC_073241.2, forward strand.
CCACTACACCTTTCCTGGTCTCTGTAGTCCACTAAAGAAAAATGATCTAGATAAGAGTAAACAAACAATGTTATTGAACTTCTTATAAGCAATAACATAAATTTCTTTCAAATTAAATTTGGAAGCCACACATGCTTTCTTGGAAATTCCAGGAAATGAACTCTCCAATTCTTTCTCTGAATTAACTCCTAGGATATTCATTGGAACCTTTCTCATGTCCTCAGCCCTGTTTCCACTAGTGCCAGGTGAAGTATTTTAGCAGTGCAAAAGCTTTGAATATGGCTACAGAACACCTCAACCCGAATCTCAAGCCATAATACAGAAAATTCTAGAAAGCCCCTTTCAAATGGTCAGCAAAGGGTGTGTATTTCAAGAATAAATCTAAATAAACTAATGAGAAGCAGAAATAAATAATTGGGGTACTGAAGCCAAACTAATTGCATCAGGTACTGGGTCTGTTAAAAAGAAAGAAACAATGATGAGATATCATTAAGAAATTGTTCTGGGGAGCTAGCAACTCTATTCACAAATTGAATGACAAGATTGTATAAGGAAATGAAAAAAAAAAAGATATGAAATTGATACTGTTAAACAGAGTCAATCAGCCCTTTCAATAACTTCCTGACCCAGAACACAGGATGTAACACTTTCCTATCAATCACTCACATCTACCTGTTGGTTGCCATGCCTTTCTCCCTTTTATTTGGAAAGTTTAAATCATCACAGGGGAAGTTGAACCAGGTATCAACACTTGAAGTACTCACACCATTAATGTGCTTTTCAATTTTCTTTTCAATTTCATCTTTTTCCACATTATGCCCCTGAATAATTGAAAACAAAATTTTATAAATTACAAATCCACATGAAATCTCTGTGTACAATAGTCATTTAATTAGTCAAGCCTTTCTGTTGTTGTTATCATTAATAGAGTAATTGGTGTTTCTATTGCATACTCTGCATTCTGGTGTACTCTGATGGGAAGTCAGAGCTGCTGTTCTTTCATGGGAAATAGCCAGACATCTGGGCACTGTCTTCAAACGAGAATAGCACAGGAATGGAATTGAAAATTCTGTCTTCATCATTTTGGCAGTTTTCAAAGAGACTCGCTCATATTGAAATTCTTGAGGTTTTAGGGAGAAATTCTGTGCTATTTACACCATGCCACTCAATCTGTTCTTCCATTTATCCCATGTGAAGAACCAGATCCTTTTTCACAGAGCCTGAGTTACACTACTGTCTTCATTTCCGCCTAGCAAGAAATTCCAGCGACTTCAACCCACAAGCTTAACAATTTTCAGTCCTCCACTAAGCCTCGCCAAGGTAGGTTAATTTTTAGGAGGCTCCATATATCCTGAAAGGTGGGGATTGCTATAGACCCAGCTCACCATGTGCCCACAATCTTTGCCTATGTATGGAAATGTATGCCTTGTATAAAAAGCCCCAACCACCTGCCTTACTTACTAAATGGACATTCAGCTGCTCTTTGGGAACCTGAGCTTCAGTCTGATTGACAAGAGTCCGTATCTTGTAACTCATTCTTATCAGCTCTCATTCCTAAGAGGTTAGACTCTGTACTTCACACACACAACTAGTTATAGCCCAGTTACTGACTCAGCATATCACCTCAGCCATGAGCAGTATTATCTATTCTTTGTAACAATCCCTCACAATAAACTCTGGCATGCTAATCCAATCCAATGCAAGCTGGTCCTAATCCAGTGCAAGTTTTGATGACTGATTGTGCATAGCTGGCAATCCCAATGTGTCCCTGGGCATGCTATGTTGGGCCTCAGTCCACTTACTTTCCTTGAGGACCTGATGTGGAGTCCCTGTGTTCTGCAAATCCAAGCCCATCTGCTATTGTTATTACCAGCATAGATAGATTGAATTTAATTTCTTGACCAAATTTCTCCTGTGGCCTTCACATGGTATATTATGGCATCTCAAGTAAATAGGCACATAGCAATGTATAAACATATTACCTTGAAATTTAACATAAGAGGCTTTTCCCAAATTTATTATACTTTCTAGATACGAGTCACTCATTCACTCAATAACATTTTCCTAGGCCCTTTAACAGGTCAACAAGCAGCAAAAAATCAAGTACTCTATCTTCCAGTATTGGATTTTAAAAAATATGAATAAGAAATTGAAGTTTTAAGAAGAAAAATGAGACATTCAGTTTTACGAACTTCAGAATTGGCTACTTGAAGCTTTGGTTATGCAGATTGCTTGGGTGACTGCTAATACGTTGATGCTAGAATTTAGAAAGACTAAATCTAACTCTGAGCCTCCCCCGCCATTCCCCATGCAACTACAATATACTCTGCATATATTCCCCGCCCCATGCAATCTACATTCTGGAAAAACCAGATCACATATGTCTTCCCAAATGTTTTACCAATGTCTTCAGGCTGCATCTTCTGCCTGGAATGTTCTTTCCACCAATTTCTACCTAGGCAACTTTTCTCCTGGGACTTCTTTTTCTGTGATACCATCACCTCAAAGAGGCTTATCAGCAAATCCAGATCCTCAAGCTTGGTAAAACCAGCACCATCACCTATCTATTTCTTTTGTGTAAAGCCATCTCACAATACAGTCCATAGATAAAGCAATTGACAAAAGATGCCTTGGACCTGAGTGGGTGTTTATTATGGTTTTGAAACAATTGACATGAGAAGCTGGTTATTTTCTTCCATCTTCCCTTACTTAAGCATTCAAGTTACTAATAGATACCTTAAACTAATGCACATGTCTTGTTACCAATCCTTAAGAAATACTTAATATTCAAAAAGGAACAAATGTACATTTATCCCAAGAAACCTATAATGTTGATTAATATTTGTAAAAGAAATGAAAATATACTCTCTCACAGACAAGTGGTCTGTGAACAGAATCAATGCTGTACTAGATAGTGAAGAAAGAAAAGATTGTATTTCTCCTTCTTGCAGTCTCTTAATTTTCCATTAAACTGCCTTTCCCAAGCTCTGATAACTCTCTGATCTATCTCTCCCCAAATCAGGCATCTATTCCCCCATTATTCCTATTGAAAATGGCAGAATTATTTTCCATGTGCTAGGTCTTATGCCCTTGGGAACTGGTCTTCAGCGTCATTAACCATGATAATTATTTTAATATTCATCTTGTGCTGTCAGGAAAAAAAAAAAAAAGGAAACACCCCTTCTCCTAGGGTCACTCTTTTCTTTCAGACATTATATGAATGTCATTTTTAGCAGTTCTTTAGAAAATACCTCAATCGCATTTTGTTCTTAATATTTATCCTCAGTATTATTTAGCTCAGCTCAGTACGAAATCATATTTAAATGGCTCTTTTTTTGTATTTAAACATCTTTAGACAGCTCAAAAAGTCCTCATTATAGAGTCATAGTTTTGATATTTCTTACATGGCTTTTGTTCTATTTTGTTTGATTGCACCTAGTTCTCTGTCACCAAAGGGCACTTACTAATTGAATCTCCTGCTTTAAGTTTAACACCTTCCAAAGTGAGTAAGCTTTAAAAATCTCTATTTTATATCAGCAAAATTCAGCCATCATGTGTTCAATGTGAACTATTCTTTACTGTTCCTCATAAGACTGCTCTTTACCTTAATTGGGAGGGAGGCTTCTTTATAATCTCCCACTGATTTGCTTTGGCTTTTTTTAGTACTGTCAACTCTACTAACATGAGAACATTAATTAAATGTGGCTGGTGACAACAGGCTTTGTGGGGATTCTGTAAAATTCATATGTCCTATGTCAGTGATTGACAAGTGAGAGTGCATTAGAATCACTGAGCAAAACTCAGTTTGCTGGGCCCTAGTCCTGTATTCCTGATTCGGTAAGCCTGGATTTGCTCTAAAAAGCTATATTTCTGACAAACTCCAAGCAGATGCAACTGGTCTGGGAACCACACTTTGAAAACAAATGTTCGTAGAATCCAGTCTCAATATACTCTAATTATAATTAACTAGTCTAACAGGCAATCAATATCCTAAAAAGTGCAGGTGATTGGGGAAAAAAAATGCTATTGGAAGGGCATAGAGGCTCATGCCTGTAATCCCAGCACCACTGAGGCGGGTGGATTGCTTGAGTCCAGGAGTTGGAGACCAGCCTGGGCAACATAACGAGGCCCTATTTCTGCCAAAAATTAAAAAAAAAAAAAAAAATAGCCGAGTGTGGTGGCACAAGCCTGTAGTCCCAGCTACTCAGGAGGCTAAGGTGGGAGGATTACTTCAGTCCAGGAGGTCGAGGCTTCAGTGAGCCAAGATTGCACCACTGCACTACAGCCTGGGTGACATAGCAACACCTCAACTCTAAGGGAAAACAAAAAAGTGCTATCACTTCCTTCACGATTCTCAGCAATTTCAGTATACTAGAATGATCTGGGGGAGCTCTTAAACCTCTGGAATCCCCAGTCAATTAAATCAGAATTTCTGGGGTTGGATCTCAGGCATTGGAAGTTTCTAAAATGTCACAGGCTATTCCAATGTGTGGCCAGTGCTGAAAACCATTGCCTTACTTTAAGGAGTATTTTCCACAGGTAAGTCAAATCAGTAAGTTTGGAAGTTGAGGGGCAAGTTAGTGTTTGTCTTAACTTACACTATGTGATTTACCAATAGAAAAAGTAGACACAAGCATATTTTTCCACACGTGCATATTTTTCCACACATGCTTTTTTAACTGCTGGGAAAGTAAATCCATCACTTTCCTGCGAATTCATGCACATTGAGAAATGTGATTTAAATCAACGGTCCATTCAATTGTCTATTACTGTCTTTTCTTCCTCAGTGGGATCTCTCATAATTGCTCCTTAGTTTTCATTTCCATACTCAATAAATTATTGAAAATAATAGCTCATATTATGCTGGTCTTGTGGGAGAGGGAGAAATGGCTAGGTTCAGCTGTGAAAACCCAAGTTTAAGCAAACTGAGGAAACCAAGCCTGGCTTATCAATGTTACATAATTTCCTCAAGATCTTATGGTTAGTACATGATGGATGTAACAAACATTATTTTTAATTTCACACATTATTTCATTACAAAAAATTAAATGAGTGCTAGTTAGATGCTAGGCAGCAGTGTAGACACTGTGGATGCTCTTTACTAAATCAATAAATACTTGTTAAATAATGCTCAACTATATGGAGGTGGAATATACATGAGACTCATGAAGAAATGGCACCATCTTTGTTAACATCGATCCAAAGAATGTGTACAGGGAAGGCTCACCAATGACTTAAAGATGATCAGGCACAAGAATGCCACTCTTTAATTCATTATTTAATTTACTCTTGGTAGTATTCAAGTGGAAATTGGAATATCAGAATCATCACAGAATCAGGAACCTCAATGGCCTTTTTTTCCCCAGCCTTTCTCCTAATTTAGTACACCAATTATAAAACGTCTGTGACAGATGACAGTCCGGACTGGGCTTGAATACCTTGAATTAAGGGGCTTTCACTTCTGTACTAGACAGCCTGTTACATGGCTGGAAGCTCCAGTTGGTGAATTCTGCCCCAGATGGTATCCCAAATATATTAACACGCAAGCTTTTTCTTTTAAATTTAGTCTTAATATCATTTGTGGAACAAATTTTATTATTTCCTCTAAATCAGCAGTCCCCAAACTTATTGGCACCAGTGACTGGTTTCACGGAAGACAATTTTTCTATGGATGGTGGTGGGTATGGTTTCAGGATGAAACTGTTACACTTCAGATCAGGCATTAGTTAGATTCTCAAAAGGAGCACACAACCTAGATCCCTCACACGCACAGTTCACCATAGGGTTCGTGCTCCTATGAGAATCTAATGCTGCAGCTGATCTGATAGGAGGTGGAACTCAGGCAGTCATGCCTGCTGCCCCACTGCTCACCTCCTGCTGTGCAGCCCGGTTCCAGGCCACGGATCAGTACAGGTCCATTGCCTGGGTTTTGGGGACCCCAGTTGTACATGACAGTATTTCAATTCTGATTTCTTAGATAATAACTGCTCAGAGATTACTTGCCTCAATACTTCACTAAGTATTGGAAAATACTGTTTCTCTTTATATGGTCTTGCCTTTATCATCTCGTCATAATTTTTTTATTATAGTTGCTGCACCAACATTCATTTTTAGGCCTGATGTAAAAGTTGTTTGAACCCCGGTTGTACCCTGTCCCCTTTGATCTGGTTAAAACTTTCCATCCCTGTATGGTTGTTTCGGATATAGCCCATTTGTCCCTCATCTTACACACCAAAAGTCCAACACAGCTCACTGCTGCTGACCACAGTAAAACTTATAATTAACAACAGAATCATGTAAACAAGTTCTCCCTTTTGTATGTGTTTTCTTTAAACTAGTGAATCCACAAGTCGTGAGGGAAAGCTTAAAGATAATGTTCTTGGACCTTAATAAAGGTATAGTCCCACATATCCTTTCTCTACTCTCTGCCTGTTGGTTGAGTTCCCTGCCACCTCCAGACTTCCCATTGGCCCTCACAGGCACCCCTCTTCTCTCTGGGATCCGTAAGTAATACCTATCTTCTGTTTTATTTGTTTCGTTTTATCTTCTTATTGTGCCTCACATGGCAAACACACACTAACCTAACTTTCTCCCTGGACATTGGTCTCCTAGAGAGTGGCTACTTGTCTTGTTTTATGGCCACTCATAAAGACATCAAAATCAAATTAAAGAAAAATCACAACACATCTGGTTCAGATTTATATATTAACAAAACTTGGATAATTAGAACTCTTCCTAATAATAGACTCAGTTGAGTTATCTTCTGAGGCTGTTGTACCTTTTTTTTTTTTTTTGAGACGCAGTCAGTACAGTGGTGCGATCTCGGCTCAGTGCAGTGGTGCGATCTCGGCTCATTGCAGCGGTGCGATCTCGGCTCAGTGCAACCTCCACCTCCCAGGTTCAAGCGATTCTCCTGCCTCAGCCTCCCACGTAGCTGGGACTACAGGTGCATGCAACCACACCTGGCTAATTTTTGTATTTTTAGTAGAGACAGGGTTTCACTATGTTGGCTTGAATCTGCCCGCCTCAGCCTCTCAAAGTGCTGGGATTACAGGCGTGAGCCCCCACACCTGGCCTGTACCTTCCATAATTCTTTTCTAGGATTGAATTTTGTTACCTAATAATTATAAAACAACATTCTCAAAAGGTATGAAATCCTTTTGAAACAAGGACTCATCTTTAAAATGCTACTACTGAAGATCCCATACATAGGGAAATTCTAGGCAAGAAAACAACCAATACGGTAGGCCAAGAAGCAACGGCATGTCACTGTATTTCATGTGAAAGGTTTCCTATAAAGTTGGGCAATATGGCAGCCCTGCTGAGATGATAAGAAAAAAAAAATTTCTTTGATAAGAACATTCAGAATAGAAGTTTAGCCTTAAATCTTAGGAAATTCACTTTTAGCAGTTTTGTCAATATACCTTTCAATAGCCTTATAGTACACAAACGTTTCAAGTCCTTAACAGCTTAATTTCCTATAAAAGACTGAATATTTCACTTTTGGAGGTGAACTTTCTCATCAACAGAAACAACCCTGTTATTATCACCATTATGATGTGGACTGCAAAGCTATCAATTATTGACTTGTGGTCTATGTTCTGACTGTGATGACCTACATCGTGCACTGGGCCACTCTTGCAACAGCTAACTCATGTTGAGATATTATTATTCAGTTCATGTTTGTAAAATATCCCTAAGATTAAGTCTTCTATAACTCCACAGCTCCTATTCATCACCTAAACTCTCTTAACCCTGTTGCATTCATCAGCAACACACATTTTAACACAATATTTTCTAATATTTCTTTGTCTGGTATGATATTATATCTCAAAAACTACATTTTAAACTATATTTAAAACATTCTGAAGAAGTCATAATCATTTACATAGTCATGTAAAATCATTTATGTGATGTGAATTTAAGTGTGTGTTTGTGTGTGTATACACGCACAGACACACATATTCTAGCTATTACTTGCTAAATAATTAAACACATTTTATATTTCATGATACAAAAATAAAACGACCATTGATTTATTATGAATAAGGTATAAAGTAACACCTGGACACACAACTAATCCATACTGAATCTGTTTAAGCCAGATATTATTTGTGCCTCTAGATAACCAAATGTCATGGACGCATACTACTGAGGAAAACTTAAAAGCCGAGAAATAAGAAAGCAAACACAATCGCCAAAACTCATTATTCCTCAGCCTGGGCCAGCCAGGTGTAGATGTTCTGTATGTCTCATGGCCAAAGGTGTAGAAGGGTAGAAGCTGCCTTGGCCAGTGTGCTGGGCTTACAAGTGAAAGTACTCTGAGGGAAACAACAAAATTTATCATGTTACCTTACAAAATATCTATACATTAACTTAAGAGTGGTTAAGTAACACTTAGCTCCTCTAAGTAACAAGACTTATTTCAAATGATCTGGGGACACAGGAACCAGGGTAGGGAGTGTGTACAAATGCCCTGGGAACATCTTGTATGTCAGGGATGTGAACATTAGCCAATGGCTTTGTCCCACAGACTCATTCAGTCTCACCCTTTGCCAGACTGCCAAATTGGAGAGGAAAGTGAATATCCAGGGCCATCTCCATTGTCCTTCATCATCTTGCTTTAAAAAATAATTCCTCTATATGTGAATTTTTATATTAAGTAAAAAACAAAAAAAAATCAAAAAGGATTTGTGGACTTTTTTCTTTTAGTGTAACACTTTATTTTAATTACAAGTGACAGGAAACCCTCTCAAACTGGCTAGGCCATTGAAGAAAATCGATTGGCTGATATGGCTTAAAAGTCCAGAAACAAAACTAAATTCAGATATGTCTTGTTTGTTGCTCAAATGTGATCAAGACCTAATTTTTCTCTCTTTCTTCCTCTCTATCCATTGAAGGTTAATCTACATTGTAGACCTGTGCAGATTTAGTCACCACCTCATGATGTCAAAATTGCTGCCAGAGGAAAAAGGTCTTCTCTCCACAACAGTTGAATAGAAGCCCTAGTCCTCTCGTTGCCTGGATTTGCATCCTGTGCCCAATACTGAATCAGTTGCTGCAGTCCCTGGAATCCTAAACCTTCTCTGTTCACAGCAATCTGGTATCTCTATAGTCTTTTTCATGATATCCTACGTCAAAATAAATACACAACAGTTCTGTTTATTAAGTAATTAGGTCCAAACAACTTGATAAGTATTCATACCCTAACAACATAGTAGCTGCTTGAATATATAATACACATATATATTTTTAAAAGCACTTTTATTTTTAAATAAACATAATTACTTAGTAATGGGATGTGTGGGCTATGGCAAAATTTCTCAAATGTTAGAATCAGATTAGACACTTCCACTCTTATTTCTTGTCCCATATTAATTTTTTCATGCAGCACTTGCTGTTTTTATCATAATAATAACTGAAAAACCAGCTTCATAAACATATGATATCATTTGGAACATCACACAATCCAATGTTGTTTGTAGTGTACTATAGATGTATAACAATGAGTATCACCAGATGTGAGTATCGCCGTGGCTCTCTGAAAAATTTACAGTATCTCATGATCCACACTCTGAAAGCCAAAGATGTCATTAGAATGATGGAAGATGCTGCTTGGGCTTAGCTGTCCTAACCTAGTCCTTGACCTGAGGGTGAGGCTGACTTCATATGACTGGGTGTGGAGACATTTTCCAAGGGGAATTCAAGATGCTGTTTAATAAAATAAATTGAGAATGTTGCTGGGCAATAAGATCTCCATTATATCCAATTTGTTTTTCCTTACTATTAAAATGTAACTATATTTATTTGCTTTTTGTGCTTTATCTATTGAATGAGACTTAAAGTTCCCTAAGGGCAGAAGCCTTTATATAGTTGAAAAACATTTAAAGTCTATACTTTTCATACATTAAAGTCCCTAAGGTTCATATTATTAATTCCCCTTTGAGTAGAAAAATGCTGATCACATAAAAGATTATATTTAATAAATGATTTTTGACTGGTTGAGAATGTGAGAGAAATTCTTATGAGTAAAAACACAGAAGACACATCTAGGAACATTTTTTTCCTTAATATTCCCCATATTTATTTTATACACTTTGATTTTAGAGTTTATTTAACAGTTCTAGTAATTTTGTTCCCTTTTGTTCTTCTCCTCACTGTTCCTTGATGAGTTTTTAATTTTAAAAAAAAGATGAGAATACATTAACACGGAAGAAAGAGCATTTTTCTTCTGCCAAACAGAAGGAATATTCAAGATGATAAAAGCAGATATCAGAAACTTGTTAAAGCAAGTCTTCAAAAAGAAAAGAATGCCGCACTCCTAAAATTCATTTATTTTCAGGAAGGAGGGGACAAATTTTCTAAACTTACATAAGAAAATTAACTTCTCTATCCTTGGAAATAGTTTTGAAGCAGAGAGAGGCTACGTGGCATGGTGTAAACAGTACTGAACTGGGAATCAGAGAACAGTTAGTGAACTGTGGCCCTTGGGGAACACAACATCACTTTCTTGCTAATAATTCCTGAGTTTAACTTGGAGAGCACAGCTTTAGATATAGAATGGGAAATGAAGGCTGATTCTCCATCACAACATCATTCCACTGAGAGATGGAAGGGAGCAAATTATGAATCAACATAACCCTGCTCCCATCCCTGAATTATTGAGTATGAAACTAAAACCTTGGAGAGGCTTAAACAATCTATCAGCTGCTAAGCTTACGTTAGAAAATTAGCTCATGATATGTAATGGTCTTTCTTATACATTTTAATTCCTTTTAACAGTTTAAATAGAGCTTGAGTAATAGCTTCTTAATGTTCACTACAGAAGGTAACTAAATCTTTAATGAACTCTTGCTGCAGCCTGCTTAATATTGTAATTTAATTGAGGTCTATGTAAAAGAAGTTTTCTTCTTTTTTTTTATATATTTATACTTGCAGATGCGTTGAGGATCCATGTTTCAGTTAATCTGTTTTGCATAAACACAACTAGTATTTGTATGTGACTGACATGGAAATCTTTACAATAGAAGAAACTTTGTTTACATTTGCATTGTTGAAATCTTTAGATTAGAAAATAAATTTTAATTGAAAAAGTAAGAATTGGCCAATGCTTAATTTCTATTTACGTATGTGCAGGACCAAGGACCTTTCTTGTGTTTCCCAGCTGTGCACTGTGAAACCACCATTTTGCCTGTTTCTCGTATGCAATGCATTTCTCCCTTTAATAAGGTTCTGGTCTCAGAATCTTCATCATACCATGTTATGAATCAAGAGAAAAATTGAAAACCAACTTCCCTTTACTTGAGGATCTGACTTTTTTTTAGGCACCAACATGCGAAGCTGAAGGTCTAATGATGTAATTTTGCACAGTTGTCCATAGTTGGGGAAAGAGAGTGAATCCATATGAGGGATGGTTTGCAAGGAGTCCAGATAAGGTTCACACAGGGCTTCCTGGTGTCATGAGAATCACACTGCAGAGCCAGGAATGTATTCCTCTGAAATTGAACTAATCATGCACAGGCAGCATGTGGTTTAAAGTTTATTTACATAGTTTAAAACTAAGCATGGAGAAAAATTGAGAACCAGAATAGTCAGCATGTCATGGTGACTGGCACCCTCATCTTTTCTACATATTGCTTTCCTGTCTCTCAGCTCTCCCTACTACTAGAGTGTCTGCCATCTCTTTTCCCCACTTTCTGCCATTCATTTAGTTTCTCATCCCATATTTTCCTTTATTCTCTCTATAGTTTTAGCATGACATTCCTGTCCTTTGAGATAAGTAACAATGGATACGCTCTTGTGTTTCATTTTGTTTCAAATTTTGACTTTACCCCTTGGGCAAGTTACTTTATTTTTTCTAAGCCCCAGTTGCCTTCTCTCTCTCTCTCTCTCTTTTTTTTTTTTTTTAAAAAAGGTAATGTACCTGCTTCACAGAATTTTTGTGAGGCTGGAATGAGAGAGAATATACAGAGGATAGCACTTTACATACTGTAATGTACTAGTAAATTGTGTTGTGCTGTTGCTGATGTTTTTATTTCTCCATGACTAGCAAACCTTTGAACATGTGGAAACAGAGATGCTTGGTGGTATGCAGGCAAAATCTTTAGTCAATGCCAGGTCTGCCCTCCTTATTCAGTATGCTGAGTTCATGTAACTGAACTATTGTTTAAAAACATGTTTTAGGAGTTTTGCAAATAGAATATAATTGGAAACCAGGAATATTTTTATTACCAGTACAGATAGCTTCAGAAAAAATGGAAAATATAATAGACCTATCAGTGAAGCCACCCTTTTTGTCTCCTTTACCCATCTCCACCCAAATCTTTCTATCCTGTGTTTTTCCTGTCCTTCTTTCTGGTGAAGAGGGTGATCTAATCTTTTCAATCTTAACAGAGTTCTAGGGATACAGGACATTGACTGGCTCAGCTATTTGCATTTGAAAATAGCATAGAAGGGATGAATGCTGTACACCAAGGATTTAACCTTAGATAATGTCATTTATCACCACAGAGTTTGTGAAGGAGATAGTTTGGAAAGGGCTTCCCTTAACCTATAATACCTCCTAAAGCATCAACAGATTTTTTTATGGAAGGCTAGGATTTGTGAAGGTCAACTCATAAATCCAAAAAAAAAGTCAATTCATTATTCAGTTAGTCACTGAACTTGAACTATACGCACTCAAAAAGTTTAGAGCTAGAAAGGTCTTTACAGATCATTTGGTAGTTCAGCACTCTAACTTTTAGTATAGAAATTAGGTCTCAAAGAAGTGAGATGATGAATATATTTCTTATTACAATGACCAATATTACATAATTCATGTATTTTCTCCCCCAGTGAAGATATTTTTACCACATATTCAAATAATAATAGTACATTCTGAAACCAAACATCAATTAAACTGTGCCTGAAGCTTTTTTTTTTTTTTTTTTCAGAAAACTACACTGATTAGTTGAGAAACTATGTTCATGTGGAGTTATCATTTTTAGGGGCGTAGAAAAGGAGTATCTAAGATGAGACAGAAAAGGAATGAGGTCTTAAATTAACTTTGTTTTCAATTTCATGCCTCTTTGCTCTCCTTGGTCTCTACGTGAGAAAAGTAATCACATGGGGATGAAAAAATAAAAGCAAAAACCATGAATAACATTATTATTGAAATTGTAAAGTTAGTAAATAACACCAGAAAACACGTTCCCTGGTAATTTTGAAAAATGTATCTTTTGTGTTTATGTATTTAAAGATTCATATTAATTTTAGTACAGGTTTTTTTTTTCTAATAAGTAATAGCCAAGAAGTAACAAGTCATAGCTAACAAATACATTGTTAAATGCCAGCATTATGCTCCTATAGGTACATTTAATTCTTTGTTCCCACATCATTTTATATTTTGTGAAAATGAGCTACTATCCCATGGTATTAAAATATTTGATGTTAAGTTCTTAAGAAATTCAGGGATTTCGATTTTTTAAAAATCCTGCTATCCCTGGTAAGAGTAGTGGAAAATCCAAACCCTCACAGTTTTAAACTCCATTTTCACTAGATGGACTACTCCCTGTACTAAAGAATGGCACGGGGAATTAGCCACAGAGAACATTCATTCTACTTTTCAATGTTCTGCCTCTTCTTTACCTTCCACTACCCTCGAGAAATATCATTTTTATAGTTTCACTTTCTGTGACAGACACTGACATTTTTGAAACTAAAGAAGAAAACTACCAAATTATTAAAAGAATCAAGACAGCTCAGGTATAGGTAGAAGACATATGGTTAGGGTATATATTATATAAATATATACATAAAATTTAAGTATTCAGTTATGTTTTGATTAATGTTTTATTCCTGCTCTATTTTTGACCTGAGAGAGATCTTTGTTATTTTCAGGTGACTTTAAAATTTTAAATATTTTTTGTTATTTTTGTGGTTATCTCTATGAGGGTAACTTTTTTTTGCTAATTGCTATTGTTATCGTCCCATCAATATTTTTTAAGTTCCTACTTTGTGCAGGGTTCTGGTCTAGATTCTCACCATTCATGAGTAAACAATTAAAAAAAAATGCTTATCTCTGTTTTGTGTTTGTATACGCTATATACATATATATGCATATACACACATAGATACATATCTATATACAAATAAAGATTTATGTGTGTATATATGCACACACATATGCATAGATAAATATGTATGTTTATATACAGCTTGAGCATCTCTATTCTGGAAATCTGAAATCTGAAATACCCCAAAATCCCAAATCTTTTGAGCACAAACATGATGTAACAAGTGAACAATTTCACACCTGACCTTATCTGATGAGTTGTAGACAAATCACAGTCAAAACTTTATTTCATGCATAAAATTATTAAAAATATTACATGAAACTAACTTCAGGCTATATGTATAAAGTGGATATGAAACATAGATAAATTTTGGAAATGTATATTCAGGGCAACCTAAATCTATGTCTCTTGAGTTGCAAGAAATATTTAAAAAATAATGAATTCTGTGTTTAGACTTGGGTCTCATTCCCAAGATATCATATTATGTATGTGCACATTTTTCAAATTTCAAAAATCATTGAAATCCAAACACTTCTGGTCCCAAGTATTTCGGATAAGAGATACTCAACCTGTATAAGCATATTCATATACATACACACACACACACATATATATATATATATATATATATATATATATATATATATATATATATACACATATAGTTGACCCTTGACCAATGCAAGGGTTTGGGCACTGACCTCCTGTGAGTGGAAAATCTGTGTATAACTTTTGACTCTCTAAAAACTTAACTAATAGCCAGCTGTTGACCAGAAGCCTTGTTAATAGCATAGTTGATTAACATGTATTTTGTATGTTATATATAGTATATTGTATTCTTATAATAAAGTAAGCTAGAGAAAGAAAAATGTTATTTAAATAATCAAAAAAAGAGAAAATATATTTACTATTTATTATATAGAAGTGAATCATCACAAAGGTCTTCATCTTTCTTGTCTTCAGGTTGAGTAGGCTGAGAAGGAGGAGGAAGAGGAGAGGTTGGTCTTACTATCTCAGGGGTGAAAGAGATAGAAGAAAATTTGAATATAAGTGGATCCATGCATTTCAAACCCATGTTGTTCAAGATTCAACTCTGTGTGTGTGTGTATGTGTGTATAAGTTATATAATCAAACACTGCAATTTCCTGCCTCTCTCTCCACCTGCCTCCAAACTTATTCCCCATTGGCAACCACTTTCAAAACATTTTGTTATTCTTTTGGTGTAAATCTCCATGTCATGACAAATCATACTTACATTGTAACTTCCTGAGTTTTCTATGTTAGGCATTTTCTCTTGACTTTCTCTATGGAAGGTGAGAATTCAGCTTTCTGTACCACCCCCCACCCCCCGCCACCAATTCTTACTTCTACTCATCTATTTTCCTCATATCTTTATGGCGTATTTTGACTAGAGTACTAAGTGCTGTTCTAAGTGACCCTTGTAATCTCTCCATTACTTAAAAAATCTTCCCTAGGGTTTACAACTATTTTGGTCTTTGTTTATGTTTCTATGTACTTACCACTAATTCAATATCAAAATCTCCTCAAATTATTCTCATTTTCTCTCAATATATTTAAATACATCAGGTATTTTACCAAGTTGATCTTTTTAAAGAATCTTCTACTAGAAACTTCTGACTGCTTCCAATCTGAATGATTTCTTTCCAAACCTATGAACAGCTTTCATCCTGGGACACTTTCACCATCTTCCTAGAAATTTTCTCTTTATTTTGAGCCAAATCACTTCTTGCCTGAATATCCATTTTCTCCTGTATTGTTCTACTCCTTCATTGTAACAGAGAATATCTTCCAAAAGTTTGATAACAAAAGGTACAGGGACGAAGTATATTTGATTTCTTGAATTCTGAAATATCAGTATTATTTAATAAGTGAGCTGGGTATGAATTTTATTGGGATTTATCTTCAGAGTTTTTAAGGCATTGCTTCACTGTTTTTAAAATTCATTGTTGCTATTATGTTATACAAAGCAGAAGCTATGTTCATTTATGATCACTTGCATATCACCTGACTTCTTTTTGTGTTATTTGTTTTTGTTTTCTCTTTCTGCAAGCTGATAATCTTCATTCTTTATATGTTCTTTTCATAACAGTATATTTTGTTACTTTTTTGAGTTTTTTTCTTAAGTTTCCTCCTCTACCTCCTCCAAATTATCTTTTAAATGTTGTTTGTTTTGGTTTCTAGTTTTTCTAGTTTTCATGTTCCTCAAATGACAGGTCATCCAATATTGTCTGCTCATAGTTAAAAGTGAAGCATTAAAAAATAAAACTTTTTTTTTCAAAGTTAATAAACTCTAAGTGGTTGGACAGAACTTGTCAATTGCAGGCTTCAATTATGACAATTAGGGATTTGATGATTGAGTTTTAATCTCAAGGTATTTATAGGTATTACATGCTCATAGGCTACTAATTTTCTTCTGGAAACACTAGCTCCAGTCTCTGTATCTGACTGCTAGATTTCTGGGAGTTCAGTGAAAGAAGAGGGCTAGCTTGTAATATATAGTCACCCAATGTTCACTTAATTTCTCTCTGTTGAGTTTAGGTCCATTTCCCTTAAGTGATCTGGTGTCCCTGCTACAGAGACACAGTTTCATCTTTCCAAATCCAATCTTTTTGTACCTGGGAGAGGGATAATAGTATAGTTGTGTGGCAAAAAGGACTGGATCTCGTATTATAGGTTCTTCTTATACAGACTTCCCAGCAACTCTCCTGTTTGTGCCCTACCCTGACTCCATCTCTGGAAATACCTGGGGCTGTTTGGGACTTCTAGAGCATAAATCAATTTCTTTCTCAGTTTTCTCTACTGCTAGCTAAAGATCTGCTTTCCAACTTCTGTTTTCTTGATTTTTGTTTTACCCCTTAAAAAAATCCCCTTACTATTGCTTTAATGGGGTTTCAAGAGAGTTGAAAATATGTATGTATATTCAATCTACCAACTGTAGCAGGAACCAGTCTGTTACTGTTGAAACTTTTGTTTTGTTTTGTTTTTGCCTTTGCTTGTGGCATCCGCATTATTGATCTTGCCTTGTTCTTATCTTTTACGTATGCAATTTTTCTCATTTTTTCTATGTATTTATGCCTCTTTTGTCCCCAACATAATTATATTCCTTAGAGTTTCCTGTCTCCATATCTAGTTTATCCCTTCTCCGTAACTTCATCCTACTTTAAATACTTCATATACATTGATGACTTTGAAATCAGAATCTTGAACCAAGACTTCACCCTTCTGTTTCGGAATGGTGATTTTAACAGCAAGGGCCTGTGTCCAAAACAGAATTCTTTCTCTTCCTACCTCTTTTTTTTTTTTTTTTTTTTTTTTTTTTGAGACAGAATTTTGCTCCTGTTGCCCAGGCTGGAGTGCAATGGCATGATCTCAGCTCACTGCAACCTCCACCTCCCGGGTTCCAGCAATTCCCCTGCCTCAGCCTCCCAAGTAGCTGGGATTACAGACATGCGCCACCACGCCAGGCTAACTTTGTATTTTAGTAGAGACAGGGTTTCTCCATGTTGGTCAGACTTGTCCTGAACTTCCAACCTCAGGTGATCCACCCGCCTCGGCCTCCCAAAGTGCTGGGATTACAGGCGTGAGCCACTGCACCCACCCATCTTCCTACCTCTTTTAAACATCCCACATCCTGCTGCCTCTCTGACACTTGTAAACTCACTGTTAATGGTACCACAACCTACCCACTAATTTGAAACAAACAAACAAACAAAAAACAGAGGTTGTTTAAACATCTTGTTGTCACTTGTTTTCCATATCCAATTGGTCAATAATTCACATTTATTTTGCTATCCCAATTTTTATTCAATAATGCTCAATTTTTGCATGTCTTCTCTTATTCTAATAGATTCAAATTTTTACCCCTTCAATCAATTCTTTATTCAACCTTTAAAATGATATTTTCTAACACATAAATAAAACTAAGCCATTTCCTTGTTTTAAATGTCCAGTAATACCTCTTTGTGTCAATTCCTATGGAAAAGTCCAAGGCTCTTCATGATCCTGCATCTTAGTCATCTTAGCTTCCTTGCTTCCTCACATTTTCTCCTTTCTGTATGCATGAGGTGTTGTAGCAAATGACTTGAGATTCTTGAAATTGTTCATGCTTTTTCCCTCCTCTGCATACTCTGTTATCTTTATATCTTTATCTGTCAGCTCTTCCTTAAAATCTCAGCTCAGATCTAAGAAGCATTCTCAGCATGGTCATGTTGGTTATGTGCCCCTTTTCTGTGCTTCCTAGTTATAACTATTGCTTAGCACTTTCAACATTATGCTCATTATGGCCTATTAGATCAAGAGTTTTCCAAGGTCCAGAATTATATCTTATTCGTGTCCAGTAGTAACACCTAGATAGTGAGTGAAGAATGTTTATTGGATTAATGAATGCCTGTGTTACATTTTTACTTGTCATCTCAGGCATACAGGCGGATCACTCCAAACCACATTGCTCATTTAAATTTAACTTTTTCTGCATGATTGTACAAATCTTATTCTTGCTTTTCTACAGAATATAAGCATTTCATGCTTTTTTCAAAGTAGCCTCTGGTTATGGTTTACACCTCTCTATTTCACATTGGGCTCTTGCTTTCCATTTGATTATTTTTTAACTATTTATTTTCTGCCACTCAAGTTTATAGCAGGGTACTAAGATACAGGCTTAACGGATTAGTATTCAAGGATGGAAAATCATTCAGCTACTGAAGCACTGAAGACATCAAATTAGAGGCAGTGCTGATTCATTCCTTCCCCATATGACATCTGTCTGCAAATGCTTGCTGGCTATAATATGAGGGGTCTGGATCTTAGACTGCGTCATGCTGCTACATATTTGGAGGCTGACAATTTTCCATTCCTCCATGTTTTCTACTTAAAAATAAGTCATCCTTGTAGCAGTCTTCGCTAATTTCAGTGATGACTAATTATTTATATCTGACTGTCCATATGCTTTAAAGACTTTGACCTAGAAGGAATCTTCAGTCCAGTTAAACAACCTAGTAATTCACACTGATGCTTTACACAAAATCTACTGGTTAGCTGGCGAAAATGACTGGGTAATTCAGTCAAAAGAGGTGAATTTTTCATGTTAGCATAAAAAGAGGTCAGAAGTTGGTATCAAGATCACTGGGTCTAGTCACTGTCACTTTTTAAGTGGTTTGATATGGGTCAATCAGTGAAACGCTAAGCATTGATTTCCGCTTCTGACAAATGGGGTAGTAGGAGGAATATGGTCTTCTCCAGAAGAGGACCACAATCTAATGTTAAGAATGGAGCTCTATTTGGATGATTTCCTCTGATCTCAGAATTGCTCCTACAGACTATGGGAATGGTGCTTTGTAGTTCTAGTAAACTATGAAAAATTAGGCACATTTGTAGATTTATGATACGCCTTCCCCCAACACTTATATAATATCTGGCAGTAAGTAGGTAGCTTGATAGTATATGTGATCATATATTCCCTTATATATTTGTATATATTATATATTTATATTAACAAAATCATTAAGAATTAAAGAAAATTTCTCACTGTATATCTAAAAACCAATAGATACGTGTTTACGAGTTACAAAATTAAAACTCTTTTGAATTGCAAATAAAGAAATTGAAGTGGTGTGTGTGTGTGTGCACGAGAGTGTGTGTGTGTGTGTGTCTGATTGTATTTCAGAACCCCAGGCAGACCTGGTTTGCTAGCATATGTAAAATTCTAAATGCTGCACAAAACACTACTAAGGCTAAGTTAGTTTTGTTCCTGACAATAAAGCCAGGAACGGAGGAAGCTGGTGATCTAATATTGCTTAATGGACTATTGCACAGGGCACAATGTCATTGTAATTGCTCTGTAGTTAATTTGTGGTACTCTGTATTTGTTCCATCTATGACTATGTTAATTTTCTTGCCAAACATTATCATAATTCATGTGTAAATCTTCTGTTGAAGAAATTGGACATTAGAGACTCAGCAGGACACAGATTTCAGATAGCACTTTTGCAAATTAGTTACTCTAGGTGAATGCTTCAGGTTTTTCAGATTTCCTTTTGCTTCGTCCAACATATGAGAGGACAAGCAAATCTCTTCTCTCAGTGGGACGCCCCCATGCTATTTTCAGAAACAGATGAATTTGTGAATATGTAAATAATCCTTTGAAGTAACATTTTATGATTCTAGAAATATAAAAATGGAAAAGTTTCTCTTCAAATCTTGGGTAGCTCCAGCTATCCAGAAGTTTGATTTATCAGAGTTCCTCTGTTCAGATGACTGATTTTTCTTTTTAAAACAGCTACTACTTCTAAAAATGAGTCTTGAAGATGATGAGTCTAACTATTATTATTTTCTGATTAGAATCCCAGAAGTGTTAAATGGCAACCCTAAAATGATATAGCCCATTTGTAGCAGAACAATGTCTTTTTTGCCATGTGTAATGCTATACATTATAAAAGTTTGTAGGTTACTCAGCCTTAAAAAAGCTTAAAACATTTGCAAGCCAATAAACTTCTATGTAATAACCCAAATAAACCCAAATTATAGATGTCACAACATTATGGTTTGCCATATGCTAAGAGTTAACAACCTAGAAAGACGTTCTTCAGGAGAAAAAGCCGGTCAATTTGAAAACAGAGCATAGCAGTGGGTCTCAAAGGCTTTTCTAAGAAGATGTGAGTAACCCAGGAACTAAGCAGTCTCTCCCAGGAGCTGACAACTCTTGAACTTTAAATATATTCTAAGGTTGCTTGTCCCCTATTGGATTCTCAGTTGATTTCTCTTAGCCCGGAGGGTGGAGACTCTCAAAGGAAATTACTCTCTCTCTTTTCCTTAATGTCAACAGTTGAGGTCATAACTATGACAAACCCAAGACAATACCAGTCATCTGAGAAAACTTCCCTTTGGGAATCTCCACACATAACCCTAAAATAAGTGAAATAATCTTAAGATCTTTCACCATGATTGATAGATTTCTATCACTTTTTCTCCTCATCATAGCTGTTCATGTTATGTAGACCTGTTAGTTGTGTCATTCCAGAGATGCCAGATAATTCAATCACCCTCAGTATTCATTCCCCAGTACCACTTTCATTATTAGAGGTGTTTGTTCGAACCTACTGGAGAGTGAGTGTATTATTACATTACCTTGAATAATAAACTGGTAACTTGCTATTATCCATAGATCACAGGTTAATTTGTCAGTTGAGCAAAATGCTACCTGACAAGCATGGGAAAACAGAATGCAGAATAGGTAAAACTTTAGTTAAGTGAAGTGAGAGAATTTTAAAACTTACAGGGAGTGATTCTTGCTGGTTATAGTGCAATTACTGGATATCACATAAGGCCACCATTGGTTTCTACATCAACTATTTTCCTTCATTTTCCAATCAACCTTCTTTAAAAGTTATTTGCACTTAAAATATCCACCCCGTCATTCTTGCTCACTTTTTAACCACTTGCAAAAAGCTTCTACTACAGCTTCCCACTGAAACTGTTCTCACCAAGGTTACCAAAGTGAATGGCTTGATAGTTGTTAGGTTATACCATTGGATTAACTCAAGTCAGTCTTGATATTAAAATGCTTCTGTTGTGAATTCATCTTAAATCAAGGTAACAACTGGCTCTCAAAAGTATTGCTGGCAGCAAAATAAAATGAGAGCATTGAAATGGAAATAGAATATAAACAGACAACTCAAGAGCTTTATGTGCTGCTTTTGTAACATTCATTTCACAGATGGTAAATTAAAATCACTTATACCCCAATAAAAACACTAATTACTAATAGAAATATTCTCTAGTTAAAGAATTGTCAATTAGGGCCGGGCGCGGTGGCTCACGCCCGTAATCCCAGCACTTTGGGAGGCCGAGGCGGGTGGATCACGAGGTCAGGAGATCAAGATCATCCTGGCTAACGCGGTGAAACCCCGTCTCTACTAAAAATACAAAAAAATTAGCCAGGCGTGGTGGCGAGCGCCTGTAGTCCCAGCTACTTGGGAGGCTGAGGCAGGAGAATGGCGTGAACCCGGGAGGCAGAGCTTGCAGTGAGCCGAGATCGCGCCACTGCGCTCCAGCCTGGGTGACAGAGCGCGACTCTGTCTCAAAAAATAAAAATAAAAAAAAAATAATAATAATAATAATCAGGCTCCAAAATATATTGGAAATAGTACAAATACATTTTCATGGATCTTCACTATTAGAGGAGAGGGTTGGTGGAATAGCAGTAATATCTCATTAGTTTTCATATTGTAGGACTTTCCATGGGGATATTACAGACCATTAACCAAAGTCACTTAAATGCAAGACATTTTTGAAAGGTTTAACACATATTTGCATATATAATTTCTGTGATTCTGATTTAAAAATTTATCCAATAAATTTATGATATTAATGCTCCCATTTTTTAATAAACTTCACAGATCTCCAAGGGCCTAGCCATAGAAGTGTACTGATCACATTCATTCTCTGACATTATCATGAAGGGGCCTGAGTCCAACAGCTCAGTATCTTTTCCTTAGGAAGTGATTTATTAGTAACCAGGATGTGTGATTGTATTAATTCAGCAACTTTTATTTTCTTCAAAAGGAATTCTTCTCAATTTTTTCCTTTAGATGAATTGGGAAATAAAGGCCAAGTGATAATATTTGATTTACTGCTGTCTATGATTTTCAGCGATAAGCTGCTGATTAAAGTATACGTTTTTAAAGTGTAAATTTCAAAATACATTTCTACTTCTGTGAGTTTTATATTTGCTTCCTTTCAAAAGCATCATAAAATCTTCATCAGACAACAGAGGAATGAGTACTTTAAACAGAACTCAGAAATTCTATTGCGTGCAGAATAATAGTATAAATGAGCATAATAACAATTAGTAGGGTATAAACAGATTGATAAAAATTATGCTAGACATGACAGATATGCTAGATAGCACAATAGGAAGAACTAGAACATTAATAAATTGAGATGTTCAGATTGTATGAACTAATAACTCAACTGCTTTGTTTCTGCTATGGAATAGAGAGATTCCAGTGCTAGGTTTCTTACAGTCTTTCATGGTCAAGTAGGTCTGCCAGAACATTTGGGAAATTATGCAAACTGGTGTAAATCTTAGAAAAGTGAAGGTAACTGGGCACATAAATTGTACTGCCTTTTCTGTAATTTGACATCTGTATGGTATGTGAGAGGATTGGCAGATTATTTTGTAGCACATAATGAATGCTAACATAATTTGGGGCATGGAGTATTAATATAATAAATAAAACGAACCAATGCAGAAAATGACAGAAGGGCAACATGAAAATTAAACAGAAATGACAGTAGCAAGATTGGCTGTTTTTTAATTATGAGATAACAGGGGTGCCTAGCTGCCTCCTAAATTCTTTGGGTTAGAAACAAATTTTCTAAAAAACTCATAACAGAGTTCTAATAATTTTCTTTTTGCAAGACCACAATGCTACTTTCATTCAGGAAGGATGACAGAGTTGAAGTCCCAGGTCAGGTAAGATTGTTTCTAGAAGGAATACAATAGAAATTGGAAAGCCAAGGTCCCCCAAAATTATGAGGTGGACAGAGTACTTTTAGTAACAAAATAAAACATTTGTTTAAGAACAATTATTTGTTTCATTTAATTCATTTTGAAGTGTGACTTTGGAGAAAAAGATATAATGCTGTTAAGACAAATCTTACCTAAAAAGATATTAGGCTAAATAAAAGCACCCAAGACTTTACAGGCCAATTGTAGGAGTTATTAAGAAGATAAAAAATGCAAAAAGTAAGTAATTAATAAATATCCCTTAGTTATCAAGAGAGAAAGAAGTAGTTTCTTTGAGAAAAAATAAAACAGTACTTTCTGTTTCAAAAACCATCATGTTATTTAAGATTTTATACTGGTACAATGATTTGCATATGTGATTTCATGGTAGGTAATCTCTCTTGGAGTTTGACAAGTAATATGAAATAGAAAGTTTCAGACTTCAGGCTTAGGTAATGTATCACTCCATACATAAAAGAATTGTGAAAATCCAAAACACTGACAAAAACAAATGCTGGCAAAGATGTGCAGCAACGGGAATTCTCCTTCATTACTGGTGGAAGAGGGGGGAGGATGCAAAACGGTACAGTCACTTTGGAAAACAGTTAGGCAGTCTCCTACGAAGTTAAGCATACTCTTATCATGCAACCCAGCAATCGAGCTTGTTGGTATTTACTCAGATGAATTGCAAATTTATTTCCACACAAAGACTACATACAAATGTTTACAAAAGCTTTGTTCATAATTTCTGAAACTTGAAAGCAACCAAGTTGCCTCACAGTAGGTGAATAAACAAACTGTGGTACATTCATACAATGGAATAGTATTCAGCATCAAAAAGAAATGAGCTATTAAGTTGTCAAAAGACATGGAAGAAGCTAAAATGTCTATTACTTAAGGGAAAGGAGCCATTCTGAAAAGCCTACACACTGTATAATTCTAACTATGTAACATTCTAGAAAAGGTAAAACTATGGAGACAGTAAAAAATCAGTGGTTGCTGGAAGTTAGACGAGAGAGAAGAATGAATAATCAGTGCACAGAGGATTTTTAGGGCGGTGATATTATTCTGTTTTATGCTACATGAATTATGCTACCATGGATTTGTCAAAATCCATAGGAAGTACAACACTGAGAGCAAACCCTAATGTAAACTACGGGCTTTGGGTGGTAATGGTGAATTAGGTTTATAGTTTGTAACGAATATACCACTGTGGCGGGGGATTTTAATTGTATGGGGGAAGGCAGAAAGTGTATGGGAACCTTCTATATTTTCTACTCAGTTTTGCTGTGAACCTAAAACTTCTCTAAAAAAAGAAAGGGTTTTTTTTTGTTTGTTTGTTTGTTTGGTTGGTTGTTTTTTGTTTTTGTTTCTTCCCACTAATGGTAATGCTAGGTTGTATGGTAGCTGTTTTAAGCTATCTGAGAAATCTCCAGACTGATTTCCACAGTGGTTGAACTAATTTACATTCCCAGCAACACTGTATAAGCATTCCCTTTTCGCCGCTACCTCTTCAGCATCTGTATTTTTATTTTTTTTTCTTTTTAAATAATAGCCTGGGTATATACCCAAAAGAAAATAAATCACTCTACCAGAAAGACACATGCACTCATATATTCACTGCTGCAGTATTCACAATAGCAAAGACATGGGATCAACCCAGATGTGCATCAATAGTAGATTAGATAAAGAAAATGCAGTACATATACACCATGGAACACCACAAAGCCATAAAAAAGAATGAAATCATGTCTATTGCACCAACATGAATGGAGCTGGTAGCCACAATCCTAAGTAAATTAAGGCAGGAACAGGAAACCAAAAACTGTATGTTCTCACTTGTAATTGGGAGCTAAACACTGAGCACATGTGGACATAAACATGGAAACAATAGACACTGTAGACTTCTGGAAGAAGGAGGGAGGAGAGTAGGTTAGAAAACTACCTACTGGGCACTATGCTCAGTATCAGGGTGACAGGGTCAACACTCCAAACCCCACCATCATACAATATTCTCATGGAACAAATCTGGACATGTACCCCCCTGTTTCTAAATGAAAGTTGAAATTTGTTAGATTTTTTTTAATTTAAAAAGATTGAAAAAACTAAAATGCATTTTAGTATAATGGACAATATTTTGGTCAATTGTATCTGTTATATAAATAAGTTAACATATACTGTTTTAAAAATAAATGACATATCCTATTTAAAAACCACCCAGGCTATCCAGCTTTCCTCAGGTATTCAAATATGAAGAGATTCTACTGATCCAAAATTACTTAGTGTATCCACCAACGTACAGGTGTAGCATTTAAGTTAACATAAACAACTTCTTTAGAATAATTCCTTAACTTTACCACATGCTAAACTTTCTGATTTCACTCCACCTTAGATGAATTATATTATATATATATAAAACTATAGAAAAATTGGGTTATTTGTGTTACTTTCTTGCAAGAAAATAAAGTAGAATTACCATTGACTATTCAATATCATAGATATTTAATTTCTTGACATTTCTGTCATGGTGACAGACTTACATTCCTAGATATTTTAATTAACTGGGGTTTCTAACTGAAGAAAGAAGCCAGTTTTCTAAACTGAAAAATCAGTGATTTTTTTTTTGTAATGGATTAGTGATAGCAAATATGCCTTAAAGCTAAGGAGAAAAGTCATTTTGTGATGGACACATTATTGACAAGCTTCCTTTTAAAAATGTATACCGCCATCAAACATTTATACATATAATCACAGAAGATAAACATACATACTCTATCTCATGTAACATAAGCAGGCATGTGTGTTGACAACGAAGGTTCGGAGAAATGCAGAAAGAACATTAGTTTTTTTGCTATTTATAATCCATTACATCAAATACTTTCAAGTAGGGATAAGAATCACCATTCATTTAACCAGACTTGTCCTTGTGCTATGAATTTGTTTAGTTTTGTTCTTCACAAAGGACATGCATTAAAGAGATAAAACCCCCTCCCATCTCCTCCAAATGTTCAGCCTCTTTGAGTGACTAAATATATTTATATGTTTAGGCAGTATTGTATAATGCATTATGTTGTAATATAAGAAGCTGGGTGATTTGGGCATCATTTCTGGCTACCACTGAGATGACCTCAGGAAAATCATTTGGCTTGCGTGGTGTTGATTTATAAAATGAGAGTTTCAGGATACTTTATAACTATATTGCCTTCCAATTCTGTTTCTATATTCTCTATGGAGGATAAAACATGGTTACTCTTTATTTGGACTATTCCCTATCATCATCCTATTATAAAAAAAAATTCCAAACAGAAATTGTCATGAAAGTAACCAGTAGCAAAAAAGCATTCAATGATATACCCAACAATGAGAATTTTAAAGTAGTTTTTATCTTGTAGATAAAATTTTTAATACTATCTACTACACAGCTTAAACTCTATTTGGCAAGAAACTTAATTTTTGAAATTCTTTAAATGCCACAGAAGGAAAGAAGGAAAAGAGGGAGGCAAGGAGGGAGGGAGGAAGAGATGGAAGGAAGGAGGATGAAAGGAAGGAAGTTAAGATGGAAAGGAGGGAAGAAGAGAGAGAGAGAAGGAGAAGCAGGGAGGAAAGGAGGGAGTGATGAAAGCATAGACGTTCTAAGAGCCAACAAAAAGGTCCAGAATTAAAGGTCCAGAATTATCTTCTTGTTAAACTTTTACTAAATAATGGCCAAGGACATTAATGTAGCCTGCTTTTAGACCCACTTAATTGGTTTCACATTCTTTCAGCTATGTTGCCAAATCTAAAAAAAAATTATAAACACTGAAATAAAAGAATAATAAAGATAAATCAACTTACCTCTGCCTTATTAAGCTTCCATAAACACAGAGCTATATTAGGGAATAGGACAGTTGCTTGGCATATAATTCTAGGAGCAATGCTAAACTATCACTGGAAATAGATACAACAAAGAAATTTATGTTTACCAGAAGTTATATCAGGGACTATTTAGTTTACAGTTGAAGAGAAGGTTTTGATGAATTCTTTGGGTGCATGAGGAGGTTGAATCCTCCAACAGACATATTAAACTAAAAATAGATCATCATTTAGTGACTAAAAAAGAGGAATTTCTGCATAATTGCAGAGCCTGTTTGTTGAAATCCAGAATATAAGGACAGAGCTGAACAACAGAGTAGAGATGCAACCCTGGCCCCAGCATTTTTTCTTCTCTGCCTTTCCCTAATAGTACACTCAGCTTCAATCCTAAATAACTACTGTTCTCATATTTTAAAAATAGCAACTTGAAGGTACATCAAACCATCTAGATATTCACATTCTTTCACTGAACTGTCATATAGCCTTCCATCTCCATATTTAAAACATATAAACAATTATTATGATCTCTACACAAGTTACTGAAGTTATTAGCATATTTTCTCTGTATCTTATTTATATAGAAAATAAAAATGCCATTCAATGTCCACAGAAAAACCTGCACATAGATTCATGGTTGCCAGAATTTGGAAGCAACCATGATGTCCTTCAGTAGGTAAATGCATAAACAAACTATGGTATATCCAGACAATGGAATATTTTTCAGCATTTAAAAAAATGAGCTATCAAGCCAGGGTAAGACATAGAATAACTTCAAATTCACATTATTAAGTGACAGAAGCCAATCTGAAAAGGCTACATGCTGTATAATTCCAACAATATGACATTCTGGAAAAGGTGCAACTATGGAGACAACGAAAAGTGCAGTGGTTGCTAGGGGTCAAGGGGGAGGAAGAGATGAATAAGCAGGGCACAGGTGAATTTAAGCAGTGAAACTATTTAGTATGACACTATAATGATAGACACACGTTATTATCTTTTTCAAAACCCATATAATGTACAACAATAAGAGTGAATCCAATTATAGGACATGAGCTTAGGGTAATAACAGTGTGTCAATGTAGATTTATTGATTGTGACAAATGGACTATTCTAGTGAAGGCTGTTGATAATAGGAGAGGCTTTGTATGTGTGAGGGCAGGGGGTGTGTGGGAACTTCTGTATTTTCTTTTCAATTTCTCTATAAACCTAAGAAAAAAAAACACACTCTAAAAAATAAAGCCTATTCACCACAACAAACCTCTCCAGGGTAGAAGGCCCAGGTCAGTGTTACATTCTGCCAAGGTTCATGCTCGCCTCCTCCAATCTACATTATAATCTTTTGCTTCTGAACTCTGTAGCACTTCTTGCCTAGAGTACTAATTCAGCTCTAAGTATATATTCTCCTTTGCACTGTTAAAAAACCTTTCATATGTGTAGGCCCCATTTTTCCAGCTTAAGTGAATGTCTTTTCTTTAAAATTTGTCCCAGAGCTGGACTTACCGTGATTAAGAAGTTCTCATGAATTAGTGTATTTTAATACTATCTTAACTGGAGTCTATTGGATTATACAGATTCTTAAACTATGACTAAAAAGTAATAAACTCTATTCTCAGAATAGCTTGATACTTCAGAGGAAATAATCCTGCTTAAGAGGCTGAGGTCTGAGGTCTGCATTACTAAATTGTTTTGCCCATATTAAATCTTATCTGACATTGTGCTGCCTGATTCACATTCAGAATCTGAAGTTGCTTTGAATCTATGCAAAGCACAACACTTGAAAATGTAGTTGAAGAAAATACCCCAGTCATTTG
Source organism: Gorilla gorilla gorilla (assembly GCF_029281585.2). Taxonomy (NCBI): domain Eukaryota; kingdom Metazoa; phylum Chordata; class Mammalia; order Primates; family Hominidae; genus Gorilla; species Gorilla gorilla. Next base: position 72,129,836 of record NC_073241.2, read on the forward strand.
ACAAATAAAGCAGCTTTAGGATTATGTACACAAAACATGTGTTAGTGACAAAATACCTAGAAGAAAACTAAGAGTATCTATTTTTCATTGAGATAAAAATGTATAAATAGAATTACTGAAATCCTGGTGTCTTATAGAAAGATCACCTACTTACTGTTCTTTGCCTAGGAATGAATCTATATACTGAATTCACAGTGTTGTGTTAGCAGTTCTCTGGATGGTCCATTTCCAAAGTGGTCTTAGTTAGGTCTACTGAAGTGAAAGAACTAACACTAATTGTCTCTGTTATTACCTCAACCTCTATCCAGCTTTGAATCAAAAAATTATTAGTAAAGCATGGAGGCCATTTTTGGAAATTGTATCACAACAGATGGTCAGTAGGTCCTAAAATCCAAAGCCCACAGGAATTTGGAGACCAATTGAGCATTTTAAAAGCTAACTCTCCTGGCCATGGTGGTGCGTGCCTGTAATACCAGCTACTCAGGAGGCTGAGGCAGGAGAATCGCTTAAACCCAGAAGGCAGAAGTTACAGTGAGCCAAGATCGCCACTGCACTCCAGCCTGGGAAACGGAGCGAGACTCCATCTCAAAAAAAAAAAAAAAAAGCTAACTCTCTGAGTCTATGCTGTGCTGCTATAATAAAATACCTTAGTCTCGTTAATGCAATATAATAAATATTTATTTCTCACAGTTCTGGAGGCTGGAAAGTCCAAGATCAAGGCATCAGTAGATTCAGTGTCGGATGTGGGTTTCTTCTCTGCTTCCCAGATGCCACCTTCTTGCTGTGTCCTCAAAAGGCAGAAGGGGTGAACAGCTCCCTTAAACTTCTTTTATAAGGGCACTCATCTCATTATAACAGCAGAGAGCCTTGATGACTTACTCATCTCCTAAGGGCCTCAGCTCTTCATACTTTTGCATTGGAGGTTAGATTTCAATAGATATTTTGGGGGGACACAAATTCAAACCATAGCACTTTCTAATTTTAGGATCTTAAAGACACGGAGTCGGTCATATTAGGACATGAAACCTATAAATGAAACACCACCTTTGAAATAGTTTTTCACATGTTCCTGTTAATATGAATTTCCAAGTATCTATAATGAAGATAGAAGGCAAGAAAAAAAGAGAGAGTCAAAAATAGAACCACTGACTTCATTCTGTCATGGGCTGGTACACCCCTCACTCCTTTCATTATTCTTTGGTCATTTTTCACCCTTAGTTAAAACTCATTTTTTTTTAAAAAAAGTGGCTTAACTCACAAGATTAAAACAATTGACACTGAAGTGTGAATGAGCAATAGAAGTAATCCCTTCACAAAATTATTACATTTAAAAGATCAAATTTTAGTAAAAGTAATTTACCAATTGAGAGATTGTAAACTGTATTCAGGACAGCAAGCATGATAGAGCTCTTTGTCTATGTCAGAATGCTGATGGCGCTCAGCAGAAAGAGCACAGCTTAGCTGATCCCTTGCAGCTGTACATCACTCCTGTCACCTCCCTATATATCCTGTGGTGGCAATGACACTTGAAAATAGAAAGAAGACAGGATGTTGGCATAGTCAATGCAGTAAGTGCTTTGTAAGGCAGCTGGTGAAACAAAAAGATTGTCCATAAAAAATGCATTGATGTCACAAACCATGAGTTTCTTGGAGACCAAATTCTAGCAGAAATCAACAGAAAACTGAATCCAATAATCAGCAAGACACACAAAACATTTCAAGCATCAGTGAAGAGAAACTTATCTAAGAGGCAAGGAGTATATAGTGGTCATAAACGAACCTCACTAATTCCTGGATGGATAATGAAAGAGCAATGTATTTAACAAAATAATTATTAGTAGAACAACACTTAATATAAGTACATTTATAATACTCAAAAAGTAGCAGTCTGATCAGTATAGGCTATGCTATGATAATTAAAGGCTATGCTGTGATCAGTCAGGCTATGATAATGAAATAAACAGATCTTCATATGTCTGATATTGGTAAACAGTAGACTATGAAATCAACTCTAAAAAGGAAATAATGAGAGCAGTTTATTAGAGTCAAAATTGAGACACTTTACAGCTACAATTAATTTATAATGAAAATTAAACTGCTGTGTGGAAGAAATTATACTGTAGTATGATAGGCAATCACATTGACTGACTTTTCTGTATATAGATATACTTTTGAATAATTTGTAGAGTCAGTTTGTCTGAAAAAGTTCAGCACTAACCATAATTGTTCTATGCATACAGAAGTAGTTTTAGCAGAGGGATTAAATGTCTTTGGGCTTTGCCCCTCCAGGTAAATATGATGAACATAAATGTAGGTGTTCATTTAGTCTCTTCTCAAGTTATGAAGAACCTAGTTTGGAAGTGGAAGCCTCAAGTATCAGTAGAGGGAGAAAGAGGGTGAATTTCCCTCTTATCCCTAACGAGGAAATCTGCAGATAGTTTTATGATAAGAAATTAATTAAACTTTGGCATTTTAATCTTATGCAATTAGATATAAGATATGAACTGTAAACTCCTTTCAAAACATTTTATCCTAGTAGTCTTTGTTTTTTTTCTAGTAATTCTTGTAGTGACTTAAATTGTCCTGTTTTATAATACTCAGAGCCTCAATTATAACCTTCACATAGCTTACAATGATTACTAGTCATTACCAATTAAAGATTTCAGATCAAATAGAAAATGTTTCCTATTTTCTGACATTGAGAACAATACACATGTATTTTAGATTCATGGTATTAGACCAGAATTCTCTGAAAATGAAACATTTTATAATCCTTCCACATTACAATCTTAAGAATTCTCATTAAGTTCCTTTCAAATACATATTATTATTTTTGCTTCCTGTTCTATCGATCTCCAAATTTGAATGTTTTGGGGGCAGTAAGACATGTGAGCACAGACTTCAACATTAAAGTTACAGTACTCATGGTCAACACCAAAGTAAAAGGGCCACTATGTAAAAATCTGATTGGATTCACCCGATTGAGGACCTATGAGATGTAAACGGTTTTAAGTGAAATTCAAGAAAACTGGATTATTGTCCAGGATTTTCACTCAATAGTTTTGTGATCTTAGGAAGTATTCGGTAAGACACTTTCCTCTTGCATAGAGTGCAAAATCTGACATCTCTATTAACTGGCATAAAGGGATCTCTCAGTCACAATGCAGAGTGGAAGGAGCAAGTTGCACAGCAATACGGGCTTAGTAAATCATGAATAGGCATTCAAAAATCTATAAGGAAACACATCAAACTGATAACAGCGGTTTTCTCTGGGATAGAAACCAGGAAGATGGGGGATGTGGCAGGTACAGTAGAAGGCAATCAAAGGCAGACTTTAGATTTGCTGGTACAGTTTTCGTTTTTCACGCCTGTAATCCCGGCACTTTGGGAGGTGAAGGCTGGCCATCACCTGAGGTTAGGAGTTCGAGACCAGCCTGGTTAACGTGGTGAAACCCCATCTCTACTAAAAATACAAAAATTAGCTAGGCGTGGTGGCAAGCGCCTGTAATCCCAGCTACTGGGGAGGCTGAGGCAAGAGAATCATTTGTACCTGGGAGGTGGAGGTTGCAGTGAGCTGAGATCGTGCCATTGCACTCCAGCCTGGGCAACAAGAGTGAAACTCCATCACAAAAAAAATAAAAAAAGTTTGTTTTCCTCTCTCTCACTTGTGAGAAGGCATGGATTCAACGTCCACTTCAAATTTAATCTGTAGAGACAATGACAGGAATTTTTCTTGCCTTCTCTTGTACAGCATGTCTCTCAATGGCCATTTTATCAGAACATCATCCTGACTGATTTTTTAGAGAGAGGAAAGTTAACTGCTCATCACGTTTTGAAAGAAGTTTATCAATATTCTTTAATGTGAGTGTGGTATTCTCTTTTCTTTCTGTTTCAAGCTATGTTCCTCTGCCCACTCTCTCAACATTGTAATACAATCTTGGATGCTCCTTTGAAAAATGTTTTCTGTCTTATGGCTAAGATTCTGCATCCTCTTTTCAGTCAGAAGAATGTGCACATATTAATTTTTAATCTATTGTGATAAGAAGTCTAGATTGTCTGGAGGAACTGATTTATCAGAAAGTATTCAGTTGACTCAGCCTTTTACACACTAAACTACCTTTGCTGATCATGGTGAACTCCAGTATGTTTAATTATTATTTACTGTGTGAATACAATCATAGAGTGAGAAAACCTGTTGAGTAAATGCTATTAGATAGGTATTCTAATCCTGGCTTAGGTAACAGTTTTGTGACCTGAGGAAGTTCACCTTACTATGTGATTTTCTTTCCTTACTTGAACTTGGCTTATCTGGTTTTCTTCACAAGGCTTGGGCATTTTAAATGATGCAGTCCTCTTCAATGTACTCAGTCAGGTGTGACTTTTTCTCTATACCTATCATAATTCTTTATCTTTTCTGAGACCAGCCTGTCAACCATATAATAACAGCAAGGTTCTACAGGTACTACGCAGTCATTGGAAGAAAGCAACGAAAGAATGTGTCATTTCTCGTTTCTTTTACTTCGTTATATAAAATACCTGATAACTTACTCCCTTTTTGCCTTCATTATCCACCTTTACCTCCCAACACACTAGTTACAGTTTCAGTCCTGAGAGAGAGAGATTTGCTGTGTTAGATTCTGATCTGATGGCACTGGGGAGTGTTAGAACTGACAGCTGGTTGACAGTGGGAAAGGTTAGTCTGGAGCAGGGGGAAGTGGGTTTGACTTGGTGCCCAGAGAGACTAGGAAAAACGGTGATGGTAAACAAAATAGCTGAGAATGCCTTATAACTTTGTGACTGACAAATGTAAGGACAGAAGAATAAAACATCTACATAGTCTACCACATGCATTCCTAATGCAGTGACCCCAAAGGGAGCAAAAAGTTGATTTTAGCGGGCTAAAATGTCATACTTTGTTTATGTATAAAGCACAAATAAATGCATAGCACATAAACCTGTACAGTATACCTATGGTATTATAGTTTCATGGTGGATGCAGTTAGGAAAAAAAATGTATAAAACACCTAGTTAGGGGAATTAAAATAAATTCAAATATAAGTATAAATTAAAACTCAATAGATATAAATAAAACTCAAACATAATATAACTAGACATATAATTTTAAAAAAAGGATTAGAAACACTGGTCTAGCATCATTCAAAAATAGGCTATCAAGTATAAAGATGCCTGGATGTAAATAATTAGGCTTAGGGATGGAATAGATTCCTGAAGTTAGCTGATATAAATAAATAAATGCTTCAGTCTTTGTGTTATACCACAAGAAAACCAAAGATTGTATGGTTAACATCTCTGGCAGCAGCTTGTAATCATGGGCAAAAGATGGAAGCAGAGGTAGAGGAGGGTGAAATGGTCAGGATTTCCTATTGAGACTCCAGAGAGAAAGGGGCTAGGGTTCAGATTCTGTCATTGCTTTGTAGGCTCCCTAACTTGGGAGGAGAGGATTGAAAAGTGTGGGCGGCCGGGCACAATGGCTCACGCCTGAAATCCCAGCACTTTGGGAGGGTGAGGCAGGCAGATCACATGAGGCCAGGAGTTCCAGGCCAGCCTCACCAACATGGCAAAACCCCATCTCTACTAAAAATTAGCTAAGCGTGGTGGCAGGTGCCTGTAGTCCCAGCTATTTGGGAAGCTGAGGCATGAGAATTGCTTGAACCCAGGAGGCAGAGGTTGCAGTGAGCCGAGATTGCACCACTGCACTCCAGCCTGGGCGACAGAGTGAGACTGTCCCAAAACAAAATCAACAACAAAAAAGAGAAGTGTGGGCAATTGGATAGTCTTCTTCAGAAAGATTACAGGTTTAAACATTGAGGACCAGGATGTCAAACCACAAAAACAAAAGAAGCAAGCATGACATTATTACTGTAACCATATAATACCAAACTCCAAGATAACTTTGAGTGACAAGCACTAAAATAATAAATATTATGTTATTATATAATTTGTTTGATTAATATAGAGTCTACATTCAAATTTCACTGTTTGCCCTCAAAATGTCCTTTAAGCATTTTTTCCTGCTCCAGAATCCAATTCTGGTTTACGGATTCCATGTGATCATCACGTCCTTTTAGTTATCTCCGATCTTGCCTGACTCTTGGCATTTGTCTATTACGACAGACACATTGTAAAAAGTATGACCAATTAGTTTGCAAAGAGTCTCTCAATTTAGACTCCTCCAATGTTTTCTTATAATTAGATTCAAGTTATACTTTTGAATAAGAATACTACATAAGTGATATGTCCTTTTCAGCGCCCCTCATTGGAGCACAAAATATTCTTTGTCTTGTTACAAATGATGCTCACTTTTATCACTTGGTTACAGTGTTGTCCTTTAAGAGTCTTCATTGTGGTAATTAATACTTTTTAAATAAATAATTAATTTGTTAAAAGTTATTTTGCGACTATGTAAATATCCAGTTCCTCATAAAAATCAAACATTCCCACAATAGTTTTAGCATCTATTGGTTATTCTTTTTAAAAGTAATTACTTTACAGTTTCTTTCACTCACTGACCTCAATAATTGAATCATCTTATTTTTCAACTACATTGAATGTTGTCATATTTCCGTGGGCATAAGAATTAACCAAGGAAAGCACTCATTTTGAAGTGTCCTGTTCCTTATCTTCATAGAAACAATTAATCTAAACACCTGAAGATAAGGAACAGGACACTTCAAAATGAGTGCTTTCCTTGGTGAAAGAAATTCAAGCTGGAGGGAGAGATCAATAATTGAGATACCCTATACGGCAAGTGAGTCTTTATTGTCTACAGTGTCCCATATGTCACCTCTGTCATTCCTGATGATTTTTCATTTGTCCATTAACTCACTGTATCTGAAACAGCTTTTCTCTAGTAGCTGCTTATGAAAAGGCTTCCCATCCTACAAGTCTTAGTTCATGTTGGTTCTTCTCATGAGAGCTATAGTGATTAACTTTATTTCGATTCATGGTCAAAGCGTGAGGTAATGCAAACCTGAGGTGCATTAAAAGCTCAGCTTTGGGACATTCATTTCCTTCTGAAAATATGCATGCTGTCACTAAAGATATAAATGTGTAGCCTGTGATTGGCTGAAGCTCAGCTGTAGTGATTGACTGAGACCCAGCTATTTTTTATAAAATATCCTGTTAGACTTTAAGTTTGTTTATATATTAAATTAGCTTGTAGTTCCTTACCTAAGGAATCAAGGTAAAGAAGCAGCCCCAGGCCAAATTTAGTTTAATTTACACATTTTTAAAATCTTCATAAAAGTACATACTTTCTCAACATTGTATTACATATACAATCTAATATATTATTAAATTGAGCAAGTTAGTTTAATAAGTACAAAACTATATAATTTAAAAACAATTAATAAAATTTAATTAATAAAATTAATGAAAATGGACCACCAGAAACTAATTAATTATTGACCTCCAGTAATAATATTTAATGTCAATTAGAACTTAGAGTATGTATTACGTCTTAATTAATCTAAATTGAATGTGTGATTAAGAAATTTAAGCTTATTTTTAATAAGGTGCTTTTCATTCTATGAAATTTAATGCTGTATAATTTTTGAAGAAATTTCTGCTTCTCTTTGGTGGAAGATATTATTATAAAACCTCACATGTGTCAGATATGGTATAGACACTTAATGAGTTTTAAAATTAAAATAATGTCTCTGGGGCTTTTCAGAAAACCTACCTTACAGTCAGGAATCTAAATGAAAAGCCAGGTTATTAGTCCATGCCATGACAGGCAGACAAACAGTCACTTGTTAAAATTAAGCGAATCCCCACATACAAATAATTAGGTTTAGGATATTCCAGGTTAACACTGCATAACCTCATTGTACTATGCCTTCTTAAAAAAGAGAGAAGCTAAAGAGCTCACATGAAAATACCTTTTAGTCAAAGGGTTTCTTTTGATGGAATTGGCTATACCTAAAGCCAAAGCATCATACCATCACATCCCTGACTCTGTCTTCTAATACAGGCTTCCTTAAAAAAAAAAAAAAGTACCCTTAAATAATTCTCTCCCTCTTTTCATTGATATCAATGTTGATAGTACTTTCAGTAACAAGATATGTGAGGGATAACAGAGATTCAGCTTTGTAGGCTGAGGCAGAAGGGCTTAAGAGGAAAAACTTAGATGTTTGTGAAAGGCGAAAAATATGAACTATATCACAGAGAACATAGTAAGAGATGGAATCAGAAAGCAGGTAAAGCCGGGGGTGAATCTTTAACAGTGGCTCTCAAAGTGTGAAACACAGAACTCCAGGCATCACCAAGACTCTTTTAGGAGATCTGTGAGGTCAAAGCTATTTTTATATCACGGTTAAAATTTTATTTGGCTTTTTTTTTTACTGTGCTGGCATTTTTACTGATGGTGCAAGGGCAATATTGGATAAAACTGATGGTTCTTTGGTATGAGTCAAGGTAGTGGCATCAAATTGAATTAGTACTTTTCTGTTATTTGCTGCCAACTGCTCATAGTATAAAGAATGGCAGTTTAAGAATAAATTTGATGAGACAATAAACATTATTAATTGTATTAGATATTGATGCTTGAGTTCATATTAGTTTAATATTATGTGTAAGAAAATGGGAATGATGCATAAAGCAGTTCTGCCAATGTACAATTGTTGCCTTGGATTAAAGCACTTGTACAATTGTTTCAGTGAGAAGCTGAACTAGCGATGATTTTATGGAACACTATTTTTGTTTGAGAGAATGATTAACAGACAAACCACAGTTATTCAGACTTAAGTACCTGGCAAACATTATCTTGACAATTAAAGAAGTAAAGCTTTAATTGCAAGGGGAACTGACAACACTTGTGGCCAGTAACAAAATTTGAGCTTGCAAGCAAAAATTAGAATTTTGGAAAATGTGTATCCTCCATCACAGGCTTAAAAATCTTCCAATTATAAAAGACTTTTAGATATATTGCAGTAAAATTAATGAATATGATATTTTGATATTGTACAAATAGATGTCACCATTTTAAAAATCTGTATAACTCATTGAATCAATATTTTTTAAAAGTCCAATGCATGATATTATAAAACCATGCTGTTTTGCTAAAAGGTCAATTTAAAGTGCAAGACAGCCCAATAAGTTTTGATGTAGGAGAATATACAAGTTTATTGGCATGGCTTTAGATTGCACATTGTAACTATTTTTTAAGCAAACACCACTTGTTGAATTTTGCTGTATTGTCAAAGGAGACTATCCAAAGCTATCTGGAAAAATATATTAAAATATCCTCCCTTTTCAGAAATCAGATTTTTTTCATATACTTTAACCAAAACATGTTTATTGCAGATTGAATGAAGATGCAGATATAGAAATCCAGCTGTCTTCTTTTAGACCAGGCATTAAGGAGATTTGCAAAAATTATAAAACAATGTCACACATCACTAATTTTGAGATAAAATATAGATATTTCCCATAAAGGTCTGTTACTAATACAATCATGTAATGAGTACATTGTTAATTTAAATAAAATATAAATATCATTCATAAATTTAAAAATTATATCTTAATTTTTAATTTGATTAATGTCAAAAGGTATGACGCAGATAAACAGAAGCTCTTTGGGGGATTCTCAGTAAGTTTACAAATGTAAAGGAGACGTTCAGAACTACTGGTATTTATGTTTCTTGCCTATAACATTTTTTTTTAATTTGTCATGATGGTGATTAGTATATTGGCATGTTGTAAAACCCTAAAGTAAAGCAAATTATTAAGAATATAAATTCAGAAAAGGACAACAGATTGCAACCAGTGAAAGTCCCATAGGGAGCTTCAAAATTACTGAGGATGTTCTGTTTCTTGGGTATAATGTTTACAGATGTTCATTCTATTATTGTGTGCTTTATAATTTACATATATTATTTTTTATATATTGTTTAATCAAGTATTTCAAAATTTTAAAAGACACAAATAAAATTCTAAATAATAATTTATTGGAAGATGGGAATGGAAAAAATTGAAGGGCCATTGAGGTATACAAAGCATTGTTTGTCAAGATAAAAACACCTTCAGAAAAAAAATAAATATGTTTGTGGAAAACTGGGGGCTAACTTAATAGAAATATAAACTGTAACTTCCAAACAATAAGAGAGTTAAAAAAGAAACAAGGAATTGTTAACTAATGACAGAAATTAATTAAAAGAAAAAATCATAAATAGGAAATGCCAAATAAATAAAAATGTATCAGTAATTATAGGCAAATGGATTAACATTGGCTTTAAGTAATTTCATAATATTGGATTTTAAAATTGAATTCTATAAAATTAAAACAAAATTTATATATTATTTACAAGAAGCACAATTTAAATAAAATGACAGAAGATGAAGGACTAGAAAAGATAAAAGAAAAAAGTCAAAAAGATCGAGGAGGCATAAAAATAGTAGAAAAAGAAGTAATTCTGGATATTCAAATGTAATATACTAACACGCTTTTAACAAAATCATCTTGAATATGACACCAACTAAGAAAATTATGAGAAAAAAATGGACAAATTTTCATTCACACTAAGGTGCGATACGTTAATGTGCTTCTTTCAGAATCTGATATAATAAATCAGCCAAAATAAACTCTACGTAATACATTTATTGAAAGATAAAACAGGTTAATAGGTTGATAGATAGCTACACTTGTTTCTACAGTCCCAAAATATAGAAGATATTTCATTCTTAAGTGCAAAAAATATTTGCAGAAGTCGATTATCTAAGAGCTGCAAAGCAATTTTCCATTTTAAAGAGCTGATTTCATAGAGACTGTGTTGTCTGACCACAATACGGCTTAATCAGAAATAAAATATATATGTATAGATACAGTATAAATGCATTTTTTAGTTTGCAAGCTAAAAAAACTTGACAATTTTTATGCTATTTAGATGAATATACGACATTTATTTACAAAAATATAAATTATCATAATTGCCACTAGAATAGAAAATCTTCACCTCAATCCGTGACTGCTACCGCTACCCAATCCATCCCCACAAAAAGGATGATAAATCAAGTCCAGAAACTTTTACAAGCCTTCATGAAACAGATAATGCTGTCTATCACAGAACACAGATCAAGAAGGAAGGCTACTAGACTTACTTTATAAGTCATTCTTACCTTGATGCCAAAATGGACAGGAAGAATCCAACAATGGAAGTATAAGCAAATCTTACTAAGGCATCCTAAGTGAAAAAGCAAGCAAATCAATCAAAGTATTTTTAATCAAAATCAAAGAAGAATTTTTCCTGAAACTAGGCAAATTAATTATAAAATGCATGTGGCAGAAGAAAAGTCCAAGAATTTAAAAGACAATAATAAAAATTAGGAAAGGATATTTGCCCTACAAAATAGCGGTATAAATTGTAATGCTATATTTATTATAATACTATATAGGAAGATAAATAAAATGTATAGTGTTTCTACAAATGGACCCAGGCACATACAAGAATTTCTTTGTATGACAGTGCCAATCAATATCTAATATTCGATCAAGTAGATTTACATAATGGAAAAAAGTACTCTATTTCTATATTGCATCATAAACCAAATAAATGATTAGATAAGCCTTAATTGTCTAAATCCAAAGTTTGAGAGTATTAGAATAAAATGTAAGAGAATATTCCTGTGGCATCAAGCAAAACCCTTTTCAGCAGATACACTATGGGTAGCAATGAGTCAGGATAGGTGCCGGCCATGACACTGGCCCATAAGTCTTTGCAGTGTCAGGTATTAGTCCTAAGCTACTGGATCTTTGGGAATTTAAGCAGTTTCCCAGAGAGGGGCATGAGAGACTAAAGCAGCAGTGATCACTTGGGCAAGAGGGAGGCCTGAGTTCTAGGAGGTAACTGTTAATGAGAGCTACCAGAGTATTTTATAGTTTAACAATGGATGTGCTGTTTCAGTGTGCCCTAACTACATTAGTTCTGGCCTACTGAGGAAGAAATTTGTAGACAAATAACAAAATACAACTCACGAAAGGAAACTGAAATAAAGTGGATAAAATAGATGATAGATTGGCATATACACATTTAACATATAAATAACAAAGAATTAGTCGGGATATATAAGAAATTTATATTCATCAATTCATACACAAAAGGCAGATAATAATAGAAATTTGGACAAAATACATAAATAGACAATACACAGAATGGGGCATCAAAAGAACATGAAAAATTGTCCCACCTAAGTGGCAATCAGAAGAATGAAAGTCAAAACAGAAGGAAGAGATAAAATTTAACATTAGCTGGATAAGCAAAAATTGTAAATTCAATAACTAGGACATAGAAAGATGAATTTTTATTTATCCCAGAGGATGTATACATAAATTAGTGCAATTGTTTTGGAATAAAATTTGTCAATAATCCGTAAAGCTTAAAATCTGCATGCCTTCACACAGTTTAATTTCCCTTCAAGCCATGTCTACAAGCGAAGTTTTTTCACTTGTATTTGAGGAGATGTGCACAGAAACATTCATAATGGGATTGCTGGTAACGCAAAGAACTAGGGGGAAAGTTTAATAATAGATCAATAGATAATTTTAATATATTCATTGTTCGGAATATTATTGTATGGTCATTTAATAAATAAATTAGATTTGTATATGTTAACATAGATATCAAAATTATAATAATGTGTGAAACAAGAGCAGGGTAAATACATCTATATGGATGTACCTGTATACCTGTAAAATTTGCTGTATATATGTGATGTATTTAAATTTACTTAAATATTACAGTAGGTAAAACATTCTGTATTATATCTAAGTATACATGCTTTTTAAGAAGAGAAAAACATGGTTGTTTGTTTGTTTGTTTTTTGAGACAGAGCTCCAGCTCTGTCATCCAGGCTGGAGTGCAATGGTGCAATCTTGGCTCACTGCAACCTCTGCCTCGCAGGTTCAAGTGATTCTCCTGCCTCAGTCTCCCAAGTAGCTGGGATTACAGTTGCCCACCACCATGACTGGCTAAATTTTGTGTTTTTAGTGGAGATGGGGTTTTACTATGTTGGTCAGGCTGGTCTCAAACTCCTGACCTCAGGTGATCTGCCCACCTTGGCCTCTCAAAGTGCTGGGATTACAGGCCTGAGCCACCGTGCCCGGCCAAATACATGTATTTTTGATATTGGCTATATCTGCTCTAAACGGATCAGAATCTAGGATGTTGATAAAACTGATGAGATAAAACAGAGTCCAGGTAGGTGGCTGGCTTTAGCAGAACTAGGGATAAAGGCTAAGGAGGAAAAAAAAATACTTATAAGCAATGTTTTCCTATTTATCAATTAAAAGTAAATGAAGCAAATTGAAATATATATATATATATATATCTGCTTATACACGTATTTTTCCAGCAATGTTTTCATTTTAAGCCTTATATCTCTTGACATGAAAGTTTGTTTTTTCAATATTGAATACCAATTTTAAATAGGCAGCGGAGGCTATGTTCCTCTGTTTGGGACACCCAGCCATCTTGAATTCCCAAGACATATGCAATTATATGCTCTGCCCATTATTATGACTCTATTTGCCATATGGCAGCAACAAAATAATACAAATTTTCTTTTCTTCTCAAAGTAAAAATCAAATCTATCTCTCACAGTGTCTCATCTATACAGACATACATAATACTGAATATGCAGCAAAGTAGAATCATAAAACTGCTTAAATCATATTACATTAATGTTATTTATTACTATGTGGTTTTCTTTATAAGAGATGTTCCCTTTGATTACAATAAAAGGGTCTTTTTTTCCTTGATCCCTTCTAATTCAAACACATTTTAGAGGGAAACAGGGTAATTCTTAATTTAAAAAGTAGCATGATACACTTAAGACACTGTGATGATGCTTTTGAAATTATTGAATTCTAAGAGAAAAGCCACCTTCTATCCAGCTTCTGTCCTGCTGTTCCTAATGACAATTTTAATGGCAGATTATTTTCGTTTTTGGAGCGTTACTGATAGATTGGAAACAAATGACATACATCATTAATTGCCATTTATGGAACACTGCATTTCAAAACCTGTCTTGTCTGCCCCATATTTGTCTGATAATTATGAAAATAGCTTTGTTTCCCTCATTAAGAGAACCAGTAATGAAAACAATACAGCTTTTCCTATTATTCCTTGTCTTTGTACACAACACTCAAGGCCTAGACTAGCCAACCGTCCTACCTATTGTCTTTCTCTCATTCCTATCATCAACTTCAGAATCTGATGCCTTGGAGGAGGCACCCAGTAATTGTTGAATTGCCTTTTCCTAGCATGGTGATGTTCTGTGGGGTCATTATCTCAAACTTATTGTTTTGCTTATACCTCCCTCAGTGTGTGTTTTATAACAAAAATAAAGGCAAATTATGTCTCTATCTACTGTTTTTTTAAGTCCTCTTTTAGAAAAAATTTGTGTCTGATTTTGTGTAAGCTAGTTTATCCCTTAATTAAGTGCATAGACTAGTCACGTAGGCAGATGTGTCAATAGATGAATACAGTGTGAAAAGTGCATAAGGAAAATCACTGACAAGTGTAGAGGTCACAAGAAAAGGGCACACCAATGTTTGATATTCAGTGACTAGCAAAAGGCATAGTATGGCGATCGTTTAAAAGTTCAAAGGGATGAGAAGTAGTAAAATAACTTGGAATGATGGAAGTGGACAAGGATCATGCTTAGATAAAAGAAGACATTGTAATTTACTCTGTAGACTATTGAAGGGGTTGAGCACAATGATAAAGACATTTTCAATTTTTACACATGCATTTGGAGAAAAACAAGCACAAAGCTCAAAGCAGAAACCTACGAATGATGCTTAACACAGGCTGGGAAGAATCTAGCATAACCATTTATTTCATCTGTATAGCACTGACTCCATATTCCTCTACTTTTTTTTTTTTTTTTTTTTTCTTGAGACGGAGTCTCGCTCTGTTGCCAGGCCAGAGTGCAGTGGCATGATCTCTCGGCTCGCTGCAACCTCTGCCTCTGCCTTCCAGGTTCAAGTGATTCTCCTGCCTCAGCCTCCTGAGTAGCTCGGACTACAGGCATGCACCACTATACCCAGCTAATTTTTTTTTTAATATTTTTAGTACAGACAAGTTTCACCATCAGAAGAAATGGAATGCTGTATTCAAATTGTTTAAACAAAGTAACTGACAACCTGGACATACATAGATTGTTGTACCCAAATGTATATACTCTTATAAAACATGCATGGAATATTTAACAAAACTAATAAAAGGAGTGCTATAAATCAACACTTTATAAATTTCAAAGGACTAAAATTGTATAAAGGACATGCTTCTATAATATTATAAAATAAGAAGGTATTAAATAACAAAATGATAACTAGCAATTTACCATATAATAAAAAATTAAGAACTACAAATCTGAAAAATGCATGACTTAAAGCAGAAATCACAATTGAAATTAGAAAATATCTTTTACTGAATAAGAAAAATAAAATATATAGAAATTTAGAATAAAGCTATACAGATAAAGCCTTCCTTAGAGGGATAATTAGAACCTTAAATACATAAATTAGAAAAGAAGACTGGATGATAATGGATGTGCTGAGTAAGTATCCATCTGAAGTATTCAGAAACAGAACAGTAAATTAAACTCCAACAAATCATAAAGAAGAAATAATCAAAATAAAGGCAAGGAAAAAGTAAATAGAAAAATTCCAGGATAAACTCACTAATAAAAATAATGAAATATATAGAATAATATATCAAGACCTGAGTTTATTCCAGAAACATATGGTACATTTTACAATTATAAATGAATTGGTGGAATTCACCATTCATAAAATTACAAAGTCAAAACTTAAGCTTGAGAACACTAATAAAATAGATGAATACATCTAAAGATTGTTCAAGAAAAGCAGCACTAATAAACTATATCTGGAATTAAAAAGGGGACATCACTTCAGATTCTACTAACTAATAATATCAGAAAGGCTTACAACAATTTTGTACCAATAAATTTGGAAATTTGACAAAGTAGATAAATGATTAGAAAAATTCAATTTATCTAATGAATACAAGAATAAAGAATCTAAATAGTTTCATAACTCGTAAAAGTGTTGAATTCATAATTTAAAACTTTACAACAAACAATAGGCCCATAATAATTTACCAGTGAATCTATTCCAACATTTTAAGTAAATAGTATCATTCTTACATAAATTATATCAGAGAATAGGAAAAAAAAAGTTCTCAATTTCTTTTGAGACCATAGTAACATTGCCTCAACTAACAGTTGACCAGGATATTCCCAAATTAACAAATTAACAAATTCCAAATTTCCAAATTAACAAAATATTAATCTAGGTCAATCTCACTCATGATCAGAGATAAAAAAAAATCCTAAACAAAATATCTGCAAACTGAATCCAGCAATATGGCATCAAGACTTGAGTTATTTTCAAGGAAATACCTGGTAGACTTACTTCACACGTAAAAATAAATCAATGAAATTCCCAATTTAATAAGATAAATCGATGAAATTCTCAATTTAATAAGATAAATCTTATTCTATGAAAGGAAAATAAAAAAATCATAAAATTTAATATTATTTCATGATAGACACTCTTAGCAAACAATGACTTAAAAATCAATTTTATAAAAGAAATGTCTGTCACAGTAAACACAGTTAATGAATACATGTTTGGAGCTTTTTGTTTGAAATCAGGAATGGGAAAAAAAGATGCCCAATTTAATTTAGCTTTTATATTTAGATCTATAATTCTATTCAACACTGCAAGAGAGAATCTGGAAATAATTCAAAAAAGAAATGAGATAGGATTAAAAAGTAGAAAGGAAATAAGACAATGTTCATTATTTATAGATGACATCAGTGTGTATATAGAAGATGCTAAAGGTAAATTGTTAAAATTAATGAGTGATTTTTTTAAAATTATACTTTAAGTTCTAGGGTACATATGCACAATGTGCAGGTTTGTTACATATGTATACATGTGAGTAAGGCCAGAGCATGTGGATAGAACAAACGGTCTCTCTCATAAACAGATGCAGTTGAGATTTCAGTCAACAGCAAGCATCAACCACCAAATAGGTGAGTGGGGAAATCTTAGATGACTCTAGCCCCAAGCACCATTTGACCACAACCAGATGGGAAATTTGAACAACAACTGCCTAGATAAACCCTAGTTAATCCCTAGAACCCCCAATAAGTAATAAATAAGAAAATAATTATTGTTTTAAGAAACAATAATTTGAAATGATGCATTGTGCAGCAATGAATAGTAGGTAAATATATTCAAAAAATAGAAAATAAAATGTAAAAAATGATTCAATCTTTCAAAATTGAGAAAAACATAAAACTGAATGAAAGATGTACTAGTCTTCCTTTTAAAAAACTCTAAAATATGATGGAAAATATTAAAGATTAAATAAATAGTATTTACAATGTTCATGGATTAAAATATTAGACTTTGTAAAGTTGTCAATTCTCCCTAAGTCATTCACCGTAATTCAGTCAAAATGTGGATAGGTACACGTGTTTGCATGTGGAATTGACAAGCCAATTTTAATGTATTTATGAAAGTGGAGAAGACCAAAAATAGAAAATTTCTAGGTAAGAAAAATAAATTTGAGACCTTTCACTACCATATGTCAAGTCTCATTACAGAACTACTGCAACTGGGATATTATGTTATTAGATTGGTTATAGACAGACAATGGAACATGTGAGAGAGTCTGCAAACGGACTAACACACAAATGGTCAGTTGCTTTATCACAAGGGTGACCTTGAAGAGTAATAGAGAAAGCAAGATCTCTTTCACAAATGGCACTGGGTCAAATTGACTCTCATATGGACAAAAAAAAAAGAAAAACTCATCCTTACCATAGGAATTCTAGTAGGACTACAGGTGTAAATATGTAAGGTAAAATAAATAATCTAGAAGAAAACAAAAATACAATTTTCACAAGCATAGGTAGAATAAGATTCCTTAAAATAGTTTCACAGAAAGCACCCACTATAAAACAAAAGATTGATAAACTGTACCACAATAAAATTAAGAATTTATTTGAATGAATGGCATATTCAAAGAATGATAAAACAAACCAAGGGGTAAAAATATGTACAACATGTATTTCTGACAAATGACCACATTCAAACCAATTGTCAGGACTCCTACATACTACTAAGAACAAGATAACCTGATAGAAGACTGGTAAGGGACTTGAATCAGACTCTAGTGAAAGAGGATATGGAAATTACCACTCTGCATTTGAAAAGAGGCTCCTCTTCACTAGTATCCAGGGGAATGCAAGAAAAACCACAAGGAAATATCATTACATGCAGAATGGAATGTTTAAAATTAAAAAGACTGACAAGCTGGCAAGGATTTGGAGTAAATGGAATTCTCATATACTCCTGGTCGTAGTGTCAGTTTAAACAACCACATTGGAAAACGGTTTGGTAAAATCTACTGAAGTTGAACATGTGCACATGTTATGACCCAACAATTCCACTCCTAAATATAGAACCAATAAAAATAATGAATATGTGATTCAAACAATAAGAGAAAGAACGTTAATAGCAGCAGTATTCATAAATGCCTCAAACTGGACACAATCTAAGTGTCCATTAATAACAGAATAGATGAATAAATTGTGATATATTCTAACAAGGGAATATTCTATTATGATAATAATAAATGAACATGTAAAACCATGGATGAACCTTACAAATATGCTATTGACTGAAAGAAGTCAGAAACGTAAGAATACTCTTGTAAAATTTCATTTATGGCTGGGTGCGGTGGCTCATGCCTGTAATCCCAGCACTTTGGGAGGCCAAGGCTGGTGGATCACAAAGTCAGGAGTTCCAGACCAGCCTGGCCAATATGGTAAAACCCCGTCTCTACTAAAAATACAAAAATTAGCCGGGCATGGTGATGGCACACGCCTGTAGTCATCATATGTGATTAAGCTACTACTCCGAAGCTGAGGCAGAAGAATCGCTTGAACCTGGGAGACAGAGGTTGCAGTGAGCTGAGATCGTGCCACTGCACTCCAGCCTGGGCGACAGAGTGAAACTCTGTCTCAAAAAAATGAAATAAATAAATAAATAATAAATTATTTTATTCAAAGTATTAAAAAAGGGTCAACTAGTCTGATGTTAAAAATCAAGGTAGTGGTTTTCTTAGAAGAGAAAGGGGATCATTTACCTAACAACCTTCAGAGGAGTTAAGCTTTTAATGTGTCAGATTCCACTTCTTGACTTGTATGGTGGTTATACAGCTATATTCACTTTTTGATAATTAGTTAAGTTGTACACTTATTATTGGCATACATTTCTGCATGCATATTGGTCTTTAATACAAAAAAAAAGTTTCAAAATAAATTGTACAAACCTAAGACAGCTTAAAAAGACATTACTCAAGAGTCTCTAATGAATACTTTCATTCAGAATTTCTTGTAGATGTGGCAGGGTGCGACCCTCTTTAGCGGGCCAGATTTGGCCTCCTAGTTGCACAGCTATCATTAGTCTCCTCCCCTGTCTTCCTGTTGAAAAGGAGGTGTAGTGAATAAAAGCATATAAAAGGGATCTCCCTTATAGAGAAGAGGAGGGTTTTGTGGGAAATACAGTGAAGTGATTGTTGAAAATCCTTATGAGGATTGCTCTCTTTTTTGCTCTTAGCCATATTTTGACTCTGTGTCTTTTCTACCTCTTAAATTCTCCTGTTTAAAATGAGGTGGTCTGGATTAAATTATAGCTGAAATCCCTTCAAACTCAAGCTCTGTTTCTCCCTCAGAGTTGTTCTGTGCATTTTGATAGATTAAAAGAGGTCAGCACCACCTGAACCTCACCTTGCAATCAATCAATCAATGGCCATAAGATACCCCATATATACCCAAGACAGTGCTGGAATGTGTGAGGGATTTAAGAGAATTAAAATAAAGAGAGACTGATTTTGAGGGACTTATAGCATAATTTAGAAGAAAATAAAAAATAAACATTCAGTAATTAAAACAAACAGTAATTAATAGCATCAAGGTGAGGCATTTGATATACATTGAAGGAAGTCATAAAACAGAAAATTCTCTCCGGAGTAACTTTGGTGAAGTCACGGAAGAAAATGTGTGCTTTAACCTGGGCCTTGGGGAATAGAGAAAAGTGGTGAGACTAGGAAGGCATATTTAGTTGTCCAGTGTGAATACAGGCAGGAAATATAATGAAATATGCATGGAAAAATGTTTGCTGGAGCTCAGAATAGCTACCTTCTAGTGATGAATAAAAAGTAAAAATATTTATTAGATGAAAGCCCATTGATAGGTGCGCTCATTTTACTTCTGACCCGTTACTGGATTCTACAATTTGGAAACAGAACGGCCTTAAGATGAGATGGATACAAAATTTCAGATAGGAGAAATAAGTTCAAGAGATCTATTGTACAACATGGTGACTTTAGTTAGTATATTATATACTTAAAAATCGCTAAGAAAGTAGATTATGTGTTCTCACCATGTAAATGATAAATTTGTGAAGTAATACATGTGTTAATTAACTCTATGTAGCCATTCCACAGGGTAAACACATTTTAAAACATCATGTTGTCCATCACGAATATATACCATTTTTACCTGTCAGTTAAAAAGTGAATAATTGTTTATTATTTATTTACTCTTTTTTTTTTTTTTTTTTTTGAGATGGAGTTTTGCTCTTTCACCCAGGCTGGAGTGCAGTGGCATGATCTCGGCTCACTGCAACCTCCGCCTTCTGGTTTCAAGCAATTTTCCTGCCTCAGCCTCCGAGTAGCTAGGATTATAAGTGCCCGCCACCAAGCCCAGCTAATTTTTGTATTTTTTAGTAGAGATGGGGTTTCACCATGTTGGCCAGGCTGGTCTCAAACTCCTGACCTTGTGATCCACCTGCCTCGGCCTCCCAAAGTGCTGGGATTACAGGTGTGAGCCACCCGGCCCAACTGTGAATAGCTAATTAAAAAAAAAAAAAGAATAAAAGATATAAACCAGGGTCTGACCTGCGTGAGTAACAACAGCAGAGAAACTCCAGCCATTCCAGTCTCTACTTCACATGTGATGCAGTGGCAGGTAGAACAACCCACTCTCAGAGCCAGCATCAGCAGAACTCTGCATTCTCCTGGCACCAATGGACTAGGAAAGTTCCTATTACCACTGCAGACAACATCAGAGGTTGAGCAGGAAGCCTCAAAGGCATCAAGTAACAAAACAGACTCTATAGAAAGCATTGCAAAGAGAGGGACAACTAAAACATCATTGGAGCCAAAACTCACAAAAAGTAGTCCAGAACTCACATACAAACCCTAAACAGAGCAACTTCCTGCCAAAACAGAAAACATAAATAGGATTATGAGTCTCCTAATGTAATGACTAAAATGTCTGGGATGCAATAAAAATCACTGGTACCAAAAACCAGAAAAAATCACAATATGAATGAGAAAAGACAATTATTTGATACCAATATCAAGACTATCCACAGGTTGAAATTATCTGTTAAAGATTTTAGCCAGGTATGGTGGCTCACGCCTGAAATTCTAGTGCTTTGGGAGGCCAAGGCAGGAGGATTCTTGGAGGCCAGGGGTTCCAGACCAGCCTGGGTAATGTAGTGAGACCCTGTCTCTATAAAAATTTTAAGAATTAGTCAGGTGTGATGGCATGTGCCTGTAGTCCCAGCTACTTGGGAGACTGAGTCAGGAGGGTTGCTTGAGCCCAAGATATAGAGGTTGTAGTGAGCTATGATCATCACTGCACTCCAGCATGGGTGACAGAGTGAAAAAAAAAAAAAATTAAGGCAACCATCATAAAATTCTTCAATAATCATTATAATTTACTGTAAAACAAATTTAAAAGACATGGAAAATCTCAGGACATAAATAGAATATATAAAAATAAAAAAGAATCTAACAGAAATTGTGGAAATGAAAAACAAAATAACCAAACAAAGAAAAAAACAAGCAAAAATTTCACTGGATGTTCTTAATAGTAGAGTGGAAAAGAGACAGAAAAAATCAGTGAAATTGAAGACAAATTAATAGAATTTACTCAATCTGAACAACAAAGAGAAAATAGACTAAAAGAAAAAATAGAGATCAAGGGATCTGTGGGACATTAACAAAGATCTGACATTAGAATCATCATAATTTTGATGAAGAGGAGAAATGGAGAGGAGCTAAGAAAGTATTCAAATAAATACAGGCTGAAAGCCTCCCAAATTTGGCAAAACACATAAAGCTACAGATTCAAGAAGCTGAGTAAACCTCAACTAGGTTAAACCTAAAACTACACCAATCACATTATAATTAAACTCCTGAAAACTAAACACAAAGAATAAATCATTAAAACAGAGAAAACTGCTGCATTTTCTATAAAGAAAAAGCAGGTTTAATGACAGAGTCTGTCATCTGAATCCACGGAAGACAGAGGAAGTGATATCAGTTTTATCAAGTGCTGAAAGAGCGGTCAATCCCAAATTGTGTATGTGGTGAAATCATCCTTCATACTGAAATAAAGACATTCTCAGTTGAAGGGAAATTGAGAGAATTTGTTGCTAGCAGATTTATCATTAAAGAGTAACCATAGGACTGCTGGTGGAAATGTATACATAGGTAAGTTAGTGCAAAAATAAGTGTGGTTTTGCCATTGTTTTAAATGGCAAAACCACAACTACTTTTGTTCCAAGCTAATAAATTAGTACAACCACTATGGAAAACGGTATGGTGATTCCTTAAAGAACAAAAACAAGAACTACCATTTGATCCAGGAATCCCACTATTGAGTATCTATCCAAAGGAAAAGAAGTCATTGTATGAAAAAGACACACATCCACACATGTTTATAGCACCACAATTCACAATTGCAAGGATATGGAACCAAACTAAGTGCCCACTGACTGAGTGGATAAAGAAGATGTTGTACATGTACACCATGGTATACTACTCAGCCATAAAAAGGAATGAAATAATGTATTTTGCAGCAACTTGGACAGAGCTTGAGGCCATTATTGTAAGTGAAATGACTCAGGAATACAAAACCAAAAATCATATGTTCTCACTTATAAGTGAGAGCTAAGCTATGAGGATGCAAAGGCATAAGAGTGACGTAATGGACTTTAAGGACTCACGGGTTGGACTTTTAGGAGTAGGGTGAGGAATAAAAGAGTACACATTGGGGACAGTGTACACGGCTCAGGTTCATTAAAATCTCAGAAATCAAAACTAAAGAACATAACCATGTAACCAAAACACACCTTTACCCCAAAAATTGTTGGAATACATTTAAAAACCCTCCAGTTTTCAAGTTTATATTTTGTAAATTTAAAAATCAAATCACCCTAATACAATAAAACAATTTATTTTCTCAAAAAACAATTATTTTCTCAGGTGACAGTTCCAATAAATCTCAGAAATCACCACTAAAGAACATAACCATGACACCAAAACCCACCAAAACCTAAAGATTGTTGGAATACATTTTAAAACCCTCCAGTTTTCAAGTTTATATTTTGCAAAGCTAAAAATCAAATCACCCTAATACAATAAAACAATTTATTTTCTTAAAATACAGAATAGCTGAAGGAA
Organism: Gorilla gorilla gorilla; assembly: GCF_029281585.2. Classification (NCBI taxonomy): domain Eukaryota; kingdom Metazoa; phylum Chordata; class Mammalia; order Primates; family Hominidae; genus Gorilla; species Gorilla gorilla. The sequence goes on from NC_073241.2 coordinate 72,153,433, forward strand.
ATGCTAAACTAAAAAAAAAATTATAAAAGATGATGACTGGGATCTTTAGAAAGTAAAGAATAGAATGAGTAAAAATTGCAGTAAACATAATAAGACCATCCTTCATTTCATGAGTTTAAAAATTACATTTTATAGTTGGAGCAAAAGACGAACACCATCTGACATGGTGTTCTATGTATGCAAAGGAAATGATTGAGACAATTATACCTGAAAGCAGTTAAGGGGATCTAAATTGAAGTAAGGTTTTTATACTTAACTTGAAATGGTAACACATTGACACCAGCAGGCAACTACTAAGAAAATTATATAAACAGCTATAATGAAAAACATAAATACATTAAAATAGAATTCTAAAACTATTTCCAAGTTATCTACAGTTAGGCCAAGATACATACAGACAAACAATGGCCAATTGAGAAAGAGAAAGTGAAAACAGAAAACAAATAATAAAAAGGCAGACATAGGCCCTAATCTATCAATAATTATTTAATTGTAACAATCTAAACCAATTAAAAGGTAGTGATTTGCACAGTGGAATTAACAAACACCACCCACTTATATGTGGGCTGTAAGAAATCTGCTTCAAGCATTATTGATACGGACAGGAGGCAGGGAAATACTGGGTATAAGAGGGTGGTTTCCCGGCAAAGGTTCCACTGTCAAGCCTGGAAACCCACAACCCTAAATGGGAACAGGCATTCCTGTTTTCCTGCCCAAATGTTGCATTTTGGCCCACAACACCCTGCTAATGTGTACGTATATAAACCCCAGACCCCAGGCTCCAAGAGCAGATGAGCAGAGGAACAGAAGAGTGGCAAAGTGACAGAGCTGCAGAGTGGTGAGGCAGAGAAGAAGAGAAGCAGCACTTGAATGTTGAGAGGAGTTCAGCTGGGGACAGTTGGGGAGATTGGCTGCGGGATGACCATACTCCAGGGGATGATCATCTTCCCACTCCATCCCCTTTCCAGGTTTCCATCCATCTCACTGAAGCCACCTCCATCACTCAGTAAAATCCCCACATTCACCATCCTTCAAGTCCAAGTGACCAGATTCTTCCTGGATGCTGGACAAGGACCCAGGAACCAAGAGGGCAGGGTGTAAAAGGCTGTCATCTGACTCTCCACTGAGCTGATTTAACACTTAGCCATCTGTGGAAAGCAACTGCTAAAAGGGTATTAATTGTAACACACCCCTAGACACTACCATGTGGCCAGGGTCCAAAAGCACTAGCCCTTGCTCCTGCACCTGCCCATCCACCTGCTCCCCATCCAGTAAGGGATTTGAGCACATGGTGGCAGAGCCACATCCCTGTTGCAAGTCCCAAGAGGGGTCAGGGAACTCTCCTGTTTCATTATGACATAGATAAGTTGAAAGCAAAAGGATAGAAACGATATATCAGGCAAACACTAATTTTTAAAAAGGAACAACTATAATAATACCAGATCAAGGAGACTTAAAAGCAAATGAAATTACTACACACAATGAAGGACATTACAAAATAATAAGTGGATTAATTTGCCAAGAATATAGCAATCCTAAATGTGTTCGGACCAAACAATGGAACTTCAAAATACATAGAGCAAAAACCAATAGAGCAGAATGAGAAAGAAATCCATAATTATAACATGGGTTTCAAAATCCTATTTTTAACAATTGATAGAAATCAGCAAGGATAGCGAATAATGAAACATTAAACAACAAGATCTACTGACATTTATAGAACACTATAACCATCTACAGCAGAATACATATTCTTTTCAAGCTTACATGGAACATTCACCAAGATAGACTATATCATGGTAATAAAACAAACTTTAACAAATAAAAAAAAATCACACAGAGTATGATCTCTGACCACAATGTATCAGAGAAGAGTATACCAGTAACAGAAACTCAGGGGGAAATTTTTCAACATCTTGGGAATTAAAAATATACTCCTAAATAATGCATTGGTCAAATAGGAAATTTCAAGGGAAAATAATATGTAGAGTGGAATAAAAATAAACACAAAATGTATTTATAAGAAGACCTAAAGAAGAGCAAAATAAATTCAAAACAAGCTGAAGAAAGAAAATAATAAAGATAACATCAGAAATCAATGAATTTGTAAACAGGACAATAGGAAACTAATAAAACTAAAAGCCAATTCATCTAAAAAAATCAATAAAATTGGTAAACTTTTAGCAAGATTGACAGACATAAATTGAGACAAGACCTAAATCATAAAATCAGAAATGCAATAGAAGACATCTCACCAGATCCATGGGTAACTATATAAGATAGTGATTATGTTAATTTGTTTCACTGTAGCAACCATTTTACCATATATACATATCTTACAACATTATGTTATGTGCCTTACATATATGCAAAATTTTTATCGAAACAAATTTTAGAAATGATTACAAGGAAATATTATGAATAACTTTACACTCATCAATTCAGTAAGGTGGAAGGAATAAAACACTTCTTGAAGACCACAAACTCCTCAAACTCAGCCAAAATCAAATAGATAAATGGAATAGTTCTATAACTATTGAATAAATCCGATTTTTATTTTAAAAGCTTCTGCTCAAGAAATTTCCAGGCCCAGATGGTTTCACTGGAAATTTTACCAAATATTCAAAAAAGAGTTAACACAAATTTTACACAATTTCTTTCAAAACCAGAAAAGGGAATACTTCCTAATTCATATTATGAAGCCAGTATTACACTGATACCCAAACCCAACAGGGATCACATGAAATGTAAAAAATGTAGACCAATATATCTGATTAACTTAGATGAAAATAATTCGGAACAAAATTTTATCAAAATATTATAGAAAAATATATATGTATAATAATGCACTATGATAAAATGTGATTTATTCCAGGTATGTGAGACTAATTAAATATTCCAAATGTATTAATGTAGTCCACCATTTCAATAAGCCAAGGAAAAAAACTTATCATATCATTTACTACAGAAAAAGCATATTAAATACCCATTCATGAAAAAAAAAATTCACTTTCAGTACATTAGGAATACAGATGAATGTCCCCAAACTTTAAAGAATACCTAGTAAAAAAACTACACCAAACATCATAATGGTGAAACATTGAATGCTTTGCTTCTAAGATTGGGCACAAGGCAAAGATGTCTTTCCTTACACTTACAGAAATGATCCCGGAAATTTTAGCCACCGCAATAAGGCAAGGAATGGAAATTAAAGATACACAGATGAGAAAGAAACAACTAAAACTCTCTATTTACAAATCACAAGCTTGTCTGTCTAGAACACCCCAAGTAATATACAATATACTTTGAGAACTAATAAGTTTCTCTCGTGTTCAGTAAGGTTAAAAAATACTACATGAATACACAAAATGCAATTGCATTTCAATATACAGATAAGAAATAATTGGAAACAGAAATGTAATAACAAAAATATAATACCATTTCCATTACTCCTAAGAAAATTACATAGGTATGAATCTAACAGCTACAGTTTTTGCATAATTAAAATTATAAAATGTTGATGAAGAAATCAAAGAAGAGCTAAATGCTTGGAAAAACATATTCATGGATTGGAAAACTCAACATAGCAAAGATGTCAATCCAACGTAACCAATAGGTTTAATTTAATTTCTTTCAAAATGTCATCGTAGTTCTTTGTAAACATAAAATTACCCTAAAATTGACAAAGAAATATTAAGCATTAAAATAGCCAAAATTGTTTTAAAAAGAAGAAAAACGAGGGAGGAATTATTGATGTTAAGACTTATGTATGTATGCTGAACTAATCAAGTCAGTCTGGTAGTGGCAGAAAGACGGATCAAAGGAACAGAATAGAACATGCAGACATAACTCCACATGAATATGCCCAATTAATTTTTTATAAACTTGTAAAAGCATTTCAATAAAGAAGGAAAAGACTCTTCAATAAATGATGCTAGAGCAATTAACCATCCATCAGCCAAAAAAAAAACAATTTATACAAAAAAAAAAAATTTCAGAATGGATAATTGATATAAATGTGAAACAAAATGATAGAATTTTTAGAAAAGAACATAGGAGAAACTCATGGGTACCTACGACTGACTAGGCAGTGTTCTGAGATTTGATACCAAAACCACAATTCATAAGAGGGAAAAAATCAATACATCGAGTTCATCAAAATGTAAAACTTTTACTCTGTAAAAGATCCCATTAAAAGACAAACTACTGACTAGAACCAAATATTTCCAAGTCACATATCTACAAAGGGTTGGAATCCAGAATATGCAAAGAACTCTCATAACTCAAACTTAAAAAAAAAAAAAAACAATACAACCAGAAAATAGTCAATGGACATAATGAAAATAAAAATAAGCATTATCTTAGGTGAAATAAGCCAGGCACAGAAAGACAAATACTTAATGATTTCACTTATACATGGAATCTAAACAAGTTGGGTTCATAGAAAGAGTAAAAAGGTGGTTACTAGGGACTGCAGGGAGGGGTTGGTAAGATGGTCAAATCTAGTTAGGAGTAATAAGGACAAGTGATCTATTCCACAATATGGTGGCTGTAGTTATAACAATATGCAATTCCTTGTAAATAACCAAGAGTAGATTTTAAGTGTTCTCACCACAAAAAATAAGTATGTAGGGTAATGCATATGTTAATTAGTTCAATTTAGCCATTTCACCATGTATAATTTTACAAAACGTCATGTTGTACCTAATATATATAATTTTATTTGTCAATTAAAAAGGCAAATAAGAAAAGAAAATGGTCAGAAGCATGTACAGATCCTTAACTGTAGAGGATATTCAGATGACAAATATACTCATGAAAATATGTTCAATATTATTAGTCATTAGACTAATGTAAATACTATCATAATGAGATATCACTATATGCTGATCAAAATGACTAAAATGAAAACTAGTAATAATATCTAAGGCTGGCAAGGGTGAGAATATAAAATAATAGAGCCATTCTGGAAAATACTTCAGCATTTCCTTTCAAAACTCAAATGGACTTATCATAAGATCTAGCAATTGTGCTCTTGCACATTTATTCTAGAGAATTAAAAGCTTATGTTCACACAGAAACTTGTGTGTGAATGCCCATAGCAGCTTTCTTCATAATAGCACCAAACTGGAAATTACCCAAATGTCCCTGAAAGGGTGAATAAACAAATTGTGATATATCCAAATCTGAATGCTATTTAGTAATAAAAAGAAACACACTACTGATAACAAAAACTTGGATATAATTCAGTAAATAATGCTCAGTGAAAAACAATCTCAAAAGGATGCATATTAACTCATTTTGTTTATATAATAATCAAAAATAAAATAATTACATAGATGAAAAATGAGGTAGTAGACTAGTAGTTGCCAGAGGTTAAGGGTTGGGATAGGAAGGGGATGAGAAGGGCCTCAGAGTAATGGCAGAGTTGAGTGTCTTGATTATGCTGGTGGTTAAGCAGGCTACACATGTGACATAATTGCATCAAATTATACACATACACACATGCATGAGTACATGTATAGCCAGTGAAATATGAATGAGCTTTGTGGATTGAATCAACGTCACTTTACTGTTTTTCATATTATTCTAGAGTTGCATAAGATGTTAACATTGGGAATGCTAAGAGAAGGATGCACAGGGTTTTTATACACATTTGTTTGTAACTTCTTGTGCGTCTGTAATTATTTCTAAATAAACAATTTGTAAAAGCTGGATTATGTAATTCCCTAAGCATGTGGTTGAGTTAAAGTAAAAAAAAAATAATAGTACTCCATGAACACACAGCTAGTGCTCCTGATTCTGAGTATTTGTAGTTCAATCTATGGATATCATTCATTTGGATTTACGGTATTGTCTTGAATTATCTAATGTACCTACATCTATACATATAATTACACACACACACACACACACACACACACACACACCATACACTTGATTATTGAGTACAGCCAGAGCCTAACTGCTGAGTGTTGAGGAAATTTTCCACAAATGTTAGGGTTTGGGCAGGCAAGGATACCTGGGAAAGGGTATAGAGACCTGAAATCTTAGATAGGGTAATAAAAAATTTAAAAAACTTTACTCACTCAGTATTTATTTCCTTTTTGGCACCTTTTTGAAGTGACTGGTTAAAAATTACAAAAGTTTAGTTAGGAGTGGTATTGTAATATTGGATTCCATTTCAAGGAACCAATCCAATTCCCCAACAGCTTTGCTTTTTTCTTTTCCTTAAAAAGAAACAAGCTTATTTCCTGAAGCATTTTCTGGCTTGTCAATTTTACAAATGCAGTCAATGATCCATGAAAACCAAACAATTCAGTGTAAGACAATTTAAATAAAGAGGGAAAGCAAACAGTTACAATGTCAGTTCAATCTGAGGAAACACAAGCTCTGTTCCAATGAAACATGAAACTATCAAGTGGAAGTCTATTTAGGTGTAGATGTGCAACATAAACGGTGAAATTTAGATTTTTCTAAATGACAAATTTGCCCAAAAACTAGATTGAATCTGTAACACTTTCAACATTGTTGTTTTTAATATAAACATTAATTATGTTTAAAATTATTTTATATTTTAAACATTTGTACATATGCATGTATATATATACATATGTTTGTATATATGTGCATATATAGTATATATACACATGTATTATTATGTATATATTACACCATATGTGTATATATATTTTTTTCTTTTAGGTCTCAAATATTTCATTTAAGGCCTTTAAAACACTTGTAGCTTCTATGCTCTTATAGTGTCCCAAAATAAAATTATCCTTCATGCACTTCATTTTATATTCTAGCCCACTGGCTCTCTAACTTTAGCATACTATACTCTAGAATCACCCCGCTAATTTGTTAAAATAGATTGCTGTGTCCTACCCACAGAGTTTCTGATTTACCAGAACTAGGATGGGGCCTGATAATTAGTATTTCTAATGAAGATCACAGGTGGTACTATCTCTTTTGGTTTGGGGACAACATTTTGAGAACCACAGTTCTCATCCAAGATGAGTTTTTCCATACATTTAAAAATTAGTTTAGCTTTTCTGGAATGGTCAGTAATCTTTTGTATGTGTCTGTTGTCTAACTCCAGATTACTCGCCTTTACTTAGCTCATAAACTATGCAAAAAGGCAGGAATTTCTTCAAGGCTCTCTTACGCAGATTTCAGTTATTAAAGAATTGCTACTCTGTTTTACAGCTGAAAAATTGGGAAATAATTTCAAATTTAATTTTGCAAAATCCATGTGTGGAAGCCTATATCAGAAAGCTCCCTGGGCCTTCACCCAGATTAGTTACTTTTACTTTTCACACAATTCGTATGCACTTGATTAGCTACTTTCTAATTTGTAAGAGAGTGTATTAGAAGAATAATAACCCAAAGACTATTACAATAATCCAGATGAGGGATAGGGATAGTAGCACCCAGTATTTATTGAGGCGCTACTCTGTGACATACACTGTGCTAGATAACCTACTGACATTATCTCATCTGTCCCACCCAAAAAACAATGACAGAGATATTATCATCCTATTTTACAGAAGTAGACACTGAGACAGAGTCTGAAGCGCAAGATGTTTATTAGGAATCAACATTTCTGAAAGGAAGGAGAAGGAAGCAGGGTTGAGCAGAGGGAGAAGTTGAACGTTAATGCAAACCCAAGAGAGTGTTTGCCAAACTAGTGGGGGCTCCCTAGCAAGATTTGCCTGTCAGTATCTCACATTGGGCTGAAATGGCTGGAAATATATGCTTACACTTAACTGGAAATGAGTTTCCCCAGAAAGGGTGTGACATCAGGCAAGGAGGCTCTATGTAGCTGAGGCTGACCCTTTAAGCACTTGCTGGCTGGAAGCTATCTATGAATTATATCTTCCTACTTCTGTGCTGGACAGGAAGTACTTCTCTGAAGAACTTAGGTACAAATCACTGTCTGTCACTGATTTGTCCAAGGACACAGTAAGCATCCGAGTAACAATTCAAACCCAGGACTATCTGATTCTTTCAACTACATAATCTGTTAGTTTCTGTATGTTGCTTACATTTCTTAAAAATGTCATGAGGACTCCATCATGGACACCCACTGGATTGTGTGATAACGCAGTAATGACCTCAGGTATCACTGAGGAATGTAGAAGAATTTGTTGCTACATGAAAGGGCTCTAAACCTCACTGTAATCTTGTCACTTGCCATCCTGTCAGTGTGCAGTATGAGTATGGAATTCGTGAACAGTCAGCAAGCACTATCCGTTTCACTCAAGCTACCATCATTTCTCATTCTGATGACTGAAAGAGCCTCCAAATGCACCTCGCTGCTTCATGGTTGCTCCAACCAACGTCAAGACTGACTAAATACAAATGTATTCATACCACAGTTCTGCTCAAATGTTTTAAACAATTGTTGTTCAAACTTAAATAAAATCCAAACTCTTACCAAAGAACTTTTTAGCTCTACATAACCTGACCCTGCCTCCTCACCAGATATTATGGCTCTCAAACGTGCTAAGCTAAATCCAATTGTGAAGATTTTGCAAGTGCTGTTTGTTCTGTCTGGAATGCTCCTCACCCAAACCCTCCCCACACTCCGGAGTTGTGCTCAATGCCATCTTTTTAGAGAGACCATCTTGACCACCCTAGAGAAAATACAGCTCTGATTCTTACACTCCACATGCCAACCCCTTCCCTTGCTTCATTTTTCTCCTTTGCTCTTTTCACTGCTCAGAATTGTGTACACATGTGTGTATGTATGCATGCATATTTGAGTGTGTATAATTTTATTCCTAGTACCATTTTTGCATTGTGCAGTTAGAATACACATACCCATCCTCAAATTGTTCATTGTCTGTCTCCTCCACTGTAACTTCACATTATTGCATATAGAGATATTAGCTGTCAAGTTCATCTGTGTATTCCCAGATTCTGAAAGAGTGCTTGTTACCCACTGGGAAAATGAATTAAATTTAAAAAATGACAGTAGCGAAAACATATATGTGTAAGCTAAGGTAACTCAAATTCCAGTTCTACAACCAACTAGTTTGGATAAATCATGTGAAACTCTTAAGCTTCGTTTTGTTTTGTTTTCTTTTGTTTTCTGTCTCAATTGGAGTTAATACATTCACATTTATTTAATTTAATTAAATAACATATTACAAAATGCTATGGAAAAGATAAATAAAGCTAATTAATTGTTAATTGAATTTGGCTATCTATCCCAAAATAATGAGTAAATTACCGAACCTTTTTTTCTCTTCAAAAAATAAGCCCTCATCATTTGGAAAATATGTTTATATAAATTTTCCAATGCACTGATGATGAAAGATAATTAAGCACTACTCTTATTTTTTTAAGTTTGAGTGGTATTTGCAATTAATTACTGCATTACATTATATCCAATATGCTCTGCTACATATTTATGTTTTGTCTTTGATTAAATGTGTCTACAAGGGAGACACTATGAAATTATGCTTAGGACGCTTGATATATGTGTACTAGGCAGACTGATCTTCCAAGTTTGCCACTGATCACTCTGCTGCTTGTGTACATTCGTAAGACCCAAGGTTTCTTTCTTCCTCTCTAGATTGATCCTTTTCAGTCCTTCCTAAAATAACCGTCACCATTCACCTTATCTTTCTTACTTGGTCAAGATATTCATCCATTCATTCAGTATCTTCGTTCTTCAAATGTGCTACCCACATGGGTCTCTCCTGGTTTTCAAAAAGCATTGCACCTATGAATTGTGCTATATTGTTCAACATTTAATTGTGTCGTTTAAGGGGGGCTTTCTCCCTACATCATATGCACAGATCCTGAGGAGAATAGAAAGTTCTTGAGGACAGGGACTGGATTACTCATGCCTTTACTATATTCCAAAAACGTCACCACTCTCCAAAGATAAGTAGATGCTTGATAGAACTCTAAGTAGATATTATGCTTTTTTAATCCAGGAATTCCTAATCCTCATGGTTCCAAATACCCCTCTAAGTAAAGAAATGAAACTATTTTAATTAGATATATCACTAAAGAATAAATAAAGGCCTTTCATGATTTCAACTCAGTACTTCAAGAGTTACGTAGACTGTGGGAAGCAGAGTTTCAAGGCCTAAAGCTGAGAATTAAGCTGCAATTACGCTGTTGGTACGGAAAGTTTGTCTATCTTCAGGATATCTTCAGGATAAAACAGTTTGGCTGGGCGCAGTAGCTTATGCCTGTAATCCCAGCACTTTGGGCAGCCGAGGCTGGAGGATCACCTGAGGTCAGGAGTTCGAGACCAGCCTGGCCAACATAGTGAAACCACGTCTCTACTAAAAATACAAAAATTAGCTGGGCGTGGTGGTGGGCACCTGTAATCCCAGCTACACGGGAGGCTGAAGCAGGAGAATCACTTGAAGCTGGGAGGTGGAAGTTGCAGTGAGTGGAGATTGTACCACTGCACTCCAGCCTGGGCGACAGAGTGAGACTCCATCTCAAAAAAAAAAAAGTTTGTGGTCTGCAATTGACGTAAAACTTTCTAATCTAGCTCCCAAATCCCTGAAACTTCCTTCATTCATAGACTGCTTCTACTTTGCACAGCCGGTCAGGGTTTTGGAAAAAGAGAAATCCGGGCCTATCTCCTTCTACTCTCCAGTGGGAAGACAGAAGCCTGCATGAATAGGGACAAAGACCTTGGGAGCTCAAGGACCTAATGTTGTTCAGGAATTAAGACAGACTTTAGAATAGTCTGGATAAACCTTGGACAGTATTTTTTGGCTGTTATAAAACACAACTTTCCAGTAATTTTGAAACCCATTTCCTTACTTTTATTTTTCCTCCCACCAAAAGGGTAAGGAAACCAACTTTGGGCTACTACTGGCTTGTCCATGGCCTGGAACTGCCCACTCCAAACCCAAAGAATTATTATCCTGATTCTTCCTGCTCCTCCTTGTCCACAAGATGCTATTGCTCTAAGAAGCATGCTAGTATCTTGAAGCTGATATAAAAAAATAAGTTCATGATAAAATGACAATGGTTTGTAGGCCAACCATAAGACACAGTGAGATTTTAAGTGAGAATACACTGGGTTTTGTCTCTCAACTCTAACTAGCTGTGTGACCTTGAACAAGTTATTGAATGTATCAGAGATTCAGTTGACTCATATGTAAATAGGTATAAAGGAGACTACTTCATGGTCTTGTAGTGAGGATTAAATAAAATCCTGTGTGTAACGTGCCCAGCACAGAGCCTTGAAAACACTAAATGTATCATCAGTAATATCACCATCAAAATGAATATTTTTCACAGATTAAATACTATCCTTTGAATCCTTCCACATTAAAGCTCAAGGAGGTGAATAATGATAAACACATAATACACTAAAACTCGTTGTGTTTTTTTTTTTTTTTTATCTTTTTTAGAAAGGGCCCTGGGATTTCCCAAAATGCATTAAGAATACAGGCACCTATTCTTACCAAATATGAAAAGAAGCAGCTTCAACCATCAGAATTCTTCCCTTCCAAACTCTTTCAGTGTAGGCTGATAAGGAATAAGAGTTGCTTAGTGAGAATCCTACTCCTTTGCCTCTCACCACTAAACAATAGCATCAGTGTAATTTCACCGTTGAGAGTTTAACTTTATCACTCTAGGAATTCTCACAGAATTCTTTTGAGATGCAAACCATCTAGGTGTCAGCATCTTTATTTTTCTTTTGAGTTTGCTTTTTTTTTATATGAAGAAACAGAAACCTAACCTTTCAGATACTGATGAACAAAAAGAGTATAATATGACAGTGTTTTAGTCTTAATTTTGTCACTAGCTGCAATAGTTTAGTAAAGTCAATTGCTATCAATATATTCATTTGTCAGATGTCCTCATTCTTCAAATGCTTGGCTTACAAATACACAGAGCAGTTACAAGATAAAAGTGTGAATTGAAATCATTTTGCTCAGAAAAAACCACTCTGCAGTTTTAAGAATAATTATTGCTATCACAACCACAGCCAGAAGCCAAATTTTTACATCAACACTTCATTACTGGAGACAGTGGTACACAAACATTTTTACAAAGATTGCAATTTGTGTTTTCATGGTTTTTGCACTTTCTGTGACTATCTTGTTTAGAGTACTTGCTTTTATCTACAAGGAAAAGACTATCAAATCTGCAAAGTTACTCAACTTAGTATCTTTGCCTGGGTTTTAATTTCAGTGACATTTGTAATGCTTGCAATTCACTTCACTGCTGATCTGAAAGGAGCAGCTAATTATCCAGGCTGGGATAGGGGTTCTGATAAACATGCCTTTGTGAGATCCTAAGTATCACCTTTGAGCCTGGTAAGACAGGGCCTGGAGAGTGAAGGAAAAGTAAATGTCAGCCAGCTTTGGAGTCATGAAGAGCAATCATTGTAGAGAAAGTTTAGTTGATTTTTGGCCTGAAAAAATGTTTCCTGAATGTTTTCAAATTCACTAGTTTTTCAGAGTCACTTATAGCTTTCCTAACTGAAACCCTGTCAGAGGTTTTTGTTCTCCAGGAATTCTTAGAAGTGCAACAAAAATGGGCATATGATCACTTGGTGGCACATTCAGGGTGCTTTGTCACACTAGTTCCTAGAGGCCCTAAGAAAAGTAAAGCACTAGCACTCTTCAGAGGAGTATAGGAAAGGTTCAGCCACTAAGCCTCCAACTTTCTTCCTTTCTGCCAAGTATCTAAAATAGATTATATTTAACTGATGAGATAAACTTGAATTCTTAACCCATAGAAATGCAACCATATCATGCTGAACATGCCTTTGGAGAAAGAGAAACAGCAAAGTAAGACAGCAGGACAGTTGCAGAAGAGATGAACAAATATTACAGTTCCTAAAACAATAATTAGCTGCCATTTTAAGATGCTTAGATTCTCAAGTAAAATATACGAAAATATCACCACAAAAATGCATTGCACTAAATCATAGAAATACGTTCCGTGTTAAACATCAACTTGTAAACATGGACTCTGTATGAGATCTTTTCAATTTAAGAAAACGTAAAACATATTAAGCATGAAAATCCATATTTATAATACCCTTAAGATAGGAGACAACTATTTGTTTTAGTGAAGATTCCTACGTTAGTAAAAGGTTTTACTAGTTACCTAATTTAAATAGGCTAACAATAAATCATTAACTGGAATAACATGAACTATTAAAAGCCAGTTCAAATTTAAGGTCAATGAAAAGAAAGATGAAGCATCTCAATTTATAACAAAGCAACTCAATTTAGAAAATTAGATTTACAAAAATTTGATTTGCATGCCATTTCTCAGTAACGTTACTTTGTACAATGTGAGTCATGGGAATGGAATTGTGATATCATTTGCCTGATTCTTGAACCAGGGCAACTGATTTATCATTACTATCTTGAGATCTCAGGGAGGAAGCCATCATAGTTCGGCCATCTGTTATTGCCCAAGAAGTAGTGTCTGACCAGAAGAGAAGAAAATATAATGAATGAACTATGTAAGTTACGGTAATGGATCCCAGTCTAAGCTAGCCATAGTTTCTTCCTTATCAATTTTGTTTGTTCGGAGAAGTTTTGAGACTGTCTATTGATCACATTGATACAGCAGATGCAGCCTGAAGGAAATGGATGGTATATAAGAGTAATTTCTGATGCATCCTGAGAAGTAGTGGCTTGTTCTAATTCTGGAAGGAGGGAAAGATTCTGTTTTGATCATCTATTGCTGCATGAAAAATTACCCCCAAAACATGGTAGCATAAACAATTTCATTTTATTTGCCACTGATTCTCTAGGTCAGAAATCCAGACAAGGCTTACCTGGGAGATTTTCGTGTTCTATGTGGATTGGCTGGCTATCTTATGAGGTTACAGTTACATGGTGGCTGGTGCTGAAACATGCAAAGTGGCTTTGTCCACATGTGTAGTATCTTGGCAGGGACAGCTGTGAGCCTGAATCTCATTTTGTCCACATGGCTATCTTCTTATGGTTAGCTTGGGCTTCTTTACTTGAACTCAAGGGTAAGCAGTTCAAGTGGCAATGGCAGAAACTGCAGAAATCTTAACGCTACACTTCAGAAGTCAACAAGAATCATTTCTACTGTATTCAGTATATAATCCCAGATCCTAGGGGATAGGGCACTAGTAAGGGCACTCTGCAAAACAGCATATGTGGTAAAATATATTATGGAGGCCAACACAATTTACCATGGGACCACCATGACTTATTAGAAAAATCATGTGCATAATTTCTTTCTCATAATTTTCAGTGTGAACCCGGGAAAGCAGCCATATTTTGTACTATGTATCCTCAGAGCAAAAGACAGAAGCTACCAGATAAAATTGGCACTCACCTGGCGGAACTGTTCCAGATCAATTTTGTTACCCACCAGCACCAGGGGAATTTCATAGGTGTGGCGGACCTGAAAAATGAGCTCTTTAAACTTGGCAGCCTCCTGAAATGATTGACGGTCAGTGACGGAGTAGCAGATGATGAAGCCTTCCCCACCTCGCATGTACTGCTCCCGCATGGCTGTGAATTCTGCCTGCAGGAAAAAAAAAAATTAGTTATGGGCTCTCAATATAGCTAATTAATATGAGGTTTAAATGTAATCATTATGAAATTTGAATGTTTTAAACTATTAAGAATATTGATATTTAATCATAGGAGATTTCATTTACGAGATCTTAGAAAAACATATTAAACAGCAATTTTTACTCATGGACTCTTAGGGATTATATAAAGATGATTTTTTTTTAATTTGTAATGACCTCACTTTAAGAAAATGAATCGAAATGTTTATACTCTAATCATTAAATTTATTTGAACCCAGGCTAGATATTCTTTTAATTACATATTTCAGATATTTTCTCACTCCCTATTTATTGGAACCAATTTTCTTTTCTAGAAACATTGAAGAAAAAAATTGTATAATCTAAGGAAGTTGGCTTCACTTTGCAAATGAAAGTTGGTTTGTATAGGGGATTTGCCATACGTCTGCCAAGGAATCTGGGGGAACAAATTTTTCTACTCAAAAATATGAAAATGAATTAGAGTTAGACCTAGTTTTCCTTGTGAATGGAAAAAGTTATTAGCATTGATAATTCCAGATCCAGTTATTTGTTTGGGTGTTAATTTGTCTCATGAAGGTGCATAAACAGAAGGATCTGGATTGCTGAGGGATGGATCAGTTTCTATATTCTGCTGACTCTTTCATCTTCTTTCAACTACAACTTCTCAGTGACTGAAAATTCAATATTTGTTCTGAATTACAATTTGGAAAGTTCTTTTAAGTCTAAAATATCTGTTTTCATTCACTTTTATTCTGAAACTACTGTTAAAATGACAATGGCTAATTAGATAGAAGCAATGAAAAATATGAAACTTAACTTCTGTTGGTGGAATAAGCAATGAAAGAACGAAAGAGCATATTGTGACTTGGACAATTTGTGCTATAAGTAATCAAAGCAATAAAATTTTAGGTGGGTTTTAACTATGTTTGAAGAATTTGAGAAAATGGGACTTCTTTACCTAGCAAAGTGTTTATAAGAACTCACAAAATGCCCTACTCGGAGTAATTGTTTAAATAAATGTTAATTTGATTTAAGCTAGCTTGAAAGATGGGAGCATTTATGTAGATCCAGGAACTTTGGAAAACTAGGGTGGTTGCAAGTCCAGAGAGTGATAAAGCTAATAAATTCCTGAGGTAATAAGTGAATTTCACCAATCATTTGCAGTAAATATGGAATAAATGCAAACGGCTTTGGATCGGTTTCAAGCAATCATTTCTAAGTTGCAAGAACTGGATCACAGAGGGGACAAGAGACTTGTCCAAAGACCAACAGCAACATGATATAGAGTTGGTTCAAAAAACTCATGTTACCTGACTCACACTGTATCATATTACTTAGCATTAATTTTTATTTTAACTCAAACCTAACTTTCCCTATGTGAGTGAAATGTACTAATATGGGAGAAAAAATATTCTATTGGATCCATGTTTCATTCCTGAACCAAGATTGAGTAATAAAATATCTGGGATCCCTCATAGTTCTGACATACTCTGATTTTGAAATCCTATGTCGCAATCAAAACCCCATAATTGACAGGACTCGACTAGAGAAGTACGGACTGAAAATGATAACATGTTTCTCAAACTCATAATTACATTTCTTTGGAAAAGAAATTATAGAATCATCTTAGAAATATGTTTGATCTTTAGGAAAACATAATTAGATCTGTTGTGTCAGTTGTATATGATTAAAACAATAATAAAAATGCAAGCTAAACTGGAAAAGATCTATTTTACAATTTAAAGTTTATGCTACTTTCTGATTATTATTTTCAGTACTAAAGTTTTTGATTTTCAATCGTCTAGTCCTTTTTGAAAATTAACAAATACAAATATTAGCAAAATATTTAAATGGTACAGATATATCTAGTACTAATTTAGTTTTCTTCTCACCTCAAACTTCTAATTTTTCTTTTCAAATGCATCAGTTAATAGCTTCTTTAACTTTACACTACTGTCTGTGTACATACAAGCATATACATATTCCTTCTTCCTTTATACATCATTCTAAACTCAATGGGAAACATAATATATACCTTTAATTAAAATGTAGTAGCCCTAATATACCTTGGAAACTATTCTATATAAGTATATATAAATATTGCTTATTCTTTTTTATAGAGACATCGTAATTCTTTTTATACATGTGCCATTATTTATTTAGCTACTTATCTATGAACAGGCATTTAGATGGCCTCCTTTTATTCTTATTATAGACAATGCTGTGATATTTATTCTTAAACATCCATATCACACAGATTTATCTATACCTGAGAAAATTTATCTATACCTGAGAATCTTTTTGGTCTAGTATTTCTAGACCAAAAAGAACATACATTTTACTTTTGAGAAATATTGCCAATCTCAATGCCATAGACATTGTATCAACAATACTTTTTCCAACATTATATAAATGTGACCAATTCTCCTCATTTTCAACAATGCTGCTTATCAAATTGTTCCACTTTTACAAATTGTAGAATTGAAACATCATGTTCCTTTTATTTGTATTTATTATTTATGTGTTATGATCAACATGTTCTATGACTTATATTCATTTATATGTTGTCTTCTACATATAGATTTTATTTTGTTGTGAAGAATGTAGTAGTTGTCTTTGAAGGGGGTTGGTTCTTTTTGTTGTTCAACTGTATATTGTTTTTTAAATTTCAACTGAAGGAATATATTTCTATGTGAGACATAAGAAAAAGAGTAATGCATTTGACTACTTCAACAAAAATATACCATAATGAATGACTAACAAATTTGATAAAGTGTAACAATCTGTTAGGAAGACAAGCAAATTACAGAAGGCAAAATTCACAGAGAATATTGGATGATTGAATAAATAAAAGTCCAACAGTTCTTGTGCTTGTTGACCAGATTCAAAGTCACACACATATCACATTAAAAATAGATATGTCAAGGAATAACATCTGATCTAAATTGGAATCTCTAGGTATGAAGTTCCAGCATACAAACTTTAAAATTTGGATGATTTTTGATTTGCACCTCTCTGTATGAATATATAACTGAATGTATGCTCAAGAGTGGTCTTTATATTCCAGAAGCAGAGAAAGACAGTCATAGTACATGACCTCTAGGACTGTTACTTACTTAGAGCATGTTTTCTGACATGTCACATAACCTCTCTGGGCCTCAATTTCCCCCTTTGTTAAAGATGGATTAGGACACACACTTAACCAGTCTTACAGGGCAGTAGAAAAGCTCAAATGAGAGAAGAGATGTTAAAATGCTTTGATGAATTTTTAAAATACAATACAAATCAAGCCTATTATTATCTCTGGTACAAATCTGGCAGAATAGAACCTTTCACTGGGAGAACAGGCATGAAATCCTCTTTTAGCTGCATTAAATATAAATGTGGCAGTGTTTTTTATATAAGCTTAATCAGAAAAGTATTAAGCTTTTTTTTTTCCCAAACAGAAAATCTTTCCACCAATAAAACAGATGTAATGAAGCTATCATAATGAATGGGGAGGATATTTTATCTTAGATGACCTTTTCTATACCAACTCTTTACACAACATGTATATATGTTTCCATGTGCATGTGGTGTGTGTGTGTGTGTGTGTGTGTTTTACTAAAAGATGCAGTAGAGGCTGATAGGACTCAGAGATGTGAGCAAAATCTCTTTACTATGTATCAACTTAATAATACATGATAAAGAAATCACTTTAAAAGGAAAAATGCTGTGTTCAACATGTTGCTTCCGTCTTCATTCACCTGTGAATTAAAGATCCCTATACTTTCTGTTTGGTGTATCCTGAATGTTAATATCTTCTTCATTTGCTTCCTGCTATAAATGAAACTTGTTGGTTAATTATTCAGGAACATTACTAGATTCCATTTGCTATCTATGAGTAGCAACATATTTATGAAACAGACCCTTTGTATAAAATGCTACAAATATAAGCATTTCTAATATTTTCAGAGCTATTCTGAATACAACATTCCAGTATGATCAGTTGCCTTTGATATACTCCCTTGTATTAAAATTGTGTGATAATTTTTCTATATTCAGAAAATGAATGAAGAATTTTTGATGTATCTCATATTCCAGCTTCTTGATTATCAGAGTAAGAATTTTAAGCAGGTATTAGAAAATGTAGGAACTAGACCAGCTCCCCGTTGCTTTCAAGTAGCAGTACTACAAAGATATGAATGCCTCACTATATTCAAAAAGCACTAGCACTATATTCAGACCAGGTTATTAACAACTCCCAGTAAGGGCACACAGATAGCATTACATATACTGATCTGAATCCCTTTTGGCCATCTGTTTAATAAACCGCATGTCCACATTTGTTCTCCTTATGGAAAAAAAAGTAAATTAATAAGTCAGTCAGTCATACACCTAACACTGTACCAAGTGGTAGGGCATATATATATATATATCTGAACTTGTCTGGGTTGGAGAAACACAACCAAGCCAAGATAAAATGAATGAATAATAATTAAGATCTAAATGAACTGTGGGGTTGAGAAAATGGCAAGAACAGCTTTCAGAGGGAAGGCAAAGAGGGCTTGGTGAGGGAAAAGGATGTGATGTTCTTCCTTAACTTTATTATTTGTACAGAGCTCCTCAACTTTCAGGTAACCTCACTTCCAAAGATTATGTATAGTCACTCTTAAATAGCCTTTCATAGTACAAATTCATCATTTGCATAGTAGTTAATCATCTAAGACCTGCTTACCCTTCAATAGTTGAGTTTTTGGAGGGTGGCATAGCACAGAATCATGTGATTGTTGTTTCTTTTATTTGTATCTTTTAAATGAAAGTACAGAAAAAATTATAAAGGATTAAAGTCTAGGTATCATGAATTTACTATAATTTTTGCAAAGCAAAAGGATTGCAATAAGTAGGAGTGGTGGTTTCTCAGTCTCAATCTGATGCCTTAAACTGGTTATGTCAATTGAAATGAAAACGAACAAAGCTTTTATAAATGCCAATAATATGAGGTCAAAGATTATGCCTAAAAGTCAAAATATAATTAACAAATACCATTTTACAGTTTTCAGAGAAGATAATCTATCATTTGTTTTTTGGTATTTGACACATATTTTGAGGAATGCATTTTATCATGGAATACTGCTTGTACTGTGCCTAACTCATTCATCAAATATTTATTGAGCACTTATATATGACAGGCATGTAAGATTTGAGATTGCTAAAATGAATACATATAATAAAACTAAAATATGTATATATATATATATATATATATATATATGAGACAAATAAAAATTAGAGCATCAGAACCAGGATAGAGTGAGGAGACAGAGTTTGATTTACAATTTGACTCTGAACGTCTAAACAACTCAAGCTACAATGAAAACATGATCAATTATATCACTTTTGTCATCAATAATAACATATTAATTTGACAAATATCTCCCCTAAGCACTGATTGCTGAAGGCAATTTCTCTTCTTGGGGTTTAGATAGCAGACAACATCCCCAGTGTCAACACAACTAGATCTGCAGTATCAGGTTCTCTAAGACTAATCTGTAATTGTGGTTTTCAGTGTAAGCCTTGCCAAACATTTCATAGTCATACTCAATAATACTGACGGAAGCTTCAAGCAAGATAATATAAAATTATTCTGTAGAAAATGGTTCGTGTGTAATAATTGAGAATGATATTTAAAATCTTTTTAGTTTAGTTGTTGGCATTGAAACTGGAGGCTTGAAGGGTACTTGGAATCCAACTATAATGATGGCTCCTGGAAAACTCTTAACTACATACAATTTGA